>NC_054380.1:81959980-82630980 GCF_017654675.1 Xenopus laevis
AATAAAGTTGACCACATAGGGGTTGAACTCACCATAAGTCAAGCAATAATCAGTTTTCTAAATGAACAAACTGCAATTTTAGAGAACATGTGCATCTTCCAACAGCTGGTAACAGAATTGTATAGGTGCATTTCTCCTACATAGTTTATGGTGTACAGGGTACAGGCCCTTGAGACAACAGCCCTAGTACTGGAGCACAGCAGGTCATGTCTTTTCGTCAAGATTACCTGAAGCCATTTTGTTTCACAATGCTCTAATAAGTATAATCTAAGTAAAAGCTTTAGCCAGTGTATAAGACTAGGATTTTACTTGCTTGCAAACAAATGATCAGGATATACTGAAGAATTAATTACCAGTACAGTAGAATTTACACTGCGACATGCAATACACTGCAGAACAGAGTAACATTTTGACACATCTACACTATTTGACCTAGATGACTGCAGTCTCTTGGCATCTTCATTGCTAATTGCACAGTACATAAATGTAATAGGATTTTTATTTTTGTTATTCATTGCTGTGACCATTTTTCTCTTATCTAAGGCTTATAGAGCTGCTATGCAAACTCAGTGGAATTGGATCCTACAGCTTTGTCACTGCGTGGAACAACATATACGACAGAACTCTGCCTACTTTGAGGTATTATATTATGCACAGAATTCATTTTATTAATATCATAAAGATGCTCATGTTAATGATGATTCTTTCAATACTCCCATTCAATGGTAATTGATCTGTGCTAATTGTAATCGTTATCTTATAGTATTTTAATGAAGCCAAAGATGCAGCTGAATATCTAAAGATTTTAAAGGATGCAATACTAAGAAAATACAGCTGTGATAAATCAACCAGTCTGCATAAACTTGAAGATTTGCTCCAGGAATCAATGGTAATATAAGCCTTATTAATATGTATCATAATATGCTACTTTTAAAATTGCTTGCTTATTTCACAGGCATTTAGAATGTGGGAAACACTAAAGCCTGGAATAAATGTATTTCATTCTTAACAATTCAGGAGGAAAAGGAACAGCTTTTACAATATAAGAGCACCATTGCCAGTCTTGTTGGAAGAGCAAAGACAATTATTCAGCTGAAACCACGGAATCCAGACAATCCACTTAAAGCATCCATACCAATCCGAGCTATCTGTGATTACAAGCAAATTGAGGTCAGAGTCTTCAATATGATTTTGGGCACCAGTTCCTTGACTTTTCTGTATATTCTGCATTTTTTATATCTGCGTGTGTTTGTGTTGTGTTTCAGTAAGATTTTTTGATTAAACTCTTAATTGCATAGGTTTATATGGCACCAATTTAGTCAGTAATCTGCCGTACAAATTATATCCTAGTCTCAGTCTGACATTCTTTACATCTATAATTTCCTTAAAGAAATTGTTCAGCATAAAAATAAAAACTGGCTAAATAGATAGGCTGTGCAACATAACAAATGTTTTTAGTATAGTTAGTTATCCAAAAATGTAATGTATAAAGGAGTGACAAAATATCTAACATAATAGCCAGAACACTACTTCCTGCTTTGCAGCTCTCTTGGTTTTGACCGAGGGGAGGCCACATGGGTCATAACAGTTGCCTTTTAATGTAAGCTGAATGCTAAAGGGATACTGTCATGGGAAAAAAAAAATTTTTTTCAAAATGAATCCGTTAATAGTGCTGCTCCAGCAGAATTCTGCACTGAAATCCATTTCTCAAAAGCGCAAACAGATTTTTTTATATTCAATTTTAAAAACTGACATGGAGCTAGACATTTTCTCAATTTCCCAGCTGCCCCTGGTCATGTGACTTGTGCCTGCACTTTAAGAGAGAAATGCTTTTTGGCAGGCTGCTGTTTTTCCTTCTCAATGTAACTGAATGTGTCTCAGTGGGACATGGGTTTCTACTATTGAGTGCTGTTCTTAGATCTACCAGGCAGCTGTTATCTTGTGTTAGGGAGCTGCTTTCTGGTTACCTTCCCATTGTTCTTTTGTTTGGCTGCTGGGGGGAAAAAGGGAGGGGGTGATATCACTCCAACTTGCAGTACAGCAGTAAGTCACATGACTTGGGACAGTTGGGAAATTGACAATATGTCTTGCCCCATGTCAGATTTCAAAATTGAATTTAAAAAAATCTGTTTGCTCTTTTGAGAAATGGATTTCAGTGCAGAATTCTGCTGGAGCAGCACTATTAACTGATTCATTTTGAAAAAAATTTTTTTTCCCATGACAGTTTCCCTTAAGTATCAATTGCAAACTCACTGAACATTAATTACCCAAGTGCTCCCCTTAAAATCACTGACTAAAGGTGGCCATACACGGAGAGATACGCTGGTTTGGCGATGTCGCCAAACGAGCGGATCTCTCTCCGATATGCCCACCTTGAGGTGGGCGATATCGGGCTGATCTGATCGTGGGCCCTAGGGCCCAAGGATCGGATCCTAACGAATTGGAATGGGGGTCGGATCGCGGGACCGCATCAACGAACAGATGCGGCCACGATCCGACGGGATTTTTTGTCCCGACTTTCGGCCAGATCTCGATCGGGGAAGCCTGTCGGGGGGCCCCATACACGGGCCAATAAGCTGCCGACTTGGTCTGTCTGCAGCTTTTATTGGCCCATGTATGGCCACCTTTACTCATTTAGAGATCTGAAAAGCAGGAAGTTGGGTTCTGCTCTATTATGTTAGACATCCAGCCACTCCAGCCTTGGTAGATTACATATTTGGCTAACTAACTGTATTCAAAACATGTTTTATTTTGCACAGCCTATCTGTTTACCCAGTTTTTATTTTTACACTGAACTGTTCCTTAAGCAATTTTAGGCCTTCTGAAGTACAGACAACAATCTGTGGATCCGTGACTAGTTATAAATATACAAATCTGATTGTCTATGGAAGGGAATATAGTCATTGTGGTGAAAATGCTCTTGAGGGGGGTTTAATGTGCTTTCCTTTTCTCAACTTGCTTAGATCACTATTTACAAAGATGATGAATGCATATTAGGAAGCAACTCACACCGTGCTAAATGGAAAGTGATCAGCCCCACTGGTAATGAAGCCATGGTGCCTTCTGTGTGCTTCACAGTGCCACCCCCAAATAAAGAGGCAATTGATTCAGCAAACAGGTACAGTTGGTTAACATCTAGTAGTATTGCTAAATCCGAACCTCTATGTGTGGGAACTCTGGAATTAAAAATAATATTGGGTAGGGAAAGCCAAACAAAAATATACAAATACCTTGAATATATTTTTTTTTCTGGCACAGATGGGCAGGCAAACTGTTTTCAACAGTGGATGTAGATTTATAACAATGAACCCCATTTATTAACATTTTCCTGGCTGTCACTATGGGGCAAACTTACTAAAGGGCGAAGTGGCTATCGCTGGTGAAAATTCGCCGTAATTTTGGCACTTTGCTGATTTACTAACGGGTGCAGGCGTAATTACGCTAGTAAAGGAGACAGACTCTGGAGCAACTTCTCACTCTAACGCCAGGCGAATTCTCGATCTTGCGAAAGAGCGTTACTACGCAAATTCACTACGTTTTTGATTTTACTGACCGTTACCTCTATCGCCAGACTTGCCTTCGCCACCACAGACCTGGCGAAGTGCAATGGTGTAGATAGGAGTTTGTCAAAAAAAGTTGAAATTTTTTCTAAGAAAAAAAACCGCTAGCTTTTGCTTTTTTCAGGGTGATAGGATGAAAAAGAGCGAATTTTTTTTTGGGGTACCCTCCTTCCCTCCTACATTTGATAATATATGACACCTAAACTATACTGTGGGCACATGTGTAGGGCATTAGAAAAACTCTATATAATTTTATTAAGGTTCCCTGGCCTTGTGTAGTGTAATGTATTTGCTGCAGCATATACGCCAATGTCGCAAAAAAGAAACATTTTGCTAATAAAAATATATAACAATACTTTCTTGTGCAACAGTGCCTAGAGCAAATGGAGAAAGCAAAAAACAGGGACAAAATATGGTGTAGTATTTTCGATTATTCTTATAACACCCTGTGCTGGAAAAACAAAAAATCTAAAACATTTTATGCTAGTGTGAGTTCCCCTTTAAAGAGACTTTTTCTTTTTGTCCCAAAATGTATATACTCCATTGTACTTTAACTGCAATCCGTATGCAAATTAGCCAACACTAGCGTAACTTCAAACTGCTGATCATATTTTCGATAGCGCAACTTCGCAAGCGTTCGGTACTGTGCGCAACTTCAGATCTTCGTGAATAAGCGTTGTCCAGGCGAATTTACGCCTGCTGAAGTGTTGCAATGTGCGCAAAGCTAGTGCTGGCGAATTTTCGCAGGTAAGTAAATTTGCCCCTGTTTCTGACAGTGATAAAACATTTTTTATAATAAATTCACATATTTTGCTAAAATATTTTACTTTACTAAAATGTGTCAGTTTGTCCCCATTTGTTCAACTACTTTAAGCTGTTAAACAAAATTCTTTTTAGTGCTCAGGGCTGCCCCAAAGCATAGCGGAAACCTTTTTTTACTCTGATCAAATTGGTCAATTAGTGCAAAAAATGGTTGAATATGAAAGCTTTGTTATCACAAAAATTAACAATACATACATCTGTCCTACAAATTATTTCTAATTTGAAGACCAGTCAATTCTGAGAATTTGTAGGATTTCTACCAGCCTTTATATGAATATATTCCTATTTAAAGCAAGTATGCATTGCTTTTTACTCTTGTTAAACTCAAGTATATCATTCAGAAGCTTATCCTACAAACTAAATTCTCAAGTCCCTATTCAACTAAGGGAATTTTTGCTTTACTTTTTTTTTAATTTATGCTTGTTTATTAAGTTGATTCCAATATGAGTGGTTCCTTTGTGAGCAGAAAGTTTAACTTGTGTATTAAGCAATCAGATCACCTGTGAATTAGGATCACATTATGGTCTACTGTCACCTGATGAACCTACACATGAACCAGTGGTCGAGGAATAACCAGATATGGAACATGTTTCACGTATGGTTAATTTTGCTTTAATTTGGTTGGAACTGTCAAGGGAGAAACAGGAAAAGAGTAGAAAAGGATATATGGATATATAAAATCAAATTCACTGGTCTTATTAGTTATGCTTTTGCCTGGCAGCTCCTTATAAGGCATACAATATCACATGTTTTTTTTTTCAAGGATGTTATTTTTCATGGAAGATTTGATAGAGGGAGTTGCTATAAAAATATTTTAACACATGATTTTGTTTATTGCAGGATTGAGCAAATGTATCAGAGCGCCCTGACACTCTGGCATGAATCTCATATAAACATAAAAAGCACTGTATCCTGGCATTACCTTATGAATGAGATTGAAGGCATCCGGGCCAGCAAAGTCTCCACAGTATGTGCAGCGAGAGTCTCCCTCTATTATAATGCCTCTCAATTACTGAATTTTTCTTTACAAATATTGAGATATAATATGCCTTGTTTACATGCACAAATATGTGCAGCATCTGCATCTGTGTATAAAATATGTTTCATGGATGTGCTGCAGATATATTTCTTACTGTATATTGTACCCATAAGCTATATGGTGATTTGGTTCTCTCAGGGCATACTGTATAACTTGTATTGCATGGATGTGTAATTATGTTATTACCTATAATAGATGCTACTTAGCTTTACTGAATACAGTAGTAAGTCTTGTTGCCTGTAATGTGATGTGTGCATGCTTTTGTAGCAAGTCCCTTACATTTATTCTGCTAGGCTGTGTTTTTGCATAACAGGTTGCACTTTACCATCCCTGTTTTTTTGGTATCTGCTTTAGAATATACCATCACGTTCATTAAAATGTCTCAATGACCTGCTACTTGATCTAGAATTTTAATGTTGGTTTCCCTGTTTGCAGATTAAAACCTTGTTGCAAGGTGAGCATCAGCAAGTGTTAAGCAATCTGAAGTCCCGCTTTGATGAATTCTTAGAAAACAGTCAGGAATCCAAGATTTTTTCTGGGTCTGACATTGCACAACTTGAAAGAGAAGTCAATGTTTGCAAGTTATACTATGAAGAGCTTCTAAAGTCTGCAGAAAGAGGTTAGAAGTATTCATTGTCTGTGGTTTACATGCTTTTCTATACAGTTGCATATGCACAACAATCATTTCATCATAGTTGTTTCATTTTTGACAAATGTCTTACAAATGTAATTTACAAATACAAAAAAGGTAATAAAAAGTGTTGCATAGAGTAGCTTTCATGCTCTCTGGAGCAGCTTTTTGCTGACATTGAAGAGTTATAGAGGGTTATATTCTAAAATACACTAGGTTTGCCCAGCAGCAGTAACCCATAGCAACCAATCAGAAGGTAGCATTTACTGGTCACATGTTAAACATCTTATTGTTTGCTATGGGTTACTGCTGCTGGACAAACTTAATGCATTGTATTAAATATAGTGGTAGGCTCTTATCAATGGAAGTTTAAACTGGGTAATCTAAAATGATGCTTATAGTATCAGCTACAACATTTATTTAAAAATTTAATGTTTTACATAATTAACATACTTTCTGTAAAGGGGTTACCACAATCAGTTACTTTGTTTAAACAGGAAATATCTGTGTAACCTGCAGGTTGATATTATACTGTAGCACCATATTTAAAAGGTGCGGTCATATCAAATAATTACAACAAATATATTAAAATTTAAAGAGTATGGAATATATATTTACACAAATACTTTTGATTATTGTTAAATAAGTTGAAAGAAATGAAATAATATTCATCAAAAAATCATTACATGAAACTGTCTTGTAATGTAGGGTCCTTTTTGGTACTATATTTGTGCAGTTTTGCATATACTTTTGTGTTAATATGACCTTATTTGCTTTGCACTGTGTGACATAAACTTTGTACTTAATCTCAATTTACTAATTAGAAGGGAATAAAGTGTGAGGAAATATTAAAGAAAATAAATGACACAGCAGCCAATTTTTATATTTAACAGAAGAACAAGAAGAATCTATTTATAATCTGTATGTATCCGAGATCCGAAATTTCCGCCTAAGGATGGAAAATTGTGAAGAGCGACTAATCAGACAGATCAGAACACCTTTAGACAGGGATGATCTTCATGAAAGTGTGTTAAGGATTTCTGAGCAGGAGGTGAGTTTTGAAAACTGACTTTTACAAAGAGGGAAAGGCAGGAGTCAACTCACTGATACTCGGTCTGCCTGCTTTCAGTTAGTTGGAGCACAAGTTGGGGCACAGCATGATCTATAAACACATTAAAAAGACCAAGGGGTATATTTATCAAAGAGTGAAGTTAGAGATCGCCACAGTCCTTGAGTGAAATTCCGCCACTCTCCAATCATTTCTATGGGATTTTAAAAGGCGTATTTATCAAAGGATGAACTTTCACTTTCACCCATTGGAAAATACTTTTTTTAAAAATCCTATAGAAATGAATGGAGAGTGATGGTGTTTCACTCTAGAGGACTGTGGCGACCTCTAGCTTCACTCTTTGATAAATATACGCCCAAAAAACTTACTGATAGATATCAGTACTTTTTACCAAGCAGTAATGATAATTAAAACAAATACCAGCCCTGCCAATTTAACAAAGTCTTTCCAACAAATGGATCCAGTACTGAAAACTTTTCAGTACTGAGCTTTTCCAAATCATTAATCCCTTATTATGCTTATTCATATTTGAGGTTAACAGTACAGTGCTGCTTCTGTCTTCTAATGCCCCATAGAACTGAATGGTCTCCAACTGTCAAAGCACATTCTAATGAATTGATACTTTGATCAGTTTTGATATAGGTGTCAGTTTGTTAAACACTTGTTTACATGAATAATGCTCTGTCTCTTATAGTGTTAGTGGAAGACATAGTAATGGCATTGCTTGTTTTTCTCTTCTAGAAATTAAAGACGGATTTAGATCGCCTTAAATCTGATTTATCAACAATATCTGAGAAATGTGAAGAATTCTTCAGTCAAGCTACTACCTCACCCTCTATAGAGGCGCTACGCACTGAGCTGAATATTGTTATCCAGAATATGAACCAAGTGTACTCTATGTCTTCCATTTACCTGGAAAAGTAGGTCCAAGTTAATTTCCTTTTCCAAATTCATAACAAGAGCCAGTGTTATTGGCTGGTTATCATTCACTTACAATTATCTCAATTTCCAGAGCTTGGTCAAAACCGTCTGCACATTCATTGCTGTTGACGTTCAGGGGCACATTTACTTAAGGTCGAATATCGAGGGTTAATTAACCTTTGATATTCGACCGTCTAAGTAAAATCCTTTGATTTCGAATATCGAAGTAGAAGGATTTACCGATATTCGTTTGTTCGAACAATTGTAGGAAAAATCTTTTGATCGAACGATTAAATCCTTTGAATCAAACGATTCGAAGGATTTTAATCCATCAATCGGACGATTTGCATTCGATCAAAAAAAGCTAGGAAAGCCTATGGGGATCTTCTACTGATGCTCGGTAGGTTTTAGGTGAAGAAGTAGGTGGTCCAAGTTTTTTTTAAAGAGACAGTACTTCGACTATCGAATGGTCGAATAGTCAAGCAATTTTTAGTTCGAAACGTTCGATTCGAAGTCGTAGTCGAAGGTCGAAGTAGCCAATTCGATGGTCGAAGAAGCCAAAAAAACATTTGAAAATCGAAGTATTTTTTATTCTATTCCTTCACTCAAGCTAAGTAAATGTGCCCCCTAGTGTTGAGTTACAAAAAACTTAGCTAAAAGTATGTGATAGTCCATTTGCTGATTTTCTTTAGCAGATTAGGCACATTAAAACATACTCTGAAAACATATTTTCAGAGTTTTTAGGTATAGAGGTTTTAACTAAGTAAGGTACTGTATACCAACCTTTCAACATTTAACAAAGATCTGTAAACCCATTATTCATAGAAGAATTCAGCACTCCGAAAGGCTTGAGAAAGGGCAGGAGCCTCAAACATTGTCCTAGGCAATAATAAATTCAGATTTTCACCATTTCGGAGTGCTGCAGTGTGAATTCTTCTATGAACAATTGGTTCCTTTGGCAGTGGAAAAGCAGCGTGCACCCAACGCTACAAAAAGCACAAGTATAGTTGTAGCAACTTGTCTAAAATTGTGTAAAACCTATTATGTCACAAAATAGTTTTGTAAGATACTTTTTGCTTGCACAGGTTAAAAACGATAAATTTGGTGCTAAAGAACACACAAGGAGCAGAAACTCTTGTAAAGCTCTATGAGACCAGACTGTGTGAAGAAGATGCAGTGACTGCTGACAGAAATGGAATTGACAAACATGAGGCAACCTTAAAAGTAAGTAATGCTGCATGTCGTAAGAGGGTCCCATTAACATTGCACCTGTTTGTTTCCAGACTTGGAAAATTCATCTACATGATTTTTCATCATAGACCTCTTCGGGTTTCTTCTGCAAGCATTAACTACTTTTTCTCTCCCTGTTTTCTGCTACTGAAGCCACAAAGTTAGCATAACAGTAGCAACAATACTTTATATTGAAACACAAAACAATAAAGAAACATTTTTTTTATAGCTGTGGCGATCAGA
The DNA here is from genome assembly GCF_017654675.1 of Xenopus laevis. Classification (NCBI taxonomy): domain Eukaryota; kingdom Metazoa; phylum Chordata; class Amphibia; order Anura; family Pipidae; genus Xenopus; species Xenopus laevis. The sequence goes on from NC_054380.1 coordinate 81,969,496, forward strand.
GGTTGATGAAAAACTGGAGGTTTTTCACGCGTTAGAAGATGAGCTGCAGAAAGCCAAAAATATCAGTGATCAAATGTTTAAAGTTCACAAGGAGCGAGACCTAGACTTTGACTGGCACAAGGAAAAAGCAGATCAGCTTGCAGAAAGATGGCAGAACATTCATTCTCAGATTGAAAACAGGTGGATTATATTTACATATAAATTTTTTATAAATGTCAAGAATTGTGTTGTATACCTTGACATATACTGGATTGAGGTTTTCTATCCTAATCTTACTATAACAACTGCTAATTTGGAATGTTTTGTGGATTTGTGATTAAATTTAATGTACTATTGACCAGCCTCCATTTTATCATGCAGCTTTCCTGCACAATACAATAATGCCACACTAGAAGGGCCATTTACTGTTTACCATGCAGTGTTCAAGTGCAAAAAAGGCCCTAATCTGCCAATTTTTGTACTTTGCCCAATGTGTGGTGCCTTGCCTGTAATCAGATTTACTGGTAGATCAAAGTCTACTTTACAGTCACTGCTGTTTTAAAACATATATTTTGGTGAAATGGGGTGTGCACAGTATATATTAATGCACAAAATTAAAATTCATTAGTGAAAAATATGATAGCATCCCTAGCAGTCAAGAGTTTACCATTAATTGGTTATATGTATTTTTGCATTGCAAAACTTAATTAATTATTTTTTACTACCATTAAATTAGATTACGTGATCTGGATGGCATAAGTAAGTCTTTGAAATACTACAAAGAATCATATGGGGCACTTGACTCGTGGATCAGTCAGATAGAAGAAACACAAAGTATTCTTCAGGAAAACCTGCCTGAAAACAGCAAGGCTCTGGTAAAGCAATTGAATCAGCAGAAGGTAAAATGTGTGTAATAGAACTTCCCTAGTCACAGGAAATGTATTATTTTATGCTGGACACTAAATGCACTTATTTATTTAATATGTGTTCCTTTTTGTTCTATTTTGCTTCACCAAAAGCCATCACAGCAGGTTACTAAATGTAAAATTCAAAAACTCTTTATCTAGTGGGCTTTTGTAGACCTGCTTTGGTGGCTTTTGTAGACCTATTTTCTTTCAGTGAATCTAAATAGTAATTGCAATTACACCACTTTGGTAAGGGTGTACACTGTGATTTGGAGCCCTTTTTCCACTTTGTACAGTTGCCTTCCCTAGATGCACCTCCATTTATTAGGTTCTGCATTATTCTATTAGTGCTCTGTCCCTGGGTATATAAGACATATTGATCAGTGAAATTTTTATTCATTAATTGTTTGTTTCAGATGCTGAATTCAGAAATTGAAGTGAAACAAAGTAAAATGGATGAATGCCAGAAATATTCTGAGCAATTTTCTTCTGCAATTAAGGTAATCCCGTAACAGCCTACCTCACAATTTGTTAGTGATGTATCTTTGACAGCTAGATTATTTTCTCCATGTTTTGCACTCAGTTCAGTTGCATCATATTTTACTCATAGTCAATGCTGCTATACTGCTAAATCTGAAAGTCAGACTTCCCAGTGTAGAGATGGCACTTAAATCAGTATGGTTATTGCATTTGTGGTGGCAGTACAACATTACAAACCATTGTAAATTGTATCATAATTTTATAGGGGAGACTCTGGAAATTCACTTTTTATGGTAGAGTCACAGAGAAGGAGTATGAGATGAAGATGTTTCCTACTGATTGGCAAATGGGTTTTATAAAGGGGTTATACAAGTTACACTGGTGATTTTATATATTCATCATTAATTCATAGACAAGCTTGTTCTTTCAGCTGCAGGTCCAACTGATTTCAAAGTGAAAACACTATATGGTTGCTGTTATTATTGCACTTTATTTTTGAACCTACTGCTGAAAACACAACAGAGAACAGAGAAATAGTATTTGTGTATTAGTAAGTAATTTGTTTTGCTCTGTAATAGCAGACCTTTTTTCCGTCTATAGTTCACCTTTAAACTGTTAAGATGATATTAGTTTCCTGATGTGGCATTATGAAATTACAAGTAGATATTAATGGTCATCTGTTTAGCTTGAGGGTGACAGATTGACAAGCATGTTCATGTGGTTTGTCTCAATAAAATGAGTGGTTATTTAGTTGGGAACTTACAGGCAAGAAAAAAGTAGCAATGTTGTATAATGTATTGAAAAGTAAATATGATGCTGTAACCTAGAAGAATCACTCACCAAAATTGTTATTTACGTGTGCATCTTTGCTTTTTTAACAGGATTACGAATTGCAGTTAATGACATACAGAGCTATGGTGGACACTCATCAAAAGTCACCCATGAAGCGCAGAAGGATTCAGAGTTCTTCAGATGCAATTGTACAAGAGGTAATTCTTTTAAAAAATGGGGTTCAAAGTATTTGCAGCTTGAATGATAATGCTATTTACTTTTGTGCTATTCAAAAAAAAAAAATTTAAAAAAACAAACAAAAAATCGAAACGTCAATGCAATGTTTATTACCTTTTCTAAATAAATCATGACGAAAGAAACGGTGTGCGTGTACCTATTGGAATTTGGGATTTGGCAATCTACACACAGCACCCGGTGAATGATTACATAACGACGTGTGTGGAGTTTTACAATGTGTATATATATATATATATATATATATATATATATATATATATATATATATATATATATATATATATATATATATATATATATATACATGAGTGTTATGGAAATAAAAGAAATTTGAACACTTGCACTCTGAGCCAGTTTTTAATTACTCAAATCAAGCTTATATATGTCTTTCCAAAGGACCAGCACTCCAAAATGAGTGAATCATTATTCTTTATTCATACTTGTGTATGCAAGGTTTTTAGGGTCTTTATCAATGACAAAATGCAAGTGTGCAAGTGACTATTTATATACTTAGCCCTTCTCAATTAAAAAAATGCACCGAACATGATGTCATACTCATACATGTCCAAACCAAACATTATTAGCTTATTGGTGGTTGTGAATAGATTATTTTAACATTTAGTATATAATATCCAATCTCACCACAAGATGCCACTGTTGAGTGAAGTAAGTGAACATTCATTAGTGTGAAAAATCAGTTTGGTAAAATTCCATCCATGTATAACCTGCAAATGTATATAAATTACATACTCTGTTACCAGAAACAACAGATACACAATATCCTAATCAAATTATATTACAATTGTTATATTAATATTTCACATTGTGAATATTTACCAAATAACATTGCCTATTCTACAGCTCACCACGGAAAAACTTACCCATGTTCAATTCAATCCTGTGGGATTTTTAGAATCATATTTATCAATGGAGTTCACCATTTTGCTTTTAAAAACCCCCAAAGGAATGAATTGAAAAGTGAGTGAGTTTTATTTTGGTGAGTTCTAAATTCACATTTTGATAAATCTGTCCCTAAATGTATGGAGAATGGAGATGATCTGTGACATCATAAGCCAGTACAGTCACAGTGGTGTAAAATCACATTAGTGGCCACTGGTGACAACACATTGCTTTAAGTTAATAGGAGCTAAATAAAATTTGGAGGGTGTTGGGTAAGACATATGTAAGTGCTCTTGGTGTCATTTACTTTGCATTATTTTAATATGTAAATGTATTGTGTTAAAATAATTTGTTTTCTCTCTTGTTTTAGTTCATGGCTTTAAAGACCCGTTACACTGCCTTAATTACCTTAATCACACAACTGGTTAAATTTTCTGGTGAGACCTTAAAGAGGATGGAGGAAGAAGAGGTAAAGGCACAATTTTCAGGCAAAACACTCGCTCATATTGTGCTTATTATTTACACAAATTATTTTACCAGTTTAAGAGATTAAACTACTGATGGCCTTTTATTGAGTTAATAGCAGTAGAAGAAATAACCACAGTCAGTATTGACCTGCAGCATAAATTAAATCTAAGTTATTTTACAACAAAATTTTGATCCAGGAAAAATGTTTTGGATTTTATTACTGAATTACTAAAAGTTTCATAGGTTTTACTAGTGCACCTTTTACCGCTTAACATGAATTTTGATTCCTCACATTTCTAATATTAGCTGGTTCAGGAAAGGCATTGCTTGTACAGTTTTGCCTGGACCAGGTACAGCTATCAGTTAATTTTCTATACTGTTAATACCCAGTGTGCCAGATAGGTGTAATAGCAGTTTCATAGTAGATAGAATGAAATTTTCTGCTTTTTGAAGGTGGTGGCATGCATAGGAACATCTAATTTCGATATGCCTGTATTTAAATGTATTCAAAGACCAAATTTATTATGAGTTTAGATGCCATTTCCTCTTCTGACATTAAAGGAGAAGGAAAGCCTGCTCTATGGTTCTTGTATACTGTATTCATAAAACCCATTCTCTGCTCATGTGTTAATCTGAATACGTTTGTTACCAATTAACACCACTATGAAACTTTTTGTTTCAACCCTGAAAATCTTGTACATTTTAAGTGACTGGTATTATGTTTGTCCCCTGTGTGTTCTCACACTATTTTTCCCTTCTTCCTTTACTGGGAATTTGAATGGACTGAGCCTTTTTATGTTTATGCTTCTTTCTTATACCTTTGGTGGAGGGTTGCTGTATTTTCTTGCTTCTCAGCCTTTTTCTGCAGAAAATAGGGTTTTAAACTTGAAATACTTTTCTTTATACTAAAGTAGTTTTAGTATAATTTATTTAATTTGTAAAAAAGATAAAATTAATTTCACCTTAAATGGTCAATGCAAATCAAATCACAATCAGATTAATAGCTGGTTAATTTGATCAATCTATTACAGGTTTCATGTTTTCTACTTAAAAAGTCACAGGCTATTACAGGTTTCATGTTTTCTACTTAAAAAGTCACATAGACTATTACAGGTTTCATATTTTCTACTTAAAAAGTCACATAGACCATCAGTAGTATAGTTTGTAATATTGAATACAATAAAACTTTAAAACTTAAGCTACATATTAAAAATTGTCACATCGGAAAACATAACTGTAACTTTTGAGTTTAAATATATAAAATAAAGTTGGTGTTCAGTTCTCAGTAGATGAGCTAAAAACTTTCTGTATAAACTTTGCTCCTAGACAATTGGATCTTTTATTGAGGATGGTTAACAGTAATCCACAGACCATGATGTTTTAATACTTCCTTTATTGGTAATAAGAATGTAATCTACAAAGTTTTTCTGTGGACTAACTTTTTTTAAAATGTTTAATTATGTATTTCGGTGGTTTGAAGAATGGTATAATTTCTGTACTAAAATGCTCTAGAGCAGTTGTTACTTTTTGAATGGTAGTAGTCAAGTTCAACATGCACCATTTTAAGTTGTAGTGTATTTCTGCTGCTACTTGTATGTGAGGTTATTCTATAATTACTAGGCTTTTGTGGGAACTATCAGGAAAATATAAATGGTGCAAAGTTTCCCCAGGTCTGGTAAGAAACTGATCAAGTCATTATATTCAAAAAGCTGACAAGTAAAAAATACCCACTAATTGGTTGCTGTCTTTTACTAGACCTGTATAAAACTGCCTTTTCTTTCATAAATAAATATAGTTATACGTAGGTAATAAGAAACAGTCTGCCTTTGTATTAGCTACCAAATGATACCAGTGGATCATCAATCAGTGGCTCACGAGCAACATGTTGCTCACCAACCCCTTGGATGTTGCTCTCAGTGGCCTCAAAGCAGGTGCTTGTTTTTGAATTCCTGGCTTGAGTTTAAGTTGCACAAAAACCATTTTTTCTGCCAAACTGAGCCTCCTCTAGGTTACCAGTCCACAATGGGGCTACCAATAGCCAACCAAAGCCTTTATTTTGCAGCCCCAGGAATTATTTTCATACGTGTGTTGCTCCTCAACTGTACATTTGAATGTGGCTCATTGGTATAAATGTTTAGGGGCCGCTGCTCTAAACCAAGTAAATTTTTCAGTTCTTGTCTTTATCAGAAGCTGTAGTTATATGTCTTTTTTGAAGGAATATTTCTTATTTTTCTTTTGTGTTATCACTTCTTTGCAATTGTGCACGTGCAAGCTATTGCATCCATCAAATAATTGCTTGGATGTCCAGTAGATGGTGTGCTACTTATGTTTTTCTGCCGTTGGGTGCTTCATTTCTCACTGTTCTGCTAAAAAGTCCTTGGGAAATCAACATACTCTTCAATTAGAATTTCATTTGCAGAATTTGGTACGTAATAATTATATAATAGACCTTATCTGTCCAAAGCAAGTGTCAGCTGGTCGCTCACCAGGTATATCATTTCTAAGCACCATGACAGCTTTCAGCTTATCAGTCGAACTATATAAACATCTGGTGGGCTTTAACGTGTCCACATATGATCTATTAGACAAATTCTTCTCTTGTACAAGACCTGCAAACGTTAAAATATTTTTGTCTAAAAGTTCATATTTGTCATATATTTTCATCTATATCTTTAATTTGACAAGAATAGGGTGAATCCAATTTAAGATACTGTTACTGTTATATATTAGCAGACCACATCATTCATGAAGTTATCGTTTTAGAATATATATATATCTATATATATAAATATATATATATATATATTATATATACACTTTTTTATTTGAAAGTAACAGTGGATATGTATTATTCATTCATAGATAGTGGATATGTATTATTCATACATATATCTTTTTATATTGGTGGATCTCCACCAATGTAGTAGGTGAACAAATACCTTTGCCAATAATCGTTTTTTTTACAGAATTTGTATATGAGCATTTCTTATTTCACTTTGTTTTAGAATATAATGTACACAGACCACTCTTCCTCTTCAGCATATTCAGATTTATTAGAGCAGCAAAGAGCTACAATTGAAGAAAACAAAAGGCTTTTGAGAAAAATACAAGAGGTTGAGGCTGCTCATGGTGAATTGAAGAAGCAAAAGTATTTACTAGAGCAAGAGATTCCTAAAGTTAAATCTGCTGCTGAAATGGAAGTCAAAAAACATCAAAAAGCAATTGAAGAGATCAATTTGCAGAAAACAAAGGCAGAGTATGAGGCTCAACAATTCCGTTTGGAACTAGAGACTGCAGTTAAGCAGAAAACTGCAGTAGAGCAGCAACTGGAACATGTACGCCAAATTACCCGTCAGTCAGAAACAAAATGCAGTGCTATGGAAGACAAGCTCAGGGCATTTAAAACCCAAATAGAAGAAAGTACAACAGCAAGAAGAAAATTAGAAGACCATCTAAAAAGGAAAGATATTGATCTGCAAGAATTAGAAAAGACAAAAATGAATTTGATGGGAGAAGTGAAAAAAAAAGCTGAAATTGAGGAAGAACTATTAAGACAGATGAAACAGCTTGAGCATGATCTTGAATTTCAAAGGAGGATAGTTGAAAAGGGGAAACTAGAATATGAAACAAAAAGGCAAATGACAGAATCAGTTTACAGTTTCTCTTCTGGAAAGAAAGAGGTGATTCCAGCACGTGCATCAATTCAAGAAGCACATTACATGATAGAATCAGATATAAGAGGGTCTCAGATTGAGCAATATGCTAAAAAAGCAGAAAGCCTAAAGCAACAACTAGATGATCTTACACTGGCCAACAAAAAAGCAGAACATGAAATTAAACAATACAAATTAGAGCTGAACACACTAAATAAACAGAAAGCTGCTGACGATGAAAAAAAACGTCAGCTTAGAAATCAGTTTGATGACACTCATAATATGGTTCAGCAACTTAAACATGACTTAGAACAGAAGAATCAACTGGAACAAACTTATGTGTTACAAATAAGGGAACTTGAAAGAAAAGTGAATCAGAGTGAAGATAAAGCTGTAGAAGCAAGACAAGAATCTGCAGGAAACAAGAAAGCTTGCATGAATTTGAAAGAGGAACTTAAGTCACTACAACAGGATAGGCTTTCTCTGCAACATCAAATCAAAATGCTAAAGGGTGATTATGATGATATCAGAGAGAAGCTAAAAGTTTGTCAGGAGGAACTTCGACAAAAAGAGATGTCTGAAAGAAATTGCCAACAAAACATAACATTCCTAGAAGAAGACTTGAGCAGGAAGAAACACGAAGTAGATGACTTGAAAAAAAGACTAGATGAACTTTGTCGGTCTCAGTCAAAATCAGAGAGCAATTTAAAATGCATGGAATCACAAATGAGTTCTTTGCAACATGAAAAAATTGCATTAGAGCAAAGATCTCAGTCTAGAAGTGAGCAATCTGACAGTTTGCGTGAGCAGCTAAAGAAAGTTCAAGAAGAACTACTTAAGACTTCCAGGTCTCAGAAAGAGGATCAAATAAAACTGCTTAAACTTCGAGATGAATTAACAAAAAGTAATCAGTGGGCAGACACTCTGAAACTGAAGTTGAATGACCTAACTAAACTGAATACTGAGACAGAGTTGCAGTTAAAAAAGCTAAAATCTGACTCAGAAAAAATAGCCATGGAAAAATCTACATTTCAGAAAAATGCTGATATGCTAAAATCTCAGCTGGATAGCGCCAGAGAACAAATACGACTTAACAATGAACAAAGGCAAACACAGTCAAAAAGTGAGCAAGAAGCTCATAGCACAATAAATAGACTGGAAGAGGAACTGACAAGATCCAAAAATGCAGTGAATGAACTGAAGCAGAAATATGACAAGCAAAGTCTATCTATTCTTAACTCTGAAAAGGAGGTGAGGACTTTAAAGACTGAACTCAGCAATTTGACCTTGGAAAAAAAGATGACAGATCAGAAAATTCAGCTGCATCAGGGACACTTGCAGGAAGTAAACAGCAAACTAAAGAAAGCACAAGATGACCTTCATAGGAAGAATGTGGATGAGCAGTTAGCACAGAAAAAGATTGCAATGTACCACGAAGAGTGTGTAAAATACAAGCAATCAGCAGAAGAATTCAGAAAAAAGCTTGAAAAAACAATGGTATCAAACCTGAGTACTGAGAATGAAGCTTCAAACATGAGATTTGAAGTTGTTAAACTGAAGCAAGAAAAGACCATGCATGAAGAGAAAATTAGATTGCTAAAACGTGAGATTTCAGACTTACAAGAAAGATATCAGAAGTGTCAAGAACAGCTAAGCATGGAGAAAAAATCTGAATTAGAACATAACCAGAAATGTCGCAAGCTAGAAGGTGAATTAGAGGCCCAAAGGAGAGTTGTTGAGAGCCTGAAACAGAAAGTTGATCTTCAGAGACAAGATCATATAAATCAACTGAGAAGTTTAAAGAGTGAGATTCATCAGAGCAGCACTATTAAAAGCCCTCTTCAGAAATCTGAAACGAAAGGGTCCAGCTTCATGTATTCAAGTTCAGGATCACAGCAAAGTTTTGACCAATTGCAGAATAGGTCAAAAGGGTCTCCCGGGCTGAGAAGAAAACTTGATCCTCATATAGTTGTTAATGCCCCAATTTTTAAAACAGAGCACATAGAGGAAAAACAGTTCCAAATAGATGGCTATGATGAAAATATTCCAAAGGAACTTCAGCTTCAGCTGTCCAGGATAAAGCAGTCACTTGATAGTTCTGACAGCAAGCCTCCTTTTGCAGAACTTGTGACACAGGCAAGCAATGAACTCAAAATTGCCATTGACAACATAAACTCACACAGACAGTTGTCAGAACTAGGAAGTGTAAAAGATAAGAATATCCAAAATAACATACAAACATTGAGATTTGAAGAAGGAAAATTTGGAAAAGATCTTGGAAAATTTCAGCAACCTCTGGAGGTATTCTATATATATCCCCACCTCTTTTTTAAACATCACATATGATCTGCTTCCTGCACTTTGGTCAATTTGTTTGGGTTTTGGTGGCTTTATTTAGCAGTATTCTATAATCTGCTGCAATATCATATCTTATATATATTCCACCTTTGGTCTTGCTTGTGGTTTGGGTACTTTCAGTAAGCTTTTGTACAAGTTATATTAACAGCTCTCCTACTTCTGTTTATTTCTGCAAGATTTCTGATTTCATTTTCGGCAAATTGGGGTTTGAAGCAGTGTGTTTAATGATGAAGAATTATTGTCCAAATCTACATCTTATTTTGAATATTGCTATTGCAGATAGTGAAGAGCAAGCAGTATGATGTTCATGTTGAAGTCACCACTGTAAAACAGGAAAAAGAATTCCTGGTAAACAATGAAGATCAGAAGTATCAAGAACATAATGTTGTTGATGGATTTAGGAGAGGAGATTTACAGAAGATGGGTTCTGTGTCCTCCAGTTATAAAAGCTATGCAGGCTCTGATGGGTATGTGAGTGACAGTTCCTCCACCGATGACAAATTTGTCTTTCAAGGTCTTAGGAAACGTGCATCTGCCAGGCAAATGGTAGATGCAAAAATCATTGATGCAAAAACACTGGAACAGCTTGAATTAGGACGTATCTCTGTTCAAGAAGTTCAAAAAACCTTGGATCAGTATTTGAAAAGAAATACTTCCATTGCAGGTTTATATCTTGAATCGAGTAGGGAAAAGATATCTTTTATGTTAGCAGCAAAAAGGGGAATAATTGATAGAAATATAGCATTTGAATTTTTGGAAGCTCAAGCAGTAACAGGTTTTATTATCGATCCTTATACTGGAAAACAGTACTCTGTCGAAGAAGCTGTAATGAATGGAATAGTTGATCAGGAATTTAAGGAAAAACTTCTTGAATCAGAAAAAGCCATCCTAGGGTATTTGCATTCTGGGAAAAGGCTTTCGGTTTTTCAGGCTATTGAAGCAAGACTTCTAGAAAGACAAAAAGGAAAACGAATTCTCGAGGCCCAGATAGCAACTGGAGGAGTAATAGACCCTGTTAGAAGTATAAGAATTCCAGCAGACATTGCAGTTTTAAAAGGCTTATTAAATCACACAACCTTGAAGTTTCTGCATGAACCAGCTAGCAATGTGAAAGGTTTCCACCTTCCAATCAGCAATCAAAGCATGTATTACTCTGAATTACTTAAGCTATGTGTATTGGATTTAGATAGCAAAACATACCTTTTACCAATTGGTCATAGACAAATTACTGCTTTTACTGCTGAAAAAGGCCATAAAATATGTGTAATAGATATTAGGTCTGGCATGGAAATGACACGTCATGAGGCCTATGAAAGAGGTCTTATTGATAAGAACTTGTATTTTGAATTATCCCAGCATGAATGTGAGTGGAAAAGCACCACTGTTTTTGATTCTAAAGGGAATTCCCAAACAGAATTAACTGACCTAAAAACAGGACGAAAGTTTATAATTGAGGAAGCTGTTAGCCAAGGAAAAATTGAAAGATCATTAATAAGTAGATTTAGAGAAGGACTAATTTCAGCTACTGAACTGGCTGATGCTTTAGTTAGTCGAATTAAACCAAGTAAAGATCCCAATAGTCCTATAGCAGGATACTGGATATATGAAACAAATGAAAGGGTTTCAGTTTTTAAAGCTTTGCGTAGAAATATGGCTGACAGAATAACAATCTATCGGCTTCTAGAAGCACAAGCCAGCACTGGTGGGGTTATTGATCCTTCAAATTGCAAAAAGTATAGTGTATCAGAAGCACTGCAGAAGGGCATTATTGATGAGGTGTGTGCTAAGCAAATTCAGCAGTGTGAATTAGCTTTCACTGGGGTCATTCATCCTGTAACCAAAGTAATTTTGCCTGCAGCTGAAGCTATGAACTTAAACATGTTAAACAAAGAGATTGGTTATCGATGTTTAGTGTACCAGCTTTTAACAGGAGGATTAATAGAACCAAGATCTCGTTCCCGGATTTCATTAGAGGAGGCAGTTAAAAAAGGAGTTGTTGATGTGGCAACAGCAACAAAATTAATGGATATAAACTCATATGTCAAAAATCTTACTTGCCCAATAACAAGAAAGAAGCTGTCATACAAAGATGCTCTGGATCAGGCAGTATATGATTGTCATACAGGACTTCGACTACTTAAAGCACCACTGCCGCACAATGTTGGAATTCCCAGTCTTTACTTCGCTTCACAATAAAGATGTGGCAAATTTTATTGTAATATCGGTAATGTTCAATAGCTGACAAATGAAACAGCTATCCTAGAACTGTACAGCTTTTCTTGTAAAGAAATTGTTTCATATATTAAAAAAATAATTCAATATTGTATGTACTTAAAACACGCTTTAAATATATTTTTAAAGTGTATATATTATATTTGAATTGGTGTAATAATATTATTCAGTATTTCTCTGTGCAGTGTACTGTCCTTTTGTGGTCAATAAAAGTGGTCTTAGGCTCAATGGCAATGGCAAGACAATGTGAAGAGCTGTGAAACAGACCCACTATGGATAGTGCTCATTTAAGGAACCTTTTATTTTTAGTTATGTATAACATCGATTTTTTTTTTTCTTGGTTAAAAATGCTGTATATTTTTTTCTAAATGTCTTACAAGGATGTCAGATATTGCTCTTAACCACAGTTCTCATTATCTCATTATTAGAAGTATATATATATATATATATATATATATATATATATATATATATATATATATAGGGTTAACTTAATATGTGAATACTTGAATACTGTTTAAGGAAGCAGGAAATAAGTCAGACATTAAAAGGTAGATGAACTTGTAGGTTAATAAAAGTGTAAGCTATGTCAACTTAGTCATAACAAGCGAATGATAAGTGGAGACTTGCCCTTTAGTAATGGTGAATAGAGACACAGAATATAAGGGGTAAGAAGCAAAGCAAGTAGGAAAATGAGGAATAAAGTATATTTTAGTGAGTGGGCTAAAAAGCAAGTGAATCATACAGAAAATGTTTTTACAGTTAGAGAATCGAGGGGGGGAATATGAAGGTCAAGAAATAAAGCAAATAGGGAATGAAGAAAACGTGTATGTGTACATTTAGTGGCATTAGGATATAATAACACCATCAGTTTTGTACAAAAATGTGACATTGCTGTCAACTGTCTTTGACAAGTGCCTAGGCCGCTACTATGTTTTCAGGCATATTCTGGATTTATTAGGTGCATGTTGCTTCCTTCCCATTACACTGTTGGAGTGATGCAAAGTTTTGATGGGTTGGAGACAATTTGACATTGGCACTTTAAGCTGCCACAGCAGGCCAGTACTATATTTTCTTAAAATATTAATTTTAAAAATGGTAGTGTAAAAAGCCTTATTTCAACATACAGAGTTTCTGATTGCACAACCAATTCCTTTTGCATTTCTTAATAAAAGGTAATTAGCCAAGATAATAGAGTTGTATACAGTATGTTAGGTAACAGCATAGGGACAGCAGGCCTGATATTATTGCCTAGGTTTGGAGAATACATTGGTACAGCACTAACCCCAGCATGGTTATGTGCATATTTCTGAGATGGTTTCATTTTACTGATGAAAAGACTGTTTTACAAAGGCAGTAGGTCATAGAAGTGTTACCTGTGTACAGTATGTATGAAAATGTATTGCATACATTCAGTATATATTTGCTGTGAAATATATTTTTGCTAGTTTTAACATTGTACATTAACAATTTTCTACCTTTTCATATTACAAAGAAAGATTTTTTTCTGAGCAAAACCACTTGACTGTAATGTGTTATTATTAATGTATAGTGTATGTTATTTATGTTTTACATTTGATTTGTAATGATTGTCTGTGTTTTTACATCATGAATCACTAGAAGTCTTTGGAAGAGGAAAAGAAAGAGCATGTAAAGAAAGCAGGGGAAATACTGAATTGGGTGTCTAAGGTCACACAAACGTTGAGCAAAGAAGGAGGACAAGACAGTTCAGAAAAGACACCCATATCTAAGTCTCAGGTACTGAAAGCCACAGTATATTTGGCCCATCATTTTAGTGTCACTACAAGCAGTGTTTATCAGAAGTCAGTTCCCTTTATTGATCTGTTTTGCATTTCATTGTAAAAATCATCAGTTTTACCTCCCTTCCATTAATGCACCAATAGTTCAATAGTGCAAAACTAATGTGGCTTTAAAGTGGACCTGTCAATCTTTATAATAAAAGTCCTTTTCAAATTAAAGCATTCATAGCTGTTATAAGCTCATTTAAACATCATAGCTGTCAATCAAATATTGTCTGCTCCTCCTGTATGCCCTGGGCATAGAGGCAGGGCAGCCAATCACTTTCCATTCAGCACTTCCTAGAAATCGCTGCTCTTCCCACATTCCCCCGTTCTCTTTACCATTTAATTGTGTAGCCAGGGCATGGGGATGGAGATCAGGTCCCCCATACTGGTGCAAAAACAAGATTCTGAGCTGATGGAAGGCTTGCCTTAATAACAGTGTCCACAAAATGGCGCCTGCCTGCTTGCTATAATTATGAATCCCCAGACTGGAGGAAACAAGATTCAAATAATTGATATAGTGTAATTAAAGTTAATTTTGCTTGACTGATGTGATAAAATAGGATTATGAATCATTTTTTTGGGTGACGGGTCCACTTTAAGTAATCATCTGTTTAGCAGGCTTTTACTTTACAAGTAAATATAGAATTCACAAACTGATCTTATATTTCAGGTCTTACTTTAGTAAGAATATGTATACAATAACCAAATCTGCCATTTTAGATAAGCAGCAAAGCTCATGATATAGTTTTGTTTAGCAATGGACATATAAACAACAAATGCCACATACACTTGCTTATGATTAGGTCATACAGCATATTTGTTAAATCTAAATTTCTTACTATGAATCATCACTATAACCCTTTTGCTGTTTATTTTATGCTCTTTTTAATTTGCACTGATTGTCATCATAAACATTTGCTCTGGTACAGTTGCAATGATCAATAACATATACAACATATTAACGGCAAAACTGTCAAAGCAGAACATGTACAAATTCCATTTCAAAATGACATTTTACCTCTGTTATAACCATTGCACATTTAGGCTACACTGTAACTTAAGGTGGCCATCCACTGATGAGGTCGGCAGACAAGCAAATCTTTTCCCTGACAGGTCCAACTCGGGTGGGTGATATCATGTTAATGTACTGTGAAGGGGATATGAAAAGTTGGAGCGAAGACAGCATCAATGAGCCCCCGGTCCTCGATCAAACAATAAAATCGACCCTGCTCGGTTGAGATCTGGATAATTTTTGGCCAGATATTGGTTGGGGAGGCCTGTCAGAGTGCTATACAAGTGTTCAGTAATATGGGTGCAACTGATTGATAGCAAACCAGTAAAGACACATGCCTATTGTGTACATATCCTAAGGCACAATTGGCAATCCCAACTTGTCGACAATGAACAACTACTTTCTATGCATAGACTGTCCATAATATTTATTACCAGCATTTGGGCAATTAGTTCAGTCTCAAGTTGCAATGTGCATTAACAAAAATAGGATCTGTTTAATAAATCTATTCAAGCCAGCCCCAGGAGTTGCTGTTCATCTCATATGGATTCAGAACATCTTTCATTGCATTAGTAATTACTATAATATGTCCTATAACTTAACCTCTTTCTCTATGCTATCTCCTGTCCATCTACTAAAGGAGTAGCATTTTCAAACTAAACCGCAATAGTGAAACAACCAGTGGCATTATTACACAGCACCTCCCCCCCAAAAAAACTTTTTTTTGGAGAGGACTGGCATGCACAGCACCATTCCCCATTCAAGTTTGCCTCTCTGACCTAGGGGCCCGATTCTTGTTTTCTAAAATAGCTCCAGGGTACTTAATAAGAAATGAATAAAGCATAGGTTTATCCTGCCATGAAATCTGAGATATTAATAAAAAGCTATTAGCTCATAATGTCTTTTCAAGTGTAGTCAACACACTAGCTTAATCCATTGTAACTACAGTAAGGAAATCATGATATCAGTGGCAGACATGCTAGGGAACCCACCCGCCACCCCCCTTGCCCCCTTCTCTATTTGCATAAGGACAAGAGCGATGATGTCATGGCAGGTGGGCAGGAGCATGCCAAACATAATTTGTTTCCAAATTATGGGCCCTTCCATGGGGGGGGCAAGGGCCCAGAAAAAGAGATGAGGTACATGCCCAGTGCCCCCCAGTCGTTCTAGGCACGTGCCTCTTCTCCCTATCCTTAGTTCCAGCCCAGCATAACATTGTAACACCTCTGTAATGACTTGAGTGAAGGTAGTGTTTGTACAGGATAATGGGGGTTCCTTTATAAACACTGGACAAACTTGCACCTGGACAGTAACTATAGCAACTATCAGCAATCATTAATTTTAATCCAGTGGCAGATTGCAAAATAAAAAAGCAAACAAATTAGCAATTGATATGAGTTCATGAGTGATGAGCCCCAGTTCCTTGTTAAATGTAACATTTTGAATATGCTAATTAATTCCTCCATGTGAAACAGAATTAAAATAATATGTTTTAAATGCAAAGCATGGTCCTAAAATTGCTTCTTTTGCAAGATACACCGCAACAATGGACCAAAATTAAACAATATTAATCTGCATATTAAAGATATTCTTTAAAGCTATTTGCTGCTTGCTTGGAAACAAATTATGTTTGGGAGGTCTCTACTAATCAAGATATTCTACAGCACTTTGCAACAAGGAGTTTACTGGCTGGGCACATCACAATCTATAGGAACTTCACTTGAAATGTAAAAGAGATTTGTATGAGCTAGAAACTGTGTTTGAAATTATACTGTACATATACAGTCATCTCATATATAAATATATATCTAATAGAAAAAAGATTTTAGAGGTCACATGAGGAAAAAAAAGGAATATTAGGAAGTAAACTACACAAACAAGCAAAATTATATATATATATATATAAAAAATAGTGGCATGGATGCAGTTTTATAATGTCAACACTATTTTTAGATATAACACAAATTGTACTATGTTAGTAAATGGATCATAAGATTTTATAGAGTTCACACTCTGCAGACACAAAGAAAACATATGCTTACGACTGTGCTCCGTGGTCAAACTCCAGATCCCATATAAGGCTTAATGTCTAAAACAGCCACTTTCCAAATAACCAATGGTAAAAAACCTCTATTCGCTGTACCACAAGCGTATAAGAAAGACTATACTGTAATAGTGCAAATAATGAAGTTCATTGGCACCCCCCATGGATTAAAAACTACTTACAGAGGATTTCCATATCATCGTAGAGGGATGTTTTTCAGTAAAATTCTACTTGTGAAAATCTCATTATTGCACACATAGTCACAGTTCTTCTGTTCAGCTCTTGTGGATATGATATGTTGCTTAGCCTCTTGTTCCTTGTTTTGTGTCACTCACAGTAGATTAAAAATATGTAAAACAAAGGCCTACCTGGTGTTAAACCAAATTCAGATTTTTGAACATCACAGTGTGGAGAATGGCTGATTGCTACATGAAATATCTACAACCTCATACGGGATCATATTTTATATTTTATTTTTGTATGTGCTTATTTCTAGATAGCATCATATTATTTTGTTTATTCCGTTTTAATTTTAAAAGATCACTGAGCAACACTTAGGGGCAGATTTATCAAGGGTTGAAGTACGACTTCGAATTCTATTCGAAGTAAAATAGTTTGAATATTCGACCTTTCGATAATTAAAGTACTGACTCTTTAAAAAAACTTCGACTTCAATACTTCGCCAAATTAAACCTGCCGAAGTGCTATGTTAGCCTATGGGGACCTTCTAGAGCAGTTTTCCAAGTTTTTTGAAGTCAAAGAAAAATCATTCGATCGCTGAAATCCTTCGAATCGAACGATATTACTAAGACCGCAAAACGGTCTAATTCGGTAAAAAAAACTTCGACTTCGATATTCAAAGTCGAAGTATTCCATTTCGATGGTCGAATATCGAAGTATTTTTACCTTTGAAAATCGACCCTTGATAAATCTGCCCCTAAACTGATAAGCACATTCCAGGAAAAACAGTGTATAAATTTCAAGGGTAAAAAAAATATATGGGACAGAATAGTGGGGTATATTTACTAACTTGGCCAAAGTTCACCTGAATTTGTCAAGCATAGTTTTAAAAAAACACCATGTTTACTAAAAATTGTGAGTGTGAGTAAGGCAAATGTGATTAATTAATCTCAGTGTAAAATCACTGTAAAATTTCCCCATGCAGTTTATGCCGTAAAGAACTTACTTATGTGAGATATTAGCAAGGAGGAGATGACATAGCTAATTAGATAAAAAAGTGGCTGCTCTATTTTATAATGGTCGTTTTGCTAGAAATAAATATAAATAAGTTTAATTCTGAATTACTGAAAAGTAACTAGTTACTCAAGTTCAGTAACTGTGCTGATTTCCAGCTAAACTATAGGTTCTGCCATTTTCAAAGAAAAGCATAGTCTGATAGATACATAATTTAATAAGAAATATTTACACATTAAATATGGACAGCCTTTGAAAGAAAAGCAAGCCAAAGCAACCTGACTGAAGAGAATGAGCATCATGCAAAGCTAATACAGATATCAGTAAATCAACAGCTTGAACTTGAAACAATCAGAGATGAGTGCTGTGTACAGGGTATAATACATTTGGGGTATAACAATTAAAATACATTTACACATAGCAGATTAAAATACTATTTATAAATAGCATTTATATTTTAACACTGGGGATTCAAATGAAATTTAAATGTAACTTACTGATGGCAACCTAAGTAATATATACATTATTTTTATGTTAATCATTAAAACTGACCTGTCCATATCATGATTAACGATTGAAGCATTTAGATAGTACCCTGTACTGGCAACACAGAGATCAAAAATTCATTGAACCATACAGAGTCATTAGAAATGTCATACAGTAATTCGCAACATTGAATGAATAGACAATATTAGCTACTAGATAAACATATGTTGCAAGTGGCAATGGTGGGCTTGCTGAAAACTGCAGACGAAAAGAGCTAGGCTTTTAAAGATTTAAATAAATTGTATGTAAATTATTTACTTCCACATGAGCTTAAGTGCACCAGTGAAGTTACTCCTATCAAACAATCAACTTTGTTTTCATTTTCGTAAAACCCAATGCTAATTGGTTGTTGTTGGCAATGGCATTGGTGCAAACCCATTATCCAGAAAGCAACAAATCTAATTTTTTAAACGACTTCCTTTTCCTCTTTAATAATATAATAGTACAAAATGTATCCTAGCTAAGTTGCATGAATCCATATCGGTGGCAAAATATTTCTTTTTCTGTAATGTTCAAATAATTTTTATCAGATATAGGGGGAATGTAATAAAATTAGCAAAGAGAATACATTTGTGAATAAAAATGTGCATGTCACAATATAATATTCTTCATTAGGCTTTTATTGCACTGCAAATCTTTATTGCACATTGCAAACCTTTAAGACCTGCTTGAAGGTGGCGTAAACTACAACTTTTTCAATAAACCAAAGTTACAGCCAGAATTTTGTCTAGGGTTTATTCTTATAACAGTAAAGTTAATTGTATTAAACTTGTGTTTTTTTGTTTTCTTTTCACAGATATCCAGTGATGAAATAGTAATGAAGCAGGAAGAAATTTCTGATGCTCAACAAACTTTGCAATTGCTTTTAGCCAAGCACAGTGAAAGGTGTTTACATTATTTTTGTTCTGCTGGCCCTTGCAAGAGTTAGAATTAGATAGTAATTATATAAATATTGCTCAGTAATGACTGATCTTTCAGTTTAGAATCCCATCTCCTGCTACTGCACATAAGTACCCCAAATATTGTATGAGTTTTAACCAGCAACACAGCAGCAGTGGTGGAACTACCGGGGGAGCAGGGGTGCAGTTGCACCCAGGCTCGCACCCCTTTGGGACCTGCATGCAAATCTGCTATGTTGGCACTGAGATTGTGTGAGGAGGGGGGATGGGGCCTGGCTGCACTGCACTGTAGTTATGCTACAACACAGCAGGAATATGTGGCATTCCATTCAGTGTATTGTAATTATTTGTAAATGTTGGAATCTTGACAAGTGGTTTTGAGAGTACAAGTGTGTTGTAGGTTTTAGAAAAAATGTTTCAGGTCTATTTTGAATGCTTTGTTTTTTTAGATTGACAGATGTGGAGAGAGAAGAAATTGAAAATCAAGTTAAGGAATTAGAAGAAAGCCAAAGTATCTTATCGAAAGAGTATGAAAGGCAACAGAAGGAAGCAAAGGATTTGGTAGATAGACTTGTGGAACAGAAGGTGACATCATTAGGATTATTAAATGTTAAATTTATGTGCATCAGTTTTTGCAGTTTGAGTGTTCCTTTGCATGGTGTTTAAGCAATATTGCTTATACTTTATGTAAATGGTAATTTGAATCTTTTTCCTTGCTTTTTTTAATTTAAATAATCCTCGTTGCTGGATATCTACATACAAATGATAGATATCCTTTGTACCTACTACATTTGTCTTTATAAGAGCTTCTGATATTCAGTATTACAGATGCGTTGTCTTGAACTGCAGTTTTAATTGTAATGTTTTTCAGTGGTACTTCACAGACATCTCAGTTTGTTGTCATAAGCTATGGTAACAAAAGTATGCTGTAAACATGAAGCGCATGGTTTTCTTGGTCACAAGCTTTTTTCTCTAACCCTCACAGGCATTTAAGCATGATCGTTAGTTTCACAAATGATATGTTTTTTCTCTGCAGTCATCAACTTTCTCACTAACCCACTTGATATTTTCTGAAGTGAAGTTTTAGTTCACAGATGCATGTTGAATTTAAAGCTTGTGCTACCTTTGCTGTCAAGATACTGACACAAATCATTTGCACATTTGAACTGCTAATCCTCTCAGCATTTTCTATGTTTGGTAAGTATGTGCATAACTACTTGCTGAATAGAAACCTTGTATGTAACAAAAACAGAAACAAATTCACTAAAATTTACTTTTCTTTTTTATAGGTGGATAAGGTTGTGTCAGGCACCATTGATGAGACAACTGGAACAGTTTATTCCGTGTACCAGTCTATAGTACAAGGTCTTGTTGATTATGAAACTGGAATGCGGCTGCTTGAGATGCAGTTAATTGTTTCAGGGCTGGTTTCACCAGAATTAAAAATATGTTTTGATATTGAAGAAGCTAAGAATCATGCACTTATTGATGAGCAAATTGCTAAACGACTTCAAAACTTATCAGATGCTAAAAATATTACTTCATCTCTCTCTTCAGTTGACTTTCCAATAATAGGTGCTTTTGATAAGGGATTAATTACAGAGTCTGTTGCAATTAAAATGATAGACATTTTGCTGTCATGTGGGTGTCTCTATGTATCTGGTGTTGGTGAGCACATTAACTTGAACAAACTTTTCCAGAGAGACCTGATTTCAGCAATCTTATTTTCAAAACTTATTGACAGGCAAAAAACAGGAAAAGACCTTATTGATCCAATAACAGCAGAAAAGGTACATGTGACAGAGATGATCCAGCGATGTGTCACAAATAAACAAACAGGAATGAAATTTCTACCAGTTAATGCACATGATAAAGGCAAAATTACATTAAAATCTGGACGGAAAGTTAGCATTTTAAGGGCAGCACATGAAGGCATTCTGGAGCGTGAAATAATGTTTAGAATGCTTGGAGCACAGATATTTTCAGGGGGTATTATTGATCCAGACTCTGGAAGAAGATTGACACTTGAAGAATCAATAGAGAAAGGATTAATTGATCAGGGAGCAGTTTGTGGAATATTAACACAGCAAGTTCAGAATGGGGGAATTGTTTGCCCAACTACAGGAAAATACTTAACTGTAGATGAAGCAGTTCAGTGTGACTTGATATCTTACAGCAGTGCTTTGTTGGTCCTGGAAGCACAAAGAGGGTTTATCGGTCTCATTTGGCCAGACACCAGTGAAATTTTCCCGATTTCAACATCTTTACAACAAGGAATGATTTCTAATGAGTTAGCAGAGAAAATTCTAAGGAACAGGCAAAAGATTGCTGGCTTATATATTCCAGAAACATCTGAAATTATTCACCTGGATGTAGCTGCCGAGTTAGGTATTATAGAGAATAACACAGCAACTGTCCTAAGTAACGTTCAGTTACATGATAAAATGCCAAACATAGATGTACTAGAACCAACATGTAAACATGCATTAAAATGGATGTCTTCTTATGAGTCACATACTTTTCCAGAGGAGGAATTTTCTGAAAAAAAAAGTTCTGAAACAGAAGAACCATTAACACATAATCCAGAACACACAAAGCAGTTATTCTACTCATACCTAATGATAAACAGTTACATTGATGCAAATACAGGGGAACGGCTTCTGCTATTTGATGGTGATCTTGATGAGGCTGCCAGCATGCTGCTTGAGTCTGAGCATATAGTTCTCACTACCAGCATGGGTGAAGAACAAAACTTTGACTCTAAATATGATGAATTCAGTTCGCATTTAGTACCTGGCCTAGGTATCAATGATACAGGATTAGACTGTTTAGCCAGTTTAGTGACAAAGGAACCCAATAATGCCTCCTGTGAAGAAAACATTCCAGTTACAACTGTTGCAGACCTTGATGAAAACGCATCCCAGAGGCAACTAAATACCTCTCTGAACTGTTATCAAGATAGTAATGACATATGCACAGAACAGCATAAATCTTATTTGGGGAATATAGAAAACACTGGTGTCTGTGGTCAAGAAATAGAAGCTGAAGGAGAGCATGTTCAATGCCAAGAATTACAGTTTGTTGAAGATAAACAGAAACATGATGAATGGCAAGGGCTTACAACTTTTCAATTTAGTAACCCTTCTAATGTGCTAAAGCCTTTGGAATCAAGTAAAGGAGGCTTAATGCATTCTCATATTGAGGGAAACAGTCTGGCCAATTCTGAGGTGCAGCACAATAGAGAAAATTACAGTTTAGAGCCTCTAGAACCACATGATTCAATGTCAGGGAAAAGTTCATATGAAGAAACTATTACAGCATTAAATGTCTTGACTGGTGAACAACAGATAGTTACAAAAGACACAATTCCCTTATGCAACAGTGAATCCTTAACTGATGAAAAAGAGATTCAGGTTAATTCTGTAGGTAATATTTCTTCTGATAATGAAGGTATGACTATAGAATCTAATTTGAGTGATAGCAATTGTCAGATAGACTATGACATAGGCAATGAAACACCAGATAATAAGCTTAGTTACAGCGATGGCTATCTCACTCCAACCAATAGTGCACATGATCTTTCTACACTTAACACAGCAGAGTTCAGCTCTAACTCAGTGAATGCAGAAATATGCACACTTAATATCAATGCTAATTTAACTCGTACAAGCAGTTATGACAACTATGAATGCTACAGTCCTGAAGAAGCCTTGAAACACTCGTGTGAACCTTTGCAAACTCACAGTGATAATGATACATCAGATCTTGAAGAAGAGGGGAGTGATGATGAAGTTGATTTCATTTTTCAGTACGACTTAATTAGCAACAAAATGCAAGCTTCTGCTGGAAAGATTGCAGAGGACAGAGATCTTACCGATTCCAGTTCAGATGATGATACATTTTATTATAATGAAAATGATATTGAGAAGGCAGTCGTAGCACGTGATAATCAGTTTCTAGAAACTATTATTGAAGAGGATTTGGAAAGCATCACCTCAGAAGAATGGACCTCACCTGTAACTGACAGTGTGGAAATTATGCCAGAAGATGCTGCTTCAGTTAACTTAGTGGAAGACAGGGGGAAAGGTAATGAACATAAAGATGATGAAACTGAGGCAGAAAACAAGGCAAACAACGTTGAAAATGGTTCTCATTACTTAATAAATAAGGAAAAGGAAGATGAATTTACTGAAAGCTGCTTTAGTGAAACTGATATTGAGTGTTTTGTTACCGATGAAACCAACAGTGATGAAGACTATGCGACTAAATTATCTTCAAATGACCAAAGTATTACTAATAACAGAAGTATATTTGATCCAAGCCAAAAAGGTGAAAAAAGTCTGAGCAACTCGCCTAATATAATTTGTACATCACCTCAAGAAAATAATTGTGAAAATGCTGAATCTGTTTCTCTTAGATCATGTACAAATGTATGTAGTACTGAACTGGATGATGAAGATAAAAGGGAAAGGAAGTGCTCAACCAGTAACACTCCTGACCCTGTGTTAAGGACTTATCCTTCCTTTGAAACAGCTTTAGAGAGTGGCATTGAAATGCAAAAAAATTGTGAAAGACTACAAACAGGTGAAGATTTTAACCCAGATTATAATGGATGCCTGTCTTCAAACAGTATTATTGATGACATAAACAGTTTTTCTTTTATTCCTGAGGTGAACACCAAAGTGTCAGAATTATGTAAGTCAATGAACTTGGAGTTAAAGACTGGGGAAATGAATGTTCCTTCTGCTATACCATATACAAACAGATCATTATGTGAACCATCTGAACACCCTAATAATACAGAAATAAAAAGCACAAGTGCTTCTGCTCCTAATTTAGATGACTGTTTACAAACAGATTATAAAACAACATTATTCACAACTAATGAAAATGGAGAGGAAATTATTCCGTTGCCAGAAAAGCAACAAAATAGGTATTGTACTTCAAACCCTAGTCCCATTCACATTGAAAACTTGAGTACAATTTTTGATTCTTCACTCCATATAGCCGACAATGATGTTTTTGGGTCAAATGTATTGACAGATGTTTCACAAACCTTGAAAACCACCAGTATCAAAGATGCAGATGCTAAGTCTGAGGACAAAAACAGAGATTTGGCAAGTTACCTTAAGGGATGTGCAAGTATTCTTCAGACAAACCAAGAAACTGGAGGTACTCCATGTTCTGATGCAGATGTGATTTTGGATGATAATAAACTAGATTCCACAACTGATACAATTAATTCAGGTGTGCCTGAATTTTCAGTTATGGCAAGAACTAACCTGGAAGTAAACAAGGAACTCGGTGGTGAACAAGTTTGTAATTATACAGAGACTGGTGCTAAAGACAGAAATATTGAACAGGATAGTTGTGATAAAGAAAATGCAGTTATGAGAGAAAGCAGAGAATTTACAGATAATTCAGGTTTGTCTGACAATGTAAAGGAGTCTTTAGTTGAGAGTATGTTAAAAGAAATGAAAAGGCATTCTGCAGATGAAACACAAGGGAATAATTCTACAGCGTGTGTTCGTTTCTTGCAAGAAGAGAAAATATTACAGTCAGAACCAGATTATCCTGACAGTGATTTGAATGATGTCAGTTCTACCACAGAGGCAAAGAATAATAGCCATGCCATACTTGGCTTGTCAGATGAATTTTCTGTTATTGAGCTTGATGAAAATCGACTATGTCCTAATCAACAAGAAGAAAAGCTTGTAGCTGACAATCACGTTGCAAACACAGATTCAGTACTAGTGCCAGAATCAAACCATCCTAAATTAATCTCTTCTCAATTGGAGCAAATATTTTATGTACCCCCAGATTCCGAAAATAAGAACAAAATTGAAGAACTGCTTATTAATATAAACAAAGGACTTTTCCCAAGTGAAATGGTGAGTTATTCTTCAAAATCACATAGCTCTGAGATGCTTGACAATAACTCATCTGTGAATAATGCCAGACAAAGTGATAAATTTGCTCAGGCAGAATGTGCACTAAAATATAAATATTCTGCGGAAAGCCCAGATACACTGCCTCCTAACTCTGATCAAAAGACTGATGACCAAAAAACACAACCCAATGTTAAAGATGTGTCTACAACGGTTAAAGCAGAAGGATGCCTTTCATCAGATATGGTGAGTTGACCTGATTTTTTTTAATTGTGAAAAATAAGGTATGTTTTAGAATGAAGATCATATGCATTGGTGTTTTGTACTATTTTCCTATTTGCCTATGTTTTATCAATGTTAAAATTAGAACATCAGAACACCATTTAGTTTTACAATTAAGGTTTTAAACAGGGCATTTGATCCCTATTTATCTTTGTGTGTAAGAACTAAATCCATTGTATTTTGCAGAGCTTATTTATTGTCTTCAATTTATATTCTTCAATGCTTAAGATGCGACCAGCCTAATTTCTAGTAGAATACAGTCTCAATTCCTGCTGGGCTATATACTAGGCTGTATGTATATATATATAAAGGAACACAGTTCAAGGGGCATATTTATCATGCTTGGTAAAAGGAAATTTACATACGATTTGAGAACAAGCGATTCTTCTGAAAGGGTCCCGGAGTGCTCTGCCGCCATGATTGGCGTGTGTAGTGTGCCAATAAGAATGCACTGGGGTCTGTTTTTATCAACACAACACTGTCATTATGTATACTACTTATATATAAGGCAGATTTAATTTTGTGTTATAGCAAAACCTTTCTTAGACATGTCTAAAATTCATTGCACCAAATGGCTCACTTTCTATTTTCTAGGTGTCCGTGACATTGAGTCAATGCTCCCAGAAACTATGCGAACACCTTACTGTTATCCAGGATTTAAAATTTCACTTAGACAGCCTGCCGGCCATCAGTGACAATTTGGAAACTTTAAAAATACAACTTGAACAGACAGAGGTTAGTTCGTGTTTCCTCAAGTATAATTTTTCTTGGGCCAGTGACATTTCTCATTATATTACTAGTAGTGTAACAATGGCATGCTCCCCCCCACACACACACAAAGAAAATCTTCAGAGGGGCCCCTCACACACCTACCCAGCTGTACCTCTGCCCACTCACCTGCTCGCCCCCCCTCCACTCCCTGGCTGCTACTTTCAGGGTTCTTACACACTCAAGTTTTTTAATGACTTTAGAAAAGCATGCTAAACATGTTAAACACTATTTTAATGTGTTTATTTGTATTATTTTCAAATACACATAAGTGTGTTTTTGTTATTTGCAAAAGCAAGTCTATACTCTACTTGTTTCTGAGCGCATGTGAAGTGGAAGAAAATGCAGTATGTTGTGCTTTAAAAAAGGAGATAAACTGCGAATGTACTGTAACTCTGAACACGTGTGAGTACACCCAGTCAGAATATAATGGCATCAATTAGATAATGTGTGTCTCAAATACACGTGAAATGCTTAAAAAAAGCTTGTGTGAGAGCACTTGTGTGTAAGAGCGCTTATGCTTATTATTTTCATGCTCATCATGTCTGTAATGTATGATCAGAGGCGTTTTAGGACCCTGTTCTGCCCTGAGGCAGCCAAGTAAATGCCACCCCCCTCGCTTATTTTTTTAGTGTTAGAGGAGGCCGGGCAATTGGCAACAGCTCCCCTGTATATGATTATGGTTGATAAACTGTCCATGTAAATTAAAAAGCTATGGTAATGCTACATAAATACTGGTATTGAATGTTATCTTTATGTGAGAAGCTCCTACTTGGAAATCAGTTCCTCCGAATACAGACCAATGATATGCAACCTGCAAATAGTGTAATATCTTATTTTAAAATGTTATTTTCAAAACTCACATAACCCTCTATGTAGATACATAGTAAAGGGGTAGTCTACCTTTAAGTTAAATTTCAGTATGTTATAGAATACCCAAATCATAGTACCTTGGTCACTTTAATATTTTATAGTTTTTGAATGAATTGCCTTGCTTTTTTGCCTCAAACAACTGTTGATCTGTGAGGCTACAATTTTATTGATATTGTTACTTTTAGCTTTTTAGCTTTCTATTCAGGCCCTCTCTTATTCAAATCCCAGTCTCTCAGTCAGACCACTGCCTGATTGCTAGGGTAATTTGGACCCTAGCAACCAAATAGCTGCTGAAATGCCAACATTAAAAGCTGCTGGACACAAATCGACATAATTAAAAAAAAACCACAAACAATAAAATATGAAGGGCAGTTGCCGATTGTCTCAGATCCAGTAATGTTAATGGTATTGGTTCCTTGCTGGGATCGTAGCTGTAAGAAAATTAAATTTTATGAACATGAGTTGCAGAGCTGAACTTTAGGGAATTTTGAAGAAAGCTTTGAGAGGTTGTGGAAAAGACTGTGATTTTTTTTATTTTGAGTTGAGTTTGTATAAACATACTGCACCAGAAGCAGACTTTTGGCTTTTACATTCTTTTTGGAGATATTATTTGATATTTACAGATATAACTAGAGCTGTGTATCTGCCCCAACATTGTACATAGGCTCCATAAAATTTAATTAATGTTATGGCTGATTTTTGAAGATGCAGAATCAACTGTGGCTCCATTATATTTATGTTGTCCGTCCCAACTTCCACTTCCATCTTTTTGTTGATTTTCTGCAGAACTATTTCCTTATTTACCTTAGTAAGGAAAAAAATAGGCTTTTTAACTCTATGCCCTCTTTTCTTCTAGTCATTTGCATCAAGGCTGAATGAACTTTCTGCTGATATGAAAAAGGATCTGGAGGCCACAGAGACTTTCTTTATGTCCGTGCCTGGTGACCTTGCAACCGAAAATTTGAGGGAATTAAATGACTGCTTGGCAAAAGCCATTGCTGTAGTTTGTGAAATGTCTTCCGGTCGTGCTAATCAGATTACTTCCACTGTTGACACTGAAATGGTAAGACATTATCCCTCATTTTATAAATAAAGAAACCTTAATAGTTTCATACATTTTATAAACATCTGTTCACCACAAAACAAAACTTTTATACAGTCTGATAATCTAGTATTTACAAGTTTGCATTACTCAGTCAGAACCAGTTCCTGACGTGTAATGTAAATTACCAACAGGGGACCATAGTGTGGTCTCAGTAGTTACTGGTCTTTATGTGTGGTGCAGGGACCAAATAGGAGACTGACTGGGAAACTGACAGCTGACAAGTAAAGTAGCTTTCATTCAACAGAAAACAGAAACAGGAAAATTGTAGGTAGGCAGTGGCACTTTATTGGGCAGATTTATCAAAATCTGAGATTAGAACTCACTTTCTATTCATTCCTATAGGATTTCTATAATCTTATTTATCAATGGAAATCACCATTTGATAAATATGCTTTTAAAAATCCCATAGGAATGAATAGAAAGTGAGTGAGTTGTTCTGTGGTGGGTTCTAAATTCACACTTAGATAAATCTGGCCCTTAATATTGAAGTGTGTTTCAGTGTGATCTAAATTGTAGCAAAAAATAAATAAAAAAAACGCCTCTGGAAAACCCCAGGCCCCAAGAAGTCTAGATAATAGAACCCATACCTATATTTCTACTTTCAGGTATTTATATAGGCTATAATACTATACCAAGGGATGTTGGCTGGGTGTTGTCAGGGTCGGAATGGTTGCAGCTACAACCCCCCCTTCAGTCTCTCCCCCTGTGTCTTCTTTTGTCACAACCGGGGCCAGAGAGGGAGGTCGGAGGCAGCAAGGGCAGGGAGCGGGTCTGTGGAGTACCCAGTCTGAGTAGTAGTGCACAGTTTCATTTAGATTTAAGGCAATAAAATGCACAAAAATATACATTTATTTAAAATCTTTATTTCAACTGTTATTTTTTCCAGTCTAAGTTAACAGTTTCATACCAGGAGCTCCTAAACAGACTGCAGTATCTGTCAAATTGGATTCAAGAGAACCACAATGCTGTGGATGTTTCTGTCAACAGTAATGACATGGAGACTGTGAAGCAAAGTCTTACATTTCTTAAGGTAATTTCCTAGACTGAGCAAATATATTTATGTCATTAGGGTATATGTTTTATTTTAAGTGATTATTTAAATGGTAGAAGGCAATGCTTTTGTATTGGACTACAGACAGGGAAGAGGAAATAGCATAGCTATTCCACATGATGGTTTTACAGAATGCAACACAAAATAAAACAGATATTCTGAAAATATTTATCATGCTTTGTTCATATATGGAGACATTTGCCAAATAACAACTGAAAGTGCCCAAAAAATAATCTGTCCAATCAGTTTTGGGCCATTCAGTAGTTTCGGTGGTGTTTGGCCTTCCAGTTGTATGGCTAAAAGTTGTTTTTTTTGCATGACCTTTTTTTGAAATTATAAACATGTTACATTTAGCTTATCTACTCACTTGTTGCTTATTTTTTATTTGGCATCCACAGGAACTGGACACACATGTATCTGAAAAAAAGATGGAGTTGGAAACAACAGCATTTGATATTCAGTTTTTTATATCAGAACATGCTCAGGATCTTTCTGCCATTCAAAGTAAACAGCTGTTAAGACTGCTAAACACAACACAGAGGAGTTTTCAGGAAGCTCATAAAAAGATTGCATCACAGATCGAGTCTTTAAAAAGTGCACTGGTGGCTGCACAAGACCTTAGTGACCAGAAGGTTTGCCTTACTGTGTGGATGTATTGCTTGTTGCTTTTTAATAACTGTTCAGCTGTACTGACATGATAACTTGTTTG
This sequence comes from Xenopus laevis, assembly GCF_017654675.1. Lineage (NCBI taxonomy): Eukaryota > Metazoa > Chordata > Amphibia > Anura > Pipidae > Xenopus > Xenopus laevis. The sequence continues at coordinate 81,999,676 of NC_054380.1, forward strand.
CCAAAGGTGTGCATACCTAATAATACAAATGCAACAACTTACATCTTTGTCAGACAATGCCTGGCTTAGAGTAGCTGAACACTCTCTTGATCCTAAAATAGGGAAGCTACCATCCCCTACCAGTCCTCTGCCCTCATTCAGCTTGACACAACCTAGTGAAGGACAATTATGTATGGGTGAATTATATAACTTTGACCTGCTCAATGCTAATCAGATAATTGCATTTGGATATAGGCCGATGGTTAATCGAGACTACAGTATATTTTTCCTTTAAATTTTACTACCAATGATGAACTCTAAAAAGCATTTTACTAGAATAATATTTAGGGAAAGGTAAAATGTATTTTCTGTGAGAATTAACAAGTTTCAGTTATCTAAAGGTTTAGTATTAAAGTTGCAGCTGCATTTATTTGTTGTATTTTAGCAAAGACTTTTGGAGTATCTGCTCTTACACAAAAAATGCTTTGCCAAAAACTTGCTCTAATATCCATACCACAAACTAACCCATGTTTGATATCTTGTTTTTTTCTGAATCATTATTAACACAGGTTCCAGGATGAAAAGAGACTGGGGTTATCAACGCAGTTGAATCATCTTCTTTAACATGTGCATGGTCAGGCTTTGAGCAAATTCTTTGCCTTCTGGTCTTTTTACTATTCTGATGAGATGAATATATTTCTCTTTTCACACTATGTTCACCTTGCACAAACCATGTTCTACTGCTGCCATGTTTACAGCATACTGTCTTTTACTTGCATTGAATAATAGTAAAACAGCAAATAGATTGGTATTTATTTTGTTTTTATTTGCCATAGGATGCAGAAGTACAGTTACAAGAACACAAAGAAAAACTACAGGAAATCTGTCATCTACTCACACAGACAGAAAACCGACTGATTGGCCAACAAGATACCTTCTCTGCGCATGACAGTCCTGCTGACTTAAAGCTTCATCAAAATGAAAACCAGGTAAAAACCCTTCATTGTAGTTAGCTGGGCAAAATCAGGGTGTGCTAATCAACTGTAAACTTTTCATTTGAAATTTATATACATTTTTGGTGTAAATGCTAAAAAATTATGTGGTTAAAAAGATTTATATGAACTGAATTGCTTACCTTTGGAAGTTAATATATGTAGATTTAAGATTGCATAATAAGGCCAATAGGTTTTTGTAATTTTTAAATGAATGTGTTATTGTTACATAGTTACATAGTTAAATCAGGTTGAAAAAAGACAAAGTCCATCAAGTTCAACCCCTCCAACAAATCATAATAACTCCATATTATAGTACTGGCCCTCAAATATCTTTCACTAATGTAGCCAATGGTTTGGAGATTTGTCCCAGTTTATTATATAATTATAATTATAATATAATATAATTAGAAGTCCTGCTTGTAATAAAAGACAGCAACAACAAGTTAATTCAGTGGATTTGTTAAAAGACAAATTGCATTTTAAAGGGATACATTGGCATTTTCAGAAAATAAAATTTCTGTCCAAATGGCATTAAGAGTTGGAACAGAGTAAACACTGGCACTCACGGCAGGTTCAAGCAGGGGTGTACCCTTGCGTATTTATTTAGCAAACGTGCAACGTTTCGTGGTTGTACCCCTTTGTCAAAGGGAAAGAGGTAAACCACGAAACATTGCACGTTTGCTAAATAAATACACAAGGGTACACCCCTGCTTGAACCTGCCGTGAGTGCCAGTGTTTACTCTGTTCTAAATTGATGTGGAGGGTGCCAAGCCCCCCAACACTGTGCACCAGACGCTGATATTCTGAAGGCCAGGGCGTGCGAGCGGGCTACATCACTTAGCATTAGGAGTTGGAAAGCATATAAAAATACACTATTATAAATATTTTAAAAAATGTATATTGCAGAATCTCAGAATTTAATACTAGGATGCATCTCATAGTCTAAATTTTTTGGTAATATTTACAATATATATATATTTTGAATGTTTGCAGGAGCTGCAGAAGGATATGCATGCTGGGTCCAGTGAATTAGCAGAGATTGTAAAAAACACAGAGAAATTTCTACAGGAATACGGGGATAAACTTTTACCAGAGGACAGAGCTGTCATTGAGCAAAAATTAAAGGAGGCAAAAAGCAAGTTTGATCTTCTCAGCAAAAGAGCAGAAGAATCCAAGGAGCAACTGGATAAAGCACTTACTTCTGCAATTAAAAAAGAAACTGAAAAGGTTCCTATATATTTTTATATACAGTATATTGGGAAAAGTTGACGGCACTCCAAAGACACCTTTAGACCAAGTTTGTGTCAAACAAAATATAGATTTATTAGCTCCAACGTTTCCATTCCACACAGAACCTTTGTCAGGGAAAAAAATATATATATATTTTTTCGTAAATTCCAACATAGTTTCTTAAGAATGATCAGTTGTTCATTTATTAATTATTTGTTACAAGACTGTATTGGAAACTTTATTTTCATATACTATATTTCTGTATAGAAATAGTAGGTTTTGTTTCAAAGGTTGTGCTAAGTTATCAGTTCTTTGCTTGGTTTGTTTTTTAAACCCTCTGCTTCCTAGCATAGCAGAAAAGGAAACAGAGATATAAAAATTGGAAGAAAATTAGTGAAAAAAAAGTAAAAAAGAGAAAACAGAAATAAAGTAATGTTGAATTAAAAAAATATATATGTGTGTGTATATCTAACTAGCTATATACTGTATGTGTGTATATATATACATATATATATAAAACTGCAAAGTGACAGCACTCCAAGGAATTATGAGCGAAAAAGAGTTGATGCAAAGGAGGTTTTATTAAATCCGACGTTTCAGCTCCATTTTGGAGCTTTCATCAGGGAAAGAAAAAAAAAAAATATATATATATATATAGTCCAATAGTAGAAAGCACTCACAGCACTACGGTTTTCATAAAAAAGGTGAACAATGTTTATTCAGTCTTCATATCGAAGCGTTTTGGTCCACGTGGGACCGTAATCAGGAATCTTGGACCGAAACTCGCACCTTTTTTTATGAAAACCATAGTGCCGTGAGTGCTTTCTAATATTGGAGTACATATTTTTTGGTCTACTTTTTTCAGTTTATTATATAGGTTGTACCAAAACCACATTTTGTACACTTTTATTCTGTGTTACATAAAAATGGATATGGAAAAATGCAATTTTACTTTTCAGTCTGCTGCTGTAGAACAGTTAGAAGAAAGCAAAAACAAAATTGAAAGTCTTTTGGATTGGCTGTCATGTGTGGACAAAGAAGCAGTGAATGGCAACAATGTGCGACAAATCAATGTAAAACAAAATGGAACACACCATCAAGACCAGGACTCTTTGCTTGATGGAGTAGAAGAGGTCAATGGGAATCTAATACACACAGATGGGGAAGAGGAAACTGTAAATATTCACAAACAGGATAAAGAAGATTTAAGCAACCAATATCAAAGAGCAAAGGTATGGTAAAACAATGATATAAAAGTACCTGTACTGTTAAAAAAAGAACTAAACCATTTTGTCTGTAATTAGATCATCTTAACACAGTTTTTTTAGTGTAACCATTTAAATGGATTCACATGCTGTTTAATAGTACTTAGACAAGCACAGTGATAAAATTATGGGAGGCACAACTAAAGTCTTTAGTCGAAGTGGGGGGATATAATAAAAGTTGCTCTGTTGGAGATCTAGTAATGAAAGTCAACTAAGCAGAATTTATCTTTGAGCTGTTTGAAAGCAAATATTTGATATGGTAGCTTTGGATTATCAGAACTGTGTAAAATACTTACATTTATTAAAATACTATGTTTCAAGAATTAAACGTGGGGGCCAGGAAAATGCACATGGTGCACAAAGTATTGGGAAACATATAAGCTGAAAAGAAGAGGGTGGAGGTACAAAGAGTAAAGGATAGGGGAGGGTTTTGAATGTACACAGATTTAGGGAAAGCATGTATAAAAATGTATAAATATAAAGGGGCAAATTCTATAACCGGCAAAAATTCACCAGCGACAGCTTCGCAGCCATCACAACACTTCGCCAGGCGTAAATACGCTAGGACAACGCCAATTCCCTAAAGTGCGAAGTTGCATCCAGGGTGCTGAGCGCTGGTAAATTATCGCTAGAGTTACTTTCGCAAACAAAGCGAAGATGCGCTACCGTTGCCTAATTTGCATACTGAAGGAAATGATAAAGTTACATGGCTGTATATGTTGCAGCAAATACATTACATTACACAAGTCCAGGGAACCTTAATACATAAAATAGAGTTGTTATAATGCCCTACACATGAGCCCAGTGTATAGTTTGCGTTCCATATGTTAGAAAATGGAGGAGGGAACCCGGTGACCCAAAAAAATGTTATTGACTTTTTTTTTTGCACTAAAAATGGAGGAAGTTCTATGCACTCCATTGCACTTCATCTGGTCTGAGCTGGCGAAGGCAAGTCGGGTGAATGAGGTAACGTTCAGTAAAATCCGCATCGTAGTGAATTTGCGGATTTATGTCCGTTCGCCAGAGCGAAAATTCACCTTGCGTTATAATGCGAAGCAATGTTAGCGTCTATCTCCTTCGCTAGCAAAGTGATACCTGCGCCCATTAGGAAATTGGCACAGTTCCGAAATGACGTCACGCTGGCGAATTTTCACTAGTGTTAGTCACTTCTGCCCCAAAGAATGTTTATAAGAGCTGCATAGAATTGGGGAAACCAAAACAGATGACGTGAATAAGGTCACAGTTACGTTTGCTTTTTGTCTAGTAAAACATATCAACCTGTAGGTTCTGACTGTTTGTTTTGGGTTGCTAGATGTGTTACAAATTTTGACATTGTAGTACCTTTGTACCATACATACTGTATGGAAAGTGTCTGCAAATATCTGTGATGCGGGCAGAAGAGTTTTAGAGAATTTTGGCATTGTGGTGGCAAGAGACAATGTTACCTTAGGATTTTTATTCTATAGAAGAAACTGTAACTTAATATATTTCATAAATTATTGTTCTGCATCATGATGTATAATTCTCAGTTAATTATGAATCGACATCCATGGCATAGCCATCAATGCAGCTAGTTGTACAGCATTGTTATTAAAAGTCATTTGTACAGCATTGTTATTAAAAGTCATGTACTCTCTCATGTTCTCTTAAAGCATAGCTTTAGTTTGCTCAGTTTTTTTTTTCATAAAAATAGGACACCGTAAAATAATGTAGAAAATTGAGACCTAGTCCCCAAACTGTATAGTAATTCTCTTTAAATATATTTAACAACTGAAATAGAGTATTCTGATAACTGTGCTTATGCCACATTTAATATTTCTTTTAGGCACAACATGACAAACTTGTCGCACAGCATCAGTCTGTTATTATAGCTACGCAGTCTGCCCAAGCATTACTTAAGAAACAGGGAGGGCATCTGTCAACAGAAGAGAAAGCAAAGTTGCAAAAAGATATTGCAGACTTAAAAGCCCAGTATGAGACAGCACTTTGTGACTCTGAACAAAAGATGAAGTTTATACTAAACTTACAAGGAGAGTTAGAAAAATTTTCTACAGACTGCAGTGAATTTGAAAACTGGCTTCATGAGTCCCAGGGTGAACTGGAAGAACTGGAATCTGGGCCTGCAGATTTTGCAGCAATCAATATCAAATTTCAGAAGCAGAAAAACTTCTCAGAAGATGTGATCTCTCACAAAGGGGACTTACGTTACATCACTATATCAGGACAGAGGGTTTTGGATGCCGCAAAATCTTGCAACAAAGATGAAGACAACAACAATGTTAACACTCTGGAAACATGCAAGATAGTACAGGAAAGACTGGATACAGCTTCAGAGAAATTCAAGTCCTTGCACTCTAAGGTAGAATTTATTGATTTATTAAGATTCAGGCTACAAATACATTAATTATTATTTTTTTTAAAATGGTGTCTCAAGAGACCATTGCAAACATTTTGTGCACTGTATTCAGTGGACCATTTTCTATAACATTTTGTAAAAAAAAATGACACTGTAATGATTTGCTTAGCTGTAGTTACATTCTTAGAATATATCTTGTTGTCTTTTATTGATTTTATTAGTCATTTTTGTAGTGATGAGTTGACATCAACTAACCATGTAATGTATTTTTTTAGTGCAATGTTCTTGGAAACAACTTAAAGGATTTATCTGACAAATGCCAGCATTACAAGGATGCCTCATCCTCCCTACTAAAAAAACTGGAGATATCGGAATCTGTTGTAAACAAAACACTTTTGGAGCCTATTGCCTCCGATACCAAAAATGTGCAAAGACAGCTTGAAGAAACAAAGGTAGTTGTTACTCTTTTTGGTATAATTCTGTAATTGTATGCAGTATTCATGCTTTTGGTAAGGCTTCTCTAGTATCACAGACAAAACAATACCCATGGAAAGGCTAGGAAGTCAGGTTACAAAGAAAACTTACATTCCTCACTCCTGAAGAGGAGCAAGCATAAAATAACTAGTGAGTAGTGGTGCAAAAAAATAGATCACCATTCTAAATTGATATTTACAACCTGCACCCAAGTAGACCCACAGCATGAAACCATTTTCCTGACACCAAACCTCCAAGTGATGTCACAGTTAGAGATGAGCAAATTTTTTCACCAGTCATGGATTCGCAGTGAAATTCCAAATTTCGCCATCTGCATATTATTTTACAAAACTGCAGCAAAAATTCGTAGTGGAAAAATTCGCCATAAGAAAAAAAGTTGCCATAAGAAAAAAGCCCATGAGATTTTTTTTTAGCAAAACTGCAACATAAAGGGGCAGATTTATCAAAGGTCTATTTTTGTGTAGTTCGACCATCGAATAGGCCAAAATTCAATTCGAATTTGAAAAAAATCATGTTCGGTCTCTTTAAAACCTTCTATTTCAACCATTCGCCATCTAAAACCTGCTGAATTGCTGTTTTAGCCTATGGTGGACCTCCTAAAACCTATTTGGAGTCATTTGGTGGAACTTGAAAAATCAAAGTTTTTTGTAAAAACTTCGAATCTAAGTAGATCGAATACGATCTTACTTTGATTCGAACGATACCAATACAGCCTATTCACCTGCAGAAAAAAACTTTAATTTTTTTTCAATAAATTTCGGTTGCTCTTTTTGTATTCAAATTTCGAAGTTATGGGAGTTCAAAAAATCTCCCATTACTTCGAAATTCGACCCTTGAAAAATCTGCCCCAAAATGTCGGCATAAGAAAAGACCTATTAGAAGAGATGCCCATTGACTTTAATGCATTTGGACAAAAAAGGCAAAATAAGAAATAACGCCCATTGACTGTAATGCATTTTCCAAGTGACAGTTTTCTGTTAAATGGTTGCACAAGAGCTGTCAGGTGCTTGCTATAGCAGCTATTGGGGTACAATTTTTGGAGATTTTGCATTACAGGTATGGGACCCGAATGATTGGGATCAGAGTTTTCCCGATAATGGATACAGTAGTTCCATAATTTGGATCTTCATACTTTAAGGGGCCGATTCACTATGGGTCGAATATCGAGGGTAAATTAACCCTCGATATTCGACTAGGAATTAAAATCCTTCGACTTCGAATATCGAAGTCGAAGGATTTAGCGCAGATAGTTCGATCGAACGATTGAAGGATAATTCCTTCGATCGAAAGATAAAATCCTTCGAATCGAACGATTCAAATGATTTTAATCCAACGATCGAAGGAATATCCTTCGATCAAAAAAAGTTAGCCAAGCCTATGGGGACCTTCCCCATAGGCTAACATTGACTTCGGTAGCTTTTAGATGGCGAACTAGGGGTTTTTTTTTTAAAGAGACAGTACTTCGACTATCGAATGGTCGAATAGTCGAACGATTTTTACGAAGTCGAAGTCGTAGTCGAAGGTCGAAGTAGCCCAAAAAAACCTTCGAAATTCAAAGTTTTTTACCTTCGAATCCTTCACTCGAAGTTAGTGAATCAGCCCCTAAGTCTAATAGAATATCATGTAAATATTGGAAACAAAACCAACCTATTTGGGTTTATTTAATAAGGATTAATTATATCTTAGTTTGGATTAAGTACAAGGTACTGTTCTATTATTACAGAGAAAAAGGAAATCATTTAAAAAAATATTTATTTGGATAAAATGGGAGGGTCTATGGGAGTTGAGTCTATCGTAATTCGGAGCTTTCTGAACAATTGGTTTCTGGATAATGGATCCCATACCTATACTTTCTGAGCTACTAATATCCCAGTCACCAGCATGCCTAAAATTGCGCTTAAGGTTGCAGTGTAACCTGAAGAGGAAAAACACAGCTTTATAACCAGAAGGAGTTTTTTTTAAATATTCTTTCCGTATATATTAAATGAAGGCTACAAATTACAGCAATTGAATACAAAGTGATTGTGTGTTATAGTATGTGGTCTTTTGTGTTTCTATCTATTGAAAAGAAATATTGAAATCATTGACACGGGGAGGCCCATTTACTAAGGGTCGAATATGGAGGGTTAATTAACCCTCGATATTCGATCATCGAAGTAAAATCCTTCGACTTCAAATATCGAAGTCGAAGGATTTACCGCAAATACTTAGATCGAACGATCGAAGTAAAAATTGTTCGATCGAACTATTAAATCCTTCGAATCAAACGATTCGAAGGATTTTAATCCTTCTATCAGAAATTGCTTAGAAAGCTTATGGGGAAGGTCCCCATAGGCTAACATTGGTACTCAGTAGGTAGTCAAAGTTTTTTTTAAAGAGACAGTACTTCGACTATCGAATGGTCGAATAGTCTAATGATTTTTAGTTCAATTGTTCGATTCGAATCCTTCACTCGAGCTTAGTAAATGTGCCCCTTACTGTCACATGTCATAACTGCTGGTATGGACTATGCTAAATCAGTACATGCTGTGAATTCACTAGGTTTCAAAGTTTCTCTAGTTGTTGGATGTTCTACTTGGAAGACTTTGAGAAGCTAAATGAGACTTATTTACAGAAAATACTATAATTTAAGTTTTATCAAACTAGTATATAACATAAATAAATCGCAGAATCTGAAAAAATTTAATATTATTTCATCAGCAATTAATATTTTATGGTTTTAATTTTAGGTGTTGTGCGAACAGGTATCTGCTCACCAGCCTGATGTTGAAAAACTCAAGAAAGCAGCTGATGCACTTATGGATTCCAAAGGAGGCCTTTCACTAAACAAAGATGAAATCCAAAAGCCCCTCGGTACTGTTCTAGTTTTACTCTATAGATGTGTATATCTAGATATATACAGTTAGCCTGTATGTATATATACTGTACTTATATACACAGTGCCTTAAAACCTTATTCAAACCCATCAACGATTCTCTCATTTGCTGCTTTCATACTTATTTATTTCCTTTAACTGTATGTTTAGTGGTCCGCTATTTTATTTACAAGCAATTTGATTGTGTCTTACAGATGATATAGTGGGAAGATACAACACTCTATCTCAGTCTGTAAATGACTGGAATGAAAATCTACAGGTTACCTTGACCCGCTCACTTAGTGTTCAGGATGGTTTGAATGAAATGCTGGACTGGATGGATGGGGTGGAAAGAGATTTAAAAGGCCAACATCAAGTCCCACTGAATTCTTCCTCTATCCAGGAAATCATTACAAAAAATAATGTCAGTAATTTTACCTCTACATGCCCCTCCTAAATCATGATAAAAAAATGTTGTTCTAAACATGAAATAAAATATTCTAAATCTAAATGTTTATCATTCTGTTCTCTAGATTCTAGAACAAGATATTTCCAACCGCCAGAGCAGTATTAACACCATAAACGACAAAGTCCAAAAATTCATGGAAACAGCAGACCCATCAACAGCATCTTCTTTACAAGGAAACATGAATGAACTGTTTCACCGTTTTTCCAAAGCTGGTGAACTTGCCAAAGAGCGCACTGCACAGATGGAAGACCTAAAGACAAAGGTTGAGACGTTTGAGAAACTATCAGATAAAGTTAATTCATTTCTGGATCAAAAGCTTCAGTCTCTTACAGAGACAGGTGGTCATGGAAAAGATGTGACAGAGCTTTCTCAGTACATGCAGGTATATGTTACAATCATTATTTAAACTCTTTAGCAGTGTCACTGAAGGAAGTGGCTGTAGAGGCATATCAAGCATTTTAACATTATATTTTAAAATGTTACTACATAAGTGTGTCTTGGGAAAATTGCCAATAGAGGATTTCTGGACTGAAAATAGGCAGCTTGTCTTCTGAAAACAGATATCCTGCCATTTCCACCCGCAGCAGTTTATGGAAACTTATATGGCTTTTTATTGTATATAAATAACTGCCATTTGCACATCAACAAAGACACTAGAAGTGTTGCAACCATTAAAATGTGAATAATTTGTTGTATACTTATTTATAATACTGAATTTCGTTTATAGTTTGTTCAGAAATGTTTCTGCTAGAAATAGCTTTGCCTTTGTTCTGTTTCAGGAAGCAAGCTGTGAGCTAGCAGACCACAAGACAAACTTGGAAGACTTGCAGAAGCTTGTTGAAGAGATGTGTGTTTATGGTATTCCTGGAGACAAGGCACTTGCTTTGGAAAAAGTTAAAACAATGCTGAAAAGGTTTAATGATCTTGAAGAAACTGTTAAGGCAAAGTAAGTACAATTGCACTGTATCTTAATTGTGTTACAAACATAAAATCAGTACTTTAATACACGGTGCACAGTAAGCAAAAAAGACACATGTTTGGGATATCAGCAGTGATTCATGGATTCTTCTGTTTTGGTAGATACCTGCATACACAGGTTTGCTCCAAGGCAGAAATAAAACTCTACTGACTTTACCCCTATTGCCCTTAATCTTAGGTTTACCAGTGTGTACCAGCTTCCTCTTGCTGGGGGTACAAGTATTGTAGCTTGTGAACTGAGTAAGGAAATACTCATATGCTTATGATATCTATGATCAATGGTTGGATCACCCGAAATGCATCAGGCCTTCATGGTGTGGTCTGATGTTTTTAATATATATCAGTAAACTGAAGTTTTAACAGTACTGGTGTTGCTGCTTTGACATACCAATGCCTAAATAGCTAAATATTCTGTATCTTTAGTCTTATGATTCTATAATTTCTTATTCCAGGAAAGAAGATGTGTCTTCTTGCCAAGATGAAATGGATGCTTTTAAGTCTTTAGTTCAGTCTTTAAAGAAATGGTGTGCATCAATAACTGAGGAAATACCTACTGCTTCAACAACATCAAGTGTAGAAGAATTAGCTAAAGATTTGAAAAAGAGCAAGGTGAGTTCAATTGGCATTTTGTCAAATAAATTATGCCAGCTGAATAATAAATGCAGGATGCCAAATCCCTGGCATTTAGTGTGAGCAAAAAGCCATCTTTGGGTTTGACATGTTAAAGTGTATACAATATATATATATATATATATATATATATATATATATATATATATATATATATATATATATATATATATATATACACACACACACACAAGCTTTTATTTTGCATTTCAGAGTTTGCAAGAGGAGTGGTCCCAGAAAGGCCCAGAGGTACAGAAAGTTAATAACAAAGGGTCAGTTCTTTGTAACTTAATCAGCACCATGACTTCGCCTGCAAAAGTCAGAGCATCAGGTACAATATTATATATTCTGAGTATTCAAAACTGACTTCTAAGAAACTAACATTTTCTATTTTGATAAATACACACTTCTCCAATTGTAGGAATGATGTAGTAAGTGGTATAATAGAGCATCGACAATAAACCCCAGAAAATACCAGTAATCAAAGCCAACTCTATGGCTTATTTTAGCTTTGATGTAGTCTTTAATGAAGGAAATAAAAATAAGTGGGATAAGCAGGGCAATGTTCTCAGTATATTGCCTGCAAACATTTGATTAACAAAATCATTTATTGCTTATTCATGGCAATTGGTAATTATATAGTGCATAAAGCTCATTCTACTCCTCTGTGGCTTCTAGGCAGGGCCGTTATAAACGGGACAGTGACATCTGATGCCATGGAACAAGTAACTAATAAAGGTGAGCAAGTTTTATGTACTGTATTGTTATGTTAAGTGTGAGTTTCTGGTCAAGTAAAATGGTTTTCAAGCAGCTACAATAGCTGTTGTGTAACTGAGCAAAAATAAATCTTACAGCAATACAGCTACATATATACATATAATACACCGTTCAGAATTTTTATATGGAACTTAAAACAAATAAGTCCATAAATTAAATTATGTGTAATATAGTGGAATGACACAGAGAATAAGTATTAAACATGCTTACAGAAATGTAGAAAAGCCTTTGCTGGTAATTACAACTTCAAGACACCTCCTGTATGGAGAAACTAGCCGCATGCATTGCTCAGGTGTGATTTTAGCCAATTCTACCACACAAACTGTCTTCAAATCTTGAAGGTTCGGGGGTCCTTTTCTATGAACTCTGATCTTCAGTTCTTTCCATATATTTTCAATAGGATTCATGTAGGGTGATTGACTGGGCCATTCAAGCAGCTTTATTTTCTTTCTCTGAAACCAATTCAGAGTTTCCTTGGCTGTTTATTTGGGGTCAGTGTCTTCTTGAAATGTCCACCATCGTTTCATCTTCAGCATCCTGGTAGATGGCAGCAGATTCTTATCAATAGTGTCCCAAGTACATTTCTCCATTTATCCTTCCATCAATTATATAAAGTCTGCTAAAATATGCCCCGCACCATGATGTTCCCACCTCCAAACTTTACTATTGGTATGGTGTTTTTGGGGTGATGTGCAGTGCTGTTTCTCCTCCAAACATGGTGTGTGCAATGACATCCAAAGAGTTCAATTTTGTTGGCATCTGATCAGACTATTTTCTCCCAGAATTTCATTGGCTTGTCCAAATGTTGTGCAGCAAACTTTAAACAAACTTCAACATTCTTTTTCTTCAGCAGTGGACTCTTGCACAGTGAGCATTCATAGAGACCTTATCTGTTGACTGCATTACTTATTATTTTCTTTGAAACAACTGTACCTGCTAATTCAATGTCTTTCTGAAGCTTGAGTGATCCTTGGCTCTTGGAGAACTTTTTTGATTATTCTTTTGATTCCTCTGTTAGAAATCTTATGAGGAGCACCTGGTTGAGGCGGTTTTAGGGTGAAGTGATGTTCTTTCCATTTCCAGATTATGGCCCCAACGGTGCTCACTGGAACATTCAGAAGCATAGAAATACATTTATAACCAATGACATCAGTATGTTTTGCAACAGTAAGGTTGTGAATGTCTTGAGAGAGCTCTCTGCTTTTACTCCTCAAGAGATGCTTCTTGTGTGATACCTTGGTAATGAGAAAACTTTTTATATGCCATCAATTAGAACTAAACCAGTTGACATTAATTTGCACTGATAGGGGGCAGGATTGCTTTCTAAATACTGACAGATTTCAGCAGGTTTTCTTGGCTTTTCATGCCTTTTTGCACTTCCTTTTCTTCATTTGTTCAATACATATTCCCTGTATCATTCCACTTTATTAAACATAACTTAATTTATGGATTTATTTGTTTTGAGTTCTTTGTATGCGTGGATTACTTGAGTTGTTGCCGACATCTGATGTAAATTTCATGTCAAAGTCCCATTAGAAATGTATTTACTGAGAAAACGTTGATGTGTTTAATACTTTTTCCCTGCTGTGTGTATCTGTGTGTATATATACATACCTGCTTTTCTCTTTATTTAGCATGATCTCTTCCAAAGACACCATTAGACAGGGGTTGGGAGAGCAAGCATTGAGAAGAGAGCCACCTCCCCATAATACAGAAAAACACACTAAAATGCAGCTGATCCCTTTTTATTGGGTGCATCCAATAGAAAGGGATGGACTGCATTTAAGTGTGTTTTTCTGTGTTTAGTGTGTTTTGGAAGAGATCATTCTAAAAAAAGAGAAAAGCAGGTATGGTCTTTCTCCCCCCAAAGCTAATATTCTCTTTTTTCACATAGTTAGGACTGACGCATGGACACTGCCTTGACGGGCTCGTCAGCTTGTGCATACTTTGTACAAACCTTGTAATTAAAAGTGTCTCTTTTTACTCAATGTTACCTTTAAGTTGTGCAAAAATAAGTTTTCCCTGGGGGCTGTATGTTGGAGTGCTGGGTTAAGTTGTTATATATATATATATATATACACATATACATACATACACAGTGCTTACTTATACAGATTCAACAACAGAGGGAGCTGTGCACCAGTGTATGGCAATTCAACTGCTTCATCATGATTAGATTAGAGAAATACTATTTTTATTGAGATTACGAGGGAGTGTTACAATGATGTCTGATGTCCAAGATAGAATAGTGATATACAAAAGAAAATGGAAAAAAAATAAAGACTGTGGGTCTTCTTTCAGACAGTTTGCTTAAAGTGCAGGACATGGTACTGTTAAATGTTATCTGAATGTTTGCACATGAGAAAAGAGGCGCATCATTCATGGTGACATGCCACCACTCCTGGTGCAGGTTAAGCAGCAAATCATCACAACTGTCAAGGTGTTCCATTAGACATGCCTAAACATGCATGCACCTCATTACTCAATGAGAAGATTGAAAGACAAGCCTGAAAGAGAAAATAGCAAGAAAGAAGTGGCAATAATGCAAACTGCAGGCCACTCAGGCTGCTGTTAGGATGCAGAAAGTTCAAGTGAATAATGATCTGTTTAGATTGGTCTGCATAATGATCACATTATTTGCATAATACTTGACTAGTCTGATCAATGAAAATCACATCAAACACTGTATTAGGAAACTATTTCTCTAATGAAAATAAAAAGCTAGCCTTGATGTGTTTACAAGCAACTTAGCATGAAAGATTAAATCCCATATCTCACCAATGCAGTTTTCTTCTGAACAGCCCATAATGACTTCTCGCTAAATATAAGAAAACTATACTACAGAAAAGCATATTTATCAGTTTATCCTCTTCAATTCCACCTGTTGGCTTGTCATTGCCAATGTCTTAAAAATCCATATATAAGTTGTTGAAAAGGGTAAATGGAAATATGTTGAAATAGGAAGTGCTTGTTGTTGTCTATCACCAAACTTCTTGAAATATGGCATTCCCTAAAACAAATTTGATCTTTTTTCTCTTTTTTTTTTACAGAGCTAGTCAATGTACAAAGGGAGATATCTGATGTAAATGAAGGTTATCAGCACTTGGGAGGTTTGTTAAAAGAAAAAGTTTCTGAGTTGGAAAAGTGGCTTTCACAAATGAAACAAGTGCAAGAGGAGACGGATGCATTAATGAAATGGCTTACCAAAATGCAGGCCGAGACCGCAGAATGGGAACATCCCACAGACAGTGTTTCAGTGAAAGTCCAGATAGAACAGCATATGGTAATAGGCTGCTGTACTTTTTGATGAATAATAGATATATACTTGTAGTGTTACATTTAATTTTAAGAATATTTCATCCTAAGAAAAAGTTATTCAATTAATTTACATTGGCAAGGAAACAGGTAGGACAAATTTGTCATCTATTAGTATTTTTTACTGACTGGTAACCATCATTAACGTTTGAAAAAAGATACTGATTGGTTCATGTTTACTAGTTTCTTTTCCAGCACAGAAAAATTTGGCCAAATCCCTACTTAATCCCTACTTGTCATATGTACAAACTCCTCTAATCTCTGATAAATGATGAACATTTTGTAGTAATACATTGCCAGTACTCAGACCCAAAACAACTGTGTTTATAAAAACCTTAAAGTGACATAACACTAACAGTATATACTGTTCTTATTTTTTAGTAGGATGGTCGGCTGTATGTGTGATATCTTTTTACCACTGCATGTTTGACTGACCCAGGAAAGACTGAGCTGTCTTGGCAGAAATCAAAGCAAATTAGAGAAAACTGAATTTTTTGGTCCCTGGCTACAAAAAAATCTTATTGAATAAATAACATTTTTCTTACCTTTGGTAATCTGATCCTTAATAAGAATATATTTTAGTGGAGAATCGGTTGTTTTGATCTAATAGATTCTGTTTATCATTGATAAATTAAATAGTCCTGTGTACAGCATAGGCAGAGGGTGATTTTTTTTGTTTGGGTAGGATAATTCTAATGTTACTTCAATGGTATCTTCACCAGCAATTTTCCACTGGCGGAGAAACAACTGATTCGGTCCCATATTATTAACATTGTCAAAAGTTGTAATTCAACAATTCAACAAATTCACACAAGGTGAATTTTTGTCTAAAAATGCAATTGCAAATTGCAATACAATATAATAGTAGATGGGATTGAAAAAAAACTTGCATTGAACTTCAACCTCAATATTTGTGTCTAAGTGAAAGTAACTGATCTGTTAGCTTACCCAGAAGAAGGGGGAAATACAATAAAGGCATGTGTACTACAGTTTAAGTTGTGATAAAAATTAATGCAGCACTCCTGGAAGAAGGAATGGCATATTTATCTTAACCCCTAAAGGAAACAGTCACCAATATCCAATCGCAATGGTTCCATTGAACTATTCAGGTACTGTAGGTGTTAACTGAAACTCACAGAGGTGTGAAAGTGACATCTGGTTACAATGATACCATAACGATTGCATCACACATTCAAAAAGTTATATTAATTGCACACTCAGTCTGTATAAAAAGTCAAAAATGTATTATATAAAAAACATATTGGCAAATCACCACATTGCCAATATGTAAGTTTTTAATATAATACATTTTTGACTTTTTATTTAAATTTTTTATGCAAACAGGAGTGGAGAGGCTTAGCCTCTGCAAGCCTTAGTGAAAATCTGCCTATGGTGTACAGCAGTGGTGTCCAAACTGCGGCCCGAGGGCCACATGCGGCCCAGGATGCATATGAATGCGGCCCAGTTTGGTTCCCGAGGGAAAAGTTCTTGTTGAAAAAGATATAGGAGGAGGGGGACTCTGCACATTGCCCAGTTAGTAATAATAATATAATAATAAGTCTATTTAATATCCAGGTGTCCCATATTTCAGTGTATAGCTCCATCTGGTTATCCAACTGGCATTGTAGTTCTTTTCTGTGTATTTCCTTTACTTTTACAAACCAAACATGTTTGTGTATTTCATGTGTGGCCCCAGACAATTTTTCTTTTTCCAATGTGGCGCTGCGAGCCAAAAGTTTGGACACCCCTGGTGTACAGGCATCCTAAAGCAGGGCCTGCTCATGCTTCACTTCTGAAATATGTTTTCTATTATGTTTCCTTAATGAAAATAATACATTTTTTAAATGATATCAATCTTTAATATTTTGATCTAGCGATTTGCTTCCAAAATAAAGCAAAAGGAAAAACACGTGGACCTGCTAAAGGAAAAGTTGAAAGATCTGCTGCTTGCAAACCCAGATGCACCAGAGTCACCCAAGTGGAAAGAAATGCTGGATAAAATAGGTACTTATCCATAGTGGGAAAGCATGTTGGTACATCTGCTTTGTGAGATTTATGTTTTGTAGAGTATAAGGGGCAGATGTATTAAGGGTCGAATATCGAGGGTTAATTAACCCTCAATATTCGACTGGCGAATTAAAATCCTTCGAATCGAACGATTCAAAGGATTTTAATCCATCGATCGAAGGATTATCCTTCGATCAGAAAAAACTTGGAAAGCCTATGGGGACCTTCCCCATAGGCTAACATTGACTTCGGTAGCTTTTAGGTAGCGAACTAGGGGGATGAAGTTTTTTCTTAAAGAGACAGTACTTTGACTATCGAATGGTCGAATAGTCGAACGATTTTTAGTTCGATTCGTTCGATTCGAAGTCGTAGTCGAATGTCGAAGTATCCCAAAAAAAAACACTCAAAATTTGAAGTTTTTTTCCCTCTATTCCTTCACTCGAACTTAGTGAATGGGCCCCTAAGAGTTACATAAAATTGATAAATGCTTCATTGCTTCTAAATGCTTGTGTAGTTGACTGCTGAGGTAACTAGAGCAGGTAATGTTGGGGCAATGAATTGTATTACTTAATTAAGATTAATAAATCTAATGTGCACATATTAAAAATTGAATAAATATTCTAAACTAAATCTAGATGATTGCACACAATACGCCAACTCTGTATAGCAAGTTAATGAATTGTCTATTCCTCAGTGTTGGCCAAGCAAAGGTCTTTTTTTAGTTAATCATGTTACTCTTTTAGGTGCAGATTTATTTTGAGAGAGTTTTTTTCATGATGTTTTTCATCTGTCTACACAAATGAGGAACCAGTAAGTGAAGGTTTCCTTCTTAACACTCCCAATTCTAGTAATACAACTAATGATGCATGGTTCACACATGAAGAAATTCAAAAGAGACTTGAACATGTTAAGATTAACAAAGGTCCAGGGCCAGATGGTATTCATCCCAGGGTAATTAGCGAGCTTAGCTCTGTGATTGCCAAACCTCTTTACTTAATTTTTCAGGATTCATTGAGATCTGGCATAGTGCCGAGAGACTGGCGAATTGCTAATGTGGTGCCTCTATTCAAAAAAGGATCCCGTCCTCAGCCTCAAAACTATAGGCCAGTTAGTCTGACGTCAGTGGTAGGAAAGCTTTTCGAAGGGTTAATAAAGGATAAGATACTGGACTTCATAGCAAATCATAATACTATGAGTTTGTGCCAGCATGGTTTTATGCGTAATAGATCTTGCCAGACTAACTTAATTTCTTTTTACGAGAATGTAAGTAGAGACCTCGATTCTGGGATGGCAGTGGTTGTGATTTACTTAGACTTTGCTAAAGCATT
The DNA here is from genome assembly GCF_017654675.1 of Xenopus laevis. Lineage (NCBI taxonomy): Eukaryota > Metazoa > Chordata > Amphibia > Anura > Pipidae > Xenopus > Xenopus laevis. Next base: position 82,018,354 of record NC_054380.1, read on the forward strand.
TGATACAGTGCCACACAAAAGGTTACTGGTTAAATTAAGGAATGTTGGCCTGGAACATAGTATTTGTACCTGGATAGAGAACTGGCTAAAAGATAGACTACAAAGAGTGGTGGTAAATGGAACATTTCCTAATTGGACCAGTGTTGTTAGTGGAGTACCGCAGGGCTCTGTACTAGGTCCCTTGCTTTTCAACTTGTTTATTAATGACCTGGAGGTGGGCATTGAAAGTACTGTTTCTATTTTTGCAGATGATACTAAATTGTGCAGAACTATAGGTTCCATGCAGGATGCTGCCACTTTGCAGAGTGATTTGTCTAAACTGGAAAACTTGGCAGCAAACTGGAAAATGAGGTTCAATGTTGATAAATGCAAGGTTATGCACTTTGGCAAAAATAATATAAATGCAAGTTATACACTAAATGGCAGTGTGTTGGGAGTTTACTTAAATGAGAAGGATCTAGGGGTCTTTGTAGATAACACGTTGTCTAATTCTGGGCAGTGTCATTCTGTGGCTACTAAAGCAAATAAAGTTCTGTCTTGCATAAAAAAGGGCATTAACTCAAGGGATGAAAACATTTATAGGTCGCTGGTAAGGCCTCATCTGGAGTATGCAGTTCAGTTTTGGACTCCAGTCCTTAAGAGGGATATAAATGAGCTGGAGAGAGTGCAGAGACGTGCAACTAAATTGGTTAGAGGGACGGAGGACTTAAATTATGAGGGTAGACTGTCAAGGTTGGGGTTGTTTTCTCTGGAAAAAAGGCGCTTGCGAGGGGACATGATTACACTTTACAAGTACATTAGAGGACATTATAGACAAATGGTAGGGGACCTTTTTACCCATAAAGAGGATCACCGTACCAGAGGCCACCCCTTTAGACTAGAAGAAAAGAACTTTCATTTGAAGCAACGTAGGTGGTTCTTCACAGTCAGGACAGTGAGGTTGTGGAATGCACTGCCGAGTGATGTTGTGATGGCTGATTCAGTTAATGCCTTTAAGAATGGCTTGGATGATTTTTTGGACAGACATAGTATCAAAGGCTATTGTGATACTAAACTCTATAGTTAGTATAGGTATGGGTATATAGAATTTTAATTAAAAGTAGGGAGGGGTGTGTGTATGGATGCTGGGTTTTCATTTGGAGGGGTTGAACTTGATTGACTTTGTCTTTTTTCAACCCAATTTAACTATGTAACTATGTAACTATGTAACTATGTAACTATGTTTGAGTTGTCATTCATATTTTTAAAATTTATTAACTAGAACTCAATGTGAGTAATAGAATACGAGTTATGAGAACTGGAAACTCGAAATTCGAATGTGTAAATCCGAAATTCAAAAGTTTTAATTCAAATTCGAGATTCATCAAATTTTTATTGAATTTTGTTAGCAATCCATTTTTTGACCTGCCAAGTTCCCTGAGAGACTACGATAATTAGAATATGCAATTTTAAAATCTTGATTTAGGCTATCTATCCTTATGGTTCTAAAAATAGTTCAAGGCTGCATGGAATGCTGGGAAACACTGGGTTACCAATAAAATCCCTCACCTGATGCTATTTTAGTTTGAAAGAGTTTTTGGAGTTAAATTAGCTTGGGCATGAAATTATAATCTGTCACCTTTGTTTGCCATAGCAATTATTGCTGGGCAGGAAAGGCAGCAACAGCTAGAGGAGGAGGAGCAGCAGCACCAGGAGCGATATGCCCCATTTGATTTCCTGCATCAGGCAGCCTCGTCAATTCAGGCAACTAATACTTTCTCTTGACCAGCTGTCTGATGATGAGGTTGTGAAGATGTACCGCCTAAGCCTTGCCACCCTCCTCCACACCCCTACTGTGAGACCCCCTCTCTGATCTTTGGTCCTAGAAAAAGTGCAAGTCCTGTAACTTTTACATGTTGCTGTTATCATTATAAACAGAGCATAGTGTGCTGATGCTGAAAGTATGGCGTCTACCTTTAACAAGGTTACTAAGGTTCGAATGGTAAATTCGAATTGAAATTTTTAAATTATTTTTTTTTGTCAAAACTCACAAATTCAAATTTAAAACCACTAACTCGAATTTGAATTAGAATGTGAGATTTATCACAACTTGACCCTGGAAACAGTTTTAATTCTACTATTCTTCCTAAAGCCTGCCGAGTTCATGTAGAAGTCAATGGCAGATATCCATTGCACTATTTGAAGATGTTAGTAGTGATGAGACACTTTTTTGCCAAGTTTCTCTTCGAAAATGATGCCCCATAGAATCCAATGGGAGAAAAAAAAATGTGTATATCAAAAAACTTGCGCGTGTCAAAAAAAAATTAACTCGCAAAAGTTTCGATTTTTTTCTAGAGGAAAGCTTGATTCAAATTTGTTTCGAGTTTTCTGGTCGGGACTGTTCGATCGAATTTTAGACATTCAAATTTTTCATACAGTAAATAACATACTATTCGAATCGTCTAATGTATAGATTGCCATGATCAAGTTTTTTCAAAAAAATAAAAATATTTCCACCTAATACCTGCTGGAAAAAATTAAAAACGTATGCGAATCACACATATTTATACATAGACACCCTAGGACCTCTGGCAGTAGCATTACTGAAACAATTCAAATGTGTTTTTATTATGTTTGCATTTTACATTGTGTTTATTATCATCGTAGAAGAAATTATAGGCTAGGGGAAGTGGCCTAACATTATTGGAAGTTGCCTAGCCAAAATGGTATGGTCATGGTAAAGGTCAGAAAAAGCAGTAACCAGGGTCGGACTGGGGGGCCTGGGGCCCACCGGGACTACTGTCCAGGGCCCCTTCCGACCCCGCCCCCTACTGCGACACGCAGAGTGCGCGCACACAAAGGCGCCGCTTGGCGCACCAGCGTGAAGGCGCTGCGCTGATCGGCGCTGCGGGAGGAAAACTTTTTTAAAGATATCTGGAGAGGTGTCTGGCCCGGCGGGGGCCCATTAAGGGTCGGGGCCCACCGGGTATTTTCCCGGTGTCCCGCCGGGCCAGTCCGACACTGGCAGTAACCATCCCTTTATATGTTTCAGCGAAAAATTTGCAAATTTCTTTATCAAACTAGGTTGATTTAGAAATGCAGAATATGCTTTGAATCCAAACCATATTTAAAAATAAAAGAACCAATATTTTAAACACATTAAAAAGATATTAAAAAATATTTTCCTTCTGTAACCCCCCCCCTTTTTTTTTAATTATTTTGGATGTTGGTTTTGTTAATGTGAAAATCAATAAAAAGAAAACCTGTTAAAAAAAGACCCCCATATTGAGGCAAAACAGCAATGATTTGCAGAGCCCCAAAATGGGCAGTATTTGTCTGGATTTTGGGGTGGGTTGGTTTGAACAGACCATGGCTAGGGGTTTGGCCTACACTTTTTTGATTTTGAAACAGGGATATTATGAGGTATAAAACAGTTGAAGGGGAAATTCACCTAAAAATAACGATAAGTATGATGCACACAGGAACAAGGATATTTTGCAACTAGTCTTCAGTTTTTTGTGGGTTTTAATTTAGCTTTTTGTTCATCTTGCAATTTCAGAAGCTATTTAGTTGTTATTAATTTACCCTAGCAACTAGGCAGTGGTGAAAATGACAGACTGGAAGATGAACAGGAGAGGGCCTGAATAGAAAGTAAGATCAACTGAGTGGAGCTGTAGTTTCTTGGCTCCCATTTTGAAGCTGAAAAGAGGCAGAAAAGGCGAATAATTAAAAACAATGTAGACCAATTAAAAAGTTATTTCAAATAGGACATTTTATATCATAGTAATGTTATTGTAAAGGTCAGCTACCCCTTTGATAGACTGCCCCTTAAGATTATCTTGACAACAAGTTGTATCATTATTGTTTTTCATTATCAAAAAAGGGAAACTCTCCACTACATTCTAAAGTGTTTGGCTGTGGTCTTCTGCTATAGGCTGATGTTACTTATGATTTATCATGCACCTATTAGCCTTTATGTAGCCTTTAGCCCATGTTTTGCACAAAAGATGTTCTGCTGCCCACAATAAGTAAACTGTCTTACATATATGTACAGGGTATCTTTTTCCTAGCAGCAGATTTGTTGCTGTAGAATGTTTCCATTACAAATGAGGCAAAGACACGTAGTTCCTATGTAATCCATAGTGCAAGAGATGGCAACTCTTACTATAAACAGTTTACATTGCAACTGACAGACTATCCAGCTTTCTGGAAATGTGATAGTTCATTTTATCCTCTTTAGTTACAGAAACATTTTCTGTGTATGTATTTTTTTCTCCTCTGTCCATGTTGGAAAGCCAGTATATTCACAATAATGACATTCCTAGTGTGAAGAGGAATAGGTATTCTATACATCAAATGCAGAATTGATGGTGTTGATATTTCAGTAAACACATTTTTCTAGAAAGATATTATTTGCTAAATAAACTTGTGACTTGTTTAGAATATTTTTTTTTCTTTTAGAAATCAATGTAATTATGTTTTGCCCAATAGATTCTTTATGGCAAGGCATTAACAAGATGGCAGCTGAAAGACAGCAAACTTTAGAGGAATCTTCAAACGATCTGACCCAGTTCCAGACAGCAGAGGTGCAGCTGAATCAATGGCTTACTGAGAAAGAACTCATGGCCAGTGTACTTGGGCCACTCTCAATTGATCCAAATATGCTGAAAACTCAAAAACAGCAAGTTCAGGTGAGTACACTGTACACGTTCACTTCCTTTCTGTTTGAAAAGGATTCACTTTTTTTTTTTACATTGATTGATAAAGCTAACAGTCTGCCATGGTGTTAACATTATAATCAATGGCAATGTAAAAATAGGACAGCACATTTACTAAGAAGGGCTCAAGAACAAGGCAAGGGCAAATGCAAAGCAATAGAACAGCCCTTATGCTGTTTTCATAAGGGCTGTTGGGTAGTGATGGGTGAATCTGTCCCGTTTCGCTGAAAAATTAGTGAAAAAAAGTACTCAATTTGTGACAGACAATAGGTGGTAGCCTTCCTGCTTTTCACTTGCCAGGAAAAAATTTAGAATTACTTTACAAACAATATCTGTAATGCCCACTCTGATAGATAGGAGAGTTCTTCTATAACGTGCCATCTTTTAGCATTGTGCCTCGCTGGAACAATGTAATCAGACACAGCCATGGCAGACAATTTAAAATTCTCTGCATAATTATCTGAAATATGCCATAATTAATAGGTTGGCAGTATAATTCTATTGTTTGGTTTGACCCTTGTTGCAAACTCTGTGTATATATGACTAAATAAACTCTATAAATCAACTCATCATGGGGCTTAGCAAATTTGCTCCTGGGCAGTATCCCATACCAACCAATCAGTGATCAGCCTTTTTCAGTCAGCGTCAGGTTGAGCACTAAAAGCAATTATTCAATTAGTCGACAATGGTTACTGCTCAGGAGCAAATTTGCCCACTGTTTATAAATGAACCCCAACTTTGTTTAAATGCTTGTAGGTTAATTCACTGGATATTTTATTTGGCAATGATGACATCAGCTAATGCGTCCCCACAATTTTTACTTTACTCAAAATTAATTAAAGTTTATTTTTCATATCCAATACTATACAATACAACACAACCCTCCTTCTATTAGTCAGGCTTACTGTCAGAGAAGTTATTTGGGTTACTCTCAAAATTACTAGTGTCAAAAATAGTGTTTTAGTATTTCTCGTGACAACTCACATCTCTGTCCCTCTTTACTTTGCAACAACATTTTGGATCTCATAATCCATTCACAAGTAGGAATGATTATGTATCAGTTCTATTTAAATGAAATGTAGTCCTTGTATGCTACTTTTTCAGAGAAACTGCTGATTGTGAAGTTACTGCGAGGTGAAATGTGCATCAACTAATTTATTATTCGGGAATGGTAGAGGCATATGGTACATTTCTTGTCTTGCACTTACTTTGTCAAAGCTAACTCAGGAAAGCAATGTAAACAATGACGTTTCTTTGGTGTAGCTGTCTGAACCAGAATTAGCAAATGATTTCCAGTGAAATGCAAATACCATATTTTCATAATACTTTTTTCACATATAACTTTACAGAGAAATTCTTGGTTTTCATCAGATATTAATGGGTACAGAGACAATAATAGCTAATTCTGTGTTGCACATAGAATGTCAAAATTGGCCAGCAGTTTAACGGCAGATATATCCAGTTATTAAAAATAGCTATTAAAGCACAGGGAACACTATCGTCATGAAAATCTTTCATAAAAATCTTTTTTTACTATTATGACATACCATCTCTGTTTCCCAAAACACAGAATTCTATTTATTATTGTCGATTTACTGCAAAACAAACTATTAAAATGATATCTCAGTTATAAACCTGTCTTGGCTTATTATGGAAATATCTATTGCATTCCCATTAAAGGAATTGTTCAGTATAAAAATAAAAACTGGGTAAATAGGCTGTGCAAAATAAAAAATGTTTCTAATATAGTTAGTTAGCCAAAAATGTAATGTATAAAGGCTAGAGTGACTGGATATGTAACATAATAACCGGAACACTACTTTCTGCTTTGCCGCTCTTTTGGTTTTCACTGATTGGTTACCAGGCAGTAACCAATCATTAATTTAAGGGAGGGCCACATGGGTCATAAATGTTTGCTTTTGAATCTGAGCTGCATGCTAAGGATCAATTGCAAACTCAATGAACAGATATGTCCCATGTGGACCCCCTTCAAGTCACTGACTAACTCAGAGTTAGAGAGCTGAAAAGCAGGAAGCAGTGTTCTGTAGGGATGTAGCGAACCGCCGATAATGTGTTCGCGAACGCCGTTCGCGAACACCGGCAAAAAATGCGGACAGTTCGCGAACAGTTCGCGAACTTCGAACATCCGAAAATCGTTCGATTCGAACGATCGAAGGATTTTAATCGTTCGATCGAACGATTTTCGTTCGAATCGAACGATCGAAGCCATTCGATCGAATGATTTCATTCAATCCAATGGCTTCGATCGTTCGATTCGAACGAAAATCCTTCGATTTTAGCGATCGAATGGTCGAATGGTCGAACGATTTTGACGCGAACGCCTATTGGCGAACGTCGCGCGACGTTCGCGAACTTGCGGCGGACGCGAACAGCCGATGTTCGCGCGAACAAGTTCGCCGGCGAACAGTCCGCGACATCCCTAGTGTTCTGTTCTGTAAATTTTTGGCTAACTAACTATATTAGAAGCAATTTTTATTTTGCACAGCCTATTTATCTTATTTTCATTTTCACACTGAACTATTCCTTCAAACTACAGTAAGATTTGGTAAAGGTTTCTGCCCATTGTGGTTGAAGAAACAAGGATGGTAAGCATTGTGGTAGTATACCGAGATATTGGTTCACAGGAGCCCATTTCTAATGTGAGCCATCAAACCTGTTCTATACTTCAGTAAATAGGAATAAAGTCACCACAAGCATGTTTAAGAGTTGAACTGATAATCATTTTTATATTCTCAGTGCTTGTAGTGAGTAGAGGGTCATAATACAGATTAGTCTCCTAACAATCTCTCTTCTCTCTTAGTTCCTTCTGAAAGAATTTGATGCTCGAAAACAACAGTATGAACAGTTTAGCTCTGCTGGGCAGAGGATCCTTAACAGGCCCTGTGAGCTCCCTTCCAGTGATGAATTTGTGAAAGAACAGTTGGCATCTGTAGCATGTAAATGGGAAAATCTAACAGGACAACTGAGTGATAGATGTAATCGCATTGAACAGGCTATTGTCAAAAGCACACATTATCAGAACAATTTAAAGGGCCTTGCTGAGAAACTAAGTTCCATGAGTAAAACATTAAGCACCGATATGGTGGTTAGCTCCCATCCTGACACTGTCAAACAAAAGCTCCAAACAGCAAAGCAGCTTCAGGAAGACTTGTCTAAGGAAAAGAAGTACATAGAAGAGACCAAAGTCCTCTGCCAGGAACTTTCAGATCTGGTGGCAGAGGAGTACATGATAGCAGAATTAAATAGGCAAATGGATACTGTTGAAAAGCCGTTTATGGAGTTGGAAGAAAAAGCAGGTTGGTTATAGAAAAAATATATTATATCTGAAAAGCCTGATCTGATAGAATACTATAGATTTCTAACTGCTCCAAGAATGTGAAAAACCACATACTTATGCAAAACTAAATTATGAAATCATAAATCTCTCAGTAAAATGAGTGCTATTTTTGGAGACAGGCTTGCATGGAAGAGTGCTATTCACGTCTCTGTTGTAAAATACTTTTTTTTATAAACAAAGAAAAGGGTTTCCAAAAACATACAAATTATGAACTAAACTCTATTGGTTAAACATATATAGCATTCTTCACTCTTATTGTCATCAGTTATTTTAAACCAAGTCAAAAGGGAATGAGACAGCTAGATGTTTCATCGTTTCTTATTTACAGTAGATGAGGAAGCATCAAATTTATATGGCCATTTAAGTATTTATGCAGTGGTAAAAGATGTATATTTAACTGATTTCAAATTCGTCTGGCTGTCCTGATATGACTTATCTCTTTTTTATAATAAGCAGTTTCTCCCTACTGATGATATGAGTGAATGTAATATTTTATCCTGTGTTTAAACAAAAGCCACTGCACTAAAACCTCCACAAGCTTGCGTGGGTGAGTCTTGGAAGCATTGCTACATAAATGAATAGTCCTAAAGCAAAAGTCTTTTGTATATTGAGACAAATGTCAGGTCATGAAAAAGCTGCACATGTGGCTTATTTTAGACATTTCGCTACATAGCTAGCATATTCAAAATATCCATATTTGCTTTTGTAATCCAATCAAACATTTTGGATCCATGAATTGTTACAAAAGTATTAAATACAGATATTTGGCTGTGTATCAAAATAATTTAACACCACCCCCAGTAGAGTAAGCACCTCCAAACAGATGATTACAGTCTTACAAAATATTGCAATGGAAACACATATTAAACTCTTCTTACTGATTATTTCTTTCTGAAAAAAATCATAGTAAGAAAAAATGTTTTTCTAGCTTGTGTTATGCTCTGAAATTCCTGGAATCTCTTGGAATTAATGTTTTTTTTAATATTTTCTTTTTAATTTATAGTAATTATATTACCACATTCGTCCATTATTTAAATATGTTTTACTTTATTCATACAGGTTATCATGTTGATCAGCTGCAAATTGCCTTTGCCAGCTCCCAGAAGTTTCATCAGTTGTCTGAAGATCTTCAGTCTTGGATACAAACTAAAACAAAAGAGCAAAATGAAGCAGAACCAATTTCAGCCAAGCTTGAGATCTTAGAGATGTTAATTGCAGAGCAGACAGAAGTACAAAATACACTAAAGGGCCAGCTCAGCACCTATGAGAAAATGACTACGGAAGCTGAAAATCTTCTACAGAAAACAAAAGGGAATGAAAAAGCAAACTTACAGTCCCAACTTTCCATGCTCAAATGTAATTGGGAAGCCATTAACAAGCAGGTTTTGGAAAGGCAAAATAATTTGATTGACTGTCAACAGAAGGCTACTAAATACAGGGAGTTGGAAGACATTATTCAACCATGGATATTGGAATGTGAGCATAAATTGTCTGAATTTAAAGTTTCTGTAGATGTTGGTGCCATTGAGAGTTTAGTTGGGCAAGTAAAAGTTCTGCAAAAGAATGTTGATAAGCAGAGGGGAATGATGGAGACCTTAAACAGTGCAGCAGAGAGCCTACTAAACTGCTGTCAGACAGATGCAGAAGTCATCAGAGAGCAAAACAAAAACATGAACAGTCGGATTGAGGAACTTATTGACAATTTGCATATTAAGAGGGACACACTGGAGAAATTTGGGATTGGTCTCAAGGATTTCCAGGAATCTGTTACAGACACAGAAAAGCAGCTGGCTGTAGCCGAGGAACATTTAGACGCTCACAATTCCCTTGGTCCACAAGGGTATAGTAACAAACACCTTACAATAATGCAAGCTCAACAAAAAGTTCTTCAGATCCTAGAACCTCAAATAGACTTTGCCAGAAGTCTGGCACATCAACTTGCGGTAGATACCTCTGATGCAGAAGGTGTTACTGAACTACTTCTTCAAGCAGAGTCACTTCAGCAAAAACATCATACTATCCTTCAAGAAATAGAAGAAAAATGTTCCTTCTTAGAGACTAAACTGCAAGGAATTGGACATTTCCAAAACAACATTCGAGAGATGTTTTCTCAGTTCACTGAGTTAGATGATGAACTTGACAGTATGGCTCCAGTGGGAAGGGATCTTAATATACTGCAGGGTCAAAAACAGGACATAAGCAAATTTCTAAAGAAACTGAGGGATTTAATAACAACTAATGAAAATGCAAATAAGACCTGTAAGAAAATATTGGCAACTGAGTCATCACCCGATCTTATTGCCATTAGAAGAGATCTGGAAGCGTTAAATAAACAGTGTAACAAATTACTTGACAGAGCAAAATCCAGAAAAGAGGAAACTGAGAATACCATAACTCGAACTGAGGAGTTTTCTAGCACACTAAAACAATTTGTTGACCTACTTAAGGGCGTAGAGGAACATGAAGAGTCCCAAGGTGCTGTTGGCATGGAAACTGATGTCATTAACCACCAATTGAACATTTTTATGGTAAGAAATATAGTTTGCTTAATTATTTCATTTCATTATTGCAGTAACGTATGTGCTTTTATTGGTATTGGTATTGATATTGTGTATTGGTTCTTTAGGCTTATATTTTTTATTACCATTAACATGTAAGGAAGGAAGTATCTCACAGTATGGAGGAAATCGTGATTTTGTTTACAGAAAATGGAACAGCTGGTTACAATTGTCAATCCAGGAATTATAACTAAGATTTGTTAATTTTAATGTGCTGTTCCTGCAGTTGAACAGTGTGGTAAAATAATATAATATAGGAATTTTGCATTTTCCACTAGAAGCGAACATTGCATACTGGGTTTTGCAGTTCAACAACAACTGGAATACCATAGGTAGATAAATAGGTATTTAGCTTAAAGTAATTTATTCTCTGTAGCTATGCAGTCATTTTTAAGCAGATGCATATTTTTGTATAATAATAATATGCACTATTACTCGTGTTAATGTATGAATATGTTAGAAACAGCATCACTGAATACTTAAGTCAAAAGAGCCTCTTGTGAATCTATTTCTCGAGTTAATTAAGCTGCAGTATATTAATATTGTATAATAATTTTCTATATAATTTTAAATAATATGATGTTATATTCTTATAAATGGTGCTTTGTCATCAGTTATAATCTGAAACGCATGTATTATAGTAGGCAATGTACCCCTTTTTATAAAATAAGAGGATATTAGAAATTACTTCTGACTTCCATGACCAGGATAAAGGCCTTTGGGACTTATAATATCCTTATATTTACAATAGGGGTATCATTAACTAAATATACTATATACTCTGATGAGTATCTGCACTCAAAGGCTAAACAACCTTTTTGTGTGATTTGGGGTGCACTTTATATTTATTACAAGTTATAATTATATATACACGAATCTTCAAACTGGCACACCCTTAAAAACATTGTTGCCCTTTTATTTTTGTTACATTGTATAAAAGTCCTTTTTAAAAAAATATATAGAAAATATATACTGCCTTGAGGTTACTTTAGCACTGTATATTTGTCCTGCTCCAAAAAATCATCCAAGCATCAATTAAAGGCATTATTAGAATCTGCCATCACAATGTCACCCAGCAGGATATTCCACAACCTCATTGTCCTCATTGTGAAAAAACTATTTAAGCTGCTTCAAATTAAAGTTCAGTCTATCCCTCTGTAATGTTATCTAATGTTTTGTAAAGAGAGATGATGTCGCCTTATAAGCACCATTACTCTTGAGAAAACAATCCAAGGTTGATTTTATTGTGATCCATTCTGTGTATTCTGTTATGGTTGCTTACAGTGTCTGCACTCCGGCTGGGGGAAACCATAGTTTTACTTCAAGAAAACCCCTCTCATGAGTGCTACTATGTCCCCCTGCATTGGGTGGGAGCTCCCTCAGCATCATATGCTGTTCAGTTTTCCAGCTGTGACCCAATTTTCAGAAATAGAAGACAGAAATTATGTTGCTATGTTTAGGAAAGAAATCAGAAACCACAGCTACCTTTTCTTGTGTCTTTCCTAAACAGAACAACATCAGAACAGTTCTCATTCTTTTTTCTCTCTCAAATTTTGTCTACTGGATGACAAAACCTACCAACAGGTGACACTGCTGGTATTCAAAAAAAAAATAAAATAAAATAAAGCACTCTAAACTCTAAAGGGTAGAACTAGACTGGCATTTTGACATCCAATATCTTCCGTTCCGACACTACACGACTGTTGGATGAGAACGCTGCATCTTGCGTCTTCATCTGTCAGTCGTGTCATGTCGGATGCACGCTGCGACAATGTTCGACATTCCTATTACTTACCTTAGATTCGGCGCAACCTTCCTCGTGTCGGAACGGAAGGTATCAAATGCCCGTGTGGTTCTACCCTAATGGTTTACATTTCTTTTAAACTGTTCATACATAGTTGTGTTTTAGTATCATTGTCTCTGTTATGATTAACTTGACTTGATTATTTAGGATTTGTTTCAATTAAATAAACCTATTTGTTATATATTACAAATGATGTAAGTGATCTAATCCAGCCATGAAATGAAGCCTAATTGTTGAGAAATGCAAGCTGCTTGTTAGTTCTGCAGATGCAGTACTGTAGTTGTTGTATGGTATTAATCCTGGACACATGTACTATATTTAGGCTTACAAATAACTGCTTTTATATACACATAACATCTGAACAAGGGTGGGGACAAGGGGATATAAACATGTGCAATTCTGTCTACTTAAGAGATATATTTAATAGAGAAATTAAAAAATATGTTTTATCTTGTTTGAGAAGTATGTTTTGGGGAATGTTCCTTGCGCTCTTGATATTTATGCCATGAAGCAAAGCTTAATATTACACATGATAAGTAGCACAGAGTGGTCACTTTCCAATAATGTTTGCCCAGTTAAGGTATGAGAAAGCTGTCTGCTAATTCTAACAAGTGTTCTAGGTGAAAATGATAAATATTTTAGAATGGAGTTCATTGTTTAATTAAAAGTTATTTGAACTTCTTATAGAGTTTAATACCAGTAAATTGAGCAGTCATTGAGACTATTGTCAGACAACCACAAACTGAATCATGGATCCAGAGCATCCACACTAGTATCTTGCTTTCTAATATTCATTCTAGCCACAACATTCAGTGTGACACAGCATTCTTGAAAGATGTTTTTTTTTTCTTTTGCATCAACTCTTGTTTTGTTGTTTTCCGGATAAGGTTTTTTCTTTAATTTAAACCACCATAGCTAAAATATTTAGAGATTTTAAGGAGTGTTTCTTCACCAGTATGAATTTATGAGGTTTAGTAACAAGTAGCTATTACAGACAGAGAGAGAGAGAGAGACTAAAACATTTTAAAAATGTGAGCTTTTGGATAATAGGTTTCTGGAAAAGATATCACATTTCACATAAGCAACTATTCATATTAACAGCTTTAGAGTGCACAAAAATTATTAGAATAATAGTCATAGTACTTTGCTCCCCGCACATCAGTTTAGGGGCTCGCAAATAGAACATGGGTTTAGGTTATTGCTTCATAGAGATTGGAAATTCAGAGGAAGCATACTAATATGTGTTGGGTGCCAGTGTTCTTAAAAATAATAAAAAAATGGGAATTGTGCAGTGGAAATTCTCATTTTACCATTCTTGAGAGTCCCTGGACTGGAAATACCACCATAGCTCTACTTATAACCCCACTACCAATCCTAAATGCAGCCTTTTACAGCCCCAATTTACAGTAGGACCCATACAGGACAGCTAGTCCTTGTTAGATCCACTTACTGAATTCCCAAATCCAAGATTCTTTCCACCAGTAACTAATCTCTACCTGATTGTCTCCAGCACAACCATGTTGCAGGCAGGTAACTGAACAGTGCCTCATGAGTGAAAACACAAGGAAAGCTGATTGTGTAAGGCAGAGGTGCCCAACTGGAACTGCAGTCTCTCAAGGGCAAATTGTGGCCAGGGCCACATGGACCCTTCTCATATAACTAAATGCTGCCCAATTAATATCTTGGCAGATATCCATTGAATAGGTTTAAAAATCCAGTCCCTGTAAGGACCACATTGGCTTCTTGATGTGATTCTCACCCTTATGGCCTGCATTTACCGTCATTGTGATACGATCATTTGGCTTAACCCAATAACAACCACCCCAAAGTGAGCATACGGGGTAAGATCCATTCCAGCTATGGTAAAGATTCTGGCCAGACAGGGATTAAGGCTAATGGACCAATAGAACATTTTGGCTTTGCCTGTGCTCAGGTGAAAAACAGACAATCAGTCCCCTCCTAACTATCTGTCACCTCTCTTATCTGCTATAAACTAATTAGAATGGCAATACTACAGTTTGTTACATATGTTACCTCAGATGGGAAATATTATCTTTATTTCTATGCATTGTTTTTTCTTAATTGCACAATTTGCTTGCATTGATATCTCCAGTTTGTTTTCTTTTTACTTTAATCCTGGCTGAACATTTGTTGAGCTGTTTATTATCCTCTGGAGACACATATCTCTGACAGGCTACTTATAGGGAAAGCAAGCAGCCACTCTAAGGCTTTTTTCTGAATTTGAGACGTGTAGGTCACAAAACATAAGGGGTTGAGCTTAGAGGTCAGTCACCTACCCATAGAATAATAGCTGGGATCACGAATTGGATAGTAGCAGATGTTGCTTAAAGAACAAGGAGGGCGTTTCTCCAGCTCACTGTTGGGAGGTTGTCTGTCAGTTTAGAGAAAGCCTGGGAGAACAGAGAAGCTTATCACAGACACTGGAATTGTACAACACGCAAGCTGGTTGTTCCTTGGCTTTTTTCCTCTACTTTCAAGTACTTTGAGGCAGAGGCTGACACTGTGAATTTATTTTATTTAAAGCAGCTGGTGAAACTTTATGCTTGAACTGATGGAAAATACTTTGCACTGTGCCTTAGCAAAGTAATCTACGTAATTCTTTTTTTTTTGGTTTGCTGATACAAAAAACATTTAAAGAAGACTTCACCATGTACCATGTCTCATTCATCTTTATTACAAAGCTATTCCATGTCATTTACTGAGCGTTTTCTGGGAATTACATATAAAATACCGGACCCAAAGGTCTGTTATATGAAAAAACAAGCTGCCATTTGGATCGAGAGCATCTTTTACTGCTGCCAACAAGAGCTAAAAAGTGCTATTTATAATAGATGATCCTGGATGAAAGTTTTGTTTTGTTCCCCAGGAGAAGTGCGTCATGGCTCTGGATTCATACTTTGCATGTGCTTTCTTATACCTCACACTACGTTTATTGGTTGAGGAGATTGTATTTTACAAGCTGTTTAAATGGATTCCAGTTAATGAATTACCTGAAAAGGATTGTCGTTTGTCCTATTTTTCCTTTGGATGGACTGAAATTGTGGATTTATAACACACCTTTTGAACTGCAAACCCAGAATCCCATGGATAGCTGTTGACCAAGGGGATAATAGGCTATTTATTGCATAATAAGGTATTTCTATCACACATTTTTTGCTTGTTTGTTCTGCAGACCTGCAGAAATATTTGTTTCCTTTAATCCTGAAACCTGATTGGTTTAACTCTATAAAAATACATGGATTATGTATATAATGTGATTCTCTACTTCATGTATTGCTTATCATAGCCCTTTAAAAACATGGGAAAGCCACTGAGCAGGCCTGACTGTTTACGCCAGAACCCAACATGTGTTGGAAAGGCAGAAGATGAAGACTTTAATATTGAGGACTGTTATGTCCCTCAAAGGTCAATTTATGACACAGTCAGGTTAAATGAACAGATTGATTCTGGTTCTAAAGGTAGCCTGTCATCGAGGCATTTCACTGATTGCACCTTACCCTATAGCCATAGAACACTGGATAGTAGCACTTTGTGTAGCAATGGTGCCCTGGCCTCTTGTAGTGAAATTAGAAGCCGTGAAATTGACCTAAACAAACTGGATGAAAAAATTATTTTTGATGTACCCAAGTTAAATAGGGACATTATACGTCCTGGGGGACAGTACAGAAACAGAACTAAAACAGAGAAAAGGCAACACAGGAGGTCATGGAGAATGTTTGTGCCAACAAACTTGGCAGACTACGTTTCTAGAAGTGATACCTCATGCATGGAAAGCCCACTGTCGGACACATCCAGATCTGGAAAGTATCGACAGGAAAGAAATTCATTAACATCAGAAGAGGATTCGGGACTGTGCAGTCCTCAGGTTGATGGAGAGGAAAAGCAGGATTCAACAATGGTACATCAGAATCATGAGAGCAGCAACTTGGTGGATCAGCTATTTTCAGGGATTTCAAATCAACACATTCCATTCCATTTATATACTAAGGCACATGGGGACTTTGAGTACAATGTGGCTTCAGGCAGTACAACAGATTCTAAAAGTCCTGGCTTCCACAGCGCCCCAAATTCAGAAATGGATTTGGACAGTGAATATTCAGTTGCTTGTGTAGAGAATGTACAGCAAAGCATTGCTTTTTCTGAGGAAGTAGAGAATCCAGAAGTCTATGACAGCATCAAGTTTATAAGAAACTGTACATCTAATAGTAGCTCTTCTGATATGGATTTACAGAGGCTTGACCCAGATCATTGCCACATGGTTCGTGCTGAATCGATGAGTTTACTGGGTTCAGCATCAGATCTAAAATCTGGGTACTCTGTGCTGCTTCCAAAAACCATTCCAGGGAGGCAAATCAGAGGATGGATGCCAGAATTAAAGTGGCAGCTTCCTCCAGTCTGCATATCTGCAAAGGTAATTAGTGACCTAATGATTGTGGTGCTTAGGAGATATCCTTTATCAGTACTTGGTTTACACAGGTACATTCTTTTATAACATCTGTTTCAGTGAATACAGGTACGTATGGTATTTTTAGAACATCTGCCTGCCATGATATATGTGCTAAATAACTGACAACTTTCCTAAACCTGTATAGTGGGATTGTTAGGACAGTTCTGTTCAGCAGCTTTTATCTGTCTTCAGATGACAGACAATCCAAACACTAAGCTTTCCCTATAGCCTTGCAAGCCTAGTTCTGTTAAACAGATGTCCTGACTTTTTCCATATTCATAGAAAGGCAGCCTAGAATAGAATGGAGAAAGGTTGTTTGGTCACTCTTTAAATGACTATTTCTCTGATAACATTCATTGCTTCCAGCTGGTGTGAACAAAGGTTGTTGCCATATGGCATTACTTATGCCTTATTGTTTGTTGTTTATTATTGGAGGTTAAATGACACTAGTGTCACATATTGCATGTATGCAAATGTGATATATTTCTATAGGATACTTTGTATATTATTTTATACATTTTTTATATCTTTCATAGAGAATGACATGGATTCATTAATTTTAATGAGAACATCTACAGCTTGTTGAACTGCTCTGCAGTGTTTGAGAAAACCTGGAGATTTTTATGAACAAACTGAAGGGCACCCAAAGGCATAGACTGAATTAGAGGACCAGAAATGTCAGAGTTTATAAATATCAATAATTCTAATGAATCAAGTCAAGTGGCCTAGCTTGCAGGCTCATGTTTTGGGTTTGTGTCATATCTATTCCCAATATATTCCCAATATACCCAATCATTTAATGGGTTGATGCTTTGATATACAAAGTGACCAGCTCCAGTACTCCACAACTCTTTTTACGATCTGCTTTGTGTGTGGATATATAAAGTAATAAGGAGTATGTATTATATAATCACAATAAATAAAGCTATAATGACCCAAAACATGTGTGTTTTTTAACAAGATGAAATTTTACGCAGGCCTGGTCATCATGTGGCTGATTTTTGGGCAGCCCGTTGGGGGGCCCTATACACTGGCCAATAAGCCGTTAACTTTTTCTGTCAGCAGCTTTTATTGGCCACCTTTAGAAGTAAAAACTAAGTCTGATTGATTGCAAATATAAAATGTACAACCAGGGCCACCTAATAATCATATGGCAGGCAGCTGCAATCTAGCATCTAGTATTTTGTTTTATTTGTTAAAAGTACTGAGTCTTAACAGAGGATCAGATTGTATTATAACTGTCTAAAACAATTTTATTCACCCTGAGACCCAGCTGTGTAATGATTGGATTTGTGCCAGGCTATATACTTATGTTGAATAGTTGAAGGGCACCGTCTCTTAAGATCAGATGATGCCTGTTTATTTTGTTAAGAACTGTTTCAATTACCTGTCAGTTCTTTGGTTTAAACTAGTGACAGGCTTTTTACATTAATAAGGATATCACCATGAAACAAATGTGACAAAAAACTTATCTCCTTTATAGACACCATCAACAGCCAATGCATCAGACCACAAATAGCACCCTCTCTGCACTGCCAGGGATACAGCTGAGCATGATAATATAATAAAGCTATCAGTAAAAAGAGTTCTAGTATGGGAGTCATTTGTGCTGTTCTCTACTACTAACTCTTTCTGTCAAAAGACTCAGGTTTTTCATAGCCTGCGGGAGTGTTTGACTTTAGAGTCCAACAACCTATGGTGTGTATGATATGCCTTACACATATTTTGCAAGTCCCAGTGTACCTTTCTTTCCAAAAAGCAAGTAGATGTATAGCATATGATGTCTTAGAAGCAGGCTGTAAATTGTTCCTAATATGATTTTCTCTGTTTCCGTAACAAGTTGCATTGTTCATACAGAGGAAACCAGCATTACACTAGCCACTTCCATTTTTTATCATTAGCAGGTTACTGTTTATCCTAAAATACCTGAGTTGTAAAAGCAGAGTGTATAGAAAAGTAGTGTTTTTTGTTGAATGGCTACAGGATCTTAGCTTTCAGCACATACTGAATAATAATAAATACACGTTTTACTGTACTTTGTGTAATTCAAACATTTATATAGAACGATTCCTGGCTTCACTTTGTGCAACTAGACAGACTCAACACCACAAAGTCTTCCCATGATGTTTGGGATCATCGCTTTCTACAGCTTACACACACACCGATGTGACCCAGGTCCTGTGACGGGAAAATACTCCAGACCATTAGCACCGCTACCCATGTTTGTTGGCAGGAAACTGCTTTTGTGAAATGCTATATTTGGTTTTTCAACAAATTTAACAGGGTCATCAAAAAAGTTTTCTGTTTATGATTTTTTTTCCAGAGATAGTCTTGAGATACATCCTGGTGCTGTTTAGCAAAATATAGTTCAAGCTTTTTCATGTCCCTTTTAATTAAACAGTGGTTCCTGTTTTAGCATTTTACGTATGTTTGAGTCATGGACCCTAACTTGAGCTGAGGCAAGAGGGGACTGCAGTTGCCTGTATATGTTTCAGGGGTTCTTTTTAAGTGAATTTTATACCTTGCTAGGGGTGAGATTGTTACATGATAGCTACATGGATTGATTAATTCCAGACTTTTTATGCCTATGACTCTCACCATGGTTTGCTTCAGATTTACAACCTTAGGAATGGCCCAGTGACCCTGTCTAAACTTTATATACTTTGTCAACTATTCTCAAGAGGAATTTCGGGTGGCAAATATATTTTTTATCAACTTGCCTTTCTGGTATGGGTCTAAAGTATTTAAAATTAAAGTACAGCTTTGTCCCTGTTTAGGACTGATTATATGAAAACAGATGATTAAATTGCCAACCTTATTAGGTTCATTAAAATGAAGTGCAGTTAGTTTTTAACACATATAATAAGAAAAGTTATAGATTTGGAATGGCATCATGGGTTAAAATAAGTAGTATTTTAATGGTAACTGTGTAGGTTCTAATGCCCTCTGTAGGAAGTAGTTGGCTAGCAACAGAGGACAAAATCATTCTAAACCCTGAATCAGATAAGGAGGATCAGCAGTAACAAAATCTCTATATTCAAATTCTTTATGTTATCCATGGAAAGTTTATCCACATAGAGTTTTAGGGAGTAAAATGACGCAACAATTGAAAAAGCTTATGGGTGACCTACCTTTTCTGGTTTTTTTTATTCATCATGTCTGCAAACACAGGGAAAAATATAAAGGAATGTGAGATAAAATGCATGTTCTTCTGGCAGTGAGAGTGTCTGTTTCTTATTCCAGTGCAATTAGCAGTTTTATATGCACTTTTGGCTTCTCAGCTGTGTTGTGAAATGTACCTGTTTGATGTTAGAATTATGTTCTGTGTTCACTCTTGATTTTGGAAGCTGCCAGAAAGCTGGTAGGAAATGCAGAATGAAGTTGGAATATCCTTGCACGGTTTGAATTAGTATATGACATGACAATTATTTTGTTCCTTGAAAAAAATACGAGAGGCAGGCTGTATGTTTTTTTTGCTGTGTTTCCTCCTTTTGGGTTTCTCTTCTTATTTTACAAAGGTTCCTTTTGTATTTTACATACACAGTATGTGAAATAATTTTATTTAAGAAAGACCTGTTTTCATCATTAATAGTTTAAACATTTAAATAAAACAGAGGGGTTACTATCTTTTCTGGAAAAAAATATTGGCCTTTCTATATATTTATCTACACACACACACACACACACACACACACACACACACACACACACACACACACTTGAACGCCAGGTCAGAGTGTTTATATTACTTTCATATATAGGAGATAGAAAAACAGGGAATATTTCCCAGCAGACTATATTAAAGTATAGATTTTATAAGGGATTTGTAATTTAAATGGAACACTTCTGGCTGTTGCTGATGCATGACCATTTGCTAATTTGTCACATTCTTTTATTTATAAATTCTAGTGATCTTGATAGCACAACAAGTTGCGGCACGTTGCTCCTAAGTGTTGAAAAGTATGTGTTTATAGCAGCTCTTCTTTAAAGATATCTTTCGTGGTGAGATCTGGTGGAAAGAAAACAATGAAACCCTTTTTGTTTTACACTCATAAAATGGCTTGGCATATGCATTTAATTAATTCTATTTAGCTCAAATAACTGTCAGGAGTATCACTAACGTATGTGTTTAGGATTTAGTTTGTGTGAGGTTGGGGATGAATCTACTTATTCAACCTGACGTTTCTCAAGACACCCTGCCTTCCTTTAACCCTGCACATGAGCTGGTAAATATAAATACAATAATGAACCCCCTGATGTAAAATATGTGCGTTTCAGAAGTCACAGAGTAGTTCCATGATGATATAAATTCACTAGTTTGCAAGCTAGGTGCAGCCTCATACTTCACTTCCGAACGCCCCAGACATACGGTAAGTGCTTAAACGCTGGGAGACAATTTTTAGAACATAGATATTATTGTTGCCTAACCTTTATTTGGTCTGTTAAATGTTTTCTAAATGTTAAATAGTTGAAAGATGGCCACTTTTTTGCTACTCTTCATGACTCTAAGTAATTTCACATCTTCTCAAGTGTGCAGTTATTTGCAATCTGTCTTTATTTTTTTTTAAAGGTACAGTATTTGGCTTTTTTCTGTGTACTATTCACTTTTAAGACAGCATCTGCTAAAATGTACCTTATTTGGTTTGCCTTTGGCTTTCTCTTGTATGTATTAAACCAGTCAAAGCATGGCATGTAAACTCTGTCGTCCAAAATTAAACAAGCTTCTAATCTACAAGTTTTTATAATACCATCAGTTCAATAGAAACTCCACCATAGCTTGTTTTGACAGTGTGTTTGCTCCAGAATCAGTGGTGTGTGTGGGGGTGTAAGTGTGAATATTATTTTAATGGTTTTTGACATATTAGCAGTTTAGAATGCTATTACCAGGCTTGTGGCTCAACAGCTGTCAGAAACCCTAATCCTAAAAATGCATAGACATTCTTAAACTACTATTAAGTCAGAAACTGTTTAAACTGCAAAAGTGCTCACAGGACCACTCAGAGTAAGTTTACATCAATAATTATTTTTTTAATCCCCATTAAACAGAAAATGTTACTGATTTGGCCAAAAATGGACGTTTTGGAGCACTCCAAGCCTAATTATAGTAAATTAAAGTATAATGGAAGTGCAATGGACCTTGCCAACTTTGCTTTAAATAATCTGACAAAAAGTGAGAGATTGATCAATGCAAATTTCCCTGACCCTGAATTGTATTAGTAACTGAAGCATTAGAAGGCACTTAGATAGTAGAAAAGTCTGTAGACTCCATATTTAAATTTCCATATTTAGAAAGTAATGGCATTGATATTGTTTCAAACCAGTACATGCTCAGAACAGGTATGGGACCTGTTATCCAGAATACTCAGGACCTAAGGTTTTCAGGATAACGGATTTTTCAATAATTTGGATCTTCATACCTTAAGTCTTCTAGAAAATCATGTAAACATTAAAAAACAAATACGCTGGTATTGCTTCCCGTAAGGATTAAGTATATCTTAGTTTGGACCAAGTACAAGGTACTCTTTTATTACTACAGAAAAAAAAGGAAATCATTTAAAAAAGTTTTAGATTATTTGATTATAATGGAGTCTATGGGAGATATCCTGTCTGTAATTTAGAGCTTTCTGGATAATGGGTTTCCGGATAAAGTATCCCATACCTGTATCAGAGATGTAACCAGTTTTCAACTTTAAGCATTCCTTAGCAAATGAGAAAACTGGGATTTGGATTTCACACCAGCATGAAGGGCTTTGAATTTGACAGAGCTGATGTTTGTGATTGATGGATGCAGGGATGTGTCATTTAACAACAACAAAAGAGTCCTGCATTTGGAACTTCTAAAATGACACACATAGAAGATATGGTTGCAATACTAACCTACATACTCTGAGATACTTTTAGAGGCACATTTATCAAGGGTCAAATTTCAAATTCAATAAGTTTTTTAAAACTCCCATAAACTCCCATGAACTCGAAATTCGACCAATCGAAATTCATTATAAAAAATCAATTTTTTTAAACTCGAGTGAATAGGATCGACCTAAAAACTTTATCCGAATTTGATTCGAATTTTAAAAACTTGATTCGAGTTTTAAAAACTTGATTCGAGTTTTTTCTCCGAAAATTTGAATGTCAGGAAGGCTACAAACAACTCTATACTGATCCATGGACATCTCCCATTGACTCAAAGAGCAATTCTGCAGGTTTTAGGTGGCGAATAGTCAATGAGTCCTTAAAGGGCCAGAGTATGACAAATCTCGAAAATCAAATTCGAACTTTTTGAAAAACTTGAATCGACTTTGAATAACTCCCTAGCCGAATTTGACAGTTTTGAACATAAAAAACTCAAAAATTCAAATTTCGATTTGAATTTTTAATTTGACCCTTGATAAATCTGGCCCTTAGTCTCAGATCTATTGTTTTGAATCAAGCTTTAATAATGCCTGGGTAGTAGCCCTGCAAAGCAAAACAATGGTTTGCTATATACAGTATGTAAATGTTTTCTGTAATAGGAAGTTAATAAATATATACTGTACAATATGCTTAATTTCATATTGATTATTTCGAATAACATTGTTTTATGAACTGTCAATGATTATTTTCTCATGCAGGCTTTCCAAAAGGAAGAAATTGAGCCTCTTCAAGCCCGCCTGCAGGAGGTGAATTGGTTGGGTCAGGGCCTTGTCCAAAGCGCTGCTAAAAATACCAGCACCGAGAGCTTGGAACATGACCTGGAGGAAGTGAACATGAGATGGAATACTCTGAATAACAAGGTACTTCCAGTCTCTTCCTTTTTTCTGCCATTTCTACCACTTCCATAGTTCTGTGCTAATTGTGCTAGCATTCATTTTTATTATTAAAAATCATTTGGATTATACCCTTTAAGTACCACGCATAATATTGTGTACATCCTGGTATCTATTTTCCCATAGATCAGTTTACTTTTATATAACTCTTAGTGATGTGCTATTAATGCAATTGAGAATTGGAGCAAGCTGTCACACTCACAGTTCAGTCCTGGCCACATCATGGGGCTCACTTACTAAAATGTCAAAATCTGACGATTTTTGTGATTAACTCTGGGCATAACGTTAGTTCCAAAAACCACATTAGGATAAACTGTATCTGCCTTTGTTGTGATCTAGTTCAGCTTATAGTATTGCTCTAGTACAAAGGTTCTTAATGTTTTTTCTCTGGGACCTTGATTAAGTGGGACTGCCATCTTCCTAACTAAGGATGCACCGAATCCAGGATTCGGTTCGGGATTTGGCCAGGATTCAGCCTTTTTCAGCAGGATTCGGATTCGGCCGAATCCTTCTGTCCGGCCGAACCGAATCCGATTCCTAATTTGCATATGCGGAGCGGGAAATCGTGTGACCTTTTGTGATAAAACAAGGAAATAAAAAATGTTTGTCCCTTCCCACCCTAATTTGCATATGCAAATTAGGATTCGGTTCGGTATTCGGCCGAATCCTTCGTGAAGGTTTTGGGGGTTCCGCCAAATTCAAAATAGTGGATTCGGTGCATCCCTATTCCTAACCCATTTATATATCATATCATAGGGAACTAAATATCATAGGGACCTATTTTTTTGTTTCAAGACCCATTGGCTAATAATGCCTGTTCTAATCGGTTCTTGTTGACAACATTTTGTATGCTCTGGTTCTCAGGTACAGTTAACAGATATTTTTTTAGTTATACCGAACTATGCACAATACTTTGACTCGACTATTTATTCATATTCTATTTAAAACCATTTTATGGCACATACTGGGATTGTACATAGAACTGATAAATCATTTTAAGTAAACTCTAAAATAGTGATTTCACTACCTTTAACATGTTACGTTTTTACAATAATATTGTGCTGTTTACTGTTTCGATTTTAGGTTGCTCAGAGGGCTGCTCAACTACAAGAAGCTCTTCTTCACTGTGGAAGGTTTCAGGATGCTCTGGAATCTCTTCTAAGCTGGCTCACAGATACAGAGGATCTGATTGAAAGTCAGAAACCTCCATCAGCAGAGTTTAAAGTGGTGAAAGCACAACTGCAAGAGCAAAAGGTACTGCTTTTCCGTCACTTGTTACATGTGGGCCCAGGTGTAGAGTACAACTCTGTTTTCTCATATTAAATGATCTTGCTTCTAGTTACTTCAGAGACTTCTGAATGACCGGAAACCTACTGTTGATGTAATAAAACGAGAAGGGGAAAAGATTGCAAGTTCTGCTGACCAAGCAGATAAAGAAAAGATCTTGAAACAACTGAGTGCCTTAGAGCATAGGTGGGACGAGCTACTGAAAAAAGCAGAGATAAGGTAAAACCGAATCACACATATGTCTATAGAGACTTTCATTCATCCAGGTCATGATATAAATATAAAATATAGAAATATATATATAAAAAATCTAGTAGAGTTAAGTCTAAAGCAACTGGACTTTTTTTTTCAGTTAAACTGAAGAAGCTAAGCAACACATTTTGGGGCAGAATTACTAAGCTCGAGTGAATATTTCAAATAAAAAAATATTCGAATTTCGAAGTAATTTTTTGGGTACTTTGACCATTGAATTGGTCAAATTCGATATTCGAATTCGAAGGATTTTACTTTGAGGGTCGAATTCGAGGGTTTTTTAACCCTCGAAATTCAACCCCTGATAAATCTGCCCCTTTATGTTTATATCCAAAATAAGACCTGAAAATAGCCAATCATTTTAGGTTTACTGAATCTTACGAATGGCATTTTTTTTGACTGGATCAAAAGTTAAAAATCTCAAGTAATTACTTTGAATACTTAAATGCAGAGATATTCTAGGAATGAATTCCAAACTATGCTGCATCAACAAACAGATCACACTTTCTATAACAGTAACATTTACAAGTAACTTTAAAACTTTGAAAATTGTTTAATTAATGTATATTGGAAAGTTACTTGGAATTAGATTTTCTTTTGCTATGCAAAAAACTTTTTGGGTGGAGGTACAATTGTCTGAATGCCAAACTCCTTGACAAGAAAATATCATCTGACAAATTATTTGGCAATTTATGTTACTGACTTAAATGTTACAATCCTCATTTTGCTTTGTTTCTCCCAACTGTCAGCCAACATGAACTGTTATAAATTACTGCAAAAAGAAGTTTCAACTCTGAATGTACATTATAATTATGCTTTTCCCATTTTTGTTAAAGATTCCTAACAACATGATTTCCTGAATGAATATGTGTTGTTCAGCAGGGAATATGTGTCTTTGAGCTAAAAATATTTACCTAAGAGCAAGTGGTAGCCCTGAGAAAATTGGAAGAACCAGATGGGTTCACAAGGGCAATAGAAGTGAAACTGCCGGTGTCTGGAGCCAATAAATGCTTCTGCTGCTGCTGAAATAATAACACTGAATCCACCTAAACTCCTTTTTTTAAGCAGTAATTGCATGTTGTTGGTCTGGCTTGTCTCTCCGCTCAGATGATGTCACTAGATTCCTTCAGTGTAATTACAGCAGAAGCTTTGAGCAGCATTCTTTCAGAATTCACTTCCTCCGGTATAGCTCTATGGTTAATCAAAATGTAATAAGATCAGTAGGAAAACATAAATCTAACCCCTCACAAATATTTTGATATTTTTAATATTAAATAGATGCTTTTGCCAGAATACAAATGTTTAATTTTGCCTGGAATAAACTATTTCTTGGAACTGTAGTTACTATGTAGTATTCCTTTCAGTCATAAACAGAAGCCCAGTGATATCATATATATTCCCAGGGTCAAAGTGAGTGTCCCTGCTGCCCAGATGCCGCCCCCCTCTCCCGATCTGTGCTTAAAAATCAGCATCGGAGCAGGTCAAAATGGGGCAGCATCGCTAGTGCATTGAGCGCAATAGCACTCTCTGCACTAGCGGAGCCAAATTTCCAGATAAAAACCTGGAAATTCGGCTCTTAAAGTTACAAGAGGAGGCTTTTTGCCACCCCTTGTAACTGGCTGCTCCCCTGCCTCCTGAGACAAGGATCTTGCCTTGCCTCATGGCAGGAGCGGCCCTTCCCACCGGATAACTCAGCATTAATTACCCTTTACCTGAAAGTGACATTAATATTTTACAATGATAATGAAACAGATAAGGAGGCTTTAAACATCAGTCAAAAAATTGTGTACAGCACAAACCCTATTTATTGAACAAGGTGGAATGAAAAACCAGGCTGATCCATGTATTTGGCTAGTGGACCACATCAACGGACCAGTGCAATCTGACTTGATTTTATTTTAACCAGACAATCCTTGGCTAGATATCTACTAGCCAGGCCACAATCGGACTTTAAACACAGTGCTGGCACAGTCTGGAGAGTCTAAGTCAGCAGCTAAAATTGGACTGTGTATGGCTAGTTTCAACTGGGCGAAAATTAGGAGAAATATATAACTTATAAACTATATCAATATATGAAATGTGAATTTCTAATGTAACAGAAAATAAAATACCATTAAAGCTTGTGTTAAAAATCAAATGCCAAAAGGCCAAACATGACTTTTAAGCGTGTTTATAACAGGTCTGGATGCTTTAATAAGTAATGTATAATTTTATTATACAACTTATTATGTCTGGGAGACTTTAAGAAAGTGTGATTTTTTTCTGTTTCACAATTAAATAGTACAATTTGGCTTTTACAGAAATTGCCAGTTGGATGGTATTTTAGTTGTAGCAGAGCAATTTCGTGATTCTTTAGAACCTTTATCTGAATGGCTCACATCCACTGAGAAAAAGCTTGCAATCTCAGAACCCATCGGTACTCAGACAGCCAAACTTTTGCAGCAGATTTCACAACAAAAGGTAAGTTGTCTTGTTTAATGCTTATCTTCTGCAACATGACCTTGTACTTAAACATACCACAATTTGACAATGGATATTTAATGCATTTAAGGAAGCAATTCGTTTTCCACTATTTATTTTATATTTAAATGACATTGTGTACATATGTGATGTTTTCCTTTTTATATATCCTCTGACTATTTTTTCCTTTAAACTGTACAAAATGTCTTTGTGCATATTAAATACAGTTACATAAAGGCTCAGATACATTGCAGTATCTTTCAAATGTTACAGTAGTTCATCTGAGTTATTTCTGCGCTTAAATGTACGTTTTTTTTCTTAGCAGTGATTAAGTAATTTGCATTAATCTGTATGACTCAAAATTTTAGCCAGAATGTTTAGTGCTGTGTATATGAATTATTCTTTGCATATTTCATAATTTTCACACTGGTAGTTGAAATTAAGTTGCTGCTACACAATGTCTTTAGTGTGTCTTTAGTAATACAGTCAGGTTTCAGGACATCCAGTCAACAATCCCTTTGTAAAAGTTGTTTTACTGATGGGTGCTTTAGGGCTAGGGCCACATGGGAAGATTTCAGGGAGATTAGTCGCCTGGCGACTAATCGCCGTGTCTTTGAGGCGACTAATCTCCCTGAATGGCTTGCTGGTATCTCGCACCCGCTAGCAATAAAGTCGCCTGCGCCTATTCACAAGCGGCGACACGTTTTTCAAAGTCGCTCGTAACGTATCGGCGCGTGTGAATAGGCGCAGGTGACTTTAGGGCTAGCGGGTGCGAGATACCAGCAAGCCATTCAGGGAGATTAGTCGCCTCAAAGACGCGGCGATTAGTCGCCAGGTGACCAATCTCCCTGAATCTTCCTGTGTGGCCCTAGCCTTAAGAAGCTTTTAATTCTTTGATAGGACTTTACTAATAAATAACACCCTCTCTGCAGCTTACAACTTATCTTTCCTTTTCTATTAATGGAACACACTGCATAAACATTTTTGGACTATTATAACAAAAGAAAGACTGTTTATATTCTTTTTTTTCATGGTATTATCACATTGCATGCACCCACTGATTACATTTTAAGTTCTTTGTTTTTTCATTTATTTGATTTGGCCATCGTTTCTGTTCTTTTTCTTTTGTTTTACATTTTTACCACCCAACTCAGGCCTTAGAAGATGACATCACAGCTCACAATAAAAGTTTACATCAATCCCTGAGCATTGGGCAGGCATTAAAATCCTTAAGTTCAAGGGAAGATAAAGAGATGGTAAAGGAAAAATTAGACACTTGCCAGACGCGATATTTGGAGATCCAGGACAAAGGTAGCAGGAGGTGTGAACTACTGCATCAGGCCTATTGCAATGCTCAGATATTTGGGGATGATGAGGTTGAACTGATGAATTGGCTGACAGAAGCTCACGACAAACTGAGCAAGCTCACAGTTCAAGATTACAGCACTGATGTGCTCACCAGACAACGCACTGAGCTGCTGGTATTTTACATTTGTTTGTTTTTTTTTGTTTGTTTGTCTTCACATTCTGTTAATTTGCTTTTTTTATGATCTTTTACACTTACAACCACATTCTATTACCAAAAAAATTAATGAGGAGCTCTGTGTGAACAGTGTGTTCCAGACATATCGGAAAGGCACGCATCGTGTATATTTAGAGTTAAAGGGAAGACATAAATGCATTGGGCTGTGAGGTATCTAATTGCATGTACTTTATTTAGTACCAGTATGATACATTGGTAGTTCTGCAACCATATTGGCATAGAAAGGTACAGACCCAGTATTTTTTCCCAGTTGATAAAATGGCTACATTATTTAAGGCTATGTTGAGCAGCTGAACAGGTCAATGGGATCATTGAGCAAACACATTTTACAATAAAACATATTATACAATATCCGAATCAAAGTAATGCTCAAATTGATGAATTATTTTGGACCCAAACATAGGAACAATATTGGTTGAAATTTAAGTTTACATTCAGAGATTGCGTCTCTTAAAAACATAAATTTTAATTCTAGCTTCTTCAGGAAGATATCATGCTTAGAAAGCAGAATGTTGACCAGGCCATCCAGAATGGAGTGGAGCTGCTAAAACAAACTACAGGTGAGTGTGAAATTATGGTTCTTATTTTCCTTTTTACAGCGAACAACAAGATATTGAGGCTATGAAAATGATGAAAGCAAATTACAGATCTAAAAGAAATGTTGCTCTGAGGGAAGATCAGTTCTCGGCATCGTTTTCCCATATTTAATGCAAAATATTGTGCTATTGAACCTTCATTTTCTCATTTAGATCGAAGGGAAGGTGTTTTGTTCCAGTAATAGTTTAGCTGTGTTATTTGGTGAAAAAAATTATACATTTAGATTAACTTGTATTTTGGTAAACAAAAAGAAGTATTTTATCTCCTTAAAATACATTATAGGATTGTAGAAGATTCATTTTGTTCTTTATTTACTCTACAGGTGATGAAGTTGTAATCATTCAGGAAAAGTTAGATGGCATCAAATTAAGATATGCAGAAATCACAAAGTTAAGTTCAAAAGTGTCCAAAACATTAGATCAGGCTCTTCATCTTGCATCTCAGTTTCACTCAACTCACGAAGAACTTAGCAGGTGGTTGGACAAGGTGGAAGTAGAACTGAAAGAATACGAAACACAGAACTGTACTCCGGAGGAGCTGAGCATTGTACAGGAAAGGAAAAAGGTATTGATTATGTGCTGTATGTTTTGCTTCCATATTTAAAAAATTACATTATGGGGTAAATTTATCAAAGAGTGAAGTTCCGCCACTAGAGTGAAATTCCGCAGCTCTCAATTCATTTCTATGGGATTTTGAAAGGCGTATTTATCAATGGGTGAAAGTGAAAGTTCACCCTTATATAAAAATCCCATAGAAATGAATGGAGAGTGGCGGAATTTCACTCTAGTGGCGGAACTTCACTATAAACTTCACTCTTTGATAAATATACCCCTTTGTTTGCTAAATTGTGCAAAGTAGAAAAAAAGGTATGTCTCTTTGTGAGGAATGACTTTATTGCAGAGGCTATGAGCAAATATACAGTATGGGTTGTATTCCTTAGCTTCATAGCTTAGTCTTTCAATTAACAAGCTCCAATTGGTCATAGCCTTTTTACTTGCTTGGCGCAACACCAGATTTTATTCTTTTAAAATACATTGTAGGTTACAATGGGACTATGGGAGATTTAAAAAAATATTTTTCGTTTTTTAATAAATTTACAGGTGATTAGGAAGCCCACAAATAAAAAACAATTTTACCTAATATATTTCAGTTTGTTCAGTTGGCCCTAAGTAGAAACTTCTGTTGCGTGACAGATTTTCCATGTACACTACAATGTATAATTATTAGTTTTCTTATTACCCTCAATATAACATTATCAGGTGGTTAATGATTTTTGTAAAACATACTTTTCACGTGGCATGGAATTTCTTTCTATGGAAGATGTCAGAAACATTTATTAAAGAAAATGGTTTGCAGATAAGCAACATTTATTTCTGTGAAATTGAAAGTATTAGATTTTGAGTGACATTTTGGGAAGATAATAACCAAGGTTACTATGATGCTATTCAATTTTAATAAAAGTGTGGAAGTTTATTAAACCCAATTGTCTGTCATCCTCAGTTATTAGTTGAAGTATAAATAGTTTTGAACAGTAATTACATGATGTTCCTTAAATTGAGGATTAAGGGCTCATTACGATGAGCACTCAAACCTATGCTCCCCTTTTTTCCGTTTTAAAGCTCTCAGCCGCAGGGGAGTGCAGGAAGGAATGCATCTAATTAATTTGAAGGAACCCGTACTGACACATGTGCATGTAAGCATTGAATGCAGTTGGAATGCAGCATGTTAAGTTCCACATGTGTTTCTGCTGCTGAAATGCATATGTGTCAGTACAGGGCCATTTTAAAGAGCTGTGTGCATTCCTTCCTGTATTCCCCTGCGGCTGAGCACTTTAAAACTGAACACAGGGGAGCACAGGTTTGAGCACTCTTAAGTACAAGCTCTAATAATCTAGGCAAACTAGGTGCTACTCAGAACATGGATCTCTCTTGACTCTTTTGATACATAGCTTCTTCAAGTAGTCCACATTGTGTGGTTGTGGTTTATACTGACCCAGAATATTAAGTAGATTTATACTAGTATCCCTTTGAGGCTCTCTCACAGCCATAGGCTAAATAATCTGCCACTGCTTGTAAAATTGTGTTTGCTTTCTCATTACTAATGATGCTGCATTTGCTTATTTTACCAGTGAGACAATTTATGCTATGTAACAAGACGTAATTAAAGCAAGAAATGTATCATACCATATCATATAATCATCTGAAATCCTGGTAATTCTCTTATTTTAGAAATGATAACGGGTGCTGTTAAATCATTATAAGGAAGGAATATAGCATAGTTATTGTACACCAAATTTTACAGATTTTTGATGTAAAGATATTTCAAAGAACAAAAAATACTATATGGTTAAAAGAAAAATGTGCTACATGTCGGCTTGCTGTACTGAAGAAATGGCATGTTTAAATTTACTGGTGTGGTGGCTGGCCTGTACCAGTGGCTGTTTTGCTCCGATATATAAAACGTATAACATTAGGCTGCCTAAAGGCTTCCTTAATCCTTAGTCATTTTGTATTTATTTTCAGGAGCTGAAGCAAGAAACTAAGACCAGCAAGGCTCTGTTGGTCTCTCTGAATGATGTTAGCAGTGCTTTGCTGGAACTAGTGCCATGGAGAGCAAGAGAAGGGCTTGACAGAATGGTAACAGAGGATAATGAACGCTATAGATTAGTAAGCGACACTTTAACGCAAATGGTAGAAGAGATAGATGCTGCCAGAGTGAGAGCTCAGCAGGTATGGAACAGTCTATTGTTATTTTACTGAATAAAGATAAATTGCCTTTTTGTTTCCAGATCAGAATGAGAAGGTTTGAGGGAAAAAATATTGTTGCCATCAATTTGTTATGGGGAAACTGAAAAAAGAATTGCTTAAAAAGAGCTTATCCTAACTAGCGAGATATTTATGGGCTAGAGCAAAGCTAATCTTGGCATTGTTAAAGCCATCTGCTTCATTGTCACTGGATCAGAAATGGTACTCTAAACAAAAAAATATCTCTGAATAGTTTAAGCAAAGAGTTTTTTTTTTCCTCTTATGTATTATTTTATATATTTTTCATTTATTTGTACTTGTATATATTTGGAAAATTGCCATCATTGGTAAATGCTAGACTATATTGGTAAATGCCGACTATTAATACTATATTTAGTATAGTAATGCATAACTTCTTTGTGCTGTAAAATGTACTGTATAGAATGTTGTATTGAATGATTCCCATTGTAGATAATGGAGAATTGTGGCTCTTAGGACACATATGAGCAATTACAGCCAAAAACATGGACCCTTTAATACTCTGGTGTTATATTCCTGTATGTACTGTAAGGCAGACAGTTTGCAAAATGCATATACTTTTGTGTTAGAAAGCCTGTGTTCTGTCAGTATAATGAAACTACAGTATTATTTTAATATAGCCAGAATATAATAAGGATTGATAGCAATCTCATCCACAGTTGCTCAGCAATACAATGTAACTAGTCTGTTGTTGCCATGTACTGTTCCATTGTAGCATTATGTTATTTTTGATTAGTTCGAGCAAGCTGTTAATGCAGAGTATTCATGGACTGAAGAAGCAGAAAATAAATTAAGGTCATTGGGTCACATTCGACTTGAGCAAGACCAGACCACAGCTCAACTTCAAGTCCAGAAGGTAACGGAATTGTCTTAACGTTTCCGAGATGCTTTATATTGCTGAATCGTGAGTTTTCTGAGATTTATGGGGTTTATTTGAGTGTTCATACATTTCTTTTTATTTAAGGCATTCACAATGGATATATTACGACATAAAGATTCAATAGATGAACTGATTGTATCAGCAGATGACATTATGAATGCACTTAATGAAGAAGAGAAGAAGTCTATAAAGGTACAAATATGTCTGTATTACAAGCTTTAATGCTTGCTTAAAATGGGCTCTATGGAAGGTCGTCTTCCACTAGATAATGGGTTTCTGGATAAAGCAAGCTTATACCTGTACTAATATCAAGACATTTCCTACTCCACCAATTCATCACCATAATCTATCCAACAAATTTTACCGTATGGGCTATTGAAAATTCTACTGTAAATGGGGCAGTTGGAGGTTGCTAATAAGAGCAAGAAAATGTATGTTCTTTTTAAAGTACCAAACAATGTACTTCAGGAATATACAGAACTATAAAACAAAAATGCATTTTTTTCATCATATTTGATGACTGTTGTCTAAATATTGACTGTAAAACAAAATTGTGGGTTATACTTGTTAAATATTACTCTTCTATTCACCATTGTTGTTTGTAACCTTCTATTTGTACATATTCTGTTTAAGTTAATATTTATTTTGCCAGAACAAACTTAAGAACCTGGTGAAGAAATATGACAAGACCTGCCATCTGAACGCTGAAAGGAATCTTCAGCTGGAGAGAGCTGTGTCACTGGTGAACCAGTTTTGGGAGACATACGAAGAACTATGGCCATGGCTCATAGAAACTGAGAATGCCATTTCTCAGCTTCCAGTTGCAGCCCTTGATTATGACACCCTGAAACAGCAGCAGGAAGATATTCGTGTAAGTACTTTACTCAGGAAGCAGTTAACGGATGTCCAAAGAAGATGCTTTATTTGTTAATGTGTCTATTATCTATACAGGTATGGGACCTGTTATCCAGAATGCTCAGGAACTGGGGTTTTCCGGATAATGGATCTTTCCTTAATTTGGGTCTTCATGCCTTAAGTCTACTAGAAATTCATTTAAACATTAAATAAACCCAATAGGCTGGGTTTGCTTCCAATAAGGATTAATTATATCTTGGTTGGGATCAAGTACAAGCTACTGTTTTATTATTACAGAGAAAAAGGAAATAATCTTTAAAATTTGGATTATTTGGATAAAATGGAGTCTATGGGAGACAGTCATTCAGTAATTCGGAGCTTTCTGGATATCGGGTTTCCGGATAAGGGATCCTATACCTGTATTATGTTTTGCATTTTCAAACTAGGTATTTTTCTACCTTTTTGTTAAATGTAATCATTTGGTTTATAGTAGAATGATATTATGAAAATTAGAATTCAGATTCCCATGATTAACATATTATTGGGTTATGTAATTAATATCTAATGTTTGCTACAGGTCTAAACATCTGTAGCAACCAATCAGCAGGCAGACCTCAGTGGCACATGGACATACTTTGTGCCTATTGTTCCAAAAGGGGATTTTTCTTTTCCAAGCATATCTTCAATTATAGCTTAATAGCTGCAGCACACATAGCCTTATGATATTCTACATCAAGCATACTTTGTCTAGTGTTTTCTTTGTGTTCATGGTGAAAGAGTTGTTGTTTTGCAATCATTTTAGTAATCATTTTTTTTGTTTGTTTTTATAGCAACTTCGTGAACTAATATCAGAGCACAAACCTCACATTGATAAAATGAACAAAACAGGTCCTCAGTTATTGGATCTTAGCCCTGAGGAGGGTTTTCTTATTCAGGAAAAATATGTGTCAGCTGATACGCTTTATAGTGAAATAAAAGAAGTTGTGAAGAAGCGAGCCATTTACTTGGATGAAGCCATTTCTCAATCAGCACAGGTATTTACTATTTATCACATGGATCTTTACACTGAAAAGATCCATGTGCACACAGGAGGGATATCTGTACTGTATTTCTACATAACTGACTGACTACCACTTACCCAGTACTACTTGACAATTATGTGCAGGAGAGAAGCACAATATAAGCACAATATAGGGCAGTTCTCCATGCACAGAGAGGTGAATTGAGTTTAGGAAAAGGAATATTAGACCCCCAGTTATGCCTTTATTTTTGAAACTGAATAAATAGTATTTAGTTATTGTCAGCACAGCATAATTATTGCACCATACCTGCACTTCTACAGGGCTGTCTGCATACCCTCTGATTCAGAGCTGCCATTTTACACAGAATTTGAATGTACTGTGAGTGCATCTTGTCCCAGCCTCTGCCCAACAGGCTAATATGACACAGCAGCCACAGAAACCACATTTCTGAAGGATGGGCTGAAAGACAAATGGAACTAAACTAATTTACAGGGTGCTCAGATGTCAGCAGAGATAGCAGTCCCCAATTAAATGCGCAATTGGGTTGCTGCTTTGTGTTCTGAAGGCAGTAAAAGTAAAGTTGGCACTTTATACTGCTATTTGTTTTGTAAAGGACACATGTTTGTAAATAGTTACAATGACCCCTACCTTTATTAGTGTTTAAACTTGAGTAATATGCATAGAATTGCTTTTATGTCTGCCTCTTAAGCATTATGCCCATAAAATCAGCAAAACAATTAGGTGTGAGCTTAAAATGGAGTGGTTTAAGTGTGAGTTGTCGAAAATTGGGCACGGTTATCTAAAAGTTTAGATCAATAATAGCCACATCACAATACACCTTATGCGTGACTCCAAATTTCATATTAAAAATCTAGTATAACCTTACATTAGGGGGGCCCAATGACTTCATGGTATGCCCCCTGAGTAGCTGCATTACTAAACAGTTGACAGCCCTTCTCCCTCCCTTTTGGACCCACTGACTGCCCACTTGCTGCCAAACCAAAAACTCTCTTTTCTTAGGTAATTGTAAAGATGGTCATGCATTTCACTTTGGTAGTCTAGAAAAAACATGTTGTTTTTTTATTGATGAATTTGCCCCTCCCTGGAAAATTTTCTGTGGACGCCCATGGGCAGAGCTATGTGTATAGCATGAGACATATAAATACCTTCTATCTGCAGAAGGTTTTACACTTGCATTGTGAAGGGCTTTTTGGCTTCTTTTAGCCCGTCTCTCCCTTAGTAAGTGTTTAGAAATATAAATAAACTGCAAAAGGACTTCTTCAGAATTTACACAAACAAGTGAGGTATTTATGGCGTAGAGAAAAGATACTCTTTGAATTGGATCATAAGCAGTGCTCTAAACAGAAATAAATATCTCTAAAAAGATTAAACAAAGTGTCATTTAGCTGTTTTGTAAAATTGCACAAATAAACTTTGGAACATACCTTATCTACAATTTAATAAGTCTTTGTTATGCAAGTGTTTCCTTGGTTTTTAATTCATCTTTAAGATCCTCTGTCCACCCATTTGTCTGTGAAATGATACTGAGTTTTTAAGGGACTGTCACCCTAACAAATATTTCCAAATCTTATTTTATTATATTAGTCAAGCAAAATACACTTTAAATCAATCTTTTTTCCTTTATTTTTTGGAAATCACAATCATATCAAGCAGGCATATTTTGTGGAAACTGGTATCAAGGCAAGCTTTCTAAAATAGCATTCTTTAGATTGCAAGCTCTTGTGAACAGGGCCATTTGATCCCATTGTTACTGTATAACCCTTGTTTGTTATAAGTCCTCCGTAAATTAATGTAAAGCATTGGGTAACTTGCTAGATAGGGCCGGAACTAGGGGTAGGCAGAGTAGGCACGTGCCTGGCGCCCCCTCAGCTTTGCGCCCTAGGCATGTGCCTACTCTGCCTACCCCTGCTCTTTCGCCTACCCCATGTCCGGTCCTGTGTCTTCCTGGCTGCCGCTGGTAATTTGCGTTTAAAGCGTTTGCGCGTAATTTTGCGCATACGCGTATTTTCCCCCTGACGCGTACTTTCTCGCATGCGCAATTCAGCACACACTAAGCCGGAGCCGTGGACGGCCAGGTTGCCTAGGGCGCCTGGCCGGGTTGGCCCGGCTCTGCTATATCACGTATAGGAGATCACGTTCACCTGGGTGCAGTACTAGTGGATCATGTTCATTCCCATATAGATGAAGTCCGCACTCACAGGGCTTACTAAAAATCAGTGTCTTTATTCTGGGGAGACTAACTTTGAAAAAGGTTTTTATGGGTTAAAGTGTGTCAATATCATTTTGAGAACCACTTAACTTCTAGTGAATACTAATGATTATTACTAGATTAATAATATAAAATAATAACAGTTGTCAGTAAAATATTACTATACCAGTTAGTGTGCTATTGCAATAACATTCAAAATATGCAACTGAGGACATCTGTGAAGTATTATAGAGGCCTGCTTGCTCAGTGCTGTTTGCTTTTGTCTTACTAGTTCCATGACAAAATTGACCCAACTCTTGAAAGTCTACAACGCATAGTTGAGCGCTTGAGGCAGCCCCCCTCCATCTCTGCTGAGTGTGAAAAGATTAAAGAACAGCTCAGTGAAAATAAGAATGTGTCTGTAGAGCTTGAAAAGCTTCAGCCTGTCTACGAAACTCTTAAAAAGCGTGGAGAGGAAATGATCGCACGCTCAGAAGGTGCCGATAAAGATATTTCAGCCAAAGGTACTTCACCAAGAACCACGAAACCTAAATAAATACACACAGCATTCTGTTTTAACATCTGCAGCTTTAACTGAA
Organism: Xenopus laevis; assembly: GCF_017654675.1. Lineage (NCBI taxonomy): Eukaryota > Metazoa > Chordata > Amphibia > Anura > Pipidae > Xenopus > Xenopus laevis. Next base: position 82,056,532 of record NC_054380.1, read on the forward strand.
TTGGAATTAGATGAAATATTTTTCATATTTTATTATGAAATTCATGGAAAAAGTATTAAAAGATAATTGAACAAGAATATAATGTGAGAATCAGTTTGACATTTTATTTGTTTTTCTATTTTAGTTGTTCAAGATAAACTCGACCTAATGGTCTTTATCTGGGAGGACATCCAGGCTTTGACTGAGGAAAGAGAGGCCCAGTTACTGGATGTTTTGGAATTGGCAGAGAAGTTCTGGTGTGATCACTATGCATTGATAGCTACATTTAAAGACACCCAGGATTTAATACGGGAGCTAGATGGTCCTGGGGTTGACCCTTCTGTTGTAAAGCAACAACAAGAGACAACAGAGGTAGGCTAATATATATATATATATATATATATATATATATATATATATATATATATATATATATATATATATATATATAAAATACAAGAGTCCTCTGCACTCAACCCATTATCAATATATTTAAGACAGAGACATCCAGTACATACTGCTACTGAAAAATGCCTTGCCCTTTAAACAAAACAGGGATTGTTTGTCCATATATTGCAATATATTTAAGCTGGCCAACTACGTCAAAGTCATCCCATATCTGGCCAGTCCTATGCTCAATTTTATCTGATTCATTACGAATTCTATTGCTTCATTATACATTTTACAAATGCAGGTAAGTTTTACCTGCAACTTACTAGCTCCCAAACTTGGCTGCCCTTTTATTAGACACCAGTGGGATCACCTGACTATAGCTGGGAGGGGTGGGAGCTACAACATGGAGCTGGTCACTGCTCCTGTATAACTATAACAAACAAGGGAAAGTTGTATGTATATATGTATATATATATATATATATATATATATATATATATATAAATATATATATATATATATATATATATATATACACACACACACACATATATACCTTTAGCTGGTAATCTTTTACTAATATTTTTGTTAATAGTATCATGATAATGTCCACTTTTAGGACAAATTTATTTAAATGTATTTTACCCTTTAAAGGAGAACTAAAGCTTAACTAAAGAAGTAGGCTAGAAATGTTGAACGTAATGCTTTGGGGTCCTTTACTAGCCCAAGGCAACCACAGCCCTTTAGCAAGGAAGATCTGTGTCTCCATAGTTGCCCCAGTAGCTCCCCATCTTCTTTTCTGCTTATTCATTGCACATGCTCCAGGCTGCTGTCAGTTACTGAGCTCAAAATATACAGTACACCCAGGGGGTTATTTATCAAAGTCCTATTTTATCTCAACATTTTCTGCTACAAACTCCGTTAAATCCGCTGGGGGTTTTTAAGCTTATTTATTATTACATTTTCCCGAAATTTTGCCCCAAAACTTTGGGGTTTGGCATGAAACTCAGCACACATCAAAAAATCATGGGGACTTCTCCCATTGACTTATATACACCCTCGACAGGTCTGAGATGCTGGATATTCTTAATCAGACTTTTTCATCCTCCGAGTTTAATAAATTCCAAAGGCTGATTATTAGTAATTAATACAGATAATTAGTACATTGCAACACAGAAACCACTGCCACTGCATCAGAATGTAATAACCAGCCCTGTAGCATCAGCTTATATTACAGAAAAGCCTCATTTTTTGCTTGATAATTTACGACAACCCTTAAGCTTAGCTTCTCAACAGCTGCTCAGAGCCCACTGAGCATGTGAGTGTCGTAAACACTTTCCAAGATGGTGACCCCCTGTGACAAGTTTGAAGTCCTGGATCATTGCTGCTATTGACAAGCTGAAACGTTAGGCTGGTGCAGTAAGTTAAGTATATAAAATATGGCATTTTTAGCCATATTCATATTTAGGGTTTAGTTCTCTTTTAACACAATTTCCCCAATTATTCAGGCAATGTACCTTGGGTATGTACTAGGTGCTGTCCTCTCCTTTATGCAGTCAATAGCTAAATTGTGGGAATTTCTAAATATAACCATTCAGTCTGCTCTACTTTTGCCATTCTGCCTGGAGGAAGACTTTTGTATAGTGCCCCTCTAAATATAAGTGGTGCAGTTACCTGTGTTAGCCTGTGATGGTAGGTGTTACTGGACTGAAAAGTAGCCAAGGGTTAAGCAATATCATTTTACAATATTACTGAATTTGCATTATTTACATTATTTTTATGCAGATGATAAAGGAAGAAATCGATGGGTTTCAGGACGAGCTGGATGCAGTAATTAGCCTTGGATCTGAACTGATATCTGCTTGTGGGGAACCTGACAAACCGGTTGTTAATAAAAACATAGATGAGGTAAACACAACATTTATACTACAATATTATTTACAACCAACTGTTTTTTTTTTTTTAATGGATTGCCATTTCGTTTTCAGCTAACTTCTGCGTGGGATACTCTTAATAAAACCTGGAAGGAACGTGTTGAAAAACTTGATGAAGCTATGCAAGCTGCAGTTCAGTATCAAGATGGCCTGCAGGTAAAGTGCTGCAAGATGCATGCCTTACAGTGCGAGGAAATTAGCCATTGTTTAAATTATATTTAATGGGGAAATATGCCATGGCCACTTGTTTTGGCAATTCATTCTATTGTGAAAATCGAAATTTTATATAAGCTTCATCATACTGAAATAATCAATTAAAAATTCTGTACCTTTTCTGAAATAATCAAGTTTTCTTCACTATCCCAATCTCTTCATTTGTTCATTCTCTCTTTAGCGTAGGGAATGTAGGGAAACATCATTCTACTTTGCACATATAATATATAATAATTAAGTGAAAAAACTGTGCTTTCAACCACAAGTATTCAGGATTGCAAAAACAGCTATTATAATTTTATTTTATTCTAGGCTCTGTACGACTGGGTGGATATTGCTACTTTGAAAGTAGAGTCTATGCCACCAATTGGAACAGATTTGGAAACAGTAAAGCAACAAATTGTGGAACTAAAGGTAAAATACAATTTTATCACCTTACTGTATACAGTTGCTTGCGGTTATGTAGTTGTATATAGTGTTCAAAGTGAGAAAAATGTAATTGATTTGACATCGCCTTACTGTAAATGGATTATAAGTTAAATTGGGATAGAACAACACATTATATGAATGTATTTGTTTGTTAGTACATATATTTTAAATATTTGTATCTTATGTTTGATGCTTTCATTTAATACAGTGTTATAAAAAAAAAAGCTATTTCCGGTTTCTGAAAAATAATCTATTCACTCTGTTAGCAATTCAAAGCAGATACCTACCAGCAACAAATAGAACTGGAAAGGCTCAACCATCAGAAAGAACTCTTGCTGAAAAAGGTGACGGATGTGAATGAAAAGCAGGCCGTTGAGGATCCCTTGTCAGAACTGAAACTCTTATGGAATTCTCTTGAAGATAAAATTATCAACAGACAGGTAAATATATCGCTGATAAAGTGAGTTGCGACTGTGCGTTATTCTGTACATTTTTGTCCATCCAAAGGAAAAGGTTTTATTGAACTGAAATTGCCAAAAAAAGAACTCATTTAAATGAAGTACAGTTTTTTTTAAAATTAAGTGCTAGGAGTGGAATGGAATATGTATGATTTTTTTATGTGAGCAGCTGTGCATGTGTATAATTAGATCATAGGGAACAATTCCTCCTTATGTCTTATGAAATGCAAGTTGAAAACATAAGGAATGGCTACATTCTACATATTCCATATCTGCTCAAATTCATTTTATCTCTGTAGTCTAGACAATTCTAGCACTTTGATCAACAATTAGATGTGCCTGAATATTGGTATATTTCCATTTTATATTTAACCCTTTAATTGTAATAGTGCTTAGTATGTAGTTAAATAATATAAACATATAACATATATGGATTTGCTCACATGAAGTTCAGCATATATGCAATACCATAATATATATATTTAGCTTTATTCTGAATAATAACCTGAAACGACACCTATATATCCTCCCCAATTACTTTTCATTAGATTCAAAACATAATTCCAACAATATACTTCCATACATCAAATTGTCAAACAAACAACTTTGCTTAGCATGGCAACTTTTTGTAATTTCCTTCAAATATAAAAGGCATAAGGAACAATATACTAAACCACTTTCAGCGCTTGTTTCAGCTGCAGTTGTTTCAAATATATGTGGGTTTGCATATCTGTGTTACTTTTACTGCTGTTAGCAACAAGCCATAAACAGTTAGTTATACTACGGTATTTATTTAATACATAATACTGTACCAGCAAAATGTATAAATTGTGTATATATACTATACTTATAAATGTATAAATTGTAATGTAGACCTTAATTGATATGGATATTAGAAGTCATCAGGGGGTTACATGACCATATAAAGTAGACCATACTGGAGCATGTAATGTGTGGTTATATTTTTATGAAAATGTCCTCACTTTTGGAAACTTTCTTTTTGCATTTTAGCATAAACTAGAGGGTGCTCTGTTAGCCCTGGGGCCATTCCAACATGCCCTTGATGAGCTCACGACATGGATGACTCACACCGAAGGACTTTTAAATGAACAGAAACAAGTTGGAGGAGATCCTAAGGCTATTGAAATTGAACTTGCAAAACACCATGTACGTAACTAGGACATATGGATAGATTCATGTCATGTTATTCCAGAAACAAATATATGTATGTCTTAATGTGTATGTACAGTAGTTTCACACAAACTTGATGGATTTTATCTAAAGAAAAAAGTAAGGGAAAAAATAATTTAAAAAACATTTTGGTTAAATCATCTCATCACTGTATTGATACAGGTACTTCAAAATGATGTGCTAGCACATAAGTCTACAGTCGAAACTGTACGGAAGGCAGGAAATGACCTAATTGAATCAAGTGCAGGAGAGGAAGCAAGCAGTCTAAATAGTAGGTTGGAATCTTTGAATCAGCGGTGGCAAATAATTCTGGATAAAACAGAGCAGAGGATGAAGCTGCTGGATAGTGCCTTGTTTCAGGTAAAAAAAAAAAATTCATCATGTACATTGACACATTTGATTTAACCAGTCATTTCTTGACTCCAGTTTAAGTCCCCTGAAAAGGAGTGATATATAAATATAAATTAATGAAACTTCTACAAAGTGTATTAAACATTTGAAATACCTTTCTTTTCACTCCTGTGTTCTTTGCTTTGCACTCTATTTAAAATCCTGGCACTGCTTTTTAGATTAGAGGAGCAGTAAGCAATGGATAGAAAGACTCAAGCTCATGATATACATTGTAATCAGAGGACAACTGATATACAGTGTACAGGCACTGATCGTATACCAATTAGTTGCAGTTTTTTTTATTGTTTTTATACTTGCATCTTAATCTACTACAAGCTTACAAAAATGCAAAAATAGAGTTTATTTACTGAAGTAGAAGTGACACTTGGCAAACAAGGACTTGCATCACATAGGGTGTTATTTACTAAACTCCAAATGCAAAAATCCTGAAAAATGTGTGATTTTGTTTTATAAAATCAGACTTTTAAATCATTTTCGGAAATTTTTCGGAATTTATTAAACTCCGAAGTTAAAGTCAGAAAATACGGCATCTCAGACCTTCGAGGTTGCATACTGTTTAAGTCAATGGGAGAAGTCCTAATGATTTTTTAATGTGTGCTGGATTTTGTTCAAAAAGCATAAGAAATCGGGTGAAAAATCGGAAAAAACTGATTTCTTTCCCGCAAAGCAAATTGTTGGGAAAATGTAATAAATAAGTGTAAAATACCCGAGCAGATTTGATCAGAGTTTGTAGCAGAAAATGTTGAGATAAAATCGGACTTTGATAAATAACCCCCTAAATGTTGTTGACAATTGTTTAACACTTATCTATGCTATGTACTTCAGGCTCAGGGTTTTCACAGTGAAATTGAAGATTTGCATCAATGGTTTACAGACATAGAGCGCCAGCTCCTGGCTTCTAAACCTGTTGGAGGGTTGCCTGAAACCGCTCGAGAACAATTTAATACCCATCTGGTAAGTATCTAATCCATGTATTATTTTGTACTAGATTGTACTGCGGTGTATATGACACATCTCTGCTACATTCACACCTGTTTAAAAATATTTTTTATTCAAACAGATGGTAAAGCATAATACACTTGAACGTTTGCTTATTTATTACATGTTGCCTAGGACAATGACCATTGACTTCTATGAAGTCGCAAGCTTTTAGATGCTGAAGTTTTACATTGAAGTTTTTGTCACTTACCGTATATACTCGTGTATAAGCCGACCCGTGTATAAGCCGAGGTACCTAATTTACCTAAGAAAACTGGAAAAATTTATTGACTCGTGTATAAGCCTAGGGGCTGATTGAAAATCAATCTGTACTTTGTACAGGAACGCTCCTCTAGTCATATAGACAGCCCTGCTGAGAATAAGGATTGCACTTCCCCAAGCAAACCAAAGGCGTCCATTGTATATGCTCTGAAAAGTGTAAGGCTAGATTATTACACCTTTAAAATAAATGAGAATGCCAGTCTGAAGCAATTTAATAAAGAAACAGATAATAAAAGATACTGCCCAGTATGAACTTCAAATATGATGCAGATCCATTTCTGATGAGACCCATAAAATATTAATGCAGGATTCTCCAGTACACCCAAGAAGCACACTGTGAGTTTGACAGTGATTAAATGTACTACATATATATTGAGAGTTTGAAATGCTTTGAGATTAATAACATGGTGAATCCAAACAGTTTGTCTCCTATGTGGAAGCAGCAGCTCACATCAATCGCGTAATATCGGATCCCTCACCTCCCTCTCCCATAGCGCATCAGGACTCTGTGACTGACGATCGCCGCCCGGAGCAGGTCCAGGAGCTCCGGGCGGCGCGTCCTTCCCTGCCGGCGTCCTTCCAAAATGGCGGCGCCCATGGCCGCCACGTGGGTAGAGGCGCCGGCGCCGCTACCCACGTGGCGGCCATGGGCGCCGCCATTTTGGGAGCGACGCCGGCAGGGAAGGATGCGCCGCCCGGAGCTCCTGGACCTGCTCCGGGCGGCGATCGTCAGTCACAGAGTCCTGATGCGCTATGGGAGAGGGAGGTGAGGGATCCGGTGAGGGATTGGCGTATGACCCGCGTATAAGCCGAGGTCGAGTTTTTCAGCACATTTTGGGTGCTGAAAAACTCGGCTTATACGCGAGTATATACGGTAATTAATATTGAAACTTTTGTTTTGGAAACCCTAACTTGTTTTAGCTCAAAAAATGAAATGTGATAAAAATTTTAATTCAAATGTTGATAAATTAAAAAAATCAAAGTAATTGCTTTTGAACAGCAGTCTAATAAATTGTACTGTATGTGCTCCAATACATTATGAAGATAATGTAAATATAAATGTTTAATGATCCTTAATTATTTTGCAATAGGGATTCTTCATTTCATATTTTAAATGTGGCCTGTGTGTTTTAAATCCCAGAGCTATTGTTCATTCTCAGTTCATCACTGTACTTTGTTTATTAAATGATTGTTGTCATATTTAGTATTGCTGGATAAATCAGTTCTTGGAATCTGTTAATGGTTAAACAATTTATACATAATTTTGGCAAATCAAGTTGCCTTAAATAGCCTTTTCCATCAATATCAAAGGCATAAATCTGGTTTTGCCTTTGAAAAAGAGGGAGAAAATGATAGCTATATAATATAGTATTCTGGCATACAGTACCTTTCATCACATTTGTTTCTAATTTAAATTTATATAAAAAAGTAATACAAACCACTGACTATGTTTTTTTCCAGGAACTTTGCTCTGTCTTTGAAGTTAAAGAAGAAATTTACAAGAGACTAATGCAGAGAAGTCAGAAAATGATGGAACGATGCACTGATGACCCAGAAGCAAATATAGACCACGATATTATTAACCTCAAAGAGAAATGGGAATCTGTAGATACAAAACTCAGTGAGAGAAAAGTGAGTCTTCTCCGTAGAACATTATACTGAATTCAGAGTGCAGAACTTTTCTTGCTGCCTTATCTTATTAGAGTAGAATGTCTTGCGCCCTTTTATCAGAGTAGTCATAGCTACTTTCTCTCATATAATTAAACATAACATTTGCTATTATAGAAATATGACCTGAACACAAAGCTAACTTAAAAATAGTAATTCTGACTATGGCACCCTTTTCAGACTGCTATATCTTTGAGGCTACAGCATCATAAGTTTGAAAGCTGCAGTCAAGTGGCAGTGCCTTAGGAACACCAGAAGTGGTATATGTGTTTGTTCTTCTCTATTGGAGCATGCAGAACATGCCTGAAACACTCTTTAGTCAGCCATGCTTGTATTTACATGCTGCTTATCCCCTGAAAATATAATGGTTTGAAAAAAGTGTATATTATATTTGTTATGTATAAATAACATTATTTGTTATGGCTAAATGTGCTACATTTCATGTTGGGCTAAACCTTTTTGTCAACATTTTATTTTATAGGCAAAACTTGATGAAGCACTTCAAGTGGCAACAGTATTTCACAATTCTCTACAAGATTTTATCAACTGGCTCACACAAGCAGAACAAATTTTAACTATGGCTTCCCCACCAAGTCTTATTTTGGATACTATATTGTTTCAGATTGATGAACATAAGGTAGATCCTTTTGATATCAATACTGCAAAAAACAAAAATTACCTTTGTAAGACAGGACAATTTTACTTTGGCCTTTATTCCTGATACTGTAAGATCAACACATATTTTGCCCTCTAATATCTGGGTACAAATACTGTAAGACTGGTCACACATAGGTCTCTTGGTTTGGGTAAATGGTCCAAACAATTAGATTTGCAGGATGTCAAAAGAAGCTACTGCAAATGCACCATGCTTCTTTTAACAGGGTACATCACTTTTAATTTATATAAATCACATGAAATCTGAAAAGATTTAATACCAAAACCAGCCTCAGAGGTTACATTCATGCCTAGACAGTCAACCCTCATCGCTGAAATTGGCAAATCTTTCTGACCAAATCCAGGCATGTATAGCCAGCTCAAGAATACCAGCTCAGTGACCCGGATTCATCTCAGTTTATTTTACATCATGCAATAAAGTAATCAATTTGACATCAATCTTATATGTGCTGTTAGAAAACATTGTACATCAAAAATATGTATTGGAAAATGGGTATTACAGAGTATATTTTCCAACCTTGAGATTTGTTTCAGAAGCTGTGTTTATAATCATCACACAGTTGGTTCGTACACATCTCAGGATGATAGATAATGCAATGGAGTCATTATCTTTCTCTCGTATTTGAACATAAAGAATGATTTTTTTATTGATTTTAGGTGTTTGTCACTGAAGTAGACTCATACCGAGATCAGATTTTGGAGCTTGACAAGACTGGAACCCATTTGAAATATTTTAGCCAAAAGCAGGATGTTGTTATAATTAAAAATCTCCTTATCAGTGTACAAAGCCGTTGGGAAAATGTCATTCAGCGCTCATTGGAAAGAGGGCGGACATTGGATGATGCACAGAAGAGGGCCAAGCAGGTTTGTTAGTTTAAATGATCTATTATACTTTATTTATGTTACATAGTACGTAGTTAAATCAGGTTGAAAAAAGACAAAGTCCATCAAGTTTAACCCCTCCAAATGAAAACCCAGCATCCCTACTTTCACATAAATTATATATACCCATATCTATACTAACTATAGTATAGAGTTTAGTATCACAATAGCCTTTGATATTATGTCTTCCAAAAAATCATCCAAGCCACTTTTAAACAGGGGCGATCCTGACCCCTCCACCGCCCGAGGCAGCAGCAGTTGCTGCCTCCCCCGGGCGCTTACCTTTTTGCGCCTGAGGGGGTCCAGGGGGGGGTCCACCAGGGCAGCAGAGAGGGCCAGTGCACTAGCGCAGAGAGCCTAACTGCTCTCTCTGCGCTAGAAGAGCCAAAAATTGGGCTCTTAAAGTATCAGGAGCGGCATTTTGCCGCCCCTGGTACCTAGTGGGGCGCTGCCGCCTGAGACGACAGTCTCAAGTCGCCTCATTGGCGAAGAGCCCCTGCTCTTAAAGGCATTTACAGAATCAGCCATCAGTGCATTCCACACCCTCACTGTCCTGACTGTGAAGAACCACCTACGTTGCTTCAAATTAAATTTCTTTTCTTCTAGTCTAAAGGGGTGGCCTCTGGTACGGTGATCCTCTTTATGGGTAAAAAGGTCCCCTGCCATTTGTCTATAATGTCCTCTAATGTACTTGTAAAGTGTAATCATGTCCCCTCGCAAGTGCCTTTTTTCTAGAGAAAACAACCCCAACCTTGACAGTCTACCCTCATAATTTAAGTCTTCCATCCCTCTAACCAATTTAGTTGCACGTCTCTGCACTCTCTCCAGCTCATTTATATCCCACTTAAGGACTGGAGTCCAAAACTGCACTGCATACTCCAGGTGAGGCCTTACCAGGGACCTATAAAGAGGCATAATTATGTTTTCATCCCTTAAGTTAATACCCTTTTTTATGCAAGACAGAACTTTATTTGCTTTAGTAGCCACAGAATGACACTGCCCAGAATTAGACAACTTGTTATCTACAAAAACCCCTAGATCCTTCTCATTTAAGGAAACTCCCAACACACTGCCATTTAGGGGCATATTTATCAAAGGTCGAAGGTCGAAGTTAAAAAAACTTTGAATTTCCAATTCAAAAAGACCAATTGAATGGAGGTCGAAGGTTTTTTAGGTTCGAAGTGGGCCGAAATCGATTCAAAGTTTTTTTAACTTCAACCTTCGATCTCCCAAACTCTCCCGATTGCCTCCATACAGGTTGTAGGAGGTCCCCCATAGGCTAAAACAGCACTTCAGCAGCTTTTAGGTGGCGAATGGTCGAAGTCGAAGTTTTAAAGAGATAGTACTTCAAAAGAATTCGAACTTCGAAAATTCGAAATTTTTTCAAATTCGAATCTAAGTATGACTATTCCCTAGTCGAAGTACTCAAAAAATAGCTTGAAATTCGAAGTTTTTCGAGTTATTTCAGTTTGCTGCCCAGTTTCGAGTTTTTCCAGTTTGCTGCCCAGTTTCCCAAAAATCACTCTGCAAAGTGGCAGCATCCTGCATGGAACCTATAGTTCTGCACAAATTACTATCATCTGCAAAAATAGAAATAGTACTTTTCATTAATTAACAAGTTGAAAAGCAAGGGACCTAGTACAGAGCCCTGCGGTACTCCACTAACAACACTGGTCCAATTAGAAAATGTTAAACAAGACTGCATAATGCAAGGCACTATAGCCTTTTATTGAATTTAAAGAAAAGTAAAATCTTATAATTCCTTATATAGTTGTGTCCAATGTTTTGGAGAGCCTCTGATAGCTTTAATGTAAAGCTACTAATTAAATAACGATGAGATGATATTTTACAATGTTATATCTTTCAGTTTCATGAAGCATTTGACAAACTTATGGAATGGCTTGAAGAATCTGAGAAATCCTTGGATTCCGAGCTTGAAATTGCTAATGATCCAGATAAGATCAAGACTCAATTAGCAATGCATAAGGTAATGTATGTGGTTGTTACAGGCATCATTTGTTGTATAGTCTCAATGGGAGCCATTGAGACTACCCATTACTATCAGTACCACTATTGAGAATACATGTTGAACTTTAAACAGGACGCAATCTATGTTATTGTACCTTTAAAAACAGAAGAGTGACATACTAACATGCAATTAACTATAGATGTGTTGTAGTGTTGCTATGACCATGCCATAAATGACCTACATTTTTCATTTTTGCTCTGAACTTCTGCCACTTAGTTATAATATGACACTGGAATTTATACTTTACAACAGCCACAGTTTGATTTAAAGATTATGATCTAGTAGTTGCCTAAAACACATAATTCGAGAAAAAGAAATGAATAACATCTTGAATATGTTTTCATCGCAATGGGCTGCATGAATGTAGATGATGATGTGCACCATGAAACTATGATTCTTTTTAATTGACAGTTTCTGCTTTTCATATAACAGTGAATGAATCTTAGGTATTCGTGTTCTGCTAAAGCGAGATTCTAATTTAATGTATTGGCCAGCATAACCAGTAACAAGCATGGATAGCAAATCATTATCTGAGGCACCGAAAGGAAGATATATATTTTTGGCACTCAGCAAATATTAGTAATTTGAATTACATTTCTCAGCATTAGACTGTTAGTGATATTGTTTTGGAAGCCATTATTCTATATTGTTTCCATGTGAATAGTGCAAGGGTTTTTCATTTCCAATATATATTTTTGACCAGCATTATATATTTATTAATTAATGCAAACATTTGAAGCCATGCACATCCCTGTGGATTAAACTGTGTCCTTCACACATATATTGTAGCAAAATGTTCCATCTTAAATGCCATAAAATGAATTACACTTTTTTATAATCCACAGGAATTCCAGAAAACTCTAGGAGGCAAACATACAGTATATGATACAACCACTCGGAGTGGGCGGTCACTAAAGGAGAAAGCGACATTGACAGATGATATTCAGAAACTGGATGATATGCTCAGTGAGATAAGAGACAAATGGGATACAGTCTGTGGGAAATCAATTGAAAGGTAATAACATCCTGTTTATTTCTGGCAGTGCACATTTTAAACATTATTCTTAGTTTAAACTAATAAAGAAAAAAGGGTCTGCATCATTTTGCAAAGGACTGGCATAGCATACATGTTTACAAGGAATGTAACTGCTATCTGAGACTTTATTACACAACAGCCATATATCTTATTTACCCACTGCTGTAAGAAATGAAATTATTGCATATGGAAAGTATGGCCTGTCTTTTTGATCTGCACACTGTGTTTAAGTTCCATAAATGCTTGTGATTGTAGGCTGCACTTTGCACTGTCCCATAAAATTCTAGTAACTCTACATGCAGATAAATGCACTCAAGGAAGCACAGGGACAACAGTAACAAGCAAGTATAATATTCCCTAGGAAGAGGTCAATCTACTTTGCTTGAAATCTGAATATATGGTAATTGCATTTAACATATTATTCTAAGGCTGTTAGCAAATTGGGTGCTTTTGAACTAGTTGAAAAGTTCCCAAGACAACTACTGCCACCTCCCATTATTTAATGGGATGGTAAATGGGAGCTGCCAATTTGGGCACTTTTCAGCTGGCACCCCTTGTGCCATCAGCCTAAGTAGAGAGAAAGAGAAAGAAAAGAGCGGAAAGGGAAGAAAGTCTTGTATTTGTGGTTATTATACATGATAACATAATGGACATGTCTGTATCCTTGTTGATAAGTAGCAGTATCATTCTTATACAATACAAAGTTATACACTTAAGACTCACACACATGCAGTTTGTGGGTTAGTGTAAGTTGGTAGTGTGCTGCATTTAAAATATGTATAAAACATAGAATGAGACCACTGGAATTCATTGACCAAGCAGTCAGTTTTTCCACTGGTTTGTTTTATTGCATTGTTTATGCTAAAATGAGTAGAAAAATAGTTTTTATTCTTTCAACAGTCACTATTACACCCCCTTCTATTTTTAAGATGTTTTTTTCCCATGTTTTTTAATTTGTGCTTTTAAACTTGTTTTATTTCCTGTTGATTTTCCCTTTTTTATATAAACAGACAAAACAAACTTGAAGAAGCATTGCTGGTTTCTGGCCAGTTTACAGATGCATTGCAGGCCTTGATTGACTGGCTTTATAGAGTTGAGCCTCAGCTGGCTGAAGACCAGCCCGTTCATGGTGATATCGACATTGTGATGAATCTCATAGACAACCACAAAGTAACTACAATGAAACAAGTTTTTTTCATACAAAAACACAATAGTCTTCCTTATGTTACTTTCAGATTTATGAGCTACATTAAAGGGCTAATCAACATCAAAATAAAAGTGGCCTAATTAAAGAAAACATAATTATAGGCAACTTTCCAATATTCATTTATTAAAAATGTTCAATGCTTTTAAAGTTATTGGTAAAAATAATTACTATTGAAAGCAGCATTCTCTTAAGTCCTGATTTTAAACAATGTTGCAAATGTCTGAGTTCCCCAGAGAAGACAGGTCCAAAATATAATTTTTTTGGGTTGACGATCCCTTTAAATTGCTTACTTCACTTTTGGATTTACCCTTAAATAATCCGTGTCAAGGTGAGAACCTTGCCTTAAATTGCACTTTACCAGGGAAAAAATAGAATCTGTAATTTTTGTAATTGGGTTCACATAAGATGAACTCTTGAGATATGGTTTGTACCAAAATATGTTAAATGAATGTATGAAGTAGAAAAAAACAATTCACATATATTATATTATTATATACATACATTTTATTTATTATATACATACAATATACCTATGATCTGATAAATAGGCAGCATGAAAACCAAGCCTAACAAGTTAACATAGGTTAAAACCTTCTTTTTAGGTCTTTCAAAAAGAGCTTGGCAAGAGGAGCAGCAGTATTCAAGCACTAAAACGTTCTGCAAGAGAACTAGTAGATGGAAGCCATGATGATTGGTCTTGGGTGAAAGCCCAAATGCAGGAGTTAGGCACTCGCTGGGAAACAGTTTGCAATTTGTCTGTGTCTAAACAGACTCGACTTGAAGAAGCATTGCATCAGGTAGGCTGGAAAAATGAGCTACAACTGCAAAGCAGTGGTTTCTGAAGCACTGTGATTATCTGCATCATTTATGTGTTCATTTATACCGATGATACATTTGAAACATCTGTACTGGCACGGCAGTAAAAGGGGAAAATACCCGAAAGGTCTTAAAAATCTGATCTAGATGGAAGTTATCAACAGCAGGTTGTGGGCAGTTTCCTGACAGTTGAGTTGACATGTGTTTGCAAAACAGTAAGGCAAAAAAAAATTGCACAAATTAAAATTTGTTTGCATAAGCAATAAAGTAATATGTTAAACATCCAGACAGTTGTGCGTGAGAAATGTAAGGACTCCTGAGTAAAATGATTAGAATATGCATTTATAATAAACTGTTATTATCAATTTTTTTTAAATTAAAAAGTATTTTAATTAAAAAAAAGTCCAACCAAACTAGAATCCACAATTGGACCTTATTTATTCTTAAAAAATTATGATATAATCGGATCAGGGACAAACACCAAAAAATCAAGGAAAAATCCAAAACCTACGATTTTTTCCCAAAATGCTCGATTTTTTTCTTGCTTTTTTCTGAAAGTCCTGTATTTTAATAAAGAAAAGTCAAACCAAACTAGAATCCACAATTGGACCTTATTTATTATTAAAAAATTATGATATAATCGGATCAGGGACAAACACAAAAAAATCAAGGAAAAATCCAAAACCTATGATTTTTTCCCAAAATGCTAATTTTTTTTCTTGCTTTTTTCTGAAAGTCCTGTATTTTAATAAAAAAAAGTCCAACCAAACTAGAATCCACAATTGGACCTTATTTATTATTAAAAAATTATGATATAATCGGATCAGGGACAAACACAAAAAAATCAAGCGAAAATCCAAAACCTACGATTTTTTCCCAAAATGCTCGATTTTATTTCTGTCTTTTTTCCGAAAGGCCTGAATTTTTCGGATTTTTGCCTGAAAAGTCAGAAATAGTCAGATTTTCTGGCTTATGCCAGTGCAGACCACAGAAACTTACAAATAGTATAGGGACCTCTTCCATTAACTTATATGCAACCTCGGTAGGTCTGACATGCAGGATTTTAGGATTCAGACTTTTTACATCCTCGGGGTATAATAAATATTGAAAAATTTGAGGTTTTTTTTCCCACTAAAAAATCAGATTTGATATTAAAAAAAATGAGATTTTTTTTTAAATAACCCCCTTAATATATGATATCTATATGGATGTGTTTATAGTTCTTATCTTGTGACCTAGAAAGTTATTTTTTTTATTAATCATGCCCTTCACACTGTCATGTATGCTTTAAATTTTATCTGATTTGAATAATGGGGTAGCACATATATGTGTATTGCTCACCAATAATAGAAGTAAGTAATTTCCTTTTTATGAGGTGTTAGTGCCCTTTGTAAATTGAAGCTTCAGTAGCCTTTTTGTCACTTATTGTAATGTAAGGCATGAGTATGTTTTATTTTACTTCCATTCTTATTTGTCTTCACTATGTTTAAAGAACTATCTATTTTTATTGCAGGCAGAAAGTTTTCACGCAGCAGTGCATGCCCTGTTAGAGTGGCTTGCTAATGCAGAGCAAGCACTTCGTTTCCATGGGATTCTCCTAGATGATGAAGACTCATTGCGCTTACTTATAGAACAACATAAGGTATAGACTACCATATAGATATAGAAAAACATTTTTTATCTAGTTATCTATACAAAATAAATGAGTATTAATCTGTTCTATTGCTCTTTTTTATTCATGCCGTGTTTTAGTTTTGCCTAAAATGAAAACTAGTGTGCAATATAGTGATGAGCGAATCTGTCCCATTTTGACTTCTTTGCCGGGAATATGTTGTCATTTTTTAAAAGCACAATTTATGAGAAGGCAAAATCACATGCATTTTTTGGCTCGTATACTAATACAAGGCTACAACTGCATTTTTATGTTGCCACTTTCTTTAAAAAACGTCTGTGATTTTTAACATTACCTCTGGTATCTACTACTACATTATGTTGCTGTTTAAGCAAGAAGTTCCATCTAAAATGTATATATTAATACTTGCGTACTAACACAGACACAACTAATAATAAGTCTGAACACCAACAGATAATATTTGGATGCTTTGTATCCACATTAAAATGAATATGTCATATAGTTATGTGTATGTCCTTATATAGTCAGCGGGATGATTCCGATCCCTTTGGTTGATGTGGAAGGAGAGGGGAGGATAAAATGACATATGTACTTGTTGCAAATCTTGTTGCAAATCTTTTTTGTTTTGTCACACAAAGCAAAACAAGCCATATGGTGAATGTTTAACGTGGTTTTGCGAAAATATTTGGCTCTATCGAAAAGCAGTCATTTGCACCAAATCTGTTCATGGTGAAATGTTTCACTCAACACTAGTGCCATATTGGGTTTATAATCTGGTCAAAATCATGCTTTGCCCTAAAGCTACAGCAAGTAAAGACATTTTCCACAGTGATCAAATAGTTTCTGTATACAAAATATTGAACAGAATAGCACCAAAAACAGCCTGCAGCTCCTATCAGTTTATTGCTGATTAATACATTAGTTGGATCATAATGTTTTCAGTTCTGCATAATTGTGCAGGTTCGGTATTATTAAGGCAGGTCTAATTGCAGAATAAATAGTACAGGTATACAACTATTATTTTTAGCTACAGTTTCGAAAAAAAAAAACAGAACGAGTTTTGAGAAAACAACATCACTCACTCAGTGTTCATACCTTCATGTTCTTTGTACATCTTACTTTTGTATTTTATAATACCACACACCAGATCCAAGCTGTTCATGTATCGTCAATCTATCACCATGTGCTTATCAGTTGCATTTCATTTTGTTTCAGGAGTTTATGAGGAAAGTTGAAGAGAAAAGGTCTGAACTGAATAAAGGAGCGAGTATGGGAGAAGCAATCCTGGCAATTTGTCACCCAGACTCTATTACAACTATCAAGCACTGGATAACTATCATCAGAGCCAGATTTGAGGAGGTAGGTTGACTTTTGAACCCTTATTTTAGAATTGCTTCATTTAGCAACGAGCCCTATTCAATTTAAATGACAGATTTTAACTGTTATTGCAATATTCAAAAAAGATATTGCTTTCAATTTCTCTGGAAAAACTTTATTATCTGAGTCCTGGATTTGTACAAGTACAAGTAACCAGAATTTTGTCAGGTAGCACCTAAAGTCAATGCGTTGATAAGACATTAAGACAATGTCATGTTTTTCTTAACTTTTCAAAGGTTCTAACCTGGACAAAGCAACATCAGCAAAGGCTTACAGCTGCTTTGAATGACCTAATTGCTAAGAAAGAGCTGCTTGAATCTTTGCTAGCTTGGTTACAATGGTCAGAGATGACACTCAATGAAAAAGACAAAGAAGATATTCCACAGGATTTAGATGAGGTTAAAGCACTGATTGAGGAGCATCAGGTAACTTGTATTCTGTAAAACATATCCCTGATAAATAATACTCAACCACATATTGTAGATATTTGTTTATTATGCACTATGCTATGATTTGCTTAAAACATTTACTTTCCTAGATATTTATGGAAGAAATGACACAAAAGCAGCCAGATGTTGATAAGGTCACTAAAACATACAAAAGGAAAGCTGAATCTGCTTCAGGACAGTCTCAGATCCCTGTCTTTGGTAAAGGAAGAGGAGGTTGTAAGTCTAAAAATTACTATATAGTACTTTATTTATATGTATACAATTGAACCACCAATTTTATGTTTTCTCTAAATTTACACCATTTTTTTTGTGTGCCCTACAGGCTAACTGTGTCTTTTTTCTTTTCTTTGCAAAATTTATGTTTTCTTGGAATTTACGCTGTTTTGATGTTGTCCTCTGGGAAATGTAAAATTTGGGTTCTTCTGTATTCATTTATTTTAATAAATTCCCCTTCCTAACCAGCTCAACACAGATGTATATGCATATAGTATCCTTGGTCCAATTTAAAAGCACAGACTAGTTCCCAGATTATTTGTGCCCAGATTATTATGCCCATTGTTTTTATTAGGAAATATGTTTTTTGTTATTTCTTGCACTTAAAATGTGACTAATAAAAAAATGATTTAACCATGTTTATGTTGTAACGAAAATGTATTTTAATTTTATAGGGAAAAGATCACAGACGCCAAATTTGTATCCTTCTGGTTCACAGACATCCCTTGAAACTAAAAACCCAAGGGTGAATTTACTTGTAAGCAAATGGCAACAAGTGTGGTTATTGGCATTAGAGAGAAGAAGAAAGCTTAATGATGCCTTGGATAGGCTAGAAGAGGTACAGTCACATATTTGCTATACTAGAATGTGCTGGAGATATGTAAATATGTGCTTTAACAAATGTGTGAAATGCTGTAATGCAAGTTATCTTTTAGTTAAGGGAATTTGCCAACTTTGATTTTGATGTTTGGAGAAAGAAGTATATGCGATGGATGAACCATAAAAAGTCTCGAGTAATGGATTTCTTCAGAAGGATAGATAAAGATCAGGATGGAAAAATCACAAGACAAGAATTCATTGAAGGGATCCTTTCCTCTAGTAAGTTGCTCAGAGATGAGTTGTTCATAGATATCCTGTGCTAAATAATCTTGTAGATCTGCACTTTCTACTACTTTAAAGGAGAAGGAAAGTCTGTTTGCACTTGGGGGTGCCAAATAATAGGCACCCCCAAGTGATTGTATTGACTTACCTGAAACCCCAGGCCATTGCAGTTTTCTTCCGAGTCAATACTGGTTATAACAATTAACCCCTCTTGAGAGATCTTCTTCCTGCTTCCTCTTTCTTTGAGGGATTGCACATTTTTATGTTCATGTGTATCCTTTTTTTATCTTTTTTAAGCCATAGTGTTAACATTCTGTTTCCTAGAATTAATTATTAAAGAAGTAGTTACTAAATAAATTTTGCTTGCTTCTTGTTGCATTCTACTGCCTGATCATCTGGGTTTTTTTTTTTAGAGTTTCCAACCAGTCGCCTAGAGATGAGTGCTGTGGCAGATATCTTTGATCGTGATGGTGATGGATACATTGACTATTATGAGTTTGTGGCAGCCCTTCATCCAAACAAAGATGCTTACAAACCAATAACTGATGCTGATAAAATTGAAGATGAGGTATTATTTTACTATAATAATTCACATGTATTTATTTATTTATTTATTAACACTGATAAATATTTAAAGCAAACATATCTTTGCAGGTCACACGCCAAGTAGCAAAATGTAAGTGTGCCAAGAGATTCCAAGTTGAACAAATAGGAGAAAACAAATACAGAGTAAGTACTTAATTTAGTGACTTCGATTTTTGTTTGATAAACTTTTATTACCATACATATGAAAGCAAACATTTTATTGGTTTCTATGGGTATGAGCCTCAATGTATGCCTACATGCATTGCTGAACATTAAGGGGCATAGTTATCAAAGATCGAAGTTCAAAAAGACCAATCAAACGAGGTCGAAGTTTTTTGGGGTCGAAGTGGGCCGAATTCAGCCTACTTCGAAACGCACGATCGTACTTCGATTCAAAGTTTTTTAACTTTGACCTTCGATCTCCCAGGAGGTCCCCCATAGGATAAAACAGCACTTTGGCAGCTTTTAGGTCAAAAATTTCAGGGTACATTTATCAAACATATTTTAGGTTAAATAACATATTTACAGATCTACATATAATATATTGGCTTATAATAAAAAAAAAGACTTGAAGGCCAATTTATCATCCCTGTAATTTACATCTTAGTAAAACGTTTTTCTAGAATTTACAATTTATTCTCAAATTGTTCAGCAGGAAAAAATGGTCATAACAAATTAATTAAAACTTTTTTTCACTATTTTTCTGAAAGCTTTGATTAATCCAAAAATAAATTTGAATTTCTCCTGCTTTCGTCAATGTGGTCCTTCAAACAATTTGTCCCTAAGTTTAGTTCCTTCTCAAATGGTATTACAGAGAAGCTTTTATTGTAGTTTTATAGTAGTTTTGCCTACAAATTCACTGATCTTATCTTTGCACTAATAAATTGGAGTGACCATTATGAATTTGGCATTGCCAACATTTCAGAGATTTGTTTCTGAATAAATCTCATTCCTGTAAAATTGTAAAACCCCATTTGATTTGATTTTGTCCACAATTGCAGTATTGACTGTATTGGCAAGAAAATGGTTCTGAGATGTGGGGTTAATACTGAAACAGAAATCTTGTGGCACTTAATTTAATATGCTGATTGGTAAAAGTAACCAGCATAACTGGAATAATAATGAGACAAAACACCTTAAGTATCTCTAAAATTAAAATGTAAAATATATTTACAATAATTACACTAATTGTTGTTTTTTCCATTTTCATTTCTTATCAGTTCTTCCTGGGAAATCAGGTATTAATCAGTAACGTGTTTAAATATGTGTTATTAATACTGAAGCTTCACTGCCATCTTATCATAACTCACATATCCATTTTGTTTTGCTTGAAAAATAACTATGCTGGTGAAAAGGCTTTGATGTTCTTTATGGTGTAGCTTTGCATAATTTCAGTTCATAGCCCGATAGGAAAATCATGTTTATGCACCAGACCACCCCTTCAATTTACTTACGGAACATTGAAAGGGTGACATTGTAGCTGCATACTACATGCATGTAATGGAAGTATAAAACACTATCCAACGAATTTAGAATGGGGATGAGGCTCCTTTAACACTTAAAGCTTCATATGGTTAAACCTGGGTGAAGATTGTTAATACCTTGAGCATCCTGCTTTATTTTTTTCCCATCAGTCTGTTCCTCTTGTCAGTCGTGGCCAATTTAATCATCCAAGGATAAGAGTTTTTCCATCAGCCCTCTAAGCATGATAAGCATGTTCAAGAATGCTCTTTACTATTTAAGAGTATGGCCTAAATGGTTTTAATATGAGTTTCTGAGAGCTTATCTGATTTATCAGATGAAGGAAGACCAATTAATATCTGTCAGAAGTTGAAAGGTCTTGGTGGCAACATTGGGTTGGAGTTAGCAGTTTTTAAGACATGGCCAGATGAATAGAAAACACACCAGAATCATAGTAGACTTGCATTTAATCTTTCTTTTCATAATAAATAAACAATATAAGTAACAGAAGCAGTATTTTTTCAGTATTACACATTAGATCAATTGACCCTAATCCTAATTGACCCTAAGGGGCACATTTACTAATGGTCCAATATCTAAGTAAATGTGCCCCTAAGTGTAGACAGGGCTTTAAGGTTTCTTTAAAGAACTGCCACCAAATTAGAAAGCCATATAGATATAATGTACAATGAATTCAGCATATGCTATATAGGCAGTTACTGTAAAAAGACATCCTTATGGTTTCCTCTTCTGAATAAAAGAAGGGGATACTTGGAAGCAGTTTGTTCTTGTGGGTGGAACTGCTTATCTCCTGCTCACTCTTATTCACTTAAGTTCATAGAAAGATATTTCTAAACCAACAGTTTAAAGCATGTTCTATCATAATTTCACTCCTGGGTTAAGGGATAACATTCTCAGTTTCCATCTCCTTTAAATTGTCTTGTTTTCCTTTCAGCTATCATCTTCACGCAAATCAGTTTGTTGTAATCATTGTTGCATGAGTTTTCTGCAGCCTGTTCCACAAATTTGGAAGTATATTACTTGTAATTAATGACAATGCAATTAGACATTTGCTAAGCACCCTGCTGGCACCAGACATAACCTGCATGTATATTGATATACCGGTAGCTACATTTGGTACATTTGTCTTGCCCTTAACTAAAAGTATCTTTCTTCTTTAAGTTTGGTGACTCCCAACAACTTCGCCTTGTTCGTATTTTGAGAAGCACTGTGATGGTTCGAGTTGGTGGTGGGTGGATGGCACTTGATGAATTTTTAGTGAAAAATGATCCTTGTAGAGGTAAGCTAAAGAGAATCCTTGAGAGAAAGATATATGCAGCAACACTGGCATCCTTAATGTTAACTCACATAATGGAAAGTTATTCACATTTCTGCGTTTCTAACAGCAAGCAAAGTGTTTTAAAGGGGGTGCGCCGTATTTTTAACCAAAATAATGGGTTTTCATTATTTTCCTAAAAACTTTCAAAAAATCAAGGTAACTTATTTTATTATTTTTGTTGCTTCACATTAATGATAGAAGCCGCACTGTTCTCATCCATAGACTCCAGTGAAACAGAGGCCTCAAATCATCAAAGGTCAAATTATCTTGAAACAGAATAGAATACTTTCAGTACTAGATTGTATTGTTCATTTTAGTGAACAGTAAGGGGCACATTTACTTAGGGTTGAATATGGAGGGTTAATTAGCCCTCGATATTCAACTATCGAAGTTAAATCCTTCGGCTTTGAATATCGGAGTCAAAATATTTACTGCAATTCGTTCGATCGAAGGAAAAATCGTTCGATCAAACGATTAAATCCTTCGAATCGAATGATTCGAAGGATTTTAATCCATCGATCGACCGATTTTCCTTCGACCAGAAATTTGTTAGAAAGCCTATGGGGACCTTCCCCATAGGCTAACAATGATGTTCGGTAGGTTTTACTTGGCAAAGTAGGGGGTCGAAGTTTTTTTTAAAGAGACAGTACTTCGATTATTGAATGGTCGAATAGTCGAATGATTTTTAGTTTGAATCGAAGTCGTAGTCGAAGGTCGAAGTAGCCAATTCGATGGTCGAAGTAGCCAAAATAATGTTCGAAATTCAAAGTATTTTTTCTTCTATTCCTTCACTCGAGCTAAGTAAATGTGCCCCTAAATGTGTTATTCTTAGCTAGGATTGCTCTTGTATTGATGGATAAGAAATACCACATAAATTGCTTATTGCTTTACAAATTCCAGTTGTTTGGTACTGTATAATGTCCCTCAATTTGAATTACATTTCAAGCAATATGATTATTTACTAATTAATTGAACAAAAAAGGAAAGCTCTTGCAATCTGTTTGTCCATATCGCCTTGCATTTTTCATACCTAGATTAATCTCTGTCAAGCAGTCTGGTTTTCATTATTGTTTTGCCAGATATTCCAGACTTTCATCCCTTGATTTTATTCCTTTTAGTTTGTTTTTTTTCATTTCTCCACTTTATTTTACAGAGAACTCATAATAATAAATAATAATATTTGTTCATTCTGCACATAAAAGCCTATTGTATAGTACATGACCAGCTCCAGGATAAATAAATGTGAAACATCTCAACTTCTAACTTAAACTTGTTTCTATTATATTTTGGTTTCTGTTTTTCTGGGCACTGGAAGACTGGGTTGATTCCCACTCCTTGTGACCATCCCTACATCCGGAGACTTCCCATTTGTAAACCACTGTAGTATTATGTGACAAATGCGAGACTGTCCATTACATTTGCTAGGTCTCTCTAGGAGTAAAAAAACACTTGAGTGGGACAATATTTTTAATAGTTTTAATACTTCCAATAACTTTAGTAGTTTTATATTAAATAATCTTGGACTTGGTCATTTATAAATCAATTTGTATGTCTTTATTGGGAATTTGAAAGTGTCTAATATAACTATTAATTGTATCTTAAGATCAAGCTCTAGGTTACCCATTTAATACTATTCAGTAATCCTTATTTATATCTATATCTGTTTCTAATAGTATCTTTTTTTTAGAATTTTAGGTTTATACCTTGACAAAGGTAGACAGATTTCAGTTACAAATCTTTATGAATTTCCATTTTTAGAATTTCTTATTGTAAATCTTTGTGGAGCACTGATGACAGTAACAAATAGATGGTGCTGTTGGGATGGACAGTGGTTGGTTAAGAGTGTAGAATGAATTGTCTGTGTAGTTAAACTTGACTTTTAGTGAAGCGTGACTTCATGTGTTTTTTATGTCTCATATTCTTTCCTCTGCTGTCTTTTACAAAATAATACATTGCAAGATTACTGAAGAGGTATATGAGACACATAGCTAAACAATTTCAAACTGACAAAATTCTTAGTTCTTTTTATGTTCTTACTCTGTTTGGTCTGATTATATTCAATTTCTTTGTTTCCCTGTGATAAAATTTTACTTTCCTACTTATATCTTCCTTATTTTTCTTGACTGGTATTCTGTCATTTCTTCCTAGTTCATCATCATGGATGTAAAATGTTACGCTCGGATTCAAACTCTTCAATTACTACTCAGCCTCTTATAGGTTGGCAATATCTCCCTTTCTTTCATTTCTTTAGATTTTAACTCATTTGCCTCATTCGCTTTGGCACTTTCCTGTGTTTGTCATTATTTTATTTTTGTGTAATGCATGCGAGTGTGACTTTACTGTAAGGCTTTATAACATGTGTTTAGCATGTATTGTGAGGGGTGTTTTCAATAACGTTTTCATATTTATAAACTAGAGAGACACATTGCATGCTTACTATTCTCTACAAAATACACTCATTTTGTGTACTTTAAAGAAGGGCCATGGGCCCCACATTCAGGGAAGGCCTTGCATTCTGTGTCCAGTTATCGAGATTTGTACTGTATACTGTATGTTTGGCAGTTAATGCATTTGTATGTTGACCTTGCATATGGCAGCACTTTTTGGAAGAACTGCATTCAGTAAAGAAGGAAATGCGTCAACATGCTGATATAAGGCCTTAATACTTAGCACACTTTACTGAATCGTAGTTTTGCATAGTGCTGTAACCGTGGTAGCACTGTCATAGCAAGGTTGATAACCTGCAGAAAATAACGTTTATTTAAAATTAAAATATACTGCTTGCCCAGATTCTGCCTTTTTAATTCTTGAATGATTTATAAACCATACTTTGCATATTGGGGTAAATACAGTATAATCAGGCTGCTCAATATATTTTATTTTCTTTGTACCATTATTGGTTAAAGTGTCATCATCTCAAACATTCTGTCACTTGCTGTTTACAAAGTGTATTTATAGAAGTAATGGCATGAGCTTTGTGGAATGCATACAGGAGCTAGAGAATTCAATAAAGTGAAAACATATTAAGTGATCTTTATAGTCTGTCAGTGAAGTTGGTCATTTTCGACCAGACTGACTTGATCATAATTCCAATCCAATTATCACAACCAGATCTCACTGTATGCTCTATTGTACTTTCACTCCTGTGCCTGAGAATTACCAGGTAAGATATAAATGTATGTATGTGTGTATGCACAGTTGACTGTAACATATAACATCATTAACTATAGTAAAGCAATACTTATGTGGTCCTATAAAAATCCATAGGATCCAAAAGTTCCTAAAGGCCCAGCCCAGTGATACTTACATAGTTGACACTATACATGGCTATAGTCTCCTCTGCAGAAACGTCAGCCGCGCTGGGCTGGAAGGCAGTGCAATTCTTCCATAGGCTGGAGTACAATTTTCATTTGCAATTAACGTGAAAAATTGTGCCACCCCCATCCTAGCATGTCCGATGCAGAGGAGCTTAATAATATGTCAACGTTGCTTTAAGGAATTGTGAGATAGCAATTTGTCACTGTACAATGGGCATATGGTTTCTAGGCAATGAAGATTCTCAGCAAATGCACCTTCTTGAACTTTAATATGTAAAAAGAGTCATGGTTATGTGCATGCTGGAAATATTATATTCATAATTCACTTACAAAGTTTGTAACTGTCTTACATGGCATAACTATATCCTACTTTAAGCCTGGCTCATGCTTGTGTTGAGTATTTCTTTGAATGATTCTGCAAGGCAATTTACCTATGTTTTTATAAGACTAATTAATAATCAAGTCAGTATCTATTTATTAACCAATATTACTGTACACAAATTCAGTAAATGTGTAATGATAATGTAAAACCATTTAATCTGAAAATACATGTTTTGAAGTCTGTGCAGTATAATTCTCTTTGTGTATAGTGTTTGTATAGTAAATCTACTCATACAGTAGTACATTTTCATGTTACTGTCTGCCCTGTATGCTGAGATGCTCTACTTATTTCTTCTCCTAACAAAGCTCAGATAATGAATTGTATTAAACTGTTGAGTTTGTTTGAGTTTTATGAGTTCAGCTAAGACACTTAATTCTTGTTATAGCTAAAGGAAGGACGAATATAGAGCTGCGTGAGAAGTTCATGCTACCAGAAGGTGCTAGCCAGAGTATGACTCCATTCCGGCCAAAGGGTCGTAGATCTAGACCATCTTCAAGAGGTGCATCTCCTAACAGATCGAATTCTAGTCCAAACATACAATGCAGCCCATCATTGGCTGCAAGTTCCTGTACACCCAAGGTATGTAACAATGACCATTCAAACATTATTTTATTTATTGGTTCATAAGGCACAGAGATTAGTTAACTTCTAACATAATAGTTCCAAAGTTTTTGAACATATTGAATAGGAATGCAGCTTCATGTATTTGCATATTTTTGCCATTTTGTGCTAAGAAGACCTGAGAAATCCTCAATCCCCTAACCATAAATGCATTTTTTGTCATCTGTTTTGTTCTGCCCTGAAAAATTAATGATAATTTCAGAATGTCTTGGCTCTCTCCACACAGTAACTAGAACACACATGTGCCCATGGTAACCAGGTTCAGCTGTTACCCATTTCGTGATCATATATATGCAAATGTGTGTGTTTATATTTACTCACGTTTATATCAATTAATGATATTTTATTTTTAACAGTGATTCATCTGTTGACATGTTGGTATCACTAAGTTTAATTAAAGTTTGTACTGATCATAAAATGAACTCCAACATTTTGCCCATCAGTTTCTTAATAATTAAAGAAAGAACATGCACACCTGATGAAGGGACCCCCCCCCCTCCAAATGTTGGAATTTTGTGGCTTGACATCAAATAAAACATGGGGATTATACCCATTTGGAATTTAATTACATGTGCTTTTTGTCCACATCAGTACCTTCCCACATTAATAAGGTATTCACGTGGGTCCTGGAAGTTGTAGCTCAGAAACAACTGGTGGTCCTCAAGTTGGACAGAGACTACTGGGAGAGTGGCATGAATCTGAAGTTCTAGCCAGCCTTAATGACCTATATAAGCTGTTCTATAATATTTTGACTTACCATTGTTCCATACAGACACCCCTTCATTTAACACGCAATTATGGTAAGCCTTGGCTGGCAAACAGCAAAACCTCAACACCCTGTAAGAGTCATGAGTCCCCAGAATATCAACTCACATCTCTGGAGGTACAGTAAAGATAGAACATCAGAATGCGTATACTCTTGAAATCGCAACTTCACTAACCACTCGGAAATTCCCGCCGACCTCTATCTCACACATTAACACATTCCTTTATCAATACTCATTTTCAATATACAACACTTTATTTCTTTCTTTTCTGTTCTTGATTAAAAGAAGAATTGTTTCCCTTTCTAAAATTATAAATTAATAAAATGCATTGCTTGTAACATAATTCATGCCCACAGTGTCTAATCATAATTCTTGCTTATTATTT
The DNA here is from genome assembly GCF_017654675.1 of Xenopus laevis. Classification (NCBI taxonomy): domain Eukaryota; kingdom Metazoa; phylum Chordata; class Amphibia; order Anura; family Pipidae; genus Xenopus; species Xenopus laevis. The sequence continues at coordinate 82,084,524 of NC_054380.1, forward strand.
TCTTTTAAAGGACCAGTAACATCAAATTTTTTTTAAAAAAAAATTCATTAGTATACATAGAAAAAAAACACCAAGACAAATGAAACTTTAAAATCGCAAAGTCTTTATTAAGAAATAACTTACCAAAACTCTGCTTGTGCTCCTCTCCAGAAACCGATCGAGTGATCCATCGTGCAACGCTCGATTTCTCCTCCCTGCCTTCCTTATAAGAGATAGCCAGGGAGGAGAAATCGAGCGCCGCACGATGGATTGCCGCCATGACGCCTTTTCTAGAGAGGAGCGGAGTTTCGGTAAGTTATTTCTTAATAAAGGCTTTACAATTTTAAAGTTTCATTTGTCTTGGTGTTTTTTTTTCTATGCATACTAATCAATTTTTTTTAAAAAAAAAATGTTTGTTACTGCTCCTTTAAATGTGATCTTTCAAGTGTATACAATGTTTAGTAGAATAAGTAGAATATAATCGATCCACTGAACAGATATGGGTATGGAAACTTTGGATCCTGTAGCTTGCTGGTTAAAGTGTTTTTCTGAAATTGCTAGTGCCACTGTATATTAAGATATATTTTAGCAAACCACTAACCAATTGGGTGGAACGGTGTTAAATTTAGAGTTAAACCCCATTTTCACTGCTGCTTCATTCCTTCACTTTCAGGCAGAAAGGGAGGAGGCGTAAAGTGGTAAAGAACTCCTAACCCTCTCCCAAATCCTTTATAACCCCAGCTTTCAAAAATTTTCCTTGATTTGGGAGTGAATGCGGGCTCGCTAGTTTTTGGGGTGTGCCAGAATCCTGATAAGGGATCCCTTACCTGTACTGTTTATATTTTTAAAATGAAAAACATCAGTGTTTTAAACTAAGATATTTTATTTAGAGACATTGTGAACTAAATGTAGATATTCTAAGCTATTCTATTATTGTTTTTTTTCTCTTTAACATTAAGATGCCTTATATAGGCTGATTGGGCTGCCATTCGCCTGTTCATCTCCAGGGCAAAATGGCTTCTTAGTGAAAAGAAATCCACAGATACAATTTCCCATCTGAAGAGAGTAATTCCAGTCTAGTTTGGATATTATAAGTATTATTAAATTCTGTGTACAAGGTATTTTTTCCATAGGTTTGGGCAAACTATACTGGTTAAATAGAATAGTATTCTACTTAGCCATTGGTTTGTAATTTATATGTTATCTTTATAGGCAACACTGCAGCCCTAGTTTCCTGAAATGAAGGTTGTCACATTAGCTTTTATAACTTAACACACTGCAGAGTGTTGGTCAGGTTTGGATTTAGGTCCTGAAGTTGTCAATTTACTTGTGGGCTACTGAACTATTTATACATGGTATCCGATATTCCAATGTAGTCATGGTATTTCTATAGAAATCCTACAATTATATGTTATATTTAGTTATGAGCATTGTGTTTATTTCACACAGACAACACCTATACAAGGAAGCAAGCTGAGGCTCCCGGGATACATCTCTGGCAAAGAATTTCACTCGGCAGGAGACAGTAACATCTTAACCACTGTGGCCACCAAAGTCAGGACACAGTTTGCAGGTAGGAAATCTCTTATTCTATATACAGTACCTTAACATCTTTGATATGATTTTTAAAATGAGTGGAAAGGCTTTTTATACATGCAGTATTCTTTATTTTTCTTTCTTATAAACTGGCAATGTATACTTGTATATGGTTATTTACCATATAGATATATACACAGTACATACATCAAATTTGGCCTGTGCTGCACAGTAGTTAATAGTACCTTCTAACAGAAAATGTTGGAGATATAACCAAAGCTAGTGTGAAATATACAGTGTTCTGCTTTATTAGAACAGAATTCCTATTTATTTACTTACTGTTGTTAGTGCTACTAAACAACACAACTGGGAAAAAATTGGGAGTTTTTGGGAAGTCAAAACTGCATAAATTGTATGATTCGGATTTTTCATGATTTTCCTGCACCAGATTTTTTCAAATTAATTTATTGATAAAGACAGTAAAAATGTGTATGGGAGTTTGGTCGAAGTGGTTTTAATAAAAAATTTCTGATTTTAGTAAATAACCCCTCCCTTGTGTCTGTCAACATTTCTCTCTGTGCCATACACTTATTTTTTTAGGATTTCAGTACTGTACAAGTACGTAAAATACCATTTAAATTCCTGTTTATCAAAATAAGGAGAACAGTGTTTTTGTGTGGAGACTGTACTAAATAAAGAAACTCGCTGAGCTTGTGTTCCTGCCCAGTATTTCATCTGTTGTTTAGATTTACCATAACTGGTGATTAAATGAACTCTAAAGTAATGCTGTTTTCTGTAATTCTTTTAGACTACAGGAAAACTCCAAGTCGTGCCGGAAGCAAAGCTGGAAGCAGATCAAGCAGTCGGCGTGGCAGCGATGCCTCGGACTTTGATATTTCAGAAATCCAATCAGCATGTTCTGATATGCCCGAAAATGTTTTAAACAGCGGCAGGCCTTCTCCACGAGCAAGTCCACGATCAGGAACAGGCAAACCTTGCAAAATTCCAACGCCACAACGACGGTCGCCAATGAACAAACCCAACAAACTGACAAAAAGATAGGGCACCTTGCTCTGCACAGCTTTTTCTTTGTGCTTTGCCTATTTAAGTTTCTAAGATGTAAAAACTATTGTGTAAAATGCGATGTTTGATTTTAACCCTGCAGATGGCCTTAAATGTATGTCTGTCCTGTTTTTTTACACATATTTGTATCAACATTTCATTGTCTTATCGTTTGGAAGAGTGGAAGGGAGATTCAATTAAACGAACCTGTCCCTCTCTGTGTGCCGGACATCCACTAAAGCAGTTGTTGAATGTATTTATAACTCTCTCTATTCTGGACGACAGTACACTATGCCCCTCACTGCTTCATTAGTTACCAATATGAATACCTCAGATTGACAGCATTTATACTAGTGCATTAAAGGAGAAACAATTGGAGTTTCTGGAATTACAAACACTAAATCTTTAGTCACTTGAATATGTATTTATGCACACTGCGTTTATTTTTACAGTTTTAAGTTGGGGGTCTCACCGATCGGTATTTATTACATTTTTTTTGAACAACGACCTGTGAGATTCTGTTCAATAGAACTTTAAATGTGTCCAAATAATCGCATTATGTGCATAAGTGAGGTTTTCTTTCGCTTGAGTGGATGAAAGCTATGTGTCATCAGACTACTTTTGTATGAAACACGTTTTGCTTGCGAGATCTAAGTAATAAAACATGTCCAAATCCGACTGCACGGCTAGAAATGGTTCTATCATCTATACATTGGGGAGAGAATTCAATACCGTTTCCTCAACTTAAAAGGTGGAGTCAAAAGTCAACCTGATATATCAGAGAACTAACATAATGTGTTTTCAAACAGTTGACAATATAAGCTACCTGATGATTGCTTGCTACGGGTTGCTAGACAAGTATCAAGCTTTAGACCATAGATTACCATACATTACATTACCTTCAAAGCTGGTGAAAAGTAGAGTCCTGGCTGAAGAAGAGCTGATCGCTGCAACATTCTTACAATCATATTTATGTTTTACAGTACATTTACAAATATCTTTAAAGCCACTGATTTTTTTTTATTAATGGATATTAAAAAAAAAATAATATATATTTATTTACAAAAGAAAGATAATAGGGGGTCATCTACTCAACAAGGTAAAGTGTGCAGTGGGATTTTGGGCACAGATCAATATGTTTTATTATCCTAAAAAGTAGATTTTGGGTTATTGGCAAGTGCAGTGTAATCATGTACAGTATATCTGCCAGTACAGCTGATTCAGGCAGAGAATTCCACAACTTCACAGCTCCCGATGTAAAAAAAACCTTTGCAACATTTCAGGTGAAATGCATCTCCTGGAAGCAGGTCCGGACTGAGAATTAAAATAGGCCCTGGCATTTCAGGTACACAGTGGCCCAATCAGCCCACACAGAGGCCCAGACAGCCCCCACCAGCCCACTAAATATTGACTTTCTATGGCACCTTATAGCAGCCTCTCTGGCATTTCCAAGAACCCACAGATTGCCAGTTCGGGCCTGCCTGGAAGCATCAACTGGTTAGTAAAGAATACGAGAGTACAAAGTTGGATTGATCCAGTTGTTGGCCCTGTGGCCAAACATAGGATCATACTGCACACCTGTGAGGAGCACATCAATGTGCCAAAGCTGCCCAGTTGGATTTTAAGCCTACCAAATCTATGTCTGGCCAATTTTCAGCCATGTGTTGGTGAACAGGACCCCATGCATTGCCCATTAAGGTGCCAATTCAGTCCAGAGTGCTTTTATGCAGTCTTTTGTATTGGCCTAAAATGGCTGACCCAGGTAGATGACTCTAGACCAGTGATCCCCAACTAGTGGCTCATGAGTAAAATGTTGCTCACCAACCGCTTAGATGTTGCTCCCAGTGGCCTCAAAGCAGGTGCTTATATTTGAACTCCAGGCTTGTTTGGTTGCATAAAAACCATGTGTACTGCCTTCTGCAGGCTGCCAGTCCAGATAGGGGCTACTACATGATCAATCACAGCCCCTCCTCCAGGAAATGTTCATGCTTTTGTTGCTCCCCAACTTTTGCTACAATTGAATGGGGCTCACGGGTAAAAAAAAAAAGGTTGGGGACCCCTGCTCTAGACGCTATAAATGAGTCACACTTGGGTTCAGCAGAGGAATTGGGATGATGCGGTCCTCAACTGATGAGATTATCATTACAAAGAATTAGCAGACATTGACTGGAAACAGATATTGACTGGAAAAGGCCTTTTGCTGACAGCGTCAAGAAGGGCTCAAATATCTGCCAACATATGGCCACGTATTGTCATTATAATGGTAGCCACTGATTGGGGGAAGTTACATGATGGATTTAAGGATCTACTTTAATGCTCAGACTGACCAAAGCCAAATACATAGTTATCAATAAATGACTCAGCTCACCTCTACCCAGAAAAAAACAAGTGCTCTTAATTTACTTTTTATGGTTGTGTAACTCAGTGGTAATGATGGCGTTTCTCTAAACATATGATCAAGCACAAGGAATGAATTATGGCAATGGTATCTATTCTAACAGACTGTCTAGACAATTGAACAAAGTGTTAATGATTTATCACATAGAATGTACCATTGTTCCCGGGGGGGGGGGGGGTATATCCATTTCATACTAAGCTGGAAATAATTGTAGTTTTCATGTTGTTTTAGCATGGTTGTTTATATACCCTTTGTAAAAGTTTTAAGTATAACCATGCAACATAAGCTGTTGGTTGTGACTCACTTATTTTCATTCCGTTATGAATAATGTTTTACCCTCTGCCCCTTTACAGTAACATCTGTGCTACTGAATTTCTTTCATTTTGTGATTTGACTATTTAGACAGAAGGGTTTATTTAAAAAGAAAATGTCGATATATACAGTCAATACATGTATATAACTAAGATATAATTAATCCTTAGTAGAAGCAGAGCCAGTCTATTGGGTTTATTTATTAATGTTTACCTGATTTTCTAATAGACTTATGAAGATCCAAATTACAGAAAGATCCATTATCGAAAAACCCCAGGTCCAGAGCATTCTGGATAATGGGCCCCATACCTGTATATATATATATATATATATATATATATATATATATATATATATATATATATATATATATATATATATATATGTATAAAAACAGTGAGTTACATAGGAACCCGGGAGCCTTAGTTTGCCCTGTTCTGGTCACACTATTCCAATGGCAGATTAAAACAAGTTCATAGCAGTTTATTTACTGGAACAGTTCTGGTACAGGTGGTGCACAGTATATTATACATTATAATGCCATATAGAATAATTTAGTCACAGAATAAAGTAGGTCTCACTCTGGGGTACTCGGTAGATTGTCCTCTCTGATGAACTCTAAATGGTTCTCTTATACCCTGCATCTATACACTTAGGTCAATAAACTGTTGAAACACACCAATGATACAAACGCTCAACACCTCTTGGTCCTTGGTGAAACTTACACTGCTCTGCTAAATCAGTCTGCTTCTCTCTCTCTCTCTCTGGCTACCCCCTTACCAATTAGACAAGAAGGGGGACACCACCTGTCATCCCTGTACCCGTGGGAATTCATAAGCCACTCACTGGACTTGTCTACATGTAAATACAGTTAATGGGGAACTATCGCAAATTCTGTCAGTGAAGGCTAAAGGTTCAGCAACCTAATACAGCGGTTCAGTTAATTTAGTTCATTAAATGGTAAGGAGAGTTGAATAAATATAGCTGGACCTCTAATAAAGATGGGGCACTATAGGCTTAGGCTATAGGGCTTATCTGTTATGTAACCTGTGCCTTTTGTCATATTAATTGTAGCTTGAATGTATACTATAGTAGCATTGAAGTAGTAAATTAAACATACATCTTTTTACCATTGCAGAGTAACAATTAGCATAACTAGGGGGCGCTGGACCCCCTCAGCAAAAAAATCCTTAGGGGGACAGACCCCTGCATGCAGATAGACCTGCACCTGGACCCTCCTCACCACGTGCCCCTTCTTTAACCTATTGTTATACAGTAACTTTCTCTGGCAGCAGAGTGGCTGTAGAGAAAATAGACCCCACATTCACAGGGGTCTGGGGAACGGGGGCACAGATTGAGGGGTCTGCTTCCTCTATAGTTATATTTAAATGTGTATAAAACCCATTATTTTTTGATGATTCGGTTTCTCTAATGGTGTATATGTGTCAGGTACTGAACAAAAAGTTTTGGAACTGATTCACAAAATACCCAATAAGAAGTGCAGTGTATTGCTTGTGGTATTTACTTGCGCAACTTGGTTTATGAAAGGCTTCTGTGGTATCAGTCAAGATCAGTTTTGCAGGTTATTGCACTACTTGATGGTTTATTCCAGTGAGACCTAAAGACTTGCATGAATGTCATAAGCAGCTGATGTTGGAAAGATTCAGCAAGCCAAGTCATAGGAGGTTATTTATTAAAGTCTAAACCAAAAACTTGAATAATTTGAGTTTTTTGGAATTTTTTTGTGAAAAAAAAACTAAATTTTTTCGGAATTTATTAAACACCAGAAAGGTGTTAAAAGTCTGAATAAAAATGTGCACCAACTAAGACCTGCCGAGTTCATGTAGAAGTCAAAGGGAGAAGTCCAAAAGATATTCTGATCTGCGCTGGGTTTCACACAATAATCCGAAGACTTCGTGGTTTTCAAGCAAAAAAAATGTTTTAAAATGTATTAATTTTTTCGTTTTTTCCTGCACAGGAAATTTTCGGAAAAATGTATTGATAAATAAGGGGGAAAAAACTAATTTTCAGAAAATTTTGATAAATAACCCCCCCCCAAGTGATTGTGTCACCTAAATACAGACTGATTAATTCACTGAATGGAAGGCATTGGTTCGCCTGTTATCAATTATTCCTGAAATTTGCAGTTTTCAATGATATTTATCCCTTCAATGCTTAGGAACCATTATTTCACTGACAATAGATAATGAGGTAATGAGCTTATCTCTGAGGCAGTTAAATGATCCTTCTCTGGAGACAGTCTTATAATACTGAGCCAGGATGTAGGATGTAGGATAAGCATTAATGGAATCAATCAATGAAATAGGATTACACAGAATATGGGATGAGATTATTCCTACAGCAACTGTTTTGCACATTATGAAATTAGATCACTGAACATATTCCCAGCGATCTCCATTAATGTGAACTAAGATATTGGCTTATGAGTGGTGGGACTAGGTGGGAACTGTTGTTTCAGTTAAAAAGTGTGCTAAAATCAGTTTTTGTTATGGTTGGTTCCATGCAAAGGGACAGCTGTGCAATTCTTTCTGGGCTTACTAAAATATCCCTAAATAACCAGGACAATCTGAAATGGAAGAATCATTTCTGGAAAGTGGACAGATTTTGAACTCGGTCTCTACCGGTTTTACCTTGACATCACCTGACACGACAAAGGTGAACTAAGTTAATACATTGTTTAAATCTACTGTTAGGAGGGATTATCTGTAAACCTTAAATAAAAAGGATCAGTTTTTTTATGGATAAAAGCCACTGAAGTTTCCACCTGAAGTTTCATGAAGACGTCTCCAATCATGAGCTTCGACTACACCAAGTCTGTTGGGCTAAGGCAGTGAACCCCAACCAGTGGCTTATGAGCAACATGTTGCTCACCAACTATGGTGTTTATACAAATGGCCTGTAGGTGTCACTGTGCACAAGAGTTATACTGTGTATACATAGTACTTTCTATACAGCTTAAAGTGTTAGAGTTGAAGTTACTGTTGAAGTGTAATGGCTGCATGAACCTGCTAATAAAGCACTGTAAGACTCTACTCATCCTCGGCTACCAAAACATAACACCAACCCCTTGGATTATGCTTTCAGTGGCCTCAAAGCAGGTTTTTATTTTTGAATTCCTGGCTTGGAAACATGTTTTGCTTGTATAATAACCATGTATACTGAGTCTCTTGTAGGTTGCCAGTCTTGCCAGGATACCAATAGCCAATTACATCCCATATTTGACACCCTCAAAAATGTTTTGCATGTTTATGTTGCTCTCCAATTTTTGTTTTCATTTGAATGTGGCTCACCGGTAAAAAAGGTTAGGGGACCCCTATGCTAAGGGGTACATGGAGATAAAGCGGTGACTCTGGAACAGGCCTGGACTGACAAACTGACAAAAAATGGGTTCTGGCAAATGCCAGAGGGGCTGCTGTAAAATGCCATAGAAAGTGACTATTTAGTGGGCTGTTTGGGCCTCTATGTACTTGAAATTCCAGGGCCAATTTTGAACCCTAGTCCAGACCTGCACTGCAACAAATATTTTCTCCAGTGAATTCAAACTCAGTGGGGCAAATCCACTAAGCGCCGAAGCGCCGAACGCTAGCGTCAATTCGCTAGCGTTGGGCATTTTCGTTACTTCGCAAATTCACTAACGAACGCTGGCGTAGATTCGCTAGTGTTACTTCGCACCCTTACGCCTGGCGAATTTTCGCTACGGACGTAACTACGCAAATTCACTAACGCGCGCAGTGTACTGAACGCTACCTTTTACGCTAGACTTCCTTCGCCACCTCAGACCAGGCGAAGCGCAATAGAGTAGATAGGGATTGCTTCCAAAAAAGTTAAAAATTTTTCTAAGTCCCAAAAAACGCTGGCGTGTTTTCTATATTATGGGTGATAGGCTGAAAAAGATCGAAAAAATTTTTGCGGCTCCCCTCCTTCCCCCCTGCATTTCCTAACTCATGGCAACTTAACTATACAGTGGGCACATGTATAGGGCAAAAAAAAAAAATTATTTGATGTTTTGAAGGTTTCCCAGGCATTTGTAGTGATTCTACGTATTCCTCCACTGAAATTTGAATTTGGCTCCGTATGCAAATTAACCTTCGCTAGCATAACTTCGCTTCACTTAGCGAATCAGCGCTAGCGCAACTTCGCAACCTTACGCTACCCCTGTGCGCGACTTCGGATTTTAGTGAATTTGCCGAGCGCTGGCGAAACTACGCCTGGCGAAGTGTGACGAAGCACGGCGAAGTTGCGCCTGGCGCAACTACGAATCTTAGTGAATGCCCCAACTGCATTCTGCATGACTTACAATATAAATGGAACTAATTTAGTACAGGTATATCCAGAAACCCAATATCCAGAAAGCTACAAATTATGGAATGGCAGTCTCCCATAGACTCAATTTTATCCAAATAATCCAATTTTTTAAAATGATTTCCTTTTTTTGTGTAATAATAAAACAGTAGCTTGTACTTGATCCCAACTAAGATATAATTAATCCTTATTGGAAGCAAAACCAGCCTATTGGGTTTATTTAATGTTTAAATTAATTTCTAGTAGACATAAGGCATGAAGACCCAAATTACGGAAAGATCCATTATCCAGAAACCCCCAGGACCCGAGCATTCTGGATAACCGGTCCCATACCTTTATATGCTCTCATCACCTCCGATCTCCTCCAACCCAATTCTGGGTTTGGCTTCCCACTTGCCCCTGTTGTTGGCCAATGCGGGAGATTGGGCAGGGGACAGAGACACATGGATATAATGTGGTGTATAATCATTTCCTATGCAAGAATAATAACAGAAAAAAAGCCTCTTTAGTTCTTCTTCAATGGAAACATATCACTGGTGCTTTATCTTGACTAAAAAAGGGGGAACATATTTTTATATATAATAGCAAATAAAAGAAGCCAGCTAAAAATACCTTAGATCGTTCAGATAAGATACGAAAACAAAATGAATATTTACTTTCAGCCAATGCTTGCTATAGTTGTTGCATGTTTAGAATGCCTTTAGCCCCGTCAGAGAAAAAAAAAATTGGGGATCTGAAGATTATGTTCATATAAGGCAAAGCTGATCCACTATGATACAATTACAGTTCTGTAAAACAGAAAAATCTAGGTGAGGATCCCTGCCAAAAAATGAATCAGTTTCAGGCTGTTCTACTTTCCATTGCCTAATAGTTATGTTTGAGCGATAGCCCATAATAACTACACTGATTGGAATAGCAGACTCACTGGCAGGAAAAAAACAGCACTGGCAGCCATCTCTGGGACATTATTTAATCCTGTTCTAAATTTAGAGTAAGTAAAGAACAGCAGATCCTTTATTCATTAACATAATTTGTCGTTAGAAATCTGTTCGCTCCTATATTCCTCCTGTAGCATCGGGTAAATAAAGTCAAAAATAACTGCATTATCCCTATTCTGTTCTTCATCTTGCTTCATTCCACTTGAGGGAACATGACTTTTATTTACTTCCTAGAGAACTAAGAACACCCTGTATGTGATCTATCTCAGGCCCAGTGAATGGAATTGTTAACAGGAAGTTCCAGCTGTGCTTATGGACCCTTTTATAGACAGTGGTTCATCCATATTTCAATTGGAGAGGGATGTTCTCTGGTGAGAATCCCTTGCACATGTGGTTGACACACACCTTACTCAGAAGCCAGATTTGCAGCCTCTTTTATTTGCGTAGGAGATGCTTTATTGTCTTCTGACAAAGAGCATATTGTAAAGTATAATTATGATGCTTCACAGCTTAGCCTAGTGTCAGTTTATGTTGCATTGAATGGCATCACTACCTGTTGCTACAGAAGGATCTTGGATGTAGCAAAATTGAAAGTATGGAGAACAAGTGCTGCTGTTGACCCAGAAAATCATTTTATACCCCCTTATATTTTGCAACCAAAAAAAACAACTTTACACCCACAGTGAGGGCCCATATCTTTGGCTAGATATCAATGATTTCCAAATAAACTCTTTTTAGAATATTGTTTATCTGCATGGCCATGTTGGAAAGTTAGGATGAACCCATTGGCTGATGTAAATGATCAATTGTTGAAAAGGATTTCTGGATCTCCTGTCAGATGTAAATAATCATTCAACTGATGAACGATGAAATCTGGACCCGTATTGATACTGACCCTTATTTACCCAGCCTTATCCCGCCTGGAGTCCTGTTTTCCCTGTTTTAAACTGCCTTTGTATTTATGCCAACAGCAAGGCAAACAAATCCAAAGCAAAAGAACTGGATCAATTAACACCAAAATCATTTATTCATATAGAATGTAGTTGGTATTAAATAAATTGCTGAATGCAGCTTAATTTAAAAGCAGTCTCTTCATTAAATATTTTTCAGAATTAAAGGTTGTGGTTTAAATAATGAAAATAAGTTAAAGGATTTTACATTTTTCATTTTCCCTCAGCTAAGAAACTTTGCTGCCATTTAATGCAAATGTAAATTACATTTCACTTGATATTATGTACAGTATTGTACTATAAAAGAAATAGAAAGGAAAAAAAAGCAGCAGTCAGTACCAGATAAATAGATGTGGGACCAAAAATCTAGGGACTGATTGGCTGATTGCTGATCAAAAACTGCGGTTTCTTCACTCTAATGCCACATTCAATTAGCAGACAGTAGGCGTGTGAAATTGGAAGATGGCAGATATAGAACCCTATGCGGTAGAAGCCAGACTTTCTATGAAGGTAGTGGTAATTCAGGTGTGGGAGATGAATGCTGTGAGTATTTTTTTTTTTTCTGCATAGTAAATTTTTACCATAATTGTCCAAAAAAAGTCCTTTTTATTGCCAGTTTTAATTTTTTTTTGATTGTTTAATGAATCTAAAATGCAGTATTGTTTGGAGACAGGTCTCCAGACCTACTACTAAAAAATGCTTTAGTGCCCTCTAGTGGATAGTGTTAAATCAGAGGGCTGCACACCTGAGAGGTTTTAAGATCAAACAAGTAGCAAATTGGAGGGAAAGGATAACAAAAGCCCTGAGACCTGGTTCCATACCATTGGCTTAGAGATGTACATGGGATGGTTGCCAATAGAAATGCTTTCCATTGGTGGGGATTTGCCACATTCTTGCGCAATATTGCAGGCAAAGGGGTTTTTATTCAATGGCTAAAGTCAGGTTATAGGTGATTGATGGTTTACATTTCTGGTGCAGGTGTGATCTTACATGTCTGAAGAGTGGACCTTGATTTACAGCAAATAGCAGGGGACCTTTTTACACATAAAGTGGATCACTGCACCAGAGGCCACCCCTTTAGACTAGAAGAAAAGAAACTTCATTTGAGGACAGTGAGGTTGTGGAATGCACTGCCGGGTGATGTTGTGATGGCTGATTCAGTTAATGCCTTTAAGAATGGCTTGGATGATTTCTTGGACAGACATAATATCAAAGGCTATTGTGATACTAAACTCTATAGTTAGTATAGCTATGGGTATATATAATTTATGTGAAAGTAGGGAGGGGTGTGTGTATGGATGCTGGGTTTTCATTTGGAAGGGGTTGAACTTGATGGTCTTTTTTCAACCTGATTTAACTATGTAACTATATACAGTATATGTACTGGATACATTTTTGTTAAATGCTATTACATGCCTAAAATATGAGTTAGTTAACAACAAGAATAATAAAAGCTATGGACTTTTCCTCCAGCTCCGACTGTCTGTGTGTATTTATTATGTTAATCTGGCATACTTATCCCATGTTATAGTTAAAGCAGTGCCAACATGTGCTCTTACTCCCCTTCTACCACCAAGGGAACTATATACTTTATACTTCTGTGAGTTGGTATGTGCCCCTTTCTAAAAACTTACACTTCCCTAAACACCATCTGTGTTTTGTTTGCTTCTGCATGTCTCTTTCCTGTCACAAATCCCAAGCTTTATTATTTCTCCCATCTCGCTCCCTCGTGCTAATATCTTCTGTCACATAATATAGATTTCAATATTCCTGGATTCCCCAGTCTTTGCAGCACTCTCCCCACCTTGATAACCACTGTCTCCATTTTGTTTTCCTTTCTGGATTTGCACATATCAGTGGACACAACAAATACATCACAGAGACACTGCACCCTCCTCATTCAAATTGCAAAGCTTCCTCACCTCCCACTCCTCTAATTGCAATTTCATCATCTTTTTTTCTACATTTCCACTTCACCAAAGAAAACTATAAAACAATATAAGACCAGGCTAAAGATTTTTTTCAACCAAACCTGGCCCCATTCTAGCTACACATGTCTTTGCAGGTAATTTATATTCTCATATGCAGTGCTGGAATTGGGGAGAGATGCACATAAATGCCATCCCTTCACTTCCTTATTTCTGTGAAATAGTATCCCATCAGTGGGGCTGCAAGAGTTTTGAATCCCAGAACTTTCTTTTGCTCCTCTAAATTTCTGCATGCAAATAAAATGCAGAGGTAAAATATAATATAGTTAAATACTGTATATAGAGGATAAAAGGAGAGAAATGATTGCTGGAAGAGAATTAAAGAAAGGATAGATTACTGTTAAACAGACAAAGAAGGTGGAGGCATCAAATAGGGTTATAGAGAAAAGGAGAGAAGAAGAAAACAGGGGAAACAAAAAGAGAAAATTATGGTATTAAACAACAGTAGATTAAGGAATAATGAGAGAATGCTATATATGAAATAATCTTGGGTAATATAGAATATGATGGGGTTGTGCTATGTTATGACACACAATAAACAGAAAAGGTGATGTGTTTGCAGAAGATGAATTGGCGGCCAAGAAAAGTCATATGCACAATTTTCATTTTGGGGTCCCTACAGGTCACATACATAAATCTATACATACTGGGCATTAAACTGTGCATTAGAAGGAAATAACAAAAAGGAAATATCAAAATTGCTTTGCTTTAAAGTGGGTGAAACCAGAAAGTATTGGTGTGTGAGGCTTAGGGATGTGGGAGGGGCTTGTTTTAGTACGACGCTCTACACTCACCACACAGAGCATCCCTCCACTTTTTTCACTCCAGTTCAAGCACTGTTCATATGTGCAGTAAATGCAACTCTACACACTTCTTCTCTTCTCCCAATGTCACTTGTCCCCCATTCTAATTTCCTGGGTTCAGCTTTTTGTTTATAATGAAACATATTTAAATTTCAGTATTTTGGTAATAAAGAGTATTGAGTTTGGGTTAAAAGATGGTTTCAATGATAAATTTAAACGCAATGTAGAAAGTTATGTTTTAACTGTGTAAACCTTTAAACCCCCTCTGACAGGGGTTTATTCATCCCTGTAGAACAGTATAATAACATGATGCTGCTTTTGGCCCACAATGCACTACTGCTCTTCCAAGAATAACAAAGCAAGCAACACCAGCCATGGGCCAGAAAAAACACATATTGCAATGAGATTATTCATACTTACAGCACTAATTATGTATCTGGTATGTACATTCAAATGTATCCAATACAATTGTTTATCAGATATGTTTGAAATAATAAGCAATTCACATTCTGGAAACTAAAGGAACATTACAAAATACATGGAATGGGATTTGAATAACAACAGTATCAAGAGAAACATTGCTCCAAAGCCTGAGTGGCCACACAGGGGCAGATTTCATAAGTCAGTCTATGTGAATATGAGAGCAGCCTGAATGGCAAACCTTAATGAAAGATCAACATGAACACAGGGGAGAAGAATTCTGTGTAATTAATGGTTCCACTCCATCAGTCAGTTATGTCTTTTATCTACATTTTTTTTTTCATTCCTTGTAAGTAGGCATGCACCAAATCCACTTTTCTGGATACGGCCGAACCCCCGAATCCATCGCGAAAGATTTGGCTAAATACCAAACTGAATCCGAATTCAAATCTGCATATGCCAATTATGGGTGGGAAGGGGAAAATTTTTTACTTCCTTGTTGTGACAAAAAGTTACGTGATTTCCCTCCCCGTCCCTAATTTGAATATGCAAATTAGGATTCAGTATAGCCGGGCAGAAGGATTCAGCCATATGCAAATTAGGATTCGGTTCGGCCGGGCAGAAGGATTCAGCCGAATCCTGCTGAAAAAGGCCGAATCCTGGCGGAATTTCTAAGCAAATCCTGGATTCAGTGCATCACTACTTGTAAGAGAGATTAGACTGGAAAATTTTAGGTTTTTATTTCCAACTGCTTGTTTATTATGCATATTGTTATTTAGACGTGGACATTAGGCAGCTCCAGCAAGCGCAAGTCCTGTCCTTACCACCTGTCTTATGACATGTTTTGTGCTTGCCACTACAGAACGCTGCAAGGCTCAGGCACAAGTGTTTATTTAATATACACAGGCATGCTTTTGTGAACCTTAGTAGGGATGGGCGAATTTAACATGTTGCGCCAAAAATTAGCCGCCGGCAAAATGTCGCCAACGCCCATTAAAAACCATGGGCGTCAAAAAAATTTTGTTACGTGGCGAAATTTTTATTTGACGCACATCTTTTTTTTTTGACGCACAACGCCATACAAGTCTATGGGCGTAATTTTTGCGACGAAACAAGGCGAAAAAATTCGCCCATCACTAAACCTTAGTTCTCTAGCATCTGAGGCCTTTATAAATGTGGCTCAACTATGAGGGCCTCTCCTTTTAGTGCACCTGCGATTTTGCATGACGACCCGGCTTTGCATGCCTCATGTTCCTCCAGGCCCTCCTATAGTTGCTGGGTCTGCCCCCTCTGAAGATACATCATTGCCCCATAGCTTTATGAAGAATACAAATACACATTTCGGGATAAGTGATCTTTTCATATATAACTAAAGTATCATATAAATGTGGCAAAAACAAGTCAACGCATGACTCCCAGTTATCAAACTTACCTATTTAGCCAGGGGCTGTACTAACAAGTTTCGAAAAACTTTAGCAAAGTTGGATTGACATAGAAGGAGTGGTCCTTTCCAATGAGTACCATTCAATGTATAGATCAGTATTGTACCCAGGCCATATATAAACATTTGTTTATAGAAATGTTTGGCCTCCAATACGGATTAATTATATCTTAGTTTGGATCAAGTACAAGGCACTGTTTTATCTTTACAGATAAAAGGAAATTATTTTGAAAACTCTGAATTATTTGATTAAAATTGAGTCTATGGGAGACGACCTTCCAGTAATTCAGAGCTTTCTAGATAATGGGTTTCCAGATAACTGATCCTGTACCTATTTCTGACTTTCTTAAAGGAAAACTATACACACAAATTGAATACTTAAGCAGCAGATTAAGTATCATATTTAAGAATTTTATCAATCTGGAATATACAGTATTTTAAGTAAATATTGTTCTTTTACATATTTTCCCTTGAACCCCCATTTTATGATATTCTTTGTGCTGCCTCAGAGATCACCTGACCAGAAATACTGCAGCTCTAACTGTAACAGGAAGAAATGTGGAAGCAAAAAACAGAACTCTGTCTCTTAATTGGCTCATGTGACCTAACATGTATGGTTTGTTTGTGTGCACCGTGAATCATATGATCCCAGGGGCAGCCCTTATTTTTTAAAATGGCAGTTCTCTATTAATGATTACCCAATGGCATATGCTACTAAAAAAGTATATTTTTATGAAAATGGTTTATTTACATGAAGCAGGATTTTACATATGAGCTGTTTTATTCAATATCTTTTTATAGAGACCTGCAATGTTCAGGGGTATAGTTTTCCTTTAACAACAAGACTATAACCATACTGTCTCTTTAGGTTGCAGCAATCCTGTGCTTATTCATTTATTTCCTAAAGACAGAAAACAGTTATAGTATCTGTTATCTTTCAATTCAGAATCTATCCAGATGAGAATGATCTTTGGCAGTTATGCTAACCCTAAAGGAGATATTTTGGCAAAAATCATGCATGCAGTGTTTTAGCCTGACATCATGCATTACAGAGCAGCAGAACAGGCAAGTATCCAAGCTGGAATTGTGCAAGAGAAAGGGCTTACTGCCACCTATGGAAACACTGGGAAATTTCTTGGAAATATAATAATCCATAATTCATAGCTTGTACTAACCTTAGCCATTTGCAAGGCTGTGATATACTTTTCGCATCTGCTTGGGTTTTAATGCCATGGTTACTCAAAATGCAGTGGAAACAACATTATATCACATTTGTTGCAACAGGGATGTGCCAGTTGTGTTGCTAACTTTTCCCCTTTAGCACTTTCTATATATTTATGTTAGTAACAAACTTAGTGGCCATCTTGTCTTGCTGGTATGGGACCAGAATGCTCAGGACCTTATTGATAAGGTTCTTTCTAAAATTTGGATCTCCATACCTAAAGTTTACTAAACATCTGCTTAAATCTAACATACTTATTTTGCTTCCAATAAGGATTAATTATATTTTAGATTGGATCAAGCACAAGGTTCTGTTTTATTATTACAGAGAAAAAGGAATATTAAAATGGAATCAGGGCAGAACAGCACTTAATTATCAGTCAAGTTTAATGATGCAATAAAGTAACATGATCACGTGATAATTAAAGCTATATTATTGTTATTTATATGTTTAACCATTTACTATGTGTTTGCTTGCTGGCTTAAATTGAAAATGTAACAAAGAGAATTAAAAAAAATAATAAAATAGAAAAGGGATTTTGGAGTTATGGATCCCATATCTACTACCTGAGCACATGTAGTAAATGAGATGAGTTAGGAGAGTTAGTTCTTTTATAATTACTTTGTAATTAGTTCATATCGCCATAGTTAAAAATACTTTTTTTGGGATTCATGGGAAATGCATAGTGATGGGAAAATAAATTCGCAAATCGCTTAAGAAAATTTGTTGGTGAAAATTCGTCAAATCTGCCTCAATTTCCAATCTTCACGATTTTTCGTGAAAATGTCAAATTTTCACAATTTTTTCGAGGAAATGTCTGAATTTCAAGATTTTTTAGTGAACTTTCCGATTTCACGATTTTTTCACAAATTTTTCGGGAGAAATTCGCCCATCACTAGAAATGCACACCAGCTCCATTCAAACTTATCGATGAATGAAATGCCAACTATGTTAACTGTATTCTGGGAAACTAATTCATTAATCATGTGACTTGTTGGCACAATCAGAGGCAAGCAGAAGTCAGGAAGATTTATTGTTCAGAGTAATATTATATGAAAGGATCTATAATAATGAGGTCCTTTTGGTATCACAGTGTTGAAAAAGCATAAAAATATAATAGAGATATCTATACACATAACAGTTTTATTTTTCAGAAAAAGTCTGTGAATAGATAATGATTTGTTTGTAGCAAGAAATATATTTCACAAATAGCCTCCAGAGTCCTAACAAATTTATAGGACAAACTATAAAAAGGAGGATTTGTGTCTTATCTGTGATGAAAAGCAGATGGCCCCCAAATCTGGCCCAAGAGATGCTGGTTTTCTTGGCCTTGAATAATGATATGTTTTATTTTGATCATCGTGAAGCATTAAAACAGATGTTTTATCACATACTAGACAATGACTAATTTATTCAGAGTTGTTATAAGGATTTAAAGTTACTAATACAGCCAACTGATAAACATGTGATAAACCAAAAAACTAAACCAAAAATCAGTTACTCTTTTATATAGGGGAATACATTTTTATTATTTTCTCATCATACACAGAGGACAATTGAGTTGGCATTTATGTGGAATGCCACACTGGTGCCCAAAGTTCTTGGTTTAACTGAAGTGGGGTACAGGCCTCTCTAGAAGGTACAAGACCAGAACACAGAAAACAAATTAACCGTGTACATATTTGCTTTGCACTCACATAACAAACTCATTCATATCAAAATAAGCAGTAAATGCTCCCTTACATGTATTACTTATGGCTGTTTTTACTCTCCATATATATTTCAGTTAGGAGGGCTCCTAGGATACTCAAGGCAGATGAAGGCGGTATCTATCCTGGAGGACAGTAACAGTATCCAGAAAGCTTGAGACCTGGGGTTTTCTGGATAAGGAATCTTTCTGTAATTTGGATCACTATGCCTAAAGTCTGCTAAAAATAATTTAAACGTTTAATAAGATACCTAGATGGATGTGAGCCCCTAGTGCACACCATGAACCCCAGCCCTGCCTCCCACTTCCTTGTTTAATTACTGTCTACTGCAAATGAGCAAGTGGGTGGCACATTTCATTGTGGGGTGAGGAGAGGAAACTACTACAATATACAGTAACTACAAAATAACAATACAACAGCCCCAGTATTCTGCCCCCCCATTTATTGTTATTGCTACTGTTTATTACTCATCTTTCTATTGACACCCTCTTCTATTCATATTCCAGTCTCTAATTCAAATCAATGTATGGTTGCTAGGGTCATTTGGACCCTAGAAACCAGGTTGCTGAAATTGCAGACTGGAGAGCTGCTGAATAAAAAGCTAAATAACTCAACATCTACAAACAAAAGAAAACCAGCTGCACATTTTCTCACAATATCGCTCTCTACATCATACGAAATGTTAATTTCAAGGGAAACTACCCATTTAATACCATATATTTTGAAACCTTTTTATGGGGTTGGCGGGAGGATGTGATTAATATTTGTCCTTAAAACAGACTTTTATATTTGAAAATATTTACTTTATTGCTTAATGTTTTCAGGAGGTCAGTGGGATATGGGACAAATACTGTATTATATACTATATAAACAATATGCAAGTGTATGTGTGTGTGGGGGGGAGTTCTAGGAGGTGTGCGTCATGCCTCTCTGCATGAAACTTTATTCTCCCAGACCACTCTAAAAACAATATGTATATTGTATGTCATACACATACATCGTAAAATTTGTGAATTTGCATCCAAAATGACCTGCGGAATGCTGTAACTGTACAAATGATTTGGCCAGAGATCTGGAACACAATGCACTAGTGAGATAAAAGTATTCTTTTGTTAAGTACATGACCTTTGAGGGATCAGTTAATTGGTTAATTTATTGAGCTTGGGGGTTAGTCTCAGCTTGTGGGGCCAGATTCTAGCCAAAGTCTTGTGGTCAGAAACAATGACTGTGATGGTTCCACATAGATCAGATGATAGACAGAAGGAGGTGATATAAAGCCTAAACATTGTGCAGAATGGGAGCCCAGTTGTGGTGTAATATTACTAGAGGGGACTGTGAGTGTAAAGGTTCAGTGTCCCACTGTGTATTTTCTGCTCCATGGTAACCAACAGATAAACATATTTGTGCTTTTATTTCTATGGCAGCATTTAAACAGTGTAACTTTCCACGCATTTCACTTCAGTGACTGATGCAAAGAATTGTTTATGGTGCTAGACACAATGGAGCAAACACAGCCAGGGGAGCTCACGTCATGTCTAAGGGCAATGGCACACAAGGAGGTATATTTAATAAAATATTAGCTTGTGTAATACCCCTGGTCTGACTAATTACAATTCTATCTCCTTGAGTATAGTTGGGGCCTGACAAACGTCAGTATATCAATTAGAAAATATTTTTATTAAGAAGAAAGAGGTACAGGTATGGGACCTGTTATCCAGAATGCTCGGGACCTGGGGTTTTCCGGATAACGGATCTTTCTGTAATTATGTCTTCATGCCTTATGTCTACTAGAAATTTATTTAAACATCAAATAAACCCAACAGGCTGGTTTTGCTTCCAATATGGATTAATGATATCTTAGTTGGGATCAAGTACACGCTACTGTTTTATTATTACACAGAAAAAGGAAATCGTTTTTAAAAATTTGGATTATTTGGATAAAACTGAGTCTATGGGAGATAGCCATTCCATAATTCGGAGCTTTCTGGATATCGGGTTTCCGGATAAGGGATCCTATACCTGTAACTGCTTTCTTCACTTTAACTCTTCTCTTTCTTGCTACATTTCTAAGGCAATTTCGAGCGACAGTAGAGAAAAGATCGCCGCGTGTGTTTTTACGCTGGCGATTTTTCGCGATTCCCCATAGACGCCAGCGCAAAAGTTTCCCCAGCGATTGCGGCTTAAAAGTCGCGGCGAAAAGTCGCCGCGAGTCAAATCGCGGCGCTATCGCCTAGTGTGGCCTTAGCCTAAGGGGCCGAAGATTTGTGGTTTCTTAGGTTTAGCCAGCTTTCTTACATAGTATACAGTAGGACAGTTAAAAAACGAGACCACAGTCCCGGTTTCCCTGTCATCTCCAGGGAAAGAAATCAATCAGGCAGTAGAAATTGGGACAACTCCAGCTCTCTGACTTTATTTCATTTTCCTATCTATTAATTCATACAATGTGAGCAGCTGGTGTATACAATTGATTAATTTTTAATTGATTTTACCGAATACCAATCAATTTTCTTCCTTTATACTATCAACTGTGAATTTAATTAAGTGATTATTTACTGCACTGCACTTTAGATTAAGATAAGATATCCAAGTATATTAATTACATCACTTGTCACTGATATAAACAAATTAATTTAACAGTGGGGATCATTGGAAGGGTGGGAATTCATGTCCTTCTCTTTATTAATTTATTTTTAATTGCACAGTACTTTAATCTCCATGATCAAATGTCATTCGATTAGTAGTGCATCAATTGGTCATTTTTTAACTTCTAATTTATTGCACTGCACTTTAATCACTATGATTGAATAAGTACCATGGGTCATTGGTGAACGAATTGATGTTTTATTTAATGATTCGCATTGTACAGTAAATTGAGATAAATTGAGAAATACTGATTTAATAAGTAACCGGTACTAAGTGGAAATTTGATATAAGTGGGGTTGTTTCTTCTTAATAAAAATCTTTTATATTTAATAAAAGTCAAGTTTTGTTTTCTCTAAAAATTCAAAAGAAAAATTCTAGATTTAGAAGCTGCTCGGATGAGTAGTGAAACGTCTTCATTGATTACTCAGCAAGTCCAGTTGTTTTTAGATTGACCTATACTAGATATCTAGATTTATTATGCCCCACAGCAGCTAAAAAAAAAAAAACAGAATCAAAAATACTCCATCTAAAAGCGAAATTCATGTAAAAGTCAATGGCAGAGGTCCCTTTAACCATTTGAAGATGTTTTTTGCTTTCATGATTTTCGGGCGTTTTGGTGTGTTTGGCGCTCGTTCTTCACTCGAAAACCTGTACTTTATCCGTGCAAATAGAGGAAGCCGCTGATTTGCTTTTTTAAACCTCATTGAAATCCGCTGGCGGAGAGAGAAGCATTCCTTACACCTAACAGGTCAGGGGTGTTAAATAAATCAGTGTGTTTTTTTTGCTATTTTGAAGCCAATTTTTTAATAACCAAAATGTATAATATCATGTAACTGTCTTTGTTATAGGAGTCAGTTCTAATTCCAAAGTTTGTACCATGCTGGTTTCTTTTTTGGATGAGTTTTATGACGATGGGTAAGTAAAAGTGCTAGCAGAAAAATATTTTGACCCATATAAGGACAAAGTTAAATGTCTGTTTTTCACCTTAAAGGAGAATTAAACCTTAGTTCCCGGAGAATTAAACCTTAGTTCGCTTCCACTGCCTAATCTATCAGCCCCCCTTCCCATCCAAGCTCCCTGCAAATACAAAAGGGGGGTCGTGGGAGCACCCGCATTGCTAAGTAAAAATATATAGACGTATAAGGGAAGTGCTACTGGCATAACCAAATGGGTCAGTGCACATTCCCTGGGCCCACAGCACCTATTCCTTTTAAAACTCTGCCTGTCTCCTGACCTGCTATAAATTTGCAGAGTTGCCCAGCGTAGTTCAAAGGCGCCATCTTCTGTCTGTCTCCGATCCTCTGTTGTTAGAGCAGAGACACATATCCTAGAGGAGCATGTGCAGTTCAGTCTATGTCCTGAATCAGCTTCTACTGCACATGCTCCTGCAAGATCCCTATGGGCAACTGACAGAAGAGGATTAGAAGACAAACAGAAGATGATCCCTTTGAACTCCACTGCACAGCTCTGCATACTATGTATAGCAGGTCAAGATACAGGGAAACTTTTAAAAGGAAAAGATGCTGCAGTTAGGAAGCTTGAGGGGTGCAATGGAGTGGCAGTGGAGTACAGTCATTTTTGCATTGAATTGATTGTAACAGTGCACACAGTTTAAAAAAGAGACACTCAAAATGGAAAAGGTACAAAGTCTCATTTAGGAACACAGTGTGAAAAGTGCAAAATTTGGATGTAAACTCTCGTGTTTTTTACTGACAATGCACCATTTTGTTCCAGACTTCCAGCACAATTGCAGGCATATGTTAAATGAAGCAGGTACGTGCTGGTGCACACAGAGAATTTTGTTTAAAAATGTATCTTTATTGAATTTACATTTTGGTCCTCAACCAAGTAAGGTACGTCCTAGTGACCTGAAAATATAAACTGCATTTCTGGTAGACATGTGAAAACTGCATATTGTAGATTTCTTGGAGAAAATACTGTTGAATAGTTTTATATACTGTATACCAAAATGTCATTGTTAAAAAAATTTTGTTTTCTTTATAAGCACAGAAACATTGAAATCATTTCCATGTTATGAAAATCATATAAAATAACATGCTCTAATATATAATAATGAAATTAATAAATCTATTCCTTTTCTGTTGGGCAAAAAAATGGAAAATGCTTCTGAAATGAACTGAGTAGTGATGGGCGAATTTATTTGTCAGGCGCGAATTTGCGCGATTCGTCGCCAGCAAATAAATTCACGAGACGCCCGCGAAAATTCGCCCGAAAAAACTAGACGCCGGCGCTGTTTTCGTGGGAAATTCGTGAATATATCCGGCAAAGCGAAACTGCGCAAATTCGCCCATCACTAGAACTGAGATATTTTATTAAACAAACTGAATAAAGAAATGATAGGGAATGCCAACACCATTACATATTTTGTTGCAAAGCATGAACGCACTAGTGATCAGGATATGACCTTACAACACATTCGCTTCTTTGCCTTCCTAAATTTCTTAATGGTCTCAGCAGCAGTTAGTTGTGCCAAATACTTGAGACCTAAATACAATAAATTAAAAATGCAATACTGTTTCTAATTATCATCACTATTCCTCTCTCAGCTGTTTCTCCTCATTCTGTCTTTATTCAGGAGTTGGGTGTCAGATGAATGATCCAATATATCTTATAGGGGGGCTCCTTTTGCCTAGAAGATATATTAGAGCTCACTCTAATAAAAACACCAGACATCATGTCTCTCTACATGCAGAATTTGTTCAAAAGGCAGTTATTTTGTTAGATTTTGTTTGTACTGAAATCAGTTATTTAAATGAGCTCTAATACATCTTCTAGGAAAGAGTCTCCCCTTTAAGATATACTGGATCATTCTTCTGACACCCAACTGCTGCATGAAGACAATATGAAGAGAAACAGATTTACAATTGCAGGGTTGCACCATGGGAGCTAATATGGCTCCTGCTTATGCCAATATTTGTATGGATTATTTTGAAAAAACATTTTTATTTTCTAATTTGGATTTTGCTAAGCACATGCATTCATACATGAGATATGTGGATGATACCTTTTTCATCTGGACAGGTTCATTTGAGAGTTTACAAGATTTTTTATCTTATCTAATGTACATGGTACTATTAAATTTACCCTTAAAGCCAATTCCAGCAAGCTTCATTTTCTTGATGTTAAGATTTTATACAATGGTAGCACATTTGTAACATCCCTATATACGAAACAGACTGACAAAAATAATTTGGTAAGATTTAATAGTTTTCACCCACCGGGCTCATTGAAGGGGCTCCCCAGGAGCTAGTTACTAAGAGTTAAGCGTATTACCTCAAATGATGTACTTTTTGATTCTGAATCTGACAGTGTCCTCAAAAAGTTTGTTGAGAAAGCATATAATGGGAACGAACTCTCGGCAGCAAAGGAAGAAATAAAAAGGATACCCCGAAGTGACACTATAAAAAGAAAGGGGATTGGAAATAAGAAAGACTCAAGCATACCATTTATTACATCTTTCAATACTAATTCCAGGGTTTGTAAAAAAAATCATTCTGAAATGTTGGGGAATTCTATAGACTGACCCCCAATTTGGTCATCTGTTTCAGTTGCCCCCTTTGTTTTCTTACAGAAGGGGTAGGAACATAGGGGATCTCATTAAACCCAGACAATTTCCTAAAAAGGACCTGCATCAGTTAGTCAACACAAAGGGTACTTTTCCCTGCAGGAAGTGTGGCCACTGTACTGGCATAATACCTGGTGACTGGGTGGCACATCCAACACTTGGTTCTAAACATGGCATTAAATGTTTTTCTACATGTGACAGTTATAACGTAATCTATTGTATAAATTGTCCATGCGGAATGGCTTATGTTGGCCAGACCACAAGACCCATTAAGATACGACTGAATGAGCAGAAATCTATGACACATAATTTTAAACCAGCCAAGGTAACAGTAGGGGAGGCCCAGGAGGCTAATAAGGAAGGTGATGCAATTGATGTACAGTAAAAACAAAAAAGGAGAAAAAAGAAACATTATTTTTGCTCAGGGCCACCGGATGGCACAGATGCGTTGGCAAATTTTGGAAAAAGTGGTGGGCAAACAATGTTATTGGATATGGCTACTCCAGTCTAGGTACCCAAAGGGATTGAATGAGGAATATAATATGTCCTGTTTTTTATGAAAAATTTTGATTTTTCTTTTTCATATGAATATTCTATTGCTCCTTTGTGTATCAGGGACACTTCTTACATGCTCCTTCGTTAAGGGTTAAGAAGTTACATACACTACTGAACTTTTTTATGTAAAAAAAATATATATATATGTGGATGGACTTTAATAAGCTTAATTGAATGTTGGCTACCCTTCATATACACGTATTGCACAGTTGTTCCATATGCTTGATAAAGGGGCGTGACCCTGAAACGTTGCACTCCGCAACATGCAAGGCAATTTTGCTTGCAATTAGTCCTGTGTGCCTTTGGATTCTTCCTTTATAAAACCAAGTGAAACAGCCGAGGATATTAAAATTATATAAAAGCTTTCTGCCTACTGCAGTTATATGGCAGTGAATTTTGTGACTTCTAATATCCTTTTATTTTAAAACAGAGGCTACATTAATCCCTCTGTGTAGCATACTGTATATATGTATTCAAAAATACCTAACTTCTCAATTTCTAAAGAATTGTGAAAAACTGGATGATGCCATACGGTAATAACATAATGGCATGCTGTTTTTGAAGATCACAATTTTTTTATATACGTTTTGATGATTTTACATTGGCATCTGTTATACTTTCTGCAGTTTTTTTACATATCACCGTTATTTTTAAGACGTCAAGTGTTTTAAGCAAGGTTTTAATGCTAACAAGCATTTACAACAGGGCAAAAGATACAAGCTCCTTAAATTATTAGTTCAGCTTTTAAACTCTAAAGCTGCTTTTAAAAAAAAATAGTGATATTCAAGAAGCTACACAAGCACACCACTAATTTTCACCAATATAACGGACAGCTCTCACCGAACTGCCAGAAAACTTGGAGATGGAGACCAATCAAATTATAAAGACAGCAAGTTCCACCAATGATAGAAAGTAGAGCCCCCAGGCACCAGAGGTGAATTTTGCTGAACACAGACAAGAAGAAAGTTTCAGCATGAAGCAAACATTCTGTCCATCTCAATACTGACTCCTCTCTGCTTGGTCTTTTACTCAAGTGTCCAAAACTGACTCCAAACAGCCGCAAGCTTTGCTTCTCCCGTCTCAGATTATGAATGGTAAGTTATTGCTTAATTCTCAGGAGCCAATGGTTTTTATGTTCTTTTAGCATACAAATACTTATATTCTACCATAACTGTGGCACATTGAGTCACCGTTTTTGTAGAAAACACAGATAATTTGTAACAGAAATTGTACCAACACTCTATGCACATACTAATTTATAAATGTAGCATCATATTTAATAGCATTGCATTTCTGCTATAAATCTGCCGTGATGCTACATTTAACACAGCAAATATAAATTATTGTGGGGGGAATTTTGTGATTTATAAAGAAGAAAGTCTAATATCTTCATTGTTTCTCCAATTTCTTGAAAGTCTGTCTATGATCTGGTTCTCGAAAATTTGAAGGCAATTTTTTGATGCATTAGTGGTGACAAGTTAGAGAGTGAGTATTTTATATGACTAAAGATGGGGATCTCATTGTATTTAATTTATGTCTGAAGAGTCCAGAGAGATTTTCCAATTGGCTAAAATCACAGGTTATTTTTCTGCCTTGTATATTCTCTACCCAAGGCAGTATTTACTACAACTTATACTTATAAAATACACTGATAATCTTGCACAGTAAAAGACCCAAAGTGTAAACTCTACAATTTTCCCTACTAATACTTCTTACAGACTTTTCTCTCTCTTTCATGTTGGTATCAGTAATAAGCAAAGTTTATGTTTACATTTTAGGTTATTGAGATTCGTCGATATTTTATTAGCATCAAACATTCATGACCTGATTATTTTTTATTGCAATATTTTCCTTACTTCGAAACATTCTTTTAAATTGGTAAAACTATAAAATACAATGTATCTGAAAGTGAATAGTGAATAGCTAATTCACGGGACCCTGAGAAAATAAACAGCTGAATATAACATTTACCTGTCAAATATTCCAGAAGTGCTTCACAGCAAACTGTTAGTGGGAAATCCAACGCAGGTATTTGCACAGAGTTCACCGAGAACAGTGAAAGCAAGGAAAAGTCTAGCAGCTTATTGTGCACTGACACTGAACAGACTTAAGCTAGAATTAAATAAACGTATTGATTAAAATGACCATCTAAATTCTTAATTTGCTTTAGTGGAATTCACTGTAGAGCATATTCATAAACACATTCTAAAGATAATGCTCATTGTCTCAAATGTAGAACCTTGGTCCCTGTCCACTACCTTTGTAAAACACAAATTGGGGTCATGATTTGATAATCAGCTGAATAACATGTAGTGGGAGGAGTTGATGTTTGGCCTAATAATTATTCAGTAATTATAATGGGTAGCCTGCAAGTTTGAATAAGTTAAATCAACAATTGCATTCTATACCACAATATACTGGAAAGGCACATACTATGAATTAAATGGATACACATTTCCTTTGTACTTTAAATTCTGCTATACCCTTCAGCAGTAGTGTGTGAAATTCTCAGAAAATATGTACCGTATATATTGAAATAATTTTTGCAGTGTATGGGACTGAATTACATTTTTTTTATTCCAACCACATTACTATGCTTATTTAATTCATTTGATCAAAAATGTATCAAAGATTGAGTAGTGAATCCTGCAGGTTTCCTGCTCTTAAATCTTTTCTGTCAGGGACAAGTTGATTAATGGTTCCCACCATGCTGATGTTACTCAACAATAGTAAACTGTGCTTCATTCATATTTCAGACATCTCTGCAGCCAAGTTCAACCCGTAGAGCCCTGATAATAGGGACCAATACATCAATACATGCCAGGCAGACTAAATAAGGGAAACTTGTCTTATCATTGATTACCACTGTCATGATCTAAATCAGGGCCCCCCAAACTTTTTTACCCATGAACCAAATTCAGGTGTAAAAAGAGTTTAGGAGCAACACAAATATGAAAAAGTCCCTGGTGTGCCAAATAAGGGATGTGATTGGCTATTCGGTAGCCCCTATGTGGACTGGCAGCCTACAGCAGGCTCTATTGGCAGTACACCTGGTTTTTATGCCTTCAAGCCAAGAATTCAAAAATAAACATTGAGGCTGTTACTCACGAACCACTGGTTGGGGATCACTGATCTAGATGGAGCAAGGAGAGTTATCACAAATGAAATAGGATATAGAAGAAAGTCATCTTAAAAATCTCTATAGTAAAAACTGTTATTTTATATATTTTTAGCAGAGAATACTCTTTACCTTCACTTTAATAGCACTATACATGTAGCTTTTTTGTACAGACATATCAATCCACTATCAAAATGTATCTTTCTAGGTTTATTTTGTTTCAAACTGCTAAGATGAAACTCCAAGCTCTTATCACTTTCGTGACCTTACTCTGTTATTCACAATGCCAAGAACCTACGTATCCTGGTGAGTCCTTTAATTTGATACTAAAATTCCAAAAACGATTCTAGTTGGTACATGTGTATAAAGATTTTAGTTTTCACAGAAAATAATGAAACTATTTTCTTTTAATTCTCAGTCTTTGACATTCTTAAAGAACTTCGATTATCAACCGCTACCAATGAGAATATAGTTATTGGTTCAAATCCTGATCTGACTGCATTTCGAGTGAACCCTGCAATACAGTTAAAGAAACAAAGGTATGCGCCCGTTCAAAATAAAAATATACAAAGGAAATGACATTTCTGAAGTTATTGCACGAAAAAGGTGTATTGACACAGGGACTGATTTACTATCTTAAGTGCTAAATTACACCGCTGTAGTTGCCAATAGCAACAAATCAGAAATCCATTTTGATCACTTTAAAATTATTAAATTGATAAACAATAAAATAAATTAGTCTACCTAAGATCTGTATAATATATCTTAGCCAAAAATGGCAAAAATTTAATAATTTTTTGTTAAAGTTCTTATAAATTCTATATAGGCAGCCTAGAGCCTGTGCCTAGGGCAACAGTTTCACTGGGGCGATCCTTGAATTCCTATATTAAAAAACTGACATCACTACCCCCAGAACTTTGTGCTTAGTTTCCTCTAGCAGAGGCCTAACTTTGGGGTTCTAGGCCACTGCCCCCATGAAGAATAGGTTAGGGGGTTTTGGGTGACCTGCGGTTTTGGTTCTGTTGCAGGTGCCCACAACCCCCTCGCACCAAATCAAGGAAGCAGATCCCAAAAGTCCCCTTGGGCTTCAGCCACAAAAAAACACTACGGCTGCATTTGCAATACAATTATGGGATTCATTGGCTAAATTTGTTTTTACCTGCTGGGTCAGGCTGGAAGTGGTTGACAAAGTGTGTAAATAATTAGCAGTATAAACAAATACAAATATTAATAAACATTTTGTTTTTTTTTAAATGTTCTAGACAGATTGTACAAATTGCTTCTTTTGTAGCTCTTTCCCTTCAGATGGGTTGCCCTCAGATTATTCCATTCTTACAACCTTTAAGATACTGACAGATGCACCTTCAACTGTTATGAATTTATGGCAAATAATAGATTCCAATGAAAAACAAAAAGTCGGACTTCAGTTCTATAATGATACAAAGTCTTTGATGTTTTTCTACACAACGCAAGAAAGAACTCTATTCTTCAAGTCATACATTAATGTAAACAATCTTCTTGATGGCAACTGGCATAAATTATCATTGAGTGTTAAAGGCAATGAAGCCAAAGTCATTTTAGACTGCCAAGATGTCAGCACAGTTGCCATGATGGAGCCAAAGAACAAAAAAAGCAACCAGTGGAGGTCACTGATTAAAAGAGACACAGATGCCTCATTGGTAAGTATTAACTGGTTTTGGGAAATAGATTGTGTTGATTCTTTTGGATGTGTTATACACTCTAAAGCAATAAAAGAGAAAAGTTATTTAACAACTTCTTTAAAATGGGATGCTCAGATGTAGGCCATCAGCATTGGCTGGGCAAGTCACAACTCCCTACTACTCCTAGTAGAGTTTGTGTTGCATGCAAATCTTTTACCCAAGTTGGCCCCCACTGTACTTGTCAAAGAGGGGTATTTGACATTGTAGTACACACAAAGCTGATCTTTCAGTAAATATGGGCGCGAGTGGTTTTTAAAACAAAATAACTTTTCTGGGTGTTATACAATCCCTTTGCTGGTGCTGTTAGATGGTACAATCATTAATCATTTCATAAAAGCTTTAGACACTTTCATCCCTCGGATGGTTCTCTTATTCAAACCCCACAGGTAGTACTCACAGATTGGTGAACAAGTCCCTGAAGCCTGACCATTTGAGTCCCTAAACTGGGTACTAACCATTTCTGACTGCTCTACTAACTACCTTAAGCCTGCGTCATACTCCTACAACAAGATACTGCAAAACTTTGTAGCACTCAATTCACCTACTGAGGCCTACCGGCACCTCACGCTCCCCAGCAAACCACCTCCTACAGCTAGTGGGACCAAAGAGATAGAAGAATAGGGAACCCCGACACCCCAACCAATTACTGAACTGCCAGGGAAATACTTTAACCTGGAATGAGAAAGACTCCCCTTCCCAACTAAAAACAGGACCTGCTCATAGTTGGCCAAAAACCTCCTGGCAAAACCTTTACTCTTCTTCATTATCATTCAATATCATTCTAATATTTGCGAAAAATATGGTATGTGTAATGAGGTGGCATATAGGACAATATTACTTACTGTATGTATTATTCGGCCGAATGAACCCATTCTTACAGACAAAAGTGATACTTGTAGTTGGACACTAATAGAATAATAATTGAATGTCAACATAGTCATGCAAATAAACTTAAATGTTTATTCACAGTCACTGATGCATGTTCCAGTATTCCCAATAATGTACAGTCTTTCTCTCTTTAATATGCAGATATGTAAAATGTACAGTACAAGGATGCATAAGCTATTTAGCTGTCCATCTTACTGAGACATCTTACTGAGATGGGTGGCATCCCGCACCCAGTCCGCAGGCAACTGCACTCCATTGGGGTTGGCTTTCAGCATAATGTTCTTGTTAGCACTAGCCCCTTGTTACTTTGTCCCTGACTGGCTATAGGTACCACAAGGTATGTCTTTCACTTGCACAATTAAATCAATCACAGGCATGTCCAAATTTTACAGGTTGACCTCCAGCAGCTTGAAATACACTGTGATCCACAAAAAGCTACATCTGAAGAATGTTGTGAATTGTCTGATCAGGTAAGAATTCAAAACTATGCCTAAGTGCCAATGTTCAAGGTAGCAATAATATTAGGGTAGGATCAAGTTAAAAACAAAAGTAATTTAATGGTCAGAGCCCATAGGATTCACTTATCATCATTGGGCAGGGTGCAAAGTCCCCAAATTAGTTACAAGTGGCCATGTTTTTCTCAATTTGTACTCTGCCATACTGATATCAAGCACAGTTGCAGGTCAATCGGAAACTATTTTTACTATTTTTTTCTCTCTGCATCTTCTAAGATAGCATCATTATTGCCCAAAAAAAGAAATTAGAGGAGAATTGATTTACAGACAACTCCAATAATGAATTATACAAAAGAACTGGCAGAAGTTATATTTTGTAGCACCATCCATATACCATGATTTTAGTGGGATGAAAAGAAGAAGTAAATTGGTTAAATAAATCAAAGTGAAGGAAAGTTCATGTAACTCTCAGAGAATTTCATTGGGCATCTTTTTCAATAAATTAATTTGTCTCAAAACTGGTGAATCATTCATGTACTTAATTTTGTGGTGAATTTATTAAACAATAAATAAATATAAATATAAAGTGCTTCCAATTAATAAAGTGCCCTGTGTTTTGAGACAAATGAATTTATTGAAAAACATGCACAATGAATTTCTCTTTGGTTTTTTTTTTTTATAAACTCCGAATGCAAAAAATGCAATTTTCTAATTCGGACTTTTCCATCCTCGGGGTTTAATTAATTCTGAAAAATTCGTGATTTTTTTTTTTTATAAAATCAGACTTTTAAATCACACATTTTTCAGAATTAATTAAAACCCGAGGATGGAAAAGTCAGAATTAGAAAATTCAACATCTCAGACCTGTCGAGGTTGCATATAAGTCAATGGGAGAAGTTGCAATGATTTTTTGATGTGCGCTGGGTTTCGTGCGATACCCCAACATTTTCTGAGATTTCTGGCAAAAATCCAAAAAAATTGTTAAAATCCGATTTTTTCCAGCAAAGCAAATTTTCAGGAAAATGTAATAATAAATACAGTAAGCGTAAAAAACCCCAGCCGATTTGATCGGAGTTTGTAGCAGAAAATGTTGAGATAAATTCAGACTTTGATAAATAACCCCCTTAGAGTTACATTAATTTTTCTTCACTTTGATTTATTTCACCAATGTTCTTCTCCTTTTCATCACACTAAAATCATGGTATATGGATGGTGAGACACAATAAAACTCTTCTGGTAGTTCTTTTGTATAACACAGTTGCAGGTCCCCACACTTTTCCCATGTATACAGTATGGTCTGCATTTGGCAGATGGGTAGGCAGGTGGAGTGCTGGCAGGTACATGCTGCAAAGGGACCCTGTACTCACCAACAGCTCTATAGCAGGAAGTAAGGCAGTGATGCCAGTACTACTAGTGTTGTTGTCTTTACCAAGTGCATTGCACATGCAGCCCAGTCTGCCCTGACCCTGGGTGGAGGCACACTAAATCATAGGGGAACATTTATTATGCTGTGTAAAAAAACAGCAGGATAAAACACATTACCAGGCTTAGTTTTTTCATGGAGTGACTTCCATCAGAAGCAATGTAAAATCATGGCGGCAAATCTGGCATTTGTATGGCGTAAAATTACACACAAATACAAGAGGTCATCTGCACTCAAACCATTATCAATATATTTAAGACATTGAGACATTTTGTGCCTTAAGCAGACAAAAATTACCCTCCCCTTTAAACAAAACAGTTATTGTTCGCCAATATATTGCAATATATTTAAGCTTGCCAACTACTTCAAAGTCATCTGGCCAGTCCTACAGTCAACTTTATCTGATTCATTAAGAATTCTACTACTTCATTATACATTTTACAGAGGGACTAAGTTTTACCGGTAACTTACTTGCTTTCAAGGTTAAAATTCCCAAACATGGTTGCCCTTTTATTGGCCATCAGTGGGATCACCTGACTATAGCTGGAAAGGGTGGGAGCAACAAAATGGAGCTGGTCACTGCTCCTGTATAAACTAAAACAAGGGAAAGTTGTGCTAACCAATCATTTTTAAAATAATAGGCGGGGGTGCAATATGGCTGTGACCACATAATTCATACAGGCAAATACAAGAGTCCTCTGCACTCAACCCATTATCAAAGTAAAATTACACACTCGATAAATGTGCTATCTTTTTTACTACACTGTTTTTTGGCAAATTTCATTTTACTCTGCATAATCAATGCATAACCAATGTTTCAACCCCTTTTTCAGGCTCTCTAAACTTGATTAGTGTGCCAGAACATGTCGTTGCAGTTCTGAGGGTGCAGTTAAGAAGGGGTTGTTGGGAAAAATGCTAAAATTAGCAAAAAAAATTTGATTACAAGTTCTGATGGAGAATGCACTGGTTTGTAGGACATGCTGAACTGTAATATGAATCTAAATTAATTACAAATCAGCCTTGTGATGTATTGGTCGTTTAATATTGTAAATATACTATATTTGTACATTGCTCCACAAGCTGAGGTCGTTTTTAGCAACCCAGATCATTTCAGGTAAATTAGAAGATTTTCTTTGCTAAATGTATTAGATGGCCTTTGGCTCATGCAGTATCCAAAACATAAATTCTAGCATTACTAGATTAATCCTTTTTTGAAATTTAGTACACCATTAAAAAATGGCAACAACTGAAATACTGGACAAACACAGAGTTTAGTCAGACGTGGACAAAAAAATGTATAGCATGCATTAAAGGGGAGTAAACCTGAAAACTACCTTTTAATGATATTCTAAAACAACTTACAGTTCCTCTCAATTTTTTTTATTTTTTAAGGCTTTTGAATTTTTTTATATTTTTGTTGTGCAGATGTCAGGCTTGGAGTTGGTTATCTTGTTGGTAGGGCTTAGTTACTTTAGTAGCTAAGCAGCAGTTTGAAAGTCATACAATATAACAACATACTGAGAAGGTTTATTCCTTCCTGATATGCAACATGGTCAGAATTAGTGATGGGTGAATTTGTCCCATTTCACTTTGCCACGAATTTCGCAAATTTCCAAAAAAAATTGCAAAACTGGCGGAAAAAAGTTAACCGTCGATTTTGACGTGTTTTCCCATCATCAACTTTGACGCGGAGTCAAAATCTGTATTTCACACATTTTTCACCAGTTTCGTGAAGTTGATGCCGGCGCCCATTAAATTTAATGGGCGTCCGTTAATCGTCACCGGCATCCAAATTGTCGCCAACGTCGATTCCGTCGGCAGCGTCAAAAAGCCGGCAGCGAAACGCGGGAATTTGCCGCAAATTCGTGCCTGCCAAATAAATTCACCCATCACTACTCAGAATATGAAGCGTTTCGTTATACAGCATCATTCTGCCCACACACCCAGTGTGTTTTATTTTTATCTTTCAGTGTGGAGGCGCAGCAGAAATGGCTCTAGGTTCAAGTCCTCCAAGATGTAAATGTTCCCATGGGCTTATAGGTCGTTTGGGGGCTACAGGTCAAAAGGTAATTTAAAGAAAGCAAGCCATGTCAATAAAATAGAGACTAAAAAAGTATTTTCTGTATTTAAACTGCTTTTAATTATTTTTTAGGGTCAAAAAGGACACGAGGGGCAACGAGGAGAACCTGGTAGAATAGGAAATTTGGTAATGTACTTTATACGAGAAAATATTGCACACGTTCTGCAAATTTGAAATTGTCTTTTTGTATTTTTTTTTCCTTCTGCTTGTCAAAAGAAAAAGGTCTTGAATTGTGTGGGGAAAAATGGAGCTTTGTATATAACTGTGTATATAACTGTAGCACAGAAGACCCACAAAAAGGAAACAAACTGATAACATTTTGAAGTCTTCTTTCCATAGTTGAATACTCCCAAACTCCAAACAGCACCTTTGTTTGAAAGTTCATCACCAAGTGAACATCTCAGTGCTCTCCCACACTGTTATTCACAAATCGCCAGGTGTGCCCTTACCCTTAGGCTGAAAAATCATGAAATAGCACATCCACTTAAATATCCTTCCACATACCTACATCTGCTTGTAAACAATCAATATCACTTCAAACACCAGATAATTGTATATGCACACTGAGAAAAACAGAATGGAACATTTAGATACTTATCTCAAGAGGTCTGACTCTTTCATAACATTGAAGCATAAAAACTCTAGAACCTTTTACACCAGATCTCCAATTATATCTATAAACAGAACTTAATTAATAATCAATATTTAAGCATAGTAGGGAAACTACTCCCCCCCACTTCCAGATCCATTAGGCTTACTTAAAAAATATGTTTTTTAATTTTGCCACCCCTCAACGGTTTTTGGAACTACATCAACTATTTAGAAACAGAGTTGATGAACTCCATGCCTCAATTCTGTAAAATGTTAGTTGATCCAGCCTCTTGTCCTTGATGAGTGACTTATATGCACAAATCTAGTCAAGGACCATTTTAGATGTTTGGACAAAATCTAATGCCTGTACATTTTATATGTACTGTATATTGATGCAAGTAAAATTAATACAGTTTTTCTTTCTGACAATTAGTATACCCATATACACAATGTCCACCTTTGGTGTTTTTGGTGTTTGGAAAATCACTAGAAGGGAACCAATTGCCTTAGATTTTGTTTTACATAATTGTATACATAAGACATAATTGGTAGTGCTCTGAAGGACTGAATTGTTGCCAAATTCATACTTAGAATGGACTGATTTCTTTGTATCACTTTAATCACTCAGGACCTTAAACATGCTTACAAAAGAAATAAAATCTTGTTTTTGTTTTTCCACCTTTAAGGGCAGTGAATTACTTTCTAGGGGGGCAGCATGCTGCCCAACCACACCCACATTGGTTCAAAAACACTGGGGATATGCTGGAGATACAATGATTTTTTAAATTTCCTGTGCGCCAATCCCCATTGCTTTGTTCCCGATGATGAAAATTTGCACGAATAACGGGGAGGGGACAGGGGCTACGAACGGCAGTGGGCCTAGGGGGACCCAGTATGTAAATCCGGCCCTGGGTCTTGGGAAGGAAATAATTTACAGGTATTCCTGATTTTGATTGTATCAGGAAATTTTGAAATCATTCAATGAATTTTTACAGCATACTCCACTAAACATGCAATCAGTGGGATCTCCACTTTCTTTCTTTGCCTGGACAACCTAAGGCCTGGATTTCCAATTTGGCCGCTTCTAGGACAGAGGGTCCTCTCAAACCGCCCCATGAGTGAATGTGCCAGTTCCCACCAGAGTATTGGAGATTACACATCCCCAGTGCTCCTTAAAATGCAGTTAGGCAGCATGCCACCCCTAAAATCTTGTTGCCCTAGGCCTAGACCTTTCTGGACTTGCCACAAAAGCCTGGAGAGCTATCCACTAGATAGATTTCAACTGAGTTAGAAACCCTGGTTTCTAAGAATTTGCTGTCTACATTGTATATCCAAGTAACAAATTCTGGCTTAGAAAGAGGTGTTAGATGAAAAAAGATGTTCAACATCCATTGTTGAGCCAGCATTTCACATAAGTTTTCACTTACATAACAGTGCCATGTCTGAGTCAATCTATTTCATTTATTCTAGCTGGCCCTTCGGCTGCAATGTGTGATCAATTTACATATTTGTGGAAGCCATGTTTTTGCCCTTAATAGGGTTTTCTTGAGGACATGCAAGTACCTAATGTGCCTTTTTTTCTGTATAGGGGACTCGAGGTAACCCAGGAGCATATGGTCAAATTGGGGACCCTGGACTAAAAGTAAGTATTTTGTCAAGAAAGTGATACTTTTGTTTGTAATACAATGATGCCAATAACACTATATTTTGTTCTAGGGCGAGAAAGGAATTCAAGGGGAGAAAGGAGCAAGGGGCCTTTATGGTGAAAGGGTATGTATTCTACAAAATATTACAAAATGACACATTAACCATATTTCTGATTAGTTATTTTTAGTTTCATTTTCACCCAATGCATAAGACTCAAAGTTATTTTAGATGGCTTATGTTTAGTAAGTATTAAAAAATAACTCTCATACACACTTAGGAGAACGTAACGGGCATATTTATTATGCTATGTAAAACAAAATTCACAGAAAAAATGGTGTAAAAAGCTGTGCAAAATAAATGGCGAATTTATCAAGGTGTGTGTAATTTTACCCCATGCAAACACCAGATTGGATGCTGTTTCCGGCAAAAGTCACTCTAAGAAAAAATGCTTAAAAAAATGTATGCTATTTTTTACAAGGCGAAGCCTGGAGATGTGTGGTGTATTATCCCTCCAGTGTTTTACATGCATAATAAATATGCCCCTATGTGAAAATATGTTACCTAACAGGCCCAACACAAGGCCCAAATATTTATAAATGAAACAATATGCAACAAGCATGTAAACTCTGTATAGATTAAATATATTGGGGCTCATTTATAAAATTCGGCCCTGCCCTGAGCATGGTTATATTTATAAAGCTGGATAAGAGTGTGTGTTAACCTGCAAAAAGAAATGCAATTTTTTTTTTCGCACTGCGAATGTCCATAAGAGCCTTTTAAATATGTCAAAAAATGTGAATTGCAAATACGTTGTGCTTGAGTTACACCACAACTTAATTAATACAAAATATTCGCAAAGCAGTTTCATAAATTGCAAACTGCTAAAGCAACGCTCCATAGGCCCCAAAGAAAATACAGCTAACGTGTGAGCTGGTTCTTGCTCTTTCCACTAATTCTGGTAAGAGCCAAGTGTGATTTTAGCTGTGTTGGTCTTTGCTGAAAAGAAAATGCAGTGGGGCAGTATGGCATTGAGCTAAGCTTTAGGGTTTTATACACTTTTGTATAAGGATTTGTCAGACTGCCTCTGGAGCCACTACATGTTTCCTGTTCCCATTTCAAGCAGTTTTAAAGTTGAATTAGATTCTGAACACTATACATCAGAAATCAATTGAGTCTGAGACATGAATAAATTCAGACTGTGTATTCAAAAAAAGAAAAAAAAATATTCTTAAATATCTTGTTTCAAAGGGTGATCGTGGGGATCCAGGATTTAAAGGATTACCAGGAGCAGATGGTTTTAAAGTAAGTATATAACTAAATTTTGTGTCAAATATTCTGGACCAATTCAGTGCTGTGTAAACGTAGCAGGACAAATGAACATTTTTGAAAATATAACTCTTGAAGACTATTGTTCTTCAGTTTAATTAACAAAAGTATGTCAAATAAAAGCACTTCTGATGCCGGGGAGTATATGGGCAACACAACTACCGTTGAGCTAAATATTTTGCAAAGTCATTTGCGGGACATCAGTCATACCAGCACAATTCTCTGCCATCTTGGGACCAGAAATGCAGGTGGCCCTTGCACTCAAACAACATATCAAGGCTCCATAGGTTTTTCTAAACATGTGTTTA
Organism: Xenopus laevis; assembly: GCF_017654675.1. Lineage (NCBI taxonomy): Eukaryota > Metazoa > Chordata > Amphibia > Anura > Pipidae > Xenopus > Xenopus laevis. The sequence continues at coordinate 82,123,946 of NC_054380.1, forward strand.
ATAGGAATTACTGAATGGCTGTTTTGAATTCAGTGTTGTTCATAGATTATTACTGAATTTATTTGCTTTATTATGAAGTTATGTTCTGGTTTAATTCAATTTCCTTACCTTTGTAAGGTGCATATCTAATTCTACCACAGCATTATTGGGTGGCAATAGGTTGGTGGATCCAGTAGAAACTGTTAATTGAACCACAAAAATGTGGGTTTTGTAGAATTTGGGTTTTGGGGGTAAAGATTTCTATGGAGATTATTGGTTGGGGAAAAGGTTTTTCATGGGGATGACAACTTATGGAGAAGAATTTTAAGGGAGATAGTATATGGAGGAGTAGGCAGGGAGATGTTTTTGTTGGTTTACATCTATATATGTATTACATATACATTTATCATTATAGGGTGTTGCAGGCTCACCAGGGAACAGGGGGCCAACTGGGCCAAAAGGAGTGAAGGTAAGCATGAATCTACAAATAGAAATGTCTCTACAAGTCTCTACAAAAACATATACACTTTTACATAGTGACTGTTTACCTGTTGGGGTATGCATTGATTGTTTTTGTGTTCAAAGGAGGGGCTCCAGTACTTAAATCTGATTCCAAGAGTATTAATCAGAGTGCAATATATCTTGTTCATGATATTTGTTGCACTAGAATAAACTCTTGTCCCCCATACCAGAGAGGAATGTTTCTAGTCCATAATTTGTATAAAAACAAACAGTGTAAAAAAACAAAAACACAATTAATTGGTTGCCTCTGTTAAATAGCCACTAAGAGGCAGTTTTGTGACAGAACAAACAAAAAAATTATTCTAATACTCTGACAATGATTATTACTCCAATAACTAGAATATATGTCTTTAATGGTGCATCTTTTCTACAAATATACATAACATACTAGTCCTTGTCTTCTCATCTAGGGAGAACAAGGAGAGACTGGATCTGAAGGAATCACAGGGTTCAGAGGAGTGAAGGTGAGCTTTGGTTTTTCTTTTACTGAATAAATGCAAATTTGTCAATAAGCATAAATTAAATACAACTAATCATTTAAAGCAAGAAAAATGGTGTTCCACACACAATTTCTCATTTGGCGGAAAGGTTTTCATTTACTCAAACTCTTATTGGGTATCTGCCCTACCACCCACACCTACAATGGGGATATTACACTAATCTAAAGGGTTTATTTTTGTTATGGAGTTTATTGCATCCTCTTATTAGTATGAAATAGCTGCAAATTTGTTTGTGTAGCTTTGGAGGCAACTGCTAAAGGCCAGTTCTAATGAACAAATTACTGAGCAAACATAGATGTAAATGAGGACCTGTTACCCTAATAAATAATTCCAAATGTTATCCTGTTAGTCAAGCAAAATTGACTTAAATCATAAACATGTTTAGGGGCAAATTCACTAAAGCGTGTATCGTCTAATGCTAACGCAAATTCGCCAGTGTGACGTAATTTCGTTACTTTGCCGATTTACTGACGGGTGCTGGCGTAAATTCGCTAGCGAAGTGGACCTACTCTATCACTACTTCGCACCCTTATGCCAGGCGAAGTTGCACTATGGCGAAGGGACGTAACTACGCTAATTCACTAACTTACGCATTTTACTGAACGTTACCTCTTGCACCAGACTTGCCTTCGCCACCTCAGACCAGCCGTAGTGCAATAGAGTAGATAGGGCTTGCTTCAAAAAAAGGTGAAATTTTTTCTAAGTCCCAAAAATCGCTGGCGTCTTTTACTTTTTTAAGGGTGATAGGCTGAAAAAGATCGTAAATTATTTGGGGGGTGCCCTCCTTCCCCCCTACATTTCCTAACATATGGCACCTAAACTATACAGTGGGCACTTGTGTAGGGCAAAATAACAACTCTATTTTATTTTATGAAGCTTTCCCAGGCTTGTGTAGAGTAATGTATTTGCTGCTACATATACATCCATTGTACTCTAACTAGGCGCTGTATGCAAATTAGGCATCGCTAGCGTAATTTTGCTTTGCTTGATGAATTAACGGTAGCGCAACTTCGCTACCTTTCGCCTCCCTGAGCACAACTTCAGATTTTTAGTGAAATAGTGGTGCTCTGGCGGAACTTCGCCTGGCGAAGTACAGCGAAGTGTGGTGAAGCCAAGGCTGCCGCAACTTCGAAGGTAAGTAAACCTTGTTTTCTTCATTCTTTTGGATCAACAATTAGAGCATACAGGCAACTGGCATTTTTGAAAGCTGTTATTAAGGCAAACTTTGTTTCATCCTTAAATTGCAAAATTTTATTACATACTTTATGAATATTCTCAAAAGCAATTTGGTCTCAAACTATACAAGTGTGAAAACATGGTTACTAACATTGGCAAAAGTGTTTGCAAACGTTTTTTACATCCCCCATATGTGTACTGTATATCGGGAATTGGTCCCTAAGCTCAGTAAGTGACAGCAGTAACATGTGCAGTAAATCAGCAGAAAAAAAGATGGGGAGTTACAGGGGCATATTTTGGGGGGCACAGTTGCTGTGGTTGCCTTGGGCTGATACTAAACCCCAAAACATAATGAACAACATTTCTGTCCTACTTCTTTAGCTAAGCTTTAGTTCTCATTTAAATGCTTACATTTTAAATTCTAGGGTGATGATGGCTTCCGAGGAAAGGATGGGCCCCGTGGCAGACAAGGGAAAAAGGTATCACTAAATGTGTTCTAGCAACTACTGCTAATACTACTGCAACTAAAACAAGATTTTTTTTATATCTGTAAAGTAAAAATAATATCATAAAAATGCAAGGTGTAGAAAAAAATAATTAAATACACTGTATGAGTAAAGAATGGCCTGAGGATGTATGATACAAATAGTTTGAACTACTTTGTCTTCCAAATGAGTGCTAATTCAGTGTTTTATAGAATATCTAAATCTTAGCAACCGTTCCATATGAAACCAGCTAAAAGATAAAAAATAAGATGAGAGAGCATTATAATGATAAGCACAGGTGCCAAAGGTATAACCAAAGTGGGGAGTACCAGAAGCAAATGAGACTGGTAATTATTGACTGTATTCTGTACTGACAAACCATATCAATTATTTGCAGGCACTTATTGGTGACCCGGGTGATCCTGGAATCATTGGCTTAAAAGGCATGCCAGTAAGTAACATAACGATTGACAATATGGACTTATTTTCATAATTTTAGTATACCTGTGAAGTGCTTTTTCTGACTGCATTTATTGATTCTAGATGCATGAAAGCATTCAACTGAAAAATACTTTGCTTTTTAGGGTGTGCCTGGATCAAAGGGGAGAAGTGGTACACAAGGTCCACAGGTATGGATAACTGTACAGTTCACTACAGAAATTTCACTACTGTAATTTGTTTAAAGTTGTGGTTGTATTTTCACCCCTAAGATTACATTCACAATTTACTGGTTATTATTTTGACTTTAAGCCCCACCATGTAGTCAAAGATTTGGTTGTGGGTACAGTCATCTTTTCCCCACCCCAATAAAAATGTATCCAAAACTGGTTTTAAGGATAAATCAAAGCACAAAAATATGAGCTGCATATACCTTTGTAATGGGTGTAACTTCATTTAGTCATTACCAATTGGTCCCCATCCACTGCTTTGGATGCATTTAGCGTAAAAAAACTCCATATTTTTGTAAGTCTAGAATAAGACTTATAGGGGAATGTAATTAAAGTCACAAAGAGCAAAACAATTCGCACCAATAAGACTAAAACTCCACATCTCACAATGTAATATTGTTCCTTAAACGGTTGTTCCTTAAACGGTTCTTAAGAAGTGCTTGAAGGTGTCGTAATCTTTTGGAGCAAACGACTTTTTCAGTAAAAATTCGACTGTCGAAGTTAAATCCTTCAACTTAGAATATCTAAGTCGAAGGATTTAGCGCTATTCGTAAAATCAAACGATTAAATCCTTCGATTCGAAGGATTTTAATCCATCGATCGAACGATTTTTGTTCGACCATTAAAAAGATTGCTAAGCCTATGGGGACCTTCCCCATAGGCTAACATTGACTTCGGAAGCTTTTAGGTGGCGAACTAGGGGTTTGAAGTTTTTTCTTAAAGAGACAGTACTTTGACTATCGAATGGTCGAATAGTCAAACGTTTTTTAGTTCGAATCGTTCGATTCAAAGTCGTAGTCGAAGGTCGAAGTAGCCCATTCGATGGTCGAAGTAGCCAAAAAAAACATTCAAAATTTGAAGTTTTTTTCCCTCTATTCCTTCACTCGCGCTAAGTAAATGGGCCCCCAAAATTCGCAAAAGGTCTTCCACTGTCGGAAGTGGTCGCAAAAGCTATATTAAATTTGCGCAAAACAAAATTTGTTCGCGCAAAGGCATAACTTTTCACATTATGACTTTTATTACATTCCCCCATTTGTTTGATAGGATTGCGTAGAATAAGTAGATAGAATAGTAGAATTTTGAAAACAAAAAACAATAATTTGAACATTTTGATTCAAGCAATATTCTCTGGGTTAGAAATATTATTTAGGTTAAAATGATTTTATATGAAAGAATATAGTATGTAACTGGACAAACTTTAATTATATGTATCTTATGGTTTTAGCATCTGGGTTCCTGCACAGTACTCTACTATACAGTAACCAATGCTGATAAGTACTGTATTTTTATTATGAACATTTGTCTTTAACAGGGGATAGTTGGAGACCCTGGTTTACCTGGAAGAGATGGTGATGATGGAATTGAAGTAAGATCTTGTCTAAGACAAGACTGACAATGAAATGTTACAGTTGCTATAATGTATTTTTATTTTGGAGGGTGAAATTTGACTTCCCTCTGTTATAGATATTAAGTTTAATGATATGTGATCTTAGACATAAACAATATAGTTTAATAAACTGAACACCACAGTGATGTAACTACTGGGGATACAGGGGGTCAGATCACACCTGGGATTGCACCCCTTGGGACTTGCTGGAACAGTGTTAAGACATATGTCAGATGGCAGGGAAAGGGGAAATTATTTTTGCTTCATGTGTCAGTAGGGCACTAGTGATTCTGGAAGGATGGGGGGCTGGTGGGCTAGTTACACCACTGAAATGCCAGTTTACATTTTTCAGGTTATATATATATCTATGCATGGATAAAGACACATTTGTATTTTAAGTTTAGTCCATGTGAAATCTAAATGAGAATACAAATAAAACAAATTTAGACTGATTTTGCTTCTACTGCTACATCCAGGTCCATCAAGGTTAGTTGATAATCTGTGTTATATTTAGGCACATGGGGTATATGCTCAAATGTTATAATGTGAAAAGCCAAATGTTTTAATAAAAATAATAATAATAATAATACTGTAATGGAAGAACAATCATGTATCTTCAAATTCTAGGCATATCAGGGGCGTCAAGGACGTGGAGGAAAACCAGGATTTTTGGGAGAAAAGGTAATACAAGGAAAACTTTATATTTAAAGAAAAAAATAACGAATGTTCGGCACAGATCAAACAACTTTATATACAGTTGCTATCAATATCGGGTAAAGTTGAGATATACATTTGGTAGAACTTATGTACATAAATGCACAACTCAGTCAGCAGGTGTAAATCACTACTCCCTGTTTTGGTGGAACAGGGGAATGCATCTTTCCTTGAATTGATGCTCTTTCTGTTGCCTTGTTCCTTTAGCTTTACCTTTTTGGTTGCATGCCCTTCCCCATTAAGTATTTTAATTGTTATTGGGTGACATTGTTTTAGCTGCTTTATGAGGTTGTATTGGTGGCTTGTCTATTTCTTGATCATACAGAAGATAGTTTTGCAAGGGCTTAACTTACTAAGTCTCTATGTACTGTACCATTATCATGTTTCAATTTAATTGTCTATTATGAATATAGTGTTGTTCTCTCATAGCATTCTGCCATGTTTCTTATTAATGCCTCCTCAGGGATCCCAATCAATCCCCTTAATTACCCAGTTTCCATTTCACAAATTTTATAATGCATAATTACAAAACTCTTACCTCAATAACTCCTTCTCTCACATCCCAACTTAATTAATATTAATTCATTGTTAAAGTAGTGGTATTTCTGGTTCAAACAGCTATTCTGAACACCTTCTTAGCTAAACAATCTTTGAAGTTTAATTTTTCTGGGTTAAAATCTTATGGAATTCATCTGTCTGGGCACTCCCTAAGCAATGACACCTTTCAATTTTTATTAACAAGGCTTGGATTATAAACCCTACGAATAACGGTCTCTAACTTCTTTCCATTACTGTTTCCTAAAAGTTAATACAAGTATGGGATCCCTTATCTGAGAAAGTTATCCAGAAAGTTCTGAATTACAGAAAGGCCATCTCCTATAGACTCAATTTTAAACAAATAATTCTAATTTCTAAAAATTATTTCCTTTTTCTCTGTAATTACAAAACAGTAACTTGTATCAGTGGCAAAAAAAATTCCTACAGGATTAATTTAATGCGTAAATGACTTTTAGCAGATGATTTCAAATTACAGAAAGATCTCTAATTTGGAAGCCCTAGGTCGGAAGCATACTGGATAACAGTGCCTATACCTGTGGATGTCAACTTAATCTTCCTACTTTAAATTTTGTGGGAAAAATATGTCTTGTTGATGTGTTCTTTTAATATTAAAAATGTTTATATTTAGGGAGAAAAGGGAATAACTGGACCGCGTGGACCTGAGGGTCAGCGAGGAAGGCCTGTGAGTAGTGGACAATGTGTTCATCGTTTAATTAACAGTATTTAACAAATCTATGAAAGAGCACATTATGTTTAATTTATGGTATGGTTTGTACTAAAGGATAAAGCACCTTAACCTGATAATCTATTATGCTATGGGACAACACATATTTCTGGGCTGGAACTCTTAGAGCTCTTCTACTGATATTTCATAAAAATAAATGCTTCATAACTCCTATGAACACTGGAGGTATATTTATAAAGGACTGAAGAGATGATTTTGTACAAAGTCATAATATAATCCTTCAAATTACATTTTACTTTAACAGACATTGTTGACATTTTTTTAAACATTTTTGGATATCTTTTGATATGACCATGGCAGCCATACTGTATAAGTCTTGCCAATATTTAGTTTCTTGTATAAAGGCTTATTTTCAATGGACTAACGTGGTAGAATATTTTGGAACATTGCTTTAAATATTGAAAGTCACAAGGAAATACGGCCTCATGAACTTTAATATAAACTTGCTTGGGAAAATTAAATGGATGGCCATTTTTTTAAGATTTTGACATCTACATTGATTAATCTATATAGTTCTGCCCCACTTAATTTAGCAAGGAATGGTATAATGGAAAATTTAGAATTAAGTTTTTAAGCAAAACGATAAAATACATTTTTTTTTCATATGGCCTGGTATCCTTTGACTTATTTTAAAAAAAAAGAATACTCAGATATATTCCAAAATATGGAAAACATCTAAAGACAAATAAGTTTTGAAAATAGTTATCCTTTGAATTAAAAATATATATATATTTTCACATCTCCATAATTTAGACTGTTCTGATATTTAATACTCACCCCTTATGTTTTATCTTCCACAGGGTCCTACAGGTCCTAAAGGTGAAGCTGGGAAACCTGGCAGGCCTGGATTTATTGGGCCACCTGGTGAGGCAGTAAGTTTATTAATTTTTTTCACATTTTTAGATATAAGAACCACTTAAAACATTCAAGCTAAATTTATAGTATCATCTTAAGGAATTTTCTTTTCAATAGTTTTTATGAACAATTTCAATTGTAAAGAGTAGATATTCAGAAGTTTTAGAAGCATTAAACACTATCCAAATTATTTTAGAGAGTTATTTGAAATATGAATAAGTTGACTTTTAAAACATAGTTACATTTTAAATTTGGGATGAAAAAATACAAAAGTTCATTAAGTCCAACCCCTGCAAATAACCCCCAGTGCACATACACACACACACTTATATACACACATGCCCATACAGACTAATCAATAACGCACATACCATAACAATAATTATACTGATACTTTTCCTAAACTAACTGTAGATCAAGCAAGCAAGAAGCAAGGGATATTTTACACATTGTATTAGTATAATTATTTTATGTATTGTACTTTTTTGTGAAACATTTCTTTACAAATACATACAGTAGAACATTCAAATATAATAGTATTTAAAAAATTAATATATCCTTTTTGTTTTAACAGGGTAATGTTGGTCTCCCTGGTGCCACAGGACAAAAGGTATATTCAGTTGCTTAATTCAGGGGTGTCAAACCAATATGTACAGTAGTTTGTGAGTTTATAAAGCAGATAAAGGTGTTAATATTGTGCCAAAATTGGATTTTTGAAGCAAAGCCCCATTATGTGGGTTTTATATGTTTAGTACAGTTAGAGGCAGATTTATCAAAAATTTAATTTCAAATTGAATTAAAAAAAAATCACATATACTTTTGTATTAAAAAACCTGAATCCCTAGTATTTTTTAACATCCTCAAAATGGTATTTCACTTCAGTGCATCACTGACAAAGGTGCTCCCCCATAACAAGTTCATACATATTGTGCACAGTTTCACGAAACATGAACAGTATCACATGCTCCAACATTTTTCCAAAATACCATCCATTTATATACTGTTTCCACAGTGCACCAAAATGTTATATATAGATATCCCCAGATTCCTCATTTCATCTCCTATGCCTTCAGTAACTCACACCTCTTCCTAGAACTACCAAAGGAATGTTTCTCAGATTAATTCCCCTGACATCTGACCTGAGCTGAAGTACAACTTGCTCAATATTTGTGTTTTTTTACTATAAAATCAGAATTTTTAGTGGAAAAAACCCATGAATTTTTTGGGATTTATTATTCAGATCAGAAAATCCGGCATCTCAGAACTGCTGAGGATGCATATAAGTCAATGGGAGAAATCCGGAAGATATCTTGATCTGCACTGGGTTTCGTGCAATAATCCGAAGATTTAATGGTTTTCGGGCAAAAATCAGAAATCCGATAAATTCATGTTTTTTCAACACACAGGAAATTTTCGGCAAAAATTATTGATAAGTAAGGGGAAAAAGTAATGAGATAAATTCGGACTTTGATAAATGGGCCTCCTAGAGTATCAGTACCCAGTGCAGGAGGTAAGAAGCACTGAAGGAAGCCTCAAAAAGATCTGATCCTTCTTCTAACTCCTGCCCTGTGGGTTAGTGGACTCTTCCATCAATACTAACCCCTTGGGTTAGTTGCCTGCAGGGTCAGCCAGGATTGCACCCACATAATTACTGGCCAATGGGTGAAGTGATATGTAAGTAAATTAATTAAATCTTTTAGTCCTACTTATAGCACACCTAAGGGGTAATTTGATTAATGCCCAGACACAAGTGCAAGAGCATTAAAAAACTGCTCATTTATTATTATGCTTTGCAAAATGTAATTTGCAAAAGAAAAAAAATGATGTAAAAAGCTGTGTAAAATATTGTATGGTGTGTATGTCATTTTACACCATGTGAACACAAGATTTGAAGCCGTTACTTTGCTTTGCTTCATACGGAAGTCACCCTAAGGAAAGATGCGTAAAAATGTTACACAATTTTTTTACTCTAAAGCCTGGGGATGTGTGGTGTATTATCTCGCAGTTTTTTTACACAACATAATAAATATGCTCCTAAAAATCCGATTTTTATCGGATTTTCATGATTTTTTCAGATTTTTCACCGAAAACTCAGATTTTTGCCAGCAATCTCCAAAAACTTCGAGGTATTGCACAAAACCCAGTGCACATCAAAAAATCATTGGGACTTCTCCCATTGACTTATATGCAACCTTGACAGGTCTGAGATGCTGGATTTTCTGATTCTGACTTTTCCATCCTCTATGTTTCATAAATTCCAAAAAAATTGTGATTTTTTAAAATTGTGATTTTTTTAAAATTGTGATTTTATTTAAAAAAAAAATCATATTAATATTTGGTACTAGAGGCAAATCTAGGCAAAACTAGAGGCAAATCTGGTTTGAATTTACTGATTCAAAATTGTATAAACTGTGGCAAGGGAACCACAATCTACCAAGCAAATTCTCCTCATGAATTACAAATAATTGGTACACGAAAATATCGGTACACGATTTTCTAATCCAAAAAAAGCAAACAGATCATTTATCATTTATTGTTTTAGTAATGTTTTATTGTTTTATTTTAGGGCAGTACTGGAGTCCAAGGAATTAAGGGCAAGGAGGGAGAGAAGGTATAATTATAAGTGAAGCTTTTCTATAATTATAAAATGTAAACTGTACTTCGTTTAAAAATTTCATTTTCTATAAAAAGTATGCCTGTCCATTTATTCTCAATTACTAGGACACCTATTTGGGGAGGAATTTCTGTGAAGTATTTATAAGAAACTATCGAAAATGCTGAATCATTATTTATCCATCTCTATATAGTAAAAAAATATTTTTTTATATAATGAAAGAAAAACATTTTCTTTGTATGTTTTTTTTTAAATAGATGAAGTTGAATTAACTTTTAGCATGATGCATACAAATGAGTTGTAGCTGAACAGAACATTGTATAAAATACTAAAGCTATCAATTTACAAAGAACTTTAAAACCATTAATTATTGTAACGGATGAATATTGTAAAATTACTTTAAATTACAATTTTACTCATTTTTGGGTGGAGGAATCCTCCCTTTTGGATGGCCTTATTCCCAATCATTGTATTACTATCCCAGACTGATTCCTGACAATATTTCAATAATTATCATTAACACCCTTTTTTTAAAGCTTGCAGTGTCCTACAGTACTGTATTTATAAGAAGAATATGTCAATCAATAGCTTCAGATTTGGAATGTCAAAATACTCTGCTACAAACTTTATCTTTATTTACATTTAGGGAGAAAAAGGATCAAAGGGACCAAAAGGAAGTGTAAGTATAAGTGAACTAGTTATATACTGTTGTTTCAAGTATTTATATTAACAAATACATGCATTTTCTAGTCTGGTGACATAGGTCCAAGAGGTCCTGAAGGACTTCAGGGGAAAAGAGGACCAGCAGGAGAAGCTGGAGCTCGTGGGAGACAAGGAGAACAAGGGGATGCTGGTGATCCTGGCATTCCTGGAGAAATTGGACCTTTGGGTTCCAGAGTAAGTCTTCATTTAAAAAAATGAACCCATTTACATATGTATTCCTTATAGGAATCAGTAAACCTAGGGATATGGAATTTCTCTGAAGCATTCAGGAATTCCACTGAAACTACAAAAGGGAAAGGTTTCTGAAATGCCAATAAGGTGTAACTGGCTGCATTAAACAGCATCTGTGACTGAACGCAAATATATCAAAAAGGGGCTGTTATATATATATATATATATATATATATATATATATATATATATATATATATATATATATATATATATATATATATATATATATATATATATATAAAAAACATTTTTAAAGAAAAATATAACAATAATTAATATCAGTGTTATGATAATAATGATGAAAATGTATCTATATCAGAAAATTAGATTTGTAATAGTAGATTAATAATCTTGAAAACACCCCTAAATTGGTTTGTTTTCTCTTCTTAAAGGGACCATCTTTTCCGGCTTCTCATGTAATAGAAGTTTGCAGAAAATTTGTTCTTGAACAGATGTCTTCATATGCACAAGCTGTAAGGCGACAATGTGCCAGTGCTTGCCCGTTGTATGGTGAAGTACCCATGGGAGCACCAGGACCAGTAGGATTGCCTGGACCTCCAGGAAAACAAGTAAGTATACCTTCATATAAACCTGGATAAACCAATGGACTGATCAAATGACAATGAAATGAATGAATGGACATGGTACTTACTGCTGAGCAGTAGTAGTACTAATACATATAAAGTGCAAGCAAATAAACGAAACTAGTAAGACACTGTTAAGTGACAAGCTGCATGTGGCTGTTGGGGTTTAACTAAGAAAGTGCACAAAGCCATGACCAATTTTCTTGTCACTCAGCTCTGTTTGATATAACAGTACTGAAGGTTTGCATAATACAGTAGTTGTGAACAGTACAGCAGCAGCATAACATGTTTTAAATGATTTTCATAGGGTAAACCTGGACTGAATGGGCTTGAAGGTGAAACCGGACCAGAGGGATTTTATGGTGAAGCTGGAGATCCAGGAAAACAAGGAGAAAAAGGTAACTTGTTTGTACAGTATACAGCAGAAAGCACAAAAAGACTCATATAAAACTATTAGGGGCAAATTCATCAAGGGTCGAATTTCGAGGGGTTGAATCCCTCGAAATTTGACTGGGGAATAGAATTGAATAGAATCGAATAGGCAATTCGGGCGAATTTACGCACTGGCGAATAGTCAGTATTCGTCAGGCGAATAGGCGCTCGATCGAATATTCGCTCGAAGGATTTTCATTCGATCGAATGGCTTTTTATTCGATCAAAAACTTGGAAAACAAGCCTATGGGACTTTCCCAAAGGCTTTTAAAGCAATTCGGTAGGTTTTAGGTGGCGAAGTACGCAGTCGAAGTATTTTTAAAAGAGACAGTACTTCGACTATCGAATGGGCGAATAGTCGCAGCGTTTTTGTGCTCGATCCAGTACTTCGACTATCGAATGGCCAGCCACCACATGGCAGAGGGGAAGAGCAAGGGAAGGAGGTAGGGCAAGTGACAGAGGGGAGGGGTTTAGGGGCGAAAGGCAGAGGGGAGGCGAGAGCGGCAGAGGGAGCATGAGAACGCGGACTAGGGGTAGGCAGAAGACCCTTTAACAGGTACCCCCAATGTTGCACCCTAGGCAGGTGCCACTTTTTCTACCCAGAGTTCTGGCCCTGGTATCAGTATCTAATGTGGTAATACTGATTCTCACGCTATAGCTTTTTATATCTTTATATATACATACAGTATCTGTAGATATATATAATATTACAGAGTGACCCGCACTCCATTTGCTCATGAATCATGTGTGCTTTATTTAATGCATATCCAACGTTTTTGCCCCATTAGGGCCTTTCTCAAGGATAAATTGCAAGTGCTAAAGTGCATATTTAAATACCCTTAGAATTATCAGCAGTAAAAAAACTTTCCAACAATCAGTATCTTTTTCTTTCTTGTATAAACGTAAATGCAAAACATAAACTCTCACCACTGGGTGTCACTGTAGTGCAAGTGAATCTCGTATTCAAGTGAAACAAATGTCTATTCATAATAAGTCCATTCTTGCAAACCTGTAAATTTATACAGATCAGATACGTACAAGTTTCAGGAATTACTGATATACATCTCATTAAACAAGCAACAACTAGGGATGTAGCGAACGGCGGAAAAAATGTTCGCGAACATGCGTCCAAAAATGCGAACGGTTCGCGAACGTCGCGAACCCCATAGACTTCAATGGGAAGGCGAATTTTAAAAGCTAGAAAAGACATTTCTGGCCAGAAAAATGATTTTAAAGTTGTTTAAAGGGTGCAACGACCTGGACAGTGGCATGCCAGAGGGGGATCAAGGGCAAAAATGTATCTGAAAAATACATTGTTGACACAGCGCTGCGTTTTGTGCTGTAAAGGGCAGAAATCACACTACGTCACTCAGGTGATGTTTCTGGACACGGAATGTGAAAAAGCTCACACAGCTAGGTGGCACTTGGTTAAAGACTGGGCAAACAATGCCTGCAAGGGCAACGTATACAGTAGTGGATACGAAATATATTATTGCTGCTGTAAAAACATCACTCAGGTGATGTTTATGGACACGGAATTATTATTGTTATTTAGACAGAATGTGAAAAAGCTCACACAGCTAGGTGGCACTTGCATACCTCCCAACTGCCCCTCTTTTGACCACTCAACCCCCTGTCCCTCTTTTGTACTGCAAGTCCCTCTTTTCTCTGCACTGAACAGCCAGAAAAAAAACAGTTTCTAACTTAATTGGCTTTTGGCAGAGAGCTCAGAACAGATAACAGGTGCAAATAAGATACTTTGTATCAATTTTGACTCTGGTTGGTGCTGGTAGTGGTGAACTACTAGGAGGAGCAGCACACCAGTCCCTCTTTTCTCTGAACTGAACAGCCAGAAAAAAAACCAGTTTCTAACTTAATTAGCTTTTGGCAGAGAGCTCAGAACAGCTAACAGGTGCAAATAAGATACTTTGTAACAATTTTGACTCTGGTTGGTGCTGGTAGTGGTGAACTACTAGGAGGAGCAGCACACCAGTCCCACTCCCCAACACAGCTAGACTAATAGCACTGGGCTCTTATAGTAGCAAAGTAAAAAAACAAAAAAGAAAATAAAAGCAGTCCTTACAAGGACTATTGGGTTATTACAGCAGTCAGCAGATGAGATCGAAGCAGTGCCCACAGCAGCTACATACAGAGCACTGCAGTAGAAGGTAGATTACTAGTCAGCAAAGCTAACTAACCTAAACTCACTGTCCCTCAAATCCCTGCAGAGTTCTGTCCCTACAATACAGAGCAGTATCAAGTAGATTACTAGCCAGCAAAGTTACTATCAACTGTCCCTCAAATCACTAAACAGCTCTCTCCCTACACTATCTCTTCCAAGCACACACACAGGCAGAATGAAAAAACGCTGCAGGGCTTCAGTTTATATATGGAAGGGGAGTGGTCCAGGGGGTGTGGGGGTGGTCCAGGAGGGAGAGCTTCCTGATTGGGGTGAGAGGGCAAAAATAAGCGCCAGCTAAGGCGAACCCAAATTGGCGAACGTAGCGCAACGTTCGCGAACATTCGGCGGACGCGAACGGTCGATGTTCGCGCGAATTAGTTCGCGGGCGAACAGTCCGCGACATCCCTAGCAACAACTTAACATTTCTATGTTGCTATTTGTAACAATTGTGCTTCAAAATATAAAAGGCTGATTAATCTGTCTCTGCACATAGTCTGACATGATTACTCCTTTTGGGTTACAAAGCAGTTTAACACCAACTGCCCGTTCAACCCTTTGGGTGCCATGCAATCCAGCTCGTTAATCCAGTATTCCTCTCTCCCAAGCAAGACTTTATCAATGTCTCCCCCTCTTGCTCTGGCAGGTATGTGCTCTATGGGCATGCACCTAAACTCCACCAGGCTATGCTTTGCTTCCGCCAAATGCTTTGCCACCTGCTGCTGCCCAATATCCTGCTTTTTGTTTTTATGTTATTGTCCCTTTCTGGGTCTAAGGCTGCCCTGATGCTCGCCCTGTGCATCCCAATACGTTCTTTGAGCATCCTGAAAGTCTTTACACAATAAATCAGCCTGCATTTAAGAATATAAACAACACACATTGTCATGCAGGTCATCGTTTGCATAATTTCATATTTATTGCCAGTGCGGGGGTGCATAAAGTGATTACCTAGGATAAAGCTGCTGAAAAACACAGCCACTGCACCTGTGGACCCCTGGTCGTAGTGTTAGAAAATGCTGTATCTGTGGATTCGAATATTTGTTAGTCGGGTCAGAAGGGCTCAAAATTTCTTTCAAAGTGCTGCCTCTTTGGTAGCTAAACTTGGGTTTAATGGGCAGCTTTTTAGATATGCTATCATCACTAGCAACAATCTTTTAACAGTGTTAAAAGTTAACTTTGTTGCTAGAGATTCACTACCTATGTCTCAAATGCTCAGAGTAGTATGTATAGACAGTGATCAGCGAAAAAGGGTGGAAGACTTGGATATAATGTGCAAGTTCCTTAATAGAGGCTACCTGCATGAATTGATCAATAATACCAAAAAATGGGCTTTAGAGCTTAGTCGAGATGAAATCCTATTGGAAACAAAAACAGAAGATGCAAGTTCCTATAAGTAAAGAGGGTAAAAATGATATGTATTATGTGAGCCAATACGGGGCAGGCTCTGGATATATGCGGAAATGTGTGTTCAACTGATCCACTAAAACCTTCAACTCTGCAATGGGACCTGACCAGATAAAGAAGATATCGTCAATATAGCACCTGTATGAAGCGTCATATCTCCTGATAAGTGCATGTTTCAAAATACATATATACAATACATCCGATTCCATGGCGGTCCCTGTGCACTGTATAAAATATTGCTTTTCAAACTTGAAATAGTTTCTATACAAGATGAACAGCAACAGGGACACAATAAACTCTCCTGGGGGCCCCTTATATTGATCATTATCCATAATCAAATTTTGCACTGATTCTATACCCCCTTCATGTGGAATACATGTATACAAGCTTTGCACATCCATTGTTACTAATACAAAACCACTGGTATATCTATACTCCCAATTACTTTCAGAAAGTCATTAGTTTCTTTCAAGTAACTTCCCATCTACTGTACACAGGGTT
The DNA here is from genome assembly GCF_017654675.1 of Xenopus laevis. Classification (NCBI taxonomy): domain Eukaryota; kingdom Metazoa; phylum Chordata; class Amphibia; order Anura; family Pipidae; genus Xenopus; species Xenopus laevis. The sequence continues at coordinate 82,140,206 of NC_054380.1, forward strand.
GAAGATGAAAATCGACAAATTCAGCTATTCTCTCGTTTAGGGAACCATTAGATGAAATGATTGGTCACCCTGGGGGTCGCTGCATGTTTTTGTGGATCTTAGGCAGGGTGTATATGACTCGTCTCAAGGGGTGTATAGGTAAAAAATATTCATACATTGTATTAAAGGGGACCCGTCACCCAAAAAAATTATTCAAAATCCTATTTTATCAGATTAGTCAAGGATAATGAACTTTAATTACACTATATAAATTATTTGAATCTTGTTTCCTTCAGTCTGAGATTTCAAAACTACAGCAAGCAGGCAGCAGCCATTTTGTTGACACTGTTATTAAAACAAGCCTTGCATCATCTCGGAATTTTGTTTGTGCACCAGAATGGGGGACCCAATGTCCATCCCCATGCCCTGGCCACACAGTTATATGGTAAAGAGAACTGTAGGAATGTGTGGGGAGCAGTGACATCTAAGAAGTGCTGAATTGAAAGTGAAAGTAATTGTCTGCCCCGCCTCTATGCCACGGGCATAGAGGAGGGGCAGACAATATTTGATTGACAGCTGAGATTTTTAAATGAGCTTACAACAGCTATGAATGCTTAAATAAAAAATAGAAATTGGATTTCATGTTTAATTTGAAAAGGACTTTTATTATGCAGATTTTTGTGTCTGGGTGACAGGTCCACTTTAATAATCCAGTCATTTCTTACTGCATTATCCAATATAGCTTTCAGTTCATCATAAAAACCATCAGTGGGATCATATGTCAATTTACCATAATTATCTACATTGCTCAATTGTGACAAAAGTTCATCTCTATAATACTTGTAGTCAAGCACTACTACAGCTCCCCCCTTATCAGCTCTTCTGATAATAATGTCTTTATTGCATTTGAGGGCTTTGAGTGCATTTCTCTGCTTCACTGATATATATATAGTCCATAGAGATGCCAGCACTCTCGGAAAAAAATTGTTACTTGCCTGGACGCAGAGCCACAACAGCGTTTTTCAATTTGAAAAGAAGTCCGCATGCTCAGGTCTTAAAGAACAAAATAATATATTATGGTTTATTACTGGCAGACTAACGTTTCGTCCAGCAATCTGGCCTTTCCTTTAAAAAAGGATGCACAAGTTTGAAGAACACTGATGTTTCACAAATTTTTGAGTGTGGTTCCTTTTGAACGTTACATAATGTTTTGACCCTGCACCCACACCAACAAAATTTTCAAAGATCAAAATGCATCCTTTTGGTTTATCCTGAAGAAATTGATGTGCTTTATTCACAATGCATTTCCAACATTTCGGCCCATACTGGGGCCTTTTTCAAGTATAAATGGCATGTGTACAAGTGAGTCTTTAAATCCCTTTCAAAATTGGCTAGACAAGAAAAAAAAACCCTCATTGCAATCAATATAAACATTTGTATATACATAAATAAACGTAATACATACTGTTCACCACTCGGTGTCATTGTTGTGTCAGCAGAAGATGTGCCCATAAAGAGTGAAACAAAAGTGTCCACGTAAAAGTATCCATTCTAGGAAAGTCCATAAAATCTGCAAATTCATGCAAATGCGTTACATTGTTGCTGTTATGACAGACAAGAAAATGTTATATACATCAATGGCTTTCAAAGAGCAACGTTCATCAGTATTAATAGCTTGCCTAAAGCAATGCAGCTTATCCATATTTACTCAAAATTAATCATCATAATTTCAAACCTGTCATGGCACAATGTTGAATGTGAAAAACGTCTCTTAGGTTAGAAAACAACTTAGTACTAGTTGCCCATTAAGTCCTTAGGTGCCACACAGTCCAGCTCATGTATCCAAAAGGCCTCTCTTTTCAATAGGGCATTATCACAGTCACCTCCTCTTATTTTGGCCGGCACATGCTCTATTGGCATGCACCTGAATGCTGCTGGACTGTGTTTAGCTTCTGCCCAATGTCTGGCCACTAATTGCTGAGCAATATCCTGTTTCTTACCCATAGCTTTATCTTCTCTCTCAGGGTCTAAGGCAGCCCTAATGCTCGCTCTGTGCATGCCCACACGTTCTTTTAGCATCCTGATTGTTTTGCCACAATAGATTAACCCACATGGACATTTGATGATGTAGACAACTAAAGTGGTAGAAGTGATCACCCAAAATTAGGCTGCTACACATTACGCAACCTGCGCACACGTAAACCCGATCGTGGTGATAGGAAATGTTGCTTAAAATCTCTTTTAGTGAGCTCCATCTTCGATAACTAAACTTGGGCCTGCGTGGTAACCTTTTCGCTATATTTTCATGGCTTTTAACCAATGCCCAATGTTTTAACACACACTCCCTCATGTGACTTGAGCTTTCACTGTACTGACTTACGTAGTACATATCTTTTTCATCCCTCTTTGTTCGGGCCGTGTTTTCCTCCAATAGGATTTCCTCTCGATTGAGGCTTAATGCCCATTCTTTGGCATCATTAATCAAAGCGTGTGGCTAACCCCTAAGCAGGAATTTTTTGCACATAGTGTCTACATCCTCCACTTTTTTCTTATCCTTGCTGTTAATGCGTATCACTCTTAGCAACTGTGATCTCGGCAGTGAGTCTAATAGGTGTCTAGGATGATTGCTGTGGTAGTGTACTAACGTGTTCCTGTCTGTGGGCTTTACATATATGCATGTCTGCAAAATGTCATTTTCCTTATACACTTTCACATCCAAAAATTCAATGCTGTCCACATTATAGTTTTGTCAGTTTGACAGGGCTATTCATACTGTTTAAATGTTGTACTAGACCAGGGATCCCCAACCTTTACAACCCGTGAGCAACATTCAGAAGTAAAAGGAGTTGGGGAGCAACACTAGCATGAAAAATGTTCCTGGAGTACCAAATAAGTGCTGTGATTGGTCATTTAGTAGCCCCTATGTGGATTGTCAACCTACATTGAGGCTCTGTTTGGCAGTGCACCTGGTTTTAATGCAATAAAACTCACCTCCAAGCCTGGAATTCAAAAATAAGCACCTGCTTTGAGGCCACTGGGAGCAACATCCAAGGGGTTGGAGAGCAACATGTTGCTCGCGAGCTACTGGTTGGGGATCACTGTACTAGACCCTCCAGCTCTTTAATAGGGCCAGACCATATAAAGAATATATCATCGATATAGCGCCTATAGAATGCACCATATATTCTGAATAAAGTGTGACTCAGAATGCATTCATTCTCATACATATACATGAATGTATTAGCATATGTGGGGGCTACCTTCGATCCCATGGCTGTCCCTGTGCATTGCAGGAAATACTGTTTCTCAAATTTGAAGTAGTTCTTATATAAAATAAAGTGTAGCAGGGACAAGATGTACTCACATGGGGGCCCTTTGTAATTCTCATTGTCTGTGATCAATTGCCGTACAGACTCTGTTCCCAATCCATGCGGAATACATGTGTACAGACTTTGTACATCCATAGTTACTAGGACAAATCCAGATACAGGTATATCAATACTTCTTATCACTTTTAAAAAAATCATTAGTGTCCTTTAAGTAGCTGCCTATCTCCTGCACACATGGCTGGAGATGGTAGTCAACATTATATTTGGACATTATATATATATATATATATATATATATATATATATATATATATACATACATATAAATATATAAAATGCAATATTATCTTGATTAATAAAAACCCAAAAGTGAAAGCAGATGATGGTGGAAAGTAGATAGACTGGGATCTTGAAAAAAGCATATTCTTATATCCTTTGTGGTGATACAGTTGTACAATTGGGATTTTTTTGTTTGCATAATGCAGGTGACTCTGGAAATAAAGGAGACAAAGGACCAAGAGGATCTGGCCTAGTTGGATTTGAGGGGGATCAAGGACCTAGAGGTAATTAAGAAATTAGCCAAGAGTTAGTTTATACAAGGGGGTGAAATTTGCAATGTAATAAATGTTATGTTGTAAATATATGTAAAGTAATGTGTTTACTAGCAGTTAGATTTATTTGGAAATAATATTTATTAATAATATTTAGCTGTGGGAATGGAGAGTAATAGTCTGCAGAAGTTTTCACTTTCATTTATTAGACAAAGGATTCACAAGTACACCTCTATTCTGCAATTCTGCCTGGTGCTGTGGGAGACAAAACTCCCCTAAATACAGGTATGGGACCTGTTATCCAGAATGCTCGGGACCTGGGGTTTTCCCGAATAATGGATCTTTCTGTAATTTTGATCTTCATACCTTAAGTCTACTAGAAAATCATGTAAACATTAAATAAACCCAATAGGCTGGTTTTGCTTTGCTCACTAAAGATTATTTATATCTTAGTTAGGATCAAGTACAAGGTACTGTTTTATTATTACAGAAATATTTTTTAAAAATTTGGATTATATGGATAAAATGGAGTCTATGGGAGATGGCCTTCCCGTAATTTGGAACTTTCTGGATAACTGGTTTCCGGATAATGGGTGCCATACCTGTACATACAAGCAATTAGGCACCAGCACTCAAGGCAATGAAAACAGGGGACAAGCCACTTGTATTTAGTCAAATGAAAAATCAATTCCTACACTTCTCTGAAAAGAAGTGAGAGGTGTCAATGAGTTGGTTTTTGTTTAACTAAATAAATACAAGGGACTTGTCCCCTGGTTGAATTGCTTTGAGTGCTGTTGAAGTCTTCATTTAAAGCATTGGGGGAAAATATTAACTTTTTGGGGAATGTATTTGCTGTAATGACAACAAGCCCTGGATGGGGGCTTGATTTACGAATGCTTGAGCCTTCGATATTGAGCATTCTGCTACTAAATTCTCACGGAGTTTCTTCATTAAAATACCTCACCTTCCTGATGATTGTTTTCTCTTCCCAGAAAAAAAATAAAAAGCTTGGCAGGTTTTAGGTGCCAGGTTTTTTTTTTTTTTTAAAACCCGCTTGGGGGAAGAAATAAACAGATCAGCTATTCAAATGAAGAGATCATGCAAGAGTTTTGGAACCTCATGTGTTTTTAGTAGCTGAAGGCTCAAGCATTCTTAAATGTGACTCTCAGTAAATCACAAGTACATTGCCCGCCACAGGGCCTGTGGAATTGTGTTACTACAGAAACTTTGAAATGATAATTGACAGGTTTTCTAACTTCCTCCAAAGACCTTAAACCAACAACATAAACACTGACTTTGCAAAAGCACAAAAAGTGCTTGTTGTATTTTATATTCAATGTATTTCACTTATATCTGTTTCGTTTTCCTATTATTGTGTACAATAATTTTGATTTTCTGTTCATTTTATTGGTCTTAAGATGAAAGAGACTCCACTTTGTTAACAAATTGTGCCCGTTCTACATGATATGGTTTTAGAGGATGTGTATTTATTTCTTATTAAATATAATTAATATTTTTTACATTTTACTTTAGGTGAAAGAGGCAGGCCTGGACAAGCATTTGATGGACAGCCTGGTTTAATGGGCCCTAGAGGCCACAGGGGACAACTTGGGCTAAGAGGTAACGCAGGCCTCCGCGGACCACCAGGTCTTTGTATCACAACAGGATGTCAATCAAGCCAGGAACAGAGACCATAAAGCACTGAACTGATATTGTTCTTGAATTAAATAAGTGTTTTTAATCATCAAGTGGTCAGTTCACTACCTCATGTAGTTTCTGATGAGAGGCAGAGCTATTAAATGACATTAAGATACTTTTAAAAAAAATCAGAACTTTTGTGAAGATCATTTGTTTTGTACATATATATTGAAACTGCAAAGGTCCCACTAACTACTTCTGAGAACCCAAGTAGTCGTTCTGACTGCAGACAATGGCTGTGATGTGACGACACATTGCTAAACAAGTTGTTCCCCTTAAATCTGTTCAAGTGACTACTTTGTGAGCGATGTCTGATCACTTGTATCTATAGCAAAATATAAATCTGATATTATTTATTGAAAGAGACACCCAATGAGCATGCTGTCACGGTTTAAATTAGGAATAAATCGCTGATATGTGTTACAAACCCCCACAATACAATGTTGCGGGATTTTGTCATTCTTAAAGAAAAAGTATAAATGTAGTTTTGATGTCAAATAAAACAATAAAGTAATAACAACATTTTAGTAGCTGGTACATGAACATGTATATGATATTTATCATTCCAGACGTCTACATAATAATCATTTTGTTTATTTATTTTTTATGTTGCATATAAAAGGAAAGCAATATTAAAAGCTATGCACATTATTGTTTATCAGTACATCTGGTAAATAGTGATGGGCGAATTTATTCGCCAGGCGCGAATTTCGGCGAAGTGAAACAGGAGAAATTTGCCCATCACTTCTGGTAAATACATAACTGGGTGGGGAGTGCATACTTGGGGGTAAATATTGTCTTCAATATTGCTAGAAGTATATTGTATGAGTGTGGCTGCTACAATAATGTTTTTATAGATATACAGCACTAATAGCACACCCGGGGCTGGAGGTGCAGTTCTGGGCCGGCGGTGGCCCATGAGGGCCGGGGCCCACCGGCTACTTTCCTGGTGTCCCGCTGGCGCAGTCCGACACTGTGTGGGGTTTAACAAATATTTTACTACTAAAAGGAGCCTGAACTAAAAAGGTTTCTGCACTAGAGTACTGAATGTGTTGGTATTGTTTTAAAATGAGTTTATAAATACAGGTATGGGACCTGTTATCCAGAAAGCTTGGGACCTGGGGCTTTTTGGATAACAGATCTTTCAGTAATTTGGATCTTTATACCAGTCTACCAGAAAATTATGTAAACATTAGTGATGGGCGAATTTATTCACCAGGTGCAAATTGGCGGCGAATTTGCGCGATTCGCCGCCGGCGAATAAATTCGCAAAACGGGTGCGAAAATTCGCCGGCGTAAAAAAAACGTACACCGGCATCAAAAATGGGCGCCAGCGTAAAAAAAAATGTACTCCGGTGTCAAAAACGAGACGCCGGCGCCGCTTCGCAAATTTTTCGCAGTTTCACAAATTTCGTGGGAAATTCCCAAATTTTTCGGCGAAGCGAAATGGTGCAAATTCGCCCATCACTAGTAGACATTAAATAAATCCAATAGGCTGGTTTTGCTTCCAATAAGGATTAATTATATCTTAGTTTGGATCAAGTACAAGCTACTGTTTTATTATTACAGAGAAAAAGGAAATCATGTGAAAAAAATTGGATTATTTGATTATAATGGAGTCTATGGGAGATGTCCTTTCTGTAATTAGGAGCTTTCTGGATAATGGATCCCATACCTGTACTGTATTCTGCTAAATATTCTTTGCTCTTTTCAGTAGACAATGTATTCTTTTTATTTTTATTTTTTTGCTTTGTGCAGATTGGCTGAAGGAAGAAATTAGTACAGAAATTAGTAACATAGTTCAGTTGTGCATTTTGCAATAATAAAATATTTAAATATGTCATGTGGCCTGGGGGTGCCCAAACCTTTGCCTTTAACTGTATGTGGGTACATAGACAGCTACATTATATTGCATAGTCACATGGAAGCAGGTTGATCATTGCCACTGAATTCATTTGCATGTATAATGTGACATGAAAATATACCAAGCAACCACTTCATGGCAGAACCAGACCAATCTAGACTGAGCAGATTCAATTGCGTGAGTGTATGTCTCATTAACACAGATGCTGCGGTGTGTATATTGTAATATTATTCTACCATTTGTCCATGTGGTGGCAGACTTTCTTAATTTAATAATACACATTGAAGGATATAGATACAGATATTACAAACATTATCTGTACTTTTTATCTGTATTTATTTTCAGCATATCCTTTTGATAAGCATGGATCACTTTTATAGTGATATTATTATTATTATGTATGTATCGTATTGAAAATCTATTACAAAACACAGCAAGAAATTATGCAGGGAGATACTAAGATTCACAATGTGAAGGCAATCTGTTTCATCTCACAGATATAAAAGTAATATGTATTCATTATACAGTATATGTATTCAAACTTTTAAATGGATTGATCTTTTAACTCCTGTCATGTGGAACGTCCCAATACCAATCAATATATGATGACTAAAGGCATAGTAAACTATTAACCTAAGCAAGGCTTCCTAGAATAAATACTTAAATAAGAAATCATAGTTATAATGCAACATGTTCTGATATGGAACAATATGTCACAAGTATAAATAACAAATATAAAGAACAAATTTACTATTTAAGATGTATGAGATGTCAGCAGCTCCCTGACACCTACATTGCTTAAAAATGCTCCCATGTTCCACCTAGTGGTAGATATGAGAATAGCGCTCATTAGTAAATCACCCAGGCCCCACAACAACTCCTCCAGTAGGAGAAACAGTAGCTTGTCTCAAATCAGTTCCTTTGTGAAGTGCTGGCTCCTTCTGAAAGCACAGGATCAGGCACAATAGTAATTATTATTACAGCTAAAAGAAATACATTCATTTGTTCAAAAATAAAATTTTAAATGGTAGAATTATTTGCAATGTTCATAGTGTAATTTAATAATAGAAACTACACCATTAATATCTAGACAGAATGAGTTTTAGCAGATCAGAGAGTCTGCGTATTCTTTCAGCTGCAGCCAGGGAAGCAATACATTGCTTAAGGGGACATATTATGCAAACTTCCTTTAATTGACACAAAAAACCCCACAGGTGCCATCTGGGGGCCCCCTCACCAGTCATAAGATTCAGCTCCTACAAATGCCAGCCCCCCACTCAGAACCGATTAACTTACATCGCTCTTGCGGCTGTGTTCAGGGGAAGGGGTAGCAGCCATGGTGCTCACAGTTCTCGGTAGGGACCATGGGGCCCACAATGGCCCCACCTGTTTTTTTTCCTGGTGTCCCATTAGTCCAGTCTGACCCTAAATATAATGGCTATCTGACCCTCATAAAATGGTTCTCACCTGTCCCTCGAATACTGGGTTCATACAAGACAAAACAAGATTAATTGCAAATAAGACATTAACAAATTAGTAAGAAGCACAAAAAAATGAAAGTCCTCATTAAGCCCATATGGAAATATTGACTGAAGTGAAAAAGGAAACGTTGTGCTTACCATCATGAAGCAGGGGGAGCAATGTGGCTGTGACCACAAAATTCATACAAAGACATGAGGTTCTGTGCACTCATCGGTCAATAGATTAATATTAATATATAGGACATTTAAGACATTTTGTCCATTAAGCTAATAAAAAATTGTTTGTCCATATATTGCAATATATTCAAGCTGGTCAACTACAATAAAGTTATCACTGATCTGGCCAGTTCTACCGTCACTTTCATCTGATTTATTAAGAATTCTACTGATTCATTATACATTTCCCTCAGGGACTACATTTTACCTGCAACTTGCTTTCCAAGGTTAAAACTTCCAATGGTATATATAGGAAATTAAAGGAGACATATTATGCTATAATATTTTATTTATAAAATCCCCCCTTCATTATAATGTCCAGTGATGCAAAAAAACTTTTACCAGTATTTTACCTCCTAGAAAAATCATTATATATAAGCTGCAGAGTGATTCTCTCTCTGTGGGCTTCACTCTCCCACAGGACAAAGGACATAGTATTGAATGACAGCCTGTACTCTGCCTTGGCACCCTAAACCCTGTCCTGTATTGTATTGTGTATTTTCACATATTATTATCAAAAGCTTCTTTTTATATATTAAACCCATATATGCCAGCCAGATGAAGCCAGAAAACAGATTATGAGCACATTAACAGCAAATATTTCATTCATGTTTCTTCACTATTCTGGTTTTTTAACTCTTTTGCCTTCTTGTACTGCCCCTCTTTTTCTCTCTGTCACTTACCTTTTTCATTCCGGTCCCTCTCCTTATTGAGTATGGCTTTAACTCTGCTCACTTGAAAATGGAGATAAGCAGTAGTAGCACCCATAATGTAATTGGTGGTCAAACGGTTAGCCGGCCAAATGTTAAGCTATTCAGGGCCGGTTCTATCAACTACAGGCCTATTTGGAATAATTTTGGGGTCCCCCTAGACAAAGTGTTGCTGTCTGTTACAGGGTTGCAGGGCAGAATGAGTAAATACTTTGGTTTCTCTGTCTCCCTAAGTGACTGCTAATTGGGGTTGGGGGCGGGCTCGGCTGATCAGGGGTGGGGAGGGTTCATTGGTTGGGGGTCAGGGGCTGGGCCACTGGTGTTGGGGGAGGGCTGGGCAGATGGTAAAAGCTCCTGGCTTCTTGTCCAAGCTGCCATGGCAGTAGACATTAGCACAAAGTAGCTGGCTAGCCAAAGTAGGTCATAGATAGCCAACAATACTTTATAGTGCAAAGTAACAACCAGTGGTAGCAGCTGCATGACCTACAAGAAAAATCAAATATAAATATAGTACATATATTGGACATGTGCATAGCCCATAACAAACAAAAGGTTGTGAAAGAAATTGGCCAAGCTAATATTCCAAGTTAGATTGGGGGTGGGTGTTTACATGTTTGGGGGGTGGCATAACATTACAGTGGAAATTACACACCAGTCTGTAGCTTACAATATATGTGCTCAACCCCAGCAGAACTTTTTAGCAAAGTATGTTGTGTCTGTGTAAACCTGCATTCTGCATTGCATGAACTTCACAGCATACATGTCCTGTTTACAAATGTCAATGTTATTCATGACGTGTAAGAGGGAAAATGGCCACCGGGTGAAAGTTGCTATTTGTTTTAGGAACATGTGATGGCGCTGGCAAATGGAGGGCGTCTATGCAGTATAAATGATGTGGCTTGGGTGGGAAAGATATGGTCAAATTATATACATGGTAGGAAAAAGTAGGCTTTACAAGGGCATACATGTAATTAAAATAAGCAACAATTCTAATAAATCATTCGTTTGAAAATCTACAGTTTCTAATGAACAGTGAAGAGGCACTACCCTTGTGAATTAAGAAAGCAAAAAGGTATTAAAAGATAGAATCATTTGGAATTGCAAATGTACTTGGCTAGTAGCCTGGTGTAGAGACCTCCCACATGCTACAAATATATTTTATTTCTCATTCCAAATACTAACTCCAGTCGAATGGCACAGTAAGGGAGATGGAATGGTCAAACATTAAATACATGACACAAAGACATTGTTTGCAATGATGCGAGCAGATGATAATATAATATATGACAATGCAGCTGCTGTAGACTCTACATGTGTTGGAAAATCTTTGGCCCATTTTGCTGCTGGGGCCCTCATCTCCTCCATCATCCTCCTCCTCCTTTCTCCTCTGTGAGCCAGTGGGTGGCGGTGCCGCATCCTCCTCCTCGCTGCTGGGCAGCCTCCATTGCCTCCTACTGGGGGAGCTCCTCCAAGCCCTGGATGGGGTATGTGACATGCTGCGTGCCCTAGATGGTGAGCGGGACACGCAACATGCCCTGGGGGAGCCTCTCCGAGTGCCCCAGTTGGTGAGCCACTCTGAGCCCTGGGGGAGCCTCTCCGAGCCTTGGATGGGGTGCCGTAGTGCCCCAGATGGTGAGTGGGAAACGTGGCATGCCCTGGGGGAGCTACTCTGTACTCTGGGTGGGGTACAAGACATGCTGCATGCCCCGGATGGTGATCGGGACATGCGGCGTGGCCTAGGGGACACCCTCCCTGCCCTACTCTCCTCCCCCCCTCTACGGGACCCCCCCAGCCCTGCTCTCCTCTCCCCCTTACGTCCCCCACCTGACCTACTCTCCTCCCCCCTATGGGACCCCCACATGACCTACTCTCCTCTTCCTCCCCCCAGGAACCCCTCCCAGTGACTCCCCATCCCATGTTCCCCCCTCTCTCCCCCTCCTGTTGCGACTAAGATCCCACATAGTATGGGATCCAGCCGCCCTTAGTACCTCCTCCTCATGCCTCCTGCGTGAAGCCATAATAGTGCTTTTTTCAAAAAAATAGCCTGCCTTCAGAAAGACCTCCTCCACCTCTGTAATCGAAATAGCAAGTGCGCAATGAGCATGAAAATGCACTTAAAATAGCCACTGGACTTCCTGTGTGAAAAAAATGACAGAAAGGAAGTGGGGCATTAAAAATTCTAATCGAGCAATTCAAATTTAATGGGGTGAGGTCAACTTCGATCATATTTGACTATATGCTATGGCCAAAAACTTTGTATCGAATTCGATCAAAGTCCTTAGAATGCAAGCCATTCGATTGAAGCGTCAGAATTCGACTACCTTGATAAATATGTGAATAATCAAATTTTAAAAAAAAGTCAAGGTAAATCGAAGTTTACTGTATTCGAAATTCGACCCTTAATAAATCTGCCCCTGAATATTGAATTTTCTAGCGCACCCACTATATAAGTTGGCATAGGACACTATTACCTGGGTTTTCACTAAGCAGAGAATCTTCTACTTTGAAAAGCTCAGTTTAAAATAAAATCAACCCTAGATTATTGGCAATGCAGAGCTCAGGGAGCTTGGCAGGAGCAAAGACAGTAGGAATCCAATTAAATAAATCCTCTGTGCAAAGTTTGTGGAAATGTGTAAAATGTATTATTTTGCATCTATTCAGTGGTCACAGGGTCGCCTGATGGAAAATGCAGAAAGAGATATTTCTCTGGCTCTATCCTCTTTCCTCATCAATGTCTGGAATAAATAAGCAGAAATTTGGATTTCTGAAGTATACATTCACTATGTCTGTGAAATACATTTAGTAATAATCAGCTTAGATATGTTTCGTAATATATTTTGTATTCTGGTTGTTTATAACCATTTGAAGCCTGCCAGGAATTTAACAGCAAGTTCATATACTGTTAACAGTAACGTAACTAGAGGGGGGCAGGCCCTGGCGAGAGACGTGCAGCTGGCCCCCCGCCCCCTTCGTATGCCCGGAATCGCCTAGAAATGGTTGCGTGCTAGCTGCTGGGGGGGCTCCGAGGTGTTGCAGGCCCTGGCCCAATCGCACCCCCTGCTCCCCCGGTAGTTACGCTACTGACTGTTAATACTTTGTATATAAAACAACTGGTACTGGTATGGGACCTGTAATCCAGAATGCTTGGGACCTGAGGTTTCCGTAATTTGGATCTTCATACCTTAAAGGCATGGTTCACCTTTAAGGGAACTTTTAGTATGTTGTAGAATGTCTTAATGTAAGCAACATTTCAATTTGGTTTCATTATTTCTTTTTTTTATACTTTTGTAGTTATTTGCCTTTTTCTTCTGACTCTTTGCAGCTTTCAAATGGGCGTTGCTGATCCCTTCTAAAAAAACAAATGCTCTGTAATGCTACAGATGTATTGTTATTTCTTATTTTAAGTTAGAGCTGTAGCTTAACAGAATTAATAACTTTTCATTAAAGGACTTGATCACCAATGAGTTGTGATATTCTGATACAATTTGCAATTGTTTTTTTGTCATGATACAGGCCTGTAAGAGTTAATAAAACAGGCCAATGTATCATGAAAAATAATTTCTGCAAGTACAAAAATCAGATATGTAAAAGGCCTCTGGAATTAGCCATGTGTAAAGGGGTCATAGCCTTAAATGCCCTGCTCCAAGCCCTGGCTGATAACTGACTGATAAGAGCCATTCTGTGTGGAGGGGTGTAGCAACATTATCAAAAACTGGTTATTGGTTTAATACACTATTAGTTCAAAAGAATCCAACCATGACTAGGTTTGGCACTCAGTTTGCTGGATGTGAATATCTGGGCAGGGCAGGTCACACATTATTGATGTTTAGTATCTAAGAAATCAGCAGGAGGTGCTATAGCCAATGAATATAATTTCTCCACTATGTTCCGGTTATGGTTATGATTGTGGAGATATGGTTATTATATTCTTGTTTCAGTCCCTACTGAAAAAAGTCATGTTCCCTGATAGGCCATGCCCACTTGCATTCCTGTGGGAGGGGGAAGTGTCCAGTTACCTGATACCCCTGAAATCATTGTTTAATAGTCAGCTCTTCTGACAAAAATTCTATATTAAAAGCTAGCTATATGTTTTCCATGTTTTTCCTTTTTATTTTATAAATTGTTTGTGTTTTTAATGTGTTTCTCTTTTTGTAACATATTTTTGTTCATTTGCATTGCTATACCTTTTATAATATTAAATATTATATTTAATACATTTGTCTTTGATGCTCTAAATGACCCTAGCCCAAAAGTGTGTGACTGTGAGTCATAGCCCTCTGCATGCTGAATGGAAATGCTAGTGTGTTTGTAAACTAGTTAATCCTTTAGTGGCTGTGGCATCAAGTGGGTTTTTTGTATTACAATTGAAGGTATCTCTCCTGAGATTGGCGGCAGCAAGTTTTATATGAGTTGTGTAGGCGATGGTTGGTGTTTGGAGTGCTTTTGCATTAGTCTGACATGTGTGCAAGGTGTGTGGGTGAGTAAGTGACCCCTGATAGTCACACCTAAAGTCAAGTGCAGCTGGAAGTGCCATGATCATGGCAATTTCATTTTTTTTTTATTATTTATGATTTTTTAGTTATTTAGCTTTTTTATTCAGCAGCCTTACAGCTTGCAGTTTCAGCAATCTGGTTGCTAGAGTCCAAATTACCTAATGATCATGCATTGATTTGATAAGAGAGTGGAATAGGAATAAGAGAGGCCTGAATAGAAAGATGAGTAATTAAAAGAAGCAAAAACAATAAATCTGTGTCCTTACAGAGTATTTGATTTTTAGATGGGGTCAGTGACCCCCATTTGAAAGCTGAAAAGAGTCCGAAGAAAAAGGCAAATAATTAAAACACTATAAAAAATAAATAATGAAAACCAATTAAAAAGTTGCTTCGATTTGGCCACTCTATAACATACTAAAAGTTAATTATGCTTTAAAGGGGTTGTTCACCTTCCAAACACTTTTTTTAAGTTCAATTGTTTTCAGACTGTAGACCAGAAATTCAATTCAGTTTTCAATTACTTTCATTTTTTTTTTTTTTTTTTTCAAAATCTAAGTTTAAATTTTAATTTTCCTGTTGCTGGTATTTGTCTGGCAGCTCAGTAATTCAGGTGCAAATTCCAAACTGTTACAATTTTGCGACATTTAGTGGATACATTTCTCAGCAGCATCTCTGGAGTATTAGCAACTATTGTATCAATTCTAACAGCAGCCTGTAATCAAACCCAGAGATTCTGCTCAGCAGGGACAAAGATAAGAAATGTACCAAATAAATGTCTCAATTTAGAACAGTTTACAGGGTCAGCGACCCCCTCCCGCCCAGTGCTACTTTAGAAGGTGAAAAAAGGACACTTTACACTTCACTATTAAAAAAAACACACATAGAAAATAGAAAGTAATTGGAAAAGGTTGTTATAGTATTTCTGGTGAACTATCTGAAAACAACTAGGTGTTTGAAGGTGAACAACCCCTTTAAGATATGGTGATCCAGATTACAGAAACACCCCTTATCTGGAAAAACCCAGGTCCCAATACCAAGCCTATGATTAAGTGTCTTAGTGACACTAAACGCGTTAGGTCAGAAATGATTGTTTAAATAAAGTTTTTTTCTATTTTTAATTATTGATCCTCAGTCTGATCTATATGTGACTTACTAGAGTACCCTGCACCAATTTTTGCTTGTTTGTATAAAGATTGTCCGCTCCATTGAGCTGAAGGCCTGGCAGTGGAGGAACTACCGGGGGAGCAGGGGGTGCAATTGGGCCAGGGCCCGCACCCCCTCAGGGCTCCCCGGCAGCTTGCACACTGCCAATTTCCGGCCGTATCGGCCGATTTAGGGGGAAATAATCTGGTACGGAGGGGGGCGGGGGCCCGGCAGCATGTCCCGCACCAGGGCCCGCCACAATCCAGTTACATTACTGAGGCCTGGGACAGGAGCACCTGGGCCACGAGTCTTCTTTATTGAGTTATTCTACCATGATTGGTTATGTGGTATGCTCAAATACTTTTGGTTTGCCCAATACCTTTACTGCCACAGCACTGGGTGTTGAAATTAATTAAATAAATGTAATTAAATAAAATTTGGACTTCAGTGTTTGGGTAAGTAGAAGCTACTGTACATAATGAAGGATAAAAAGTATTTCTAAATAAGAAGTTAATTACAGGTAGAATTAACTCTAAGAGATGGGAGAATGGAACTGCATGCATATTTCTGCAATAGAATAGAATAGAATTATTGCATAATTCTGCAATAGTTTTTTCATATTTTTACTGGCATTTCCTCAGTGGACACTCTCAAATATTCTTCCTAAATAACAATACCGACATATACATGAGATCAGCCTTCCACAATAAACAGGGCCCGAACTAGGGGTAGGCAGAAGAGGCATGTACCTAGGGTGCAGTGGCAGGGGGTGTCAGGTATGTACCTCTTCTGCTGCTCACCTCCTGTTCCAGGCCTTATCTCTTCACTGCTTGGAAGTTATCTTACTGCTTTGAAGTTAACTTCTGTACCACCGGGTCATGTGTGTGCTCTTGCACATGTGCATCACAAGGTTTGGCAGTGTGTGCACGAGGTAGAGAGCTGGCCGGCCGGGTTGCCTAGGGCACCCCCCCGGCTTGGCCTTCATCTTAAAGAGCAACATTGGACATAATCTAGTGCACAGGGTGAGGATATATAAAGGAACAGTGTAGAAGAGGTGTGTTCAGTTTGCCTCTAAAGTAAGCAAGATGAATTGGTTGGTGACAATGGTATGGGATGAAAGCGGTAGACATGCATATACGATTCTTAGAGATCTATGGTTGAAAAAATCTTCAAGACAGGAAGATGCAAATCAAAATCAGTTAAAGGAGAGCTAAACCCCCCTTTAGGCAAAAGTCTCCATTGGCACCCCTCTGCTGGGCCCTCATCCCTGCCTCCCCCCTGCACAGTGCTGCACCAGATTATGTGTACCCTCTAGGAATACTGACCCACACCTGCAGACGAGCGCAGCAGAGTTCACGGGCGCCATCTTCCGGGGGTTCTGTAATCTTCGGGTCTTTTTCCTTACCTTCGGCAATTTCCGCCTCTTTCGGCACATGCGCAGTTGTAACGAGCTGGAAGTTTTCTCCAACAGTGCATGTGCCGAAACACCGCTCACTTCACTCACAACAAAACAGTTATAAGCAGAATCAGACACAGATGTAATTCTGGCACTGAGTACCTAAAATTATAACATTTGACATAATGGCATCTGCCAGTTTTAATGCATTAGCCACAAGCGCCTCAGATTCATTGCTAAATTGAGACCGTAAATAAACTGGAAAAATTGCCAAGAATGCTTCATTGTGGTTGTAGTATTTCTCAGTATATCACGTGAAGACGTTCAAACCATATTTTTTCAGTTCAGAATTATTTCTAATCAACTCAAAAGCTGAAAACTTTTTTTTCAAATCAATCACAATGTTTCCCACACCCACCAGGTTATATATCCAGAGTTGTGTAGTTAAAGGAAAACTATACCATGGAACAATGTAGGTCTCTGTAAAAATATATTGCATAAAAAAGCTCAAATGTAAAATCTTGCTTAATGTAAATAAAACACTTTCATAATAATATACTTTAATAGTAGCATGTGCCATTGGGTAATCCTAAATTGAAAATGTCCTTATCTAAAACTAAGGGCTGCCCCCAGGGATCCTATGATTCACGGTGCACACAAACAAACTACATGTTAGGTCACATGAGCCAATTAACAGGCAAAGTTCTGTCTTTTGCTTCCACACTTCTTCCTGTTACAGTTAGTATTTCTGGTCAGACAATCTCTGAGGCAGCATAGACAATATCATAAAATGGTGGCTCAAGCTAAAAGGTGTAAATGACTTTATTTACCTAAATATATACTCCAATTTGTTTAATATGCCACTTCATCTGAAATAGTCAGAGACAGTAGGCAATATGCTAAGATATATTTTACCACTGTCAAGGCTTTCATCAGAAATGCTATTTCTTGGTACCCACAAAATGGGGATGGACTTCCACAGTAAAGGTCTCTTAAAGGAACAGTAACACAAACAAACTGCCATGTAGCCATAGGGGCAGCCATTCATGGACAGGATACAAAGTAGATAACCAATACGTTTTGAAAAATTCCATTGTATACTACAGAGCTTATCTGTTTTCTGCTGTGTATCCTGTGCCTTTTTCGCCTTTGAATGGTTGCCCCAATGACTAAATGGCAGCTTGTTTACATAAACTATTGTAGAGTATTTGAAGCAAACACACCAGTTTTACTAGTGCTGCACAAAAGTTCATTATATTTTCATTACTTTAAAACACTTTAATTTTTTTGATGTTACTGTTCCTTTAAGGAAATATATAAACTGGCTTCACCATAGACATTTTTACACAGGTTTCAACCAGGCCTAGCCGTTTTCCACACTTGTTACAAGTCACTATGCACCCTTTATTATTAAAAACTATAACAGAATTTCCAATAAACTGCTTTTTAGAGTGCAGGTGTAATTCTGGCAGATGAATAATGGTAAATATCAGTAATAGGTTGAAAATCAAAGCCTGCATTACAGATGTTAGAATAGAGCATCCACAATGAAAAACTGTGTTAGAATGTGTATTATTTCTCCTTCTTTTTTAAAGTCATTAATATATCTAGCACAGACAGCAACAAAATATAGTTTTGCAATTTCCTTTTCTACTAATTCAACATTTGGACAGCATAATCAAAATCCAACGAGTGCAAAGAAAACCTGATAAGTCAAATCACAGTGTGCTCTGTATTTATTTAAGCCACAAAAGGCTGCCATAGTGTTACCCAGACTTTTTATTAAAGTAATTCCAGATGCACAGATGGAAAAAATACTACTAGAAATGGATTCTTGGTTACTTTTAGATTACTTTTAGAGGAAAAAAAAGAAAATGACCCAGCTTCTACACAATGACAAGGCATATTTTGAGTTTTTAACTACTTGTAGATGGAGCCATTGTGTTAAAAATATTTCAAAAGTTAGTACACTAAATCAATGTGATTTAGCTGGACCCAGAAGTTAGCTAATATCAGTGTTGGAGTTCATATCAAACTCATTGAGATTAACTATTAGTAGATTAACGACAGATTAATATCTGAGCTGACCCCAATTATTGAGGGATTGGCGGAATGGCCATGCTAAATTGCCTAAGTGGTGGCTGGGGGGTGCTGTTATGCAAAGAGATGTAAACCTACCTCTACAGTTAATTCTGGGTTATGGGAAGATTAGCAGTTCACAATGTCCCATCTCTAAGTGGCTGTTTGTGTTTGTTGCCTTGCAGCACAACACTTACATTTTCTGTAGGTACTTTCACTTATCAGGCCACTTCCAGGCCCAACTACCATGCCAACTATACAGGGAAGGAGCAATCCACCGGATACTGGTAATTGCCTTTACCACATTTTAATGCAGAAAACTGTGACTTTCGGGGACCAACTCCTTCCTCAGGTAATGAGGAAGGGGTTGGTGCCTGAAAGCAAGTGTCACAGATTTTTGCAATAAAATGTGGTAAAGGCAGTTGCCAGGGTAAGGGAGTCTGACAAAACTGTGAGACCTTAAAAGTCATAAATCTGTTTAAGACAATAATCTGATAATATGATTGCTGTATTATAGCCCAACTTCGATTCCCCACCTTTTAACTTCTTGCTTAGATCTATGATCTGGGAAGCAGTTACAACTTTTATTATTCTATATATCTAAGAATAAATGGGATGGAAATATGCAAGTCAGCTTTCACAACAATGACACAACTGTATGCTTTAGGGTAGCACATCACTTATTTAGGTATAGATTTTTGATCAGAGGATCATGTGAGCCTTAAGGGTGTATTTTAGTGTTGTGCATTCTGATAGACATGACTTGAAGCTGATAAAAAAAGAGGCATTAGGAAAATTCAGCAACTTGTATCTGCATAAACTCTGTGGACATGTATATATATATATATATATATATATATATATATATACAGTCCTCCATGAAGCCAGCACTCTCGATAAAATAGTTTCAAACGCCTGGGTGCAGTATCAACAATTACAATCTCTGCATACACGAATAAGATCCGCACTCACAGGACTTATGAAAATTATAGAAAATTTATTGCGAGAGTCTGACTCTCGCAATAAATTTTCTATAATTTTCATAAGAGTCCTGTGAGTGCGGATCTTATTCGTGTATGTATATATATATATATATATATATATATATATATATATATATATTGTGGGGAATAGCTCAAAGCAGCCGGTAGGGCTCAGGTAAAACAGTTCTTACAGAGGAGACAGGAGGCTTAGGTTTGCAACAAAAGTGAAACAGGCTCCTGCCTGGGGTTTTATTGTTCAAACCGGACAACTTAAACAGGCACAATTTCCGTGCTAAACAGTCAAATAATAATGTAAACCTCACCGGTTTGCAGTTTTACAGTCCATAGGAAAGTTCCTTGCGGTGGTAACAAACATTTGCCATTTGGAGTTGCAGTCAAACACACAGTTTGTTTCACAAAACACTTCACAGCGTGTGTTCAGAGGTTCTCTCTGACTCCCAGTACAACACACACCCACTCCCCGCCAGGCTCCCTTAAACAGCCCCACCTGCGGACTAATTGGGCAGCATACTGAACTATATCCTTGCTCCAGGGTCCTAACCTGTCTTACCCTGGAGATTTAAAGGAGCCAATACCTCAGGCTGGGTGCTATATACCTCCCATCATATACAGGCAGCCTATTGGGACATAGCTCTTTGTCACATACCTCCCCCCTCTGTTCGAACCCGGGGTTTCGGACACCATTAGCCACCATACAGTGGACCCTTGACAAGGCATCTGCATTACCTTGCAGTTTGCCTGCTCGGTGTTCCACTGTAAAATTGAAATTCTGCAAGGAAAGGAACCAACGTGTGACCCTTGCATTTCTTTCTTTTGCCTGTGACATCCAGGTTAAGGGAGAGTGGTCCGTAATGAGCACAAACTGGCGGCCCAGAAGGTAGTACCGCAAAGCTTCCAGTGCCCATTTAATTGCTAAGCACTCCCGCTCAACAATACTATAATTTTTTTCTGCAGGGGTCAACTTCCTGCTCAAGTAGACCACTGGATGCTCTTCTTCCCCAACTAACTGTGACAATACCGCACCTAATCCAACACCAGAGGCATCAGTTTGCACAACAAATTTCTCTTTGAAGTCTGGTGCGACCAACACTGGATCTTGGCATAAAACCACTTTCAAATCATGGAATGCCTCCTCTGCCTCTGGACCCCACTTAATCATTGTGGACCCTTTCCCTTTGGTCAGGTCGGTCAAAGGAGCAGCCCTGCTTGCAAAATTTGGAATGAACCTACGATAATAGCCCACCATACCAAGAAAAGTACGAACCTGCTTTTTAGTGAGTGGCTGGGGCCAGTCTTTAATTGCCTCCACCTTGTTCACTTGAGGCTTGATAACACCTCTCCCTATAGTGTACCCCAGATAACGGGCTTCTTCCAAACCTAGGGCACATTTCTTGGGATTTGCCGTCAGGCCTGCTTCTCTAATGGAATTTAGGACGGCCTGTACTCTGGGGAGGTGACTTTGCCAATCCCTGCTAAAAATGACCACGTCATCCAAATAAGCAGAGGCAAAATGTTGATGAGGTCTAAGAATTTGGTCCATCATTCTTTGAAACGTGGCTGGGGCCCCCTGGAGGCCAAATGGCATACGAACATACTGGAAGAGCCCTTGTGGGGTAGAAAAGGCTGTTTTCTCCCTAGCTGTTTCTGACATTGGTACCTGCCAATACCCTCTAGTTAGGTCAAGAGTTGTTATGTACCTAGCAGGACCTAGTCGTTCAATCAACTCGTCAACCCTTGGCATAGGGTAAGCATCAAACTTTGAGACTTCATTTACCTTCCTGAAGTCATTGCAAAATCGTATAGACCCATCTGGTTTAGGAACAAGCACAATGGGACTATTCCACTCACTTACAGACTTCTCAATTACCCCCAAATCCAGCATCCTCTGCACTTCCTCGTCGACTGCCTGTCTACGGGCCTCTGGGATCCGATAGGGCTTAAGGCGGACCCGAACCTGAGGATCAGTAATGACATCATGTTTTATCAAATTTGTACAACCTGGTATGTCAGATAGAGATGTCGCGAACTGTTCGCCGGCGAACTTGTTCGCGCGAACATCGGGTGTTCGCGCTCGCCGGAAGTTCGCGAACGTCGCGCGACGTTCGCCATTTTGGGTTCGCCATTGTTGGCGCTTTTTTTTGCCCTCTCACCCCAGACCAGCAGGTACATGGCAGCCAATCAGGAAGCTCTCCCCTGGACCACTCCCCTTCCCTATAAAAACCGAAGCCCTGCAGCGTTTTTTCACTCTGCCTGTGTGTGCTGAAGAGATAGTGTAGGGAGAGAGCTGCTGCCTGTTAGTGATTTCAGGGACAGTTGAAAGTTTGCTGGCTAGTAATCGTTTTGATACTGCTCTGTTATTGGAGGGACAGAAGTCTGCAGGGGTTTGAGGGACATTTAAGCTTAGGTAGCTTTGCTGGCTAGTAATCTACCTTCTACTGCAGTGCTCTGTATGTAGCTGCAGTGGGCAGCTGTCCTGCTTCTGATCTCATCTGCTGACTGCTGCAATAACAGTAGTCCTTGTAAGGACTGCTTTTATTTATTTTTTTGTTGTTTTACTACTACTACTACTACTACTACTATAAGAGCCCAGTGCTATTAGTCTAGCAGTGTTGGGGAGTGGGACTGGTGTGCTAATCTGCTGCTCCTAGTAGTTCAGCAGCACCAACTTTAATTTTTTTTTTTAATATTCATTTTTTTTTATTTTACTTTTTTTTATTTTACTACCGCTGTAGTAGTGTATAAGTTGACCTTTTAGGCATTATTTGCCCTGTAGGCATTATTTGCACAGTGTTTTCTTCAACCCGCCATCTAGCTGTGTGACCTTGTTCACATTCTGTCTAAATATCCATAATATTACCGTCTCCAGAAAAAACACCGGAGTGACTTTTTTCAAGCAGCCATAATATATTTTACGTAATCCGTATCCACCGCTGTAGTAGTGTATACGTTGACCTTGTAGGCATTATTTGCACAGTGTTTTCTTCAACCCGCCACCTAGCTGTGTGACCTTGTTCACATTCTGTCTAAATATCCATAATATTACCGTCTCCAGAAAAAACACCGGAGTGACTTTTTTCAAGCAGCCATAATATATTTTACGTAATCCGTATCCACCGCTGTAGTAGTGTATACGTTGACCTTGTAGGCATTATTTGCACAGTGTTTTCTTCAACCCGCCATCTAGCTGTGTGACCTTGTTCACATTCTGTCTAAATATCCATAATATTACCGTCTCCAGAAAAAACACCGGAGTGACTTTTTTCAAGCAGCCATAATATATTTTACGTAATCCGTATCCACCGCTGTAGTAGTGTATACGTTGACCTTGTAGGCATTATTTGCACAGTGTTTTCTTCAACCCGCCATCTAGCTGTGTGACCTTGTTCACATTCTGTCTAAATATCCATAATATTACCGTCTCCAGAAAAAACACCGGAGTCACTTTTTTCAAGCAGCATTCATATATTTTACGTAATCCGTATCCACCGCTGTAGTAGTGTATACGTTGGCCTTGTAGGCATTATTTGCACACTGTTTTCTTCAACCCGCCATCGAGCTGTGTGACCTTGTTCCCATTCTGTCTAAATATCCATAATATTACCGTCTCCAGAAAAAACACCGGAGTCACTTTTTTCAAGCAGCATTCATATATTTTACGTAATCCTTATCCACCGCTGTAGTAGTGTATACGTTGGCCTTGTAGGCATTATTTGCACAGTGTTTTCTTCAACCCGCCATTGAGCTGTGTGAGCTTGTTCACATTTTGTCTAAATATTGATAATATTATCGTCTCTAGAAAAACCACTTGAGTTACTTTTTTTCAAGCAGCATTCATATATTTTACGTAATCCGTATCCACCGCTGTAGTAGTGTATACGTTGACCTTGTAGGCATTATTTGCACACTGTTTTCTTCAACCCGCCATCGAGCTGTGTGACCTTGTTCCCATTCTGTCTAAATATCCATAATATTACCGTCTCCAGAAAAAACACCGGAGTCACTTTTTTCAAGCAGCATTCATATATTTTACGTAATCCGTATCCACCGCTGTAGTAGTGTATACGTTGGCCTTGTAGGCATTATTTGCAGAGTGTTTTCTTCAACCCGCCATCCAGCTGTGTGAGCTTGTTCACATTTTGTCTAAATATTGATAATATTATCGTCTCTAGAAAAACCACTTGAGTTACTTTTTTTCAAGCAGCATTCATATATTTTACGTAATCCGTATCCACCGCTGTAGTAGTGTATACGTTGACCTTGTAGGCATTATTTGCACACTGTTTTCTTCAACCCGCCATCGAGCTGTGTGACCTTGTTCCCATTCTGTCTAAATATCCATAATATTACCGTCTCCAGAAAAAACACCGGAGTCACTTTTTTCAAGCAGCATTCATATATTTTACGTAATCCGTATCCACCGCTGTAGTAGTGTATACGTTGGCCTTGTAGGCATTATTTGCAGAGTGTTTTCTTCAACCCGCCATCGAGCTGTGTGAGCTTGTTCACATTTTGTCTAAATATTGATAATATTATCGTCTCTAGAAAAACCACTTGAGTTACTTTTTTTCAAGCAGCATTCATATATTTTACGTAATCCGTATCCACCGCTGTAGTAGTGTATACGTTGACCTTGTAGGCATTATTTGCACACTGTTTTCTTCAACCCGCCATCGAGCTGTGTGACCTTGTTCCCATTCTGTCTAAATATCCATAATATTACCGTAATTATTATCCATAATATTGCCTACAAGGTCAACGACGTTGACCTTGTAGGCATTGTTTGCCCAGTTTTTTTGGCCGCAGCCACTGAAGCACAGAGGCCAGAAAAAATATGCCATATAAATGCTGAAAATAGTAATTTTTTGCCATACGTTGACTCAACGTATATGGCAAAAAATGACTATTTTCAGCATTTATATGGCATATTTTTTCTGGCAACTGTGCTTCAGTGGCTGCGACCAAAAAAATGCATATTTTCTGCATTTATATGGCATAATTTTTCTGGCCTCTGTGCTTCAGTGGCTGCAACCAAAAAAATTTATATTTTCAGCATTTATATGGCATAATTTTTCTGTCAACTGTGCTTCAGTGGCTGCGACCAAAAAAATGCATGTTTTCTGCATTTATATGGCATAATTTTTCTGGCTTCTGTGCTTCAGTGGCTGCAACCAAAAAAGTTTATATTTTCATCATTTATATGGCATAATTTTTCTGTCAACTGTGCTTCAGTGGCTGCGACCAAAAAAATGCATATTTTCTGCATTTATATGGCATAATTTTTCTGGCCTCTGTGCTTCAGTGGCTGCAACCAAAAAAATTTATATTTTCAGCATTTATATGGCATAATTTTTCTGGCAACTGTGCTTCAGTGGCTGCGTCCAAAAAAACTGGGCAAACAATGTCTACAAGGTCAACGTATGGCGAAAAATGACTATTTTCAGCATTTATATGGCATATTTTTTCTGGCAACTGTGCTTCAGTGGCTGCGTCCAAAAAAACTGGGCAAACAATGCCTACAAGGTCAACGTATGGCAGTTGTTTAAAGAGAACAGCAGATTACTAGCCAGCAAAGCTACCTAAGCTAAAATGTCCCTCAAATCCCTGCAGACTTCTGTCCCTCCAATACAGAGCAGTATCAAGCAGATTACTAGCCAGCAAACTTACTATCATCTGTCCCTGAAATCACTAACAGCTCTCCCCCTACACTATCTCTTCCAAGCACACACAGGCAGATTTTTCAGATACATTTTTGCCCTTGATCCCCCTCTGGCATGCCACTGTCCAGGTCGTTGCACCCTTTAAACAACTTTAAAATCATTTTTCTGGCCAGAAATGTCTTTTCTAGATGTTAAAGTTCGCCTTCCCATTGAAGTCTATGGGGTTCGCGAACCGTTCGCGAACCGCTCGCGTTTTTGCGCAAGTTCGCGAATATGTTCGCAAACTTTTTTTCCGACGTTCGCTACATCCCTAATGTCAGAAAACACCTCAGTGTTTCTTTGCAGAAACTCCCTGACTTCTTGCTTTTGTGGCTCTGACAAGGTTTCAGCTATTTTCACCTTTTGTATACCGTCCTGGGTAGGAGGAAGGGGTTGAATTATAGCCGTGAGGACTTCTCTGTCCTTCCAGGGTTTTATTAAGTTTACGTGGTAAAGCTGTTCTTTCTTCCTTTTATTTGGTTGGTAAACTTTATAGTTCACCTCACCTATTTTCTCGATTATTTCATACGGGCCCTGCCACTTAGCCAGGAACTTGCTCTCAACTGTTGGGACAAGAACCAATACTCGGTCCCCAGGGTTGAAAGTTCGAACCTTAGCTGAACGGTTGTAAACCCGACTCTGGGCCTTCTGTGCTTGCTGCATGTGTTCCCTGACTATGGGCATGACTGCAGCAATTCTATCCTGCATGAGGGTAACATGTTCCACCACACTCTTATGGGGTGTTACCTCTTGCTCCCAGGTCTCTTTTGCTACATCCAAGAGACCCCTGGGATGACGACCATACAATAGCTCAAAGGGCGAAAAACCTGTGGATGACTGGGGCACCTCTCTAATGGCGAACATAAGGTATGGCAGGAGACAGTCCCAATCCCTCCCATCCTTATCTACCACCTTCTTTAACATGTTTTTCAGGGTTTTGTTAAAGCGCTCTACCAACCCATCAGTCTGGGGGTGATAAACAGAAGTTCTTAACTGTTTAATTTTCAAGAGCTTACATAGTTCCTTCATAACCCGAGACATAAAGGGTGTACCCTGGTCTGTGAGGACTTCTTTAGGAATGCCAGTGCGGGTAAACATATAGAACAGCTCTTTAGCAATATTTTTGGAGGCTGTGTTTCTTAAAGGGACTGCCTCAGGATACCGCGTAGCATAATCCATAATTACGAGAATATACTGATGGCCCCGAGCTGACTTAACCAGTGGCCCTACCAAGTCCATTGCAATTCTTTCAAATGGGACCTCAATGATAGGCAATGGCACTAGAGGGCTACGGAAGTGAGGTACCGGGGCAGACAGTTGGCATTCTGGGCAAGAGTCACAATACCCCTTCACCTCCGCAAATATACCGGGCCAATAAAACCTTTGTAAAATTCGCTGTTGGGTTTTCTCCTGACGTAGGTGACCACCCAGGGGGTGAGTGTGGGCCAGGTCCAAGACCATTCGCCTATAGGGCTGGGGCACTAACAACTGCTCTACCACCCCCCCTTGGACTTTGTCAACCCGATACAGTAAATCTTGACTGACAGAAAAATGAGGGAATACACTCTCAGCCCCAGGTTCCTGAGGTTCACCATTAATTACCTTAACATTTTCCCAGGCCCTATTCAGGGTAGGGTCCCTCATTTGGGCTGTTCCAAAGTTAACCCGAGAGACCTCCAAGTCTGGCATATCGGATGCTTTGGAGGGCTCCAAGGGCAACTCTGTTTCACCTGCTAGTACCTCTAGGGGAAAATTATCTGCTTCAAGCATGGTCTCCCCTTCAGTTACTACCTCTGAGTTAGGTTTACAAACCCCTGGTGCATCCTTAGGAATCCCTTTCTCAGACCCCTGTGGAGAACCTTCCTTTCCCCAGAGCTTCCAAAAGAGGGGAAAGTCTCGTCCCAAAATTACACTATGCATCAAAACAGAGGAAACACCCACTTCATGACATGCAGTACCAGTAACAGTTTCAAATGTCACTATAGCAGTGGGATAACTTTTACAGTCTCCATGAATACAGAGCACCCCAAGATTACGTTCATTAACTTGGTCTGGGCTTACCAAACTGGCGTGCACCATTGTGACTAAGCTCCCGGAATCCAACAGAGCTTGAACAGACTTTCCACCCACCTTTACCACCGCCATATGCAAGTCAGTGTCTGCGGTGCACGCAGGGTGAGCAAACAACGACACCTGCTGAGCCGAGTGACAATCCATGGGCTCTGCAGGTAGTGGGCACCTGGCAGCAACATGACCCCACTCATTACATCGCCAGCATTGCACTTGGCCTCGACCCTTGGTTGGAGGGGACAGCTGAGTTTTGTCAGCTCCTTTAGACCATTCTATAGCCTTTTGGTCAGCCCCAGTATCCTGAGGCAACGAATCACTGGCTTTTCCTGGGGACCTTGCAGATGGATGTTTTGTGGCTGGCTTGCGGTGTTGTGGAAACGATCCTAAGTTGTCCTCAGCGGCAATATAACGTTCCACCATTTCCACCAGGTGATCGGCTGTCTGGGGATCTGCATGACTCACCCATCTCCTCAAGGATGGCGGAAGAGCTCTCAGAAAGCGATCCATAGTGACCCTTTCCACGACTTGAGGAGCTGACAGAGATTCTGGCTGCAGCCACTTTTTCACAAGATGAATTAAGTCATACATCTGGGCACGGGGAGACCTCTCTTGCTGGTATGACCACTTGTGCACCCGTTGAGCTCGCACGGCTGAGGTGACACCCAAGCGGTGGAGTATCTCTGTTTTTAACTTGTCATAGTCTTTGGCATCGGCTATGGTCAAATCAAAGTATGCCTTTTGCGAATCCCCAGTCAGAAAAGGCGCTACCAGACCTGCCCACTGGGACTTGGGCCAAGACTCCCTCTCGGCAGTCCTTTCAAAAGTATGCAGATATGCCTCAACATCATCATGTGGCGTCATCTTTTGCAGAAAACGACTGGCCTTAATGGAGCTATCTGTGTTAGGGGCCCCACTCGACACATTGGACCCCAGTGCAATCATCTGCTGTACCACATCCGTCAAGAGTTGTCGATCAGCCTCAACCGCCTTTGCTAATGCTGTCAGTTGAGCTGCAAGCAAACAATTAGTCTCTTGCTGGGTGGCCATACTCTGCCTCTGGATGGTATTGGTCTCTTGCTGGGCAGCATTTGCCTCCTGCTGACTAGCATTGACTTTGGCCAGCTGCAACACAAGTTCCTCCATGTTGTTGAACTACAACTCCCACAGTCTGCAGCAGATAGCACTGCCCTTTTAACAATGGTTGTCCTATTATGCTCACTGTCTCTCTGTTGCCCGCATCCGAAACACCATTTGTGGGGAATAGCTCAAAGCAGCCGGTAGGGCTCAGGTAAAACAGTTCTTACAGAGGAGACAGGAGGCTTAGGTTTGCAACAAAAGTGAAACAGGCTCCTGCCTGGGGTTTTATTGTTCAAACCGGACAACTTAAACAGGCACAATTTCCGTGCTAAACAGTCAAATAATAATGTAAACCTCACCGGTTTGCAGTGTTACAGTCCATAGGAAAGTTCCTTGCGGTGGTAACAAACATTTGCCATTTGGAGTTGCAGTCAAACACACAGTTTGTTTCACAAAACACTTCACAGCGTGTGTTCAGAGGTTCTCTCTGACTCCCAGTACAACACACACCCACTCCCCGCCAGGCTCCCTTAAACAGCCCCACCTGCGGACTAATTGGGCAGCATACTGAACTATATCCTTGCTCCAGGGTCCTAACCTGTCTTACCCTGGAGATTTAAAGGAGCCAATACCTCAGGCTGGGTGCTATATACCTCCCATCATATACAGGCAGCCTATTGGGACATAGCTCTTTGTCACAATATATATATATAAAAATGTGAATAAATGGATGCACACCGGGATTTTTTTTAAAAAAGTTAAAACTCGCTTTTATTTAAATACTTAAAACATGGTCAGGTTTTAAGTATTTAAATAAAAGCGAGTTTTAACTTTTTTAAAAAAAATCCCGGTGTGCATCCATTTATTCACATTTTTATATGAAAGCACGTCTGGATAGCACCTGGGTTGGATTAATTTTTCCTGAATGGTGTGCTGAGATCCAATTGGACATTATATATATATATATATAAATATATATATAAATTAGCTTGTTATTTGCTGGGTGTATAAGCTATTAAAGCTGTTTATCGTGATCAATGAGTAACTCAATAAATCTACCCATGAATAATTCCCGTTTAATGTGAGTACCAACATTTGAAAAACCCAAACAAATGTAATTCTCTGATGCTCTTTAAACTCAATGTGGGGAGTTTTTTTTGGCTTGAAAGTTTTCTTAAAAGAAGCACAACAGAGAGTCCGTTAACATGGGGATATTTATTTAAGTTTTTGCCAATAAGTAATTATTTATTGAAAGGAACTGATTGAACACAAGGGGGCCCATTCACTAAGTTCGAGTGAAGGAATAGAGGAAAAATAGTTCGAATTTCGAATGTTTTTTTTTTGGCTACTTCGACCTTCGACTTCGAATCGAACGATTCAAACTAAAAATCGTTCGAATATTCGACTAATCGAAGTACTGTCTCTTTAAAAAGTTCTTCGACCCCTTAGTTCGCAACCTAAAACCTACCGAGGCCAATGTTAGCCTATGGGGAAGGTCCCCATAGGCTTGCTAACAGTTTTCTGATCGAAGGATAATCCTTCGATCGATAGATTAAAATCCTTCGAATAGTTCGGTAGAACGATTATTCCTTCGACCGTACGAATTGCGTAAAATCCTTCGACTTCGAAGTCGAAGGATTTTAATTCGGCAGGTGAATATCGAGGGTTAATTAACCCTCGATATTCAACCCTTGATACATCTGCCCCGAGATGTATATCAGTGTAATAAGTATCTTATTGACATATTGACAAATCAGAAGAAACAGGGATATGCAAACCTAAAACCTGTAAAAGACATAATATATAAACAATGAAATAAAGATACATTGGTCTATGAGTGGTATTCAGGCTCAATTTCTCTTTATGAAAGTACAATGGCAAGAAGGGGTTTAATAACAGCATACTGCTGTCCTCAAACCACTGACCCCCATTTGTGCCTGTGTTTTGCATTTAACCACAGTTTTTAGGTGAAAAAATGTTGAGGCTATATGATTTTACTGCAACATATTCAAAACTCATTCAATCACAGGTGACTATTGGGTCCTCTTGGTATCAAATTAGAACTGACTTTGGGTAATTTGGTCTATAGTGGCAGCAGCATAGGAGGCTAGACTGACTGAAAGTCTGGTCAATTGGCATCCTACTGTATGTGAGATTGCTGTAAGGCCAGACTCAGCATCAGACCAGGCCGTCAGGGAGCCCTAGACGACCTGGTCAGACCACTGCGCTCCCCCACCCTCCTAGCACTCACGCCCTGACTGCAAAACATGAGTTCTCGTGCGCTCCAGGCAAGGGACGTACAGAAGAGGGAGGGGAGAGGGATGAAGCCAGAGTGACTGAGGGAGGGCAGCGAACACAAACTAGGGGTAGGCAGAAGACAGTTTAACAGGTACCTGTCCAGCACCAGGCCCGGACTGGCAATTTGTGGGTTCTGGCAAATGTCAGAGGGGCTGCTATAAGTTCCCATAGAAAGTCAGTATTTAGTGGGCTGGTGGAAGCTGTTTGGGCCTCTGTGTACCTGAAATGCCAGGGCCTATTTTAGTTCTCAGTCCGGACCTGTCCAGCACCCCCATATCTTTGCGCCCTAGGCAGGTGCAAATGTTATCTGATGATGCCAGTCTTCACTGGTAGGAGAAGTAAATGGGAATGACACATTAGCTAGTTAAGGCCACTTTGAAATGAAGCTAAAAAATGTTGCACTTTTGCAAAAGTGACCAGCCTTACATTGGATATTAATTGTAGAATATACTTATATATGCATTTAATTTGTGACTAAGGGGCAGATTTATCAAGAGTCGAAGTGAATTCGAGGGAATTTTCGAAGTAAAAAAATTCAAAATTCAAAGTAATTTTTTGGATACTTCGACCATCGAAAAGGATACTACGACTTCGAATTTACTTCGACTTCGATTCAAAGTAAAAATCGTTCGAATATTTGACCATTCGATAATCGAAGTACTGTCTCTTTAAAAAAAACTTTGACTTCAATACTTCGCCAAATTAAACCTGCCGAAGTGCTATGTTAGCCTATGGGGACCTTCTACAAACTTTTTTTAAAGTCTTCACACATCAAATAAAAATCGTTCGAAGGTACGCTAAAATCGTTTGAATTAGATTTTTTATTCAATCGTATGATTGCCAAATTCAGTGAAAAAACTTTGAAATCGATATTCGAATTTGATGTTTTTCAATTCGATGGTTGAAGTTCGAAGTTTTTTGTACTTCGAAATTCGACCCTTGATAAATCTGCCCCTAACTGTCATTTATGGATTATCTACCAGAAATAATGTTTACACTTTTATGAATTCAATTATATAATGTTGAGTATTTTTTTGTTTTTTACCATATCTACATTAGCAGCAATTAACAAGCTGAAGCAGATATTCTACAGCCTATTAGTGGGGGTCATTTATCAAAACTGGGCAAATTTGCAAGCTTTATTACATTTCAACTTTTGCTCATGTACATCATTGTGCCACTGTACACTATGCACTATGTATTCTCTATTAACTTCAGTTTTTGATTCACTCTCTCTGTTGTTTAAGAGTAAAGCCACATATTATTTGGCTTTACTCTTAAAGCCAAATAATACTATTTAGAATAAAATTAGGTTTTGTGAAGAATACCATTCAAAATAGAAAGTAGAGTAGTGGAATTACAGCAGAGGGCGTACATGAGTTGCGTGCTTTATACTGGTAGAGGAATGAATCGATGAGCATTAAAAGAAGCAGAGCTGTGCAGATCAGGCTGAGAGTAAAAACCTGCAGAACTGGGTTACAGACAAGGAAGATTTACACAAAGGGCTAAATAAGTTATTGCAAGACTTTACCATACAATTTTAAGAACAGCTACTGGAAGAACTGGTACAATAGTGGCCTTTTTTCTCCAGACGAATCAAGTAAGTACAGATACTCTTAATGCCTACTGCTCAGGAATCTAGTTACAGAATAGCTGATATGAAGTTCTGTGTTTCTTTACAGTATTCTCTATGTTCGTCTCCAATGCTTAAAATGTGCACAAAGATGAACTTGTTATTGAAACATTCAAATGTTACTTCAACTATAAGCAAGCAAGTTTAACTTGAAATATGAAAAGTGCACATGAAAAAAAAATGTAATTGGTAGTTTGTAGCTCACTGAGAGTGTATTTAGAATGACTTTTCATTGTGTTTCCATTACATGTTTTGCATTCAGTTCCAAATATCAAATATAAAAGTAAAATGTAAAAAATGTATAATTTGCTGATTATATAAGACATACAAATGAGAATGTGTGTGCCATTCATATAGTAAAACTTGCAAATATTGAAAGTGATAGAAATGACTTGAACATGATTTATAGCAATGATTCATTTTTGCTATGCATGATGCTATATATATAAAAATATTATTGTAGGGCATCTTGTTCTCATCAGAGACTTCACAATGCGATGTGAATGTGACTATGTTTGCATTGTGTGCTGAAAAAGACAAACTGTTGCAACCAACTGTTCTGTAGTAATGCTATATAAATGTTACAGCATTCATCTAATGGCAGCTAAATTTGAAGGAGTACATTTAGTTAGTAATTCCTTTAGCACAAGGTTTATATCTGAAAAACGTGAAGCAAATGTTTTTGTTAAGGCAGGATCTCATACTATTTGTAGAATTCTCATGCTAAACTAATCTAATTAAAAATGCAGCAGAGAATAAAAACTTGTCCTATGCATATTGCCAGTGTACAAGACCCCCAACTGTGACTTAACCACAACTGGTGGATTTTCCTCTGTGGGAGATTCTGCAGATGTAGATGGAGAAATGTGTGCCAGAAGTTCTTTTGTAACATGCTAACATTTTTAGTTCAGTCACAAAAATGTGAACTATAAATGCCTTGCTTAGGGATACGAACCTACCAGCAAGGCAGGACATCCTCATCCTCATACACTATGTGCTAACATTTTCAATGCTTCCTGAGACTAAGATTTGATCCACTGTAGTCTTGCTGGACAGCTACTGCAGAGCTGTAGATACTATGTGAAACACTTTTAAAGTTTTTAATCTATAATTCAATCCAATACATTTTCTGAGGTTATAGATTATCACCAATACTCAAGGTCAAATCAATTAGATCTGAACACCGTCATTCAAAACATTCAGGAATCCTTCAGCTCCCAAGGTTTATGGAGGAATTCAAAGGCTAAACTAAGTAGACTTTCATTTGGCCACACGCTAAAAATATGCAAACTAAGCAAGGTTTTATGGCACAGACAGGTAAGAGGTATTATGTAATCTGATGACTATGATGTTCGTATTTAAATTTTGCATCTTGCACCCTAAACTTCCTATCTAAAAAAAGGTCTTTTTTGGGCCCACCCTAAAAATATACAAATTTAGCAAGGTTTGATGGCACAGACAAAGAGGTATCATGTAATCTGACGACTATGATGATGGTGGGGGGGGATTAGGGATAAAAACAGTGGCACATGGGACATTTTGTTGCCCGTGACAAATCTTGGCTACTGCAGGTGACAAGACATCCATAGCTTCCTTCCCACCAGCTGAAATGCAAATCTCCAGTGGGGAATCATATGCAGTGTGAAGTTAATCATGAGGAGCATGATTGTTCTTATTTAAATTTTGCATCTTGCACCCTGAACTTTCTTTGTAAAAAAATATATATTTTAAGTGCATACCTCCCAACATTTTGGAAATAAAAAGAAGGACAAAAAAGTTGGTGCACGACAAAAAAAATTTGACCACGCCCATTTGTGTGGCCAGACCCACTAATTACAATGTTCATTTTACAAAAATAGGCAGGTTATGAAAGTTTGAACATATTTCTGTGGTTTTCAGTTATTACAGTTTTGCTAATGATGAATTACCCTTTAAGCTGTAAATCTAACATTTCCCAAGGGACCTGTTATCTTATATTGTTACAATTACTTATTTGATTATCTTAAAAGTGTTACAAAAGTATCTTATATGCAGCTATGGTAGTTATGGGCTCTCTGCCAAAAGCTAATTAAGTTAGAAACTTTGTTTCTTTTTCTGGCTGTTCAGTGCAGATAAAAATTGAACTTTCCAGTACAAAGGAGGGACTGTGGGTTGAGCTGTCAAAAGAGGGACTCTAAAAATGAGGTATGTAAGTGTAGAACTGCATTTAGTGGTAGAAATAGTAGTAAAGGAATTGTTTAATTGTTTTTTTTTCTTTTGTGTTTCACTTGAAGAAACAATTAGCTATTTTACACTGAATGTGCTCTTGCAGTTTGTTAGGCCACAAACAGCCCATATCACTGATAATAATTTCACTAACAAATGTCTAATTCTCAAGGCTTAATAAGGTGCCTTGTACTTTATTAGGAAAAAATATTTAGTGACATAAAAAAGTAGAATGTTAAATGACAAAAAAGGAAAATAGTTGTGGGTTTCATATAAAGTAAACCTATT
The DNA here is from genome assembly GCF_017654675.1 of Xenopus laevis. Lineage (NCBI taxonomy): Eukaryota > Metazoa > Chordata > Amphibia > Anura > Pipidae > Xenopus > Xenopus laevis. Next base: position 82,175,416 of record NC_054380.1, read on the forward strand.
TCCATTAAATAAAATTAAAACCAGCAATAGGTATAATGTGAGCAAGCACTTACACACATGTAAGCAGCTGATTGCAAACATTGCATTCAGAAAATGAAAAGCACAGTAATGTTTGGTTATATTTTGAAAGCTAAAAACATATGGAAATAATATGTGGCAAATAATATTATTTATCGTGAATTGCCTCGTGAAACCATTACAACTGCAAATCTGCATGGAAAATTAAAGAAGAAATCATCTGGAAATAAAATGTTAAATGACGAGGGTGTGTTTTCCTAAAGTTACAGTACAAGAACAAGCAACACCCAGTGGAACCTTCTAAATTCCATATACTCATGCCAAAAAAAGTAAAATATAGAACTGGTCTGCAATAGATATTCTGGTTATGGTTAATGTCATCAGTCAAAATAAATAAAACATTTTAGCTCTTGAACAAATAATTACAACTTCTTTAATTCTTGAGTGTTCGGTGTTTATCAGGACCCTCATAACTGTTTTGTTAGAGTATAACGCCATAGTTATTGTGATCCCTTCGCAAAATCTATTTCGGCTCCCATGCACAGAAAGCTGGGATGGGCAACTATTTTGCATATTTATAAACACTGTGCAAATTTACACATAGGAAGTGAGTTAGAGTAACCAATCAGCGGCTGTCGTTTAAAGGCAGCTGTAGGTTTAACAATGTAAGCAAGCTTTTGATTGGTTGTGGGTGCCTGCTCATTTGAAAATTTGCCCAGTGTTTACAATTGAGTCCCAGATAAAGCAGTACTTCAATCTAGACAAAGATTTCTATACCTCTGGGCGCTATTATGCCCTCTATATACAATACAAAATCAATTTAGCCAAACAAACAAAACATAATGGATTAGTGCTTTATAAATAACTGGCCATAGTTTGTGTATAATCCATTTCATGTGCATCACAAACCTATTAAGGAAAAAAAGGTGTTTTCTGTTGATACAATGAAACACAAATCTGCCATTTATTATAAAAATCAAATAATTATTGATTAATATTGTAGAATATTGATGTAATAATTTAGAGGGGCAATCTAAATGTATACCCAGGCTTATTGCATTTGTTTAACAAAAGCAACACAAATCCAAACATTTCGAGGATGAACCCAACAAATTTTTTGGTTTTTTTTGTGTCACGGCCGGCACCCAATACCAGAACAAGTGCCAAGTACCCTGGTCTCGGCTCGGCTTCACCAGTAGTGTGACCACCGTTGGGCTTCGGGAGGAGCCCTCAGCTTACTTGGGTGCCACCTGGACTTAACGAGGGGTACAAGGCGAGACTACCAGTATGAGATTTCATTACAGTTTGTTTTTTTGTTAAAAAGGATGGTTGCTTTCCTTGATCGCAATTTACTCCTACTGCATTTCGGAGTCCTTGGGTTGATATATTCTGCCTTGCAGGTCAAACTCTTTCATATTCTTTTAATAGCTTTTAAAGTATAACCACAAGGGTTTAAAGGGATCATCAGTCCATAACACTTTGTTCCAAAATGTCTGTGGCTTGTCTAAATGAGCTTTTGCATACAACAAGTGACTCTGTTTGTAGTGTGAGTGCAGAAAGGGCTTCTTTCTCATCACCCTGCCATAAAGATGTTCTTTGTGCAAATTGTGCTGAATTGTAGAACAATGTACAGAAACACCATCTGCAGCAAGATGTTCTTGCAGGTCTTTGGAGGTGATCTTTGGGTTGTCTGTAACCATTCTCACAATCCTCCTCATATGCCGCACTTGTATTTTTCTTGGCCTGCCAGACCTGGGTTTTACAGCAACTTTGCCTGTGGCCTTCCATTTCCTGATTAAATTCCTTACAGTTGAAACTGACAGTTTAAACCTCTGAGATAGCTTTTTGTAGCCTTCCCCTAAACCCCTAGATCTTTTGAGAATTGCTTTGAGGATCCCATGCAGTCACTCTTCAGAGGAGAGTCAAACAAAAGCACAACTTGCAATTGGTGACCTTAAATACCTTTTCTCATTATTGGACACACCTGCCTATGAAGTTCAAGGCTTAACAAGCTAATACAACCAATTTGGTGTTGCCAGTAATCAGTATTGAGCAGTTACATGCACATTTGCAAAATTACAAGGGTACCCAAATTTTTGCACAGCCAGTTTTTCACTTCTGATTTCATTTCATACAACTAAATACTGCTTCACTAAACATCTTTGTTCATAAAACACTCAATACTCAGGTGAGACATGCCACTGTTATCTTTTTTGTTGAAAGTGGAATAAATTGTTATGTAGGCTGAAAGGGGTTCCTTAACGTTTTCATATGACTGTATACTGTGGCAACATATGAGTTCTGAAAATAAAAATAGAAACCAAGAACATGCACATGTGAACACAATCTTTTCATGACTATAAAAAAATCGATATCCTTGCTGGGATGAAACGACAAGAATCAAGAATGTTCTTGAATGCAGTCCATGGAGGTTAATATTAAAAGACTGAGAAATTGAGGGACTGAGAAAGTTCTGTGTGAACATTCATAGACTTATATAGCTAGTTTCAACTTACAGTTGCATGGATGGTACTTACTGTATGTTGGTAAATTTGGCCACATTGTGTTTAGTTACAGGACAAAGAAAAAACATTCTTGACACATCTCATTCATAGAAAACATATATACATTCCACTGGAGCTAGCCAGTGCTTTCAGTGTAAAGTTGAAAATCAGTTATTCAGTATTTGTTTGGGTTGTCTAGTTTTACTGTACAGGCAAATGTTGAATAGGGATGTAGCGAACGGCGGAAAAAATGTTCGCAGACATATTCGCGAACTTGCGACAAAACATGCGAATAGTTCGCGAACGTCGCGAACCCCATAGACTTCAATGGGAAGGCGAATTTTAAAAGCTAGAAAAGACATTTCTGGCCAGAAAAATGATTTTAAAGTTGTTTAAAGGGTGCAACGACCTGGACAGTGGCATGCCAGAGGGGGATCAAGGGCAAAAATGTATCTGAAAAATCCATTGTTGACACAGCGCTGCGTTTTGTGCTGTAAAGGACAGAAATCACACTACGTCACTCAGGTGATGTTTCTGGACACGGAATGTGAAAAAGCTCACACAGCTAGGTGGCACTTGGTTAAAGACTGGGCAAACAATGCCTGCAAGGTCAACGTATACACTACAGCAGTGGATACGGAATATATTATTGCTGCTTGAAAAACGTCACTCGGGTGGTGTTTCTGGAGACGGCATTATTATTGATATTTAGACAGAATGTGAAAAAGATCACACAGCTAGGTGGCAGTTGTTTGAAGAACAGATGCAGATGAGAGATCAGCAGCAGGACAGCTGCCCACAGCAGCTACATACAGAGCACTGCAGTAGAAGGTAGATTACTAGCCAGCAAAGCTACCTAACCTAAAATGTCCCTCAAATCCCTGCAGAGTTCTGTCCCTACAATACAGAGCAGTATCAAGTAGATTACTAGCCAGCAAAGTTACTATCAACTGTCCCTCAAATCACTAACAGCTCTCTCCCTACACTAGCTCTTCCAAGCACACACAGGCAGAATGAAAAAACGCTGCAGGGCTTCAGTTTATGTATGGAAGGGGAGTGATCCAGGGGGTGTGGGGGTGGTCCAGGAGGGAGAGCTTCCTGATTGGCTGCCATGTATCTGCTGGTCTGGGGTGAGAGGGCAAAAATAAGCGCCAGCTAAGGCGAACCCAAATTGGCGAACGTCTCGCGACGTTCGTGAACATTCGCCGAACGCGAATAGTCGATGTTCGCGCGAATTAGTTCGCGGGCGAACAGTCCGCGACATCCCTAATGTTGAATAAAAAAAATCACAGGCCCTGAAAATATTGTGTATGTTTTATGTTGAAAAATGATGCATCCCTATTTTATAAAAAAAACTAATTTAAAGAGGTCAGTAGACCTGACCTAGAACTTCAAGCCTTCAGACCTGGCAATGTGAATTCTTGGAAAGGGCAAGTTTTTTGGTTAGCAAAACAGCTGCTGCAGAAACTAATATCATCACTGCTTTATCTGGGCTCCTTTGAGCCATGTAAATAAAAGTCTGGTTCAACATTACTGAGGTCCTTCCTTAAAAACCTCCTGATTTGGAAGCTTTACCTTCTAAACTGAATGAAGGTTTTAAGGCCACCTATGAAGAATGGACAACTGTGCTGAAGGCACCAATATTTTACAATAATGTATTTGTTCATACTGAACATTTGTAAAAATCAACTGAAATATGTCCATAGATATCGATTTTCTGGCAAAAAAAATTCTTTATATCCATAATGAATTCAAGAATTCTTCTTATGAGCCAAAATGTTATTTCTGCCTCGCTCACCCAATTCGTCTGATTATAATCATAGACGGAGATAGCATTTTAGCAAACTATACAGAAAATAAGCAGATGTTTTCAATATTGTGATTCTTGCTGAGAAGTTGTTTTTCATCAGTCTGCTCTTCATTAACAAAGCATTCAGATGGCGCATCATCCATTGTTTCCCCAAATAAAAATGGTCTCAGAGTTTATTCTGAAATCAGTAAGTCACAAAATGAAGTTCTCTTCTGCACTTATTAAGAATTCTGCCGCCTTTACTCAATCCCTAGGCAAAAAAGCAAACAAACAAACATTGTTTATGGGCACATGTAGCAGAAGATTAATTTGACTAAGTGCCTCAAGATGCTGACATTGATGTCTTTCTGTCTGGCTGTCTCTATGTGTAATAAAATCCTCACTTTGAAAGGATGCTCTTAGCAATTCTTCTAAAAGAAAATTAAAATATATTTTGTACACTGTTTACAGGGAGCAAATCAGAAAATGGTCAGAACAGAGTATCTTCCTACTGTCAGAACTGATTTTCTGGACCTTCTCGAAAAATAAAAAGATTAAGGGGGTTATCAAAATCCAAATTTCCAGATGTTTTTTAAATAAAAAAGTCTGACCAAACTAGAATCCACAATTTGATTTTATTTGTTATTTAAAAAGCACAAATTAATCGGTTCTGGGAAAAACACGAAAAAATCATACAAAAAATAGTATTGTACGTTTTTTTATGGCTTTTCCTGATTCATACAATTTTTTGGGGGTTTTTGCCACAAAAGCCCTAAGTGATCAAATTATCAGGCTAAACACAGTGCAGAGCATGATAACTTCCAATTAGGATAGGGACCTCTCACATTGACTTATATACAACCTTGGTAGGTCTACAATGGCGGATTTTCAGATTTAGACATTTCGCAGCCTCGGGGTAAAATAAATCTCGAAATTCAAGGGTTTTTTTTTCACTAAAAATTCATATTTTATTTAAAAAAAAACTAGATTTTTTAGAGTTTTTAGCATTCAGACTTTAACAAATAACCCCTAATAGTTGCAAGAATGAATAAAAGTGAGATAAAGCATTTTGTTATATATTTAGAGAATAAGTCTCACTTCTAAAAGACACAGTAGAACATAACACAGTAGAACGTAACTGCCAACAACAATTTAATAGTACTTCATTGTTATATGTATGAATTTACCAATTTTGTCCAAACTTCATTTGTTTCTGTTAAAGTTACTGTATATGTGAAGGGTCACTTGCGTAAGATCATTATAATCATTCTTTTTTTCTTATTGTTTTGGTTTTTTGTTTTACAAACTATGTAGTTTTAACTTTTTCCACTTCAACAAAAATTTTTTTTCAGTATTTCTTCCAGTTTACTTAATATGGTTAATTTAATGTCACACATCAACATTTATCTATATTTAGTACTTATTTAGCTATGAATATTTAAACTGAGCCTTCATTATGGGTTATAGAATGGAATTAAATGAAATATCAATTTCTATGATGGCAGTTGTTCTTATGTTACCATATAATAAGCAATTCCACAGTTAAATATTAATTTAAGTGTCAGAAATCTTTATAAAGTATTAGTAACAGCCCCCACAAGATTTTCTTTGACTGAACTACAAATAATGCCAGTTTGGGGTTTGCAGTTCAACAGAAATTAACCTCATCAATGCATCAATGTGGGCATCCCCACAAGGCCATCTACATTCTTGGGCCATCCAGCAGACTTTGGGTTTGCTGGGTCTAACAATGGCTCAGGAGGTGGATAAACTGGACCACTGAAGGTGAAGTCCAGATACAAGGGAGCACGTAAGCTTAAGGGGGTAAGTCTGAATGAAAGTAAGAAGAATGAGCTTGAAAGTGCTATATGTGATTGCTCAGAATAATCAAACACCTGATTCTAATTGATTTCTAATTTAATTTATTTGTCTCTTATTAATTTCTTTATTAGGTTTTTACATTTTCACCATAAATGCCAGGAATAATCTACATACTGTGTTCTTTTCTGCTGATTGAGAGCCAGTATTATGCGGCATCTGAGAATGCTGAAATAAGATCAAGTAAGTGCTTTATAGATAAAAGATTGTAAACAATAGAGGCAGAGTGCCAACTTATCATATTTATATGTTAAATATATATAAATTATTATATAGTATAATGTATACTATTTTATAACAGGCCATGCTTTACGATTAACAGATGCATATGCAAGTTTTGAGACATACAGCCTCATGTATTAAAGCACAAAAGGAACAACAAAATGCACAAAATGCATGTGGAATTGTGTACATTTATACAATCTTAATATATCAGACTTGCATCTATACATACTCCTTTATACATGTGCCCTGCTCCCAAATGCCAGTTGGTTCCACTTTTCTGAATAAGGTTCTGGGTTCAAAGCTCAGAACCTTAAAGCCCTGGAATTGCCTTAAGGATATTTCACTTTGTTTGTTGGATTACAATTGTTTGAATTTAAAATAAAAGGAGTAAAACCCAGTGGTTAATTACCACTTCTTTTTGTTCATCTGTAAATCACATTGCTGACCACTTCATGTAAAATTAACTGTAGGTATAATATTTAATATATGCACATATTTTACATGCTGATACCACATAACTTTGAAGTTATTTAAACAAGGTGTCAAACTAACATTCCCAAAAGCTTGTAAAACAGTACAAGAGGTGATATTATTCAGCTTCTCTTGTGATTTGAATACTTCCCAATTCCTGAGGGCGTGTTAGAGTTTTATTGCAGGGAATTACTTTTCTTTTTGGCCAGAATATTTTGGAAACATTTGCTGAAACGTTGGATTTCTAGGAATTTACATCATTGAAGATGTTGAAAACTAAAAAGCTTCATTCCTCTAAAAGTCTGAGATTTTACTAAAGTTGCTGTAAAAGTGAAACATATTATCTACTAAAACTATTTGCCCCAAAACCTTCTCATTACTGCCTCTGAATCTAGTACTCAAAGTATCCATAGTGGAACTAAAGAATACAGCCATTTACTCCCTTTAAATGATTAAAGTTGGGAAGGCAGTTATTTTACTACCAAAAAATAGAAAAGCCACTTTATAACATGTTTGATGCATGGATGGTGTCTGATGAGGTCCATGTGGTGGATGATTATTATTATAATATCTATTATTCAGAAAACCGTAAAAGCCATTACTTAGTGTGTTGCATAAGTAAGCAATACTTGATTCTAACCTAACTCTATTGTCTTTTTTCCACAATAATAATAGAAATGATAATAAATGTTTCAGTTTTCTCAAAGGAGTTTTGTACAATGTGTTTGGAATAAAGTCACTGGTGATTTTTATAGGGTGTGCCAGTCTGAAAATGTTTTCTACATTTTAAGTTTGGCTGTGCACAAAATTTTTTTTACTTCTTTGCAATAGATTGCAGACACTCAAGGAGAGATATATACAGTATATATACCATATATAGACTATATTTTTTTCTCTGGGAAGAGAATCAAGTTTATTGAATTTGTAGCTAAATCCAAAAATTCTGGAGTATACAAAAGAACAAGAAAACATCCTAAGTGTTTTTATCCAGTGTACACAACCCTAACTTTAGTACAAACATTTCTAGCATTTATAAAATTTCTAGTAATTGCACTACATTTTTATTACTAATTCTTCTCTGCTCTAAAATGTTTTTAAACCAACATTTGCAAAGCTTCCATGAGTCTCACAGTGCTTTGAAAGTTTCAAGGCTTTTGTATATTAAAGGTATTAAAGGTTATCATTTACATAAAGGTGTATTCTAATGCTCTTTGTTTGTATTTTACAGGTTGCAGAACTGCTCCAAGTGACTTGGTTTTCATACTAGATGGCTCATGGAGTGTGGGCCCTGAAAATTTTGAAATACTTAAAAAATGGGTTGTCAACATAACTAACAATTTTAAAATAGGGCCAAAGTTCACACAAGTTGGAGTTGTTCAATACAGTGACTATCCCATCCTCGAAATCCCACTTGGGAGCTATGAATCCAGTGATGACCTCTCTAGAAGAATGCAATCCATCCAATATTTAGGTGGAAATACACAAACTGGAAATGCTATTCGATTTGCTATTGACAATCTCTTTGCAAGGTCATTAAGACCTTTAACCAAAATTGCAATCGTTCTTACCGATGGCAAATCCCAAGATGAAGTTAAACATGTAGCAGAAGAAGCAAGAAAGAATAAAATTACTTTGTTTGCAATTGGTGTGAGCTCAGAAATTGAAGAAAGTGAACTTAGAGCGATAGCGAACAAACCTTCTTCCACTTATGTGTTTTATGTTGAAGACTACATAGCAATATCACGGATTCGTGAAGTCATAAAACAAAAACTTTGTGAAGGTAATTTACAATACTTATTTTTTTGCGTTTAAAAATAATAGCTGCAGATAAAAAAAATATTGAATTTACTAATTAGATAATTTATATAGCATCATCAACTTTCTCTAAAACTACTTTTGCTTACTTGTCTAGCTATCTATATACAACATATATATGTATATAGTCTCGGAGTGTACCGACACTCACCATATGTCAAGTCAAATCCCAGGTACTCCTCATAATTATGAATAATAGAAAGTATTTAGGAGCACTGACGGATACAGCTTCAAGTGACTTTAATCAAGTTTTCACACAATCTCCCACATCTACGCGTTTCGGTTCTCCTTGAACCATCGTCCTGATGATGCTTCAAGGAGAACCGAAACGCGTAGATGTGGGGGATTGTGTGAAAACTTGAATTAAGTCACTTGAAACTGTATCCATGAGTGCTCCTAAATAATTTCTATTATCTATCTATATATATATATATATATATATATATATATATATATATATATATATATATATATATATATATATATATATATATATATATATATATATATATATATATATATATATATATATATATATATATATATATATATACACACACACACACTAAGTTGGCCTTATACTACAGTTGGGTGTTGCCTTATATTGATAGGTTGCTAATTATTCAGTGTCAAGGGATATTTCTAATATTGTTACTGACATTAGAGTGCAAGGTTGTGTATTTTTCTTTCTATATAGACACAAATAGGCTCTCAAGCCATTGCCCTGACACAGCCCTCAGTTGTCTTTATAGAAATTATGGTACTGGGGATTGTATATCTTTTGCCGTTTATTGAGATTTATATTTATATATATATATATATATATATATATATATATATATATATATATATATATATTTTGTATCCTGATTCTGAGATCTTTAATTCGAGACTGCCCTGCAGAACATATAGGCATTGGGGTGTTTAAATGTCTGCTACATTATTTGCCTTATTTAACCTCTATGTTTGATTGATTGATAAATTGATTTCACTGGTTTTAGATAACTTGGAAGAGGGGGGGTACAGAACCATAAAAATGAAATAATTACTACAGTTTTAAAAACTTGGCTTTGCATAACTTTTTCCCCTTTAATCCAGCCACTTTCTCCATTTTGGATGAGTTTTAAAGCTTTTTGTTCTCCACATTTGTGGCCTCTACTATTACTATTATTGGTGATCATTTATTCTCATGGGAACACTTGTGAAAAACTGTGAAAGTAAATATTTTCTTTTTTGTTTTAGTCAACTATTATCAAACTTGGGCCAATTCCGCAGATTAAATATAATGATTTTTGACAACTCAGACATACCAAAATAATTGTAAATAAGTTGAATTAAAATAAAACCTTTAAAAAAATTTGCAACTTTGAAATATATATATATATTTAAATATAAATTTATAAAGGATTTTTCTAAACCTTAAGAAAATAAAATATGGACAGATACATATTTTATAGTGATTTGGAAATACTCAACAGCATTTGGCTTTGCTGAACATGAAATCAAGCCTCGGCGATGTCCAAAGCTCTGTTTTCTGGCCTTGATACTTACTTGGCCTTCAAATAAGTCGATAGAATCAAAATATCATTTTTATATACTGTATTTGAATAGAAAGTGGGAATGTGTTGAAACTCTGAGTATACAGTACTTAATAATGTATTAAATTGCATTGTAATGCTCAGATTCAAACTATTTTTACACCAAAGTTTTTAATCTCAGTGGATGCAGGTCCTATCTTAAGCCAATTTTACACTGTATGTAAGGCAAAATATATTTTATTGCAAATGTAAATAGGGGCAATATTCAATTTAGCTAGATCAAACATTGTTATTGGTGATGGGCATATAAGTACGGCAGGTACAAATCTGCAGCAAAAAAACGGCAAAAAGTCTGGCGCGACAAGTAGAATAGTTGCACGTCAAAATTATTCGGATGCTTGTTGACTTTAATGAACTTTGACAAAATAGATTTCGACCAAACTCGATTCGAGTTTTTTCTCAGAAAAAAAGTTGAATGTTGGGAAGGCTACAAACATCTACAAATTGTTCTCTGCACCTCTCCCATTGACTTATACATGAATTTGGCATGTTTTAGGTGGCGAATAGTTGAAAATTAAATTGTTAAAGGGCCAAAATTGTATACATTTTGAAAATTATTGAAAAACATAGAATCTATGTAGACACTTTAAGATGTGTAGACCCCCTCCAGGTGGGAAAGAAATCACTATTATATCAAGGTTTTAAAAATCAAATAGTGTTATCATACACTGTTTATGGACTCACAAACATAACTTTCACAGCTAGCATATAAAGGATCTTATCTTGCAATAAAGCCCACCTTCATGCATAAATTGTGGGACATATATATAGCAGTAATAGTGTAAAATATCTTCTTAATAAAAAGCAAGTTAAAAATACACTCACATATGGCGATGATTGAAAACTTTGTGAAACACATTGAAATCGATAGGCGTCAATTTTTCTGCACATGCGGCAATTTTTTCGCACTCCAAATGCATTGAAGTAAATGGGCGTTTTTCTTGTGACAACTTTTTTGTCTTGGTCACTTTTTTGTCCAACTGCATTAAAGTCAATGGGAATTTTTTCTTATGCCAACTTCTTTGTCTCAGCAACACTTTTATCTTACAGACTTTATTGTTGGAGCAAAAAAAAATTCAGACGATTTTTGCTGCAAGATCGCAAAAAAATTGACAGATTGGCCGGGGAAAACGATTTGCTTATCACTATTCACATGGTCTTCATAATCAAAATGGCATATCTGCACAAATATCCCATTGAGGCATCCCCTTTCACATAGCACCGCAGAGTCTTCTAGTATGATTCGCACACAAGATGGTCCTGTAGCGTCTCCTTTCATGAACCGTTTGTTCATCTATGGGACACTCTCCAGTGATGTCATCAGCCTTAAACGTTTTGTCTGTGATTTCCTCAGAGGCTTCTTCCTATGGCCAGTGTCACAAGATGGCTGATTCCTGTATATGCAAACTTTGAAAGTTAATGTTTGTGACCCATCCAAAAACAATGCATAATAAGACTATTTGATTTTTAACCCTTAGTACAATGGCGATTTTTTTGCACCTGGAGGGGCTCTTAACATCTTGTGGTGCCTATCCTGTGGTGGAACACACTAAGTGGTGGTACAGGTACGGGACCCGTTATCCGGAAACCAGTTATCCAGGAAGTTCCGAATTACGGAATTATAATAATAAACCAATAGCTTGTACCTGATCCAAACTAAGATATATTTAATCCTTATTGGAAGTAGAATGAGCTAGTAGAATTGGGTTTATTTAATGTTTACATGATTTTCTAGTAGTCTTAAGGTGTGAAGATCCAAATTACAGAAAGACCCATTATCCGGAAAGCCCCAGGTCCCGAGCATTCTGGATAATAGGTCCCATACCTGTACATAGTTGAAAGCATGTGTAAGTAAAGATTTATTGATGTGTTTGTAAGTGTGCTGAACTTGTAGCCTCTTTCTATTATGCATACATTTTAAAGTGGCAGATGGCCTTAAACAGTATCTGGTAGAGCAGGGGTGCCCAGAAGGTAGATCAGGATCTACCAGTAGATCTTTAGCTTGGTGATCAGTAGCTCTCAAGACACTGTCAGCAAACAACTTGTCTAAATCACCTTCCTATTTCATGCTTTTCATTCATGTAATTACAGTATTAGGTTAAGGTTATTCTAAGACAATTAACATTTTTCTAAATGTGGGTTTAATGGCTTAATTACCTTAGCAATCAGTAGAAGTTGAATATAAAAGGACTTAAAAAGATAATATAGTATAAGTAATATAGAATTAGAATAACAAGATAACATATGAAGAGTGATTAAAATTTGCTTAGAATAGGTCCGTCTATAACATAATAAATGTTTATTCAAATATGAATGTCCCTTTTAACACACAAGGGGGCAAATTCACTAAAGGACGAAGCGCCTAATGCTAGCGTTAATTCGCTAGCGTAGTGCATTTTCGTTAATTCGCCGATTCACTAACGGACACTGGCGTAAATTCGCTAGTGTTACTTCGCACCCTTACGCCTGGCGAATTTCCGCAATGGACGAATTTGCGCAACGGCCGGCGCACATTTTTCTGAACGCTACCTTTTACGCCAGACTTCCTTCGCCACTTCAGACCAGGCGAAGTGCAATAGAGTAGATAGGAATTGCTTCAAACAAAGTTAAACATTTTTCTAAGTCCCAAAAAACGCTGGCGTTTTTTTCTTTTTTTATGGGTGATAGGCTGAAAAAGATCGAAATTTTATTTGGGGCTACCCTCCTTCCCTCCTACATTTCCTAACGCATGGCACATTAACTATGCAGTGGGCACATGAATAGGGCAAAATAAAAATGTTATTTGCTGTTTTGAAGGTTTCCCAGGCTTGTGTAGTGCTGCTACATATACCTCCATTGTAACTTCAATTTGGCGCTGTATGCAAATTAAGCATCGCTAGCGTAACTTTGATTTGCTTGGCGAATTAACGCTAGTGCAACTTCGCAACCTTACGCTTCCCCTTCGGATTTTAGTGAATTTGCATAGCGCTGGCGAAAATATGCCTGGCGAAGTGCGGCGAAGCGGACGCTGGCGCAACTATGAATCTTAGTGAATTTGCCCCAATGTATCTTATTTGAAAATGTTAGTACAGTGTAATTTTGGCTACATCAGACACTCCAAAAAACAGCAAAGCTTGCTGTTCCAACATGTGTGCCAACTATTTCTTTACAAGATTTTTTCATAGAGAATTTCTGGAGACAGTTGGCAAGATCATTAATAGGAAATAAACTCCCTGGATTAAAGTGACAATATAATAATAAGCAAGGTTCTTTTTGTGTGTATGCCCTTTTTTGATGGTCAGGAGTTTTTTCCAGAGAGGTGGGAACGTTTTCATGAACTGACACAATTATTAAACCTAACAGAAATTGTTCAACTACATTGAGCTTCCCTTCATTTAGGCCTTTGGGTGCTTTACTTATAGCTTACTGCTTGTATGATGCTGGCAATTGGATGGTGTTCACATAGCAGCATCTCTATAGTCAGTGGCATGGGACCCACCACTGAACTGGGTGAGTTTGTAATTATTTATACATGCCAATATTCTACTGGCTTTTGCAGCCAGGCTTGTTATCTACTGTCACTCCTAGAACCTTTTTATATTCCCGATATGCCTACAGTATGATTTGGAATCTTTGTTTCCTTATTACTAAAAACACCTTAAAGAAATGTCGTCCAGCTGGCATAATTCTAACGATGAGTATTAAAACCCCGATGAAGCATAACAAACACATTTTTTTCAAAAAACGAATTAGGCAAAGATGCTTTCTTGTAAATGCGTGATCTCCGTACTCAACATCTTTCTTGAAAATTGTAAAATTACCTAATAGTATGTTGTATCTTTCAATCTAGTCTAACAGAAAAAATAAACAAAATAGCACTTGAAAACTCTAGCAGAATGAATATATTGAAGGAAATGTCTGCATAGTCAGTTTTATAAATACAAGCTTGTATGATGTATACAATTTTAAAGGACATGTGATACCCCATACACAAAATGTAATCAGTGAACAGACCCTTGAAATTTGCAACTCTGGTTGCCACTTAAAATATTAATAGTAAGGCTGCTGTATCCACTTGTGATTCCTTCACCTCCTCTAACCCATTCATACCACTACATCAGGAATTTCATTGACTGCTGGCTATTGCACATGCTCAGTTCTTCTCAGATCAGATTACTAACACACCCACCAGTCTCTTCTGAACTCAGATTAACCATAACAGTGCTTAATCTTAGCAGAATATTTTACCAAAGAAAACTGTGCATGTGTAAGGCTGCATTCTACATTGCATGAACTTTTCAGGGCACATGTACTGTCTGCAGATATACTATAAATGTCATTGATGATGTGTCAGAGGGGAAATGGCCACTGGCTGAAAGATGCTATTTGTTTTAGGAAAATGACATGGTGCTGGAGAACAGAGGGAGATACAGTACAAATGATGCAGTGGGGAGATGTGCCCATCTTACAGTATATACATGGTAGGAGAATGTAGGGTTTACATGACCTTGTTTCTAAAGGAAAAAGGATCACTAGGGTCTATTGTAAGCTAAGACGAGTGGAATTATTTCTACATTCTGATAAATGTATAGTGGTTATAAGATCACAAAATATAAATACATCCTTACTAGAGGTGAGCCAAATTCCTGAGAGGCTGTTAAAAAGATGTTTACCAAGCTGAAAAATACATCATAGTAATATGTATTGACTTAACTGTTTCACAATACTTACTCTTTACCATTGTTCTAAGTGTTAGAACATGTTTTAGCTGCTCATTCAAATAAAACATTCTGAAGCCCTGAAATTCTGAAGTCAGAAGATATAAAAGTTGAAAACATATGACTTGGTTTGGGGCGGCATATAATGTAAGTGATAACATCTGTTACCTTTTATTATTATTATTATTAGTAATTAGCATGTATTTTTAGAGCACCAACATTTTTCATAGCACTGTAAAATAAATGTGTTTATACAAAAGAAATACAGAATTACGTACATAGTACATACAGAATTACATTCATAGCGACCAGAAGGCCTTGCACAAAAGAGATTACAATCTAAAAGGGGAAGGAGTTGAGACACAAAGGGGCCAATTCACTAAATTCGAGTGAAGGATTCGAAGTAAAAAAACTTCGAATTTCGAAGTATTTTTTGGGCTACTTCGACCATCGAATGGGCTACTTCGACCTTCGACTACGACTACGACTTTGAATCGAAGGATTCAAAGTAAAAATCATTCGACTATTCAACCATTCGATAGTCGAAGTACTGTCTCTTTAAAAAAAACTTCGACCCCCTACTTCGGCAGCTAAAAGCTACCGAAGTCAATGTTAGCCTATGGGGAAGGTCCCCATAGGCTTTCCTAAGTTTTTTTGATCGAAGGATATTCCTTCGATCGTTGGATTAAAATCCTTCGAATCGTTTGATTCGAAGGATTTAAAGGAGAAGGAAAGCTACGGAGGCATTTAATTGCCAATAGATTAGCTGCAATAGTGCAAGCTAGAAAGCTATATTTATTCTGTAGAATGTTTTACCATACCTGAGTAAAAAGCTCTAGAAACTCTCTGTTTGTTTAGAATAGGAGCTGCAGTATTAATGTGGTGTGACATCACTTCCTGCCTGAGTCTCTCCCTGCTCTGCTCTCAAATTACAGTAGAGAAGGGAGGGGTGGGGAAAGGAGCAAACTGAGCATGCTCTTGCCCAGGGCAATGAGGTTTATGCTGAAGGCAGGAAGTCTGATACAGAAGCCCATGTGTACACAATAGAAGGAAAGAAATGCTGTGTTTCTTTTGACAGGGGACTCAGAGCAACATTACTTTGGGGGTTACTGGTATATTTAGATGGACCTTTCTGATAAGGCTTACTTAGTTTTAACCTTTCCTTCTCCTTTAATCGTTCGATCGAAGGAATAATCCTTTGATCGTACAATCGCAGTATTTGCGCTAAATCCTTCCATTTCGATATTCGAAGTCGAATATCGAGGGTTAATTAACACTCGATATTCGACCGTTAGTGAATCAGCCCCAAAGTGTGGGAGTGGGCAAAATCAGAAATAAGGAAGGTGAGAGGTGTAGCATATGGTATTGCTAAACTGCATGATGGTATGCTTCTCTAAATTAATGTGTTATAAGAGATCTTTTGAAAGCAGAAAGGTTGGGAGAAAGTTAGACAGACCATGGTATAGAATTCCAGCCATTGCAAAGTCTTGAACGCAAGCATGTGAGGAGATAATGAGAGAAGAGTTGAGGATCAGGTCAGTATAGGAGCGTAGCAAGCGGTTGGGTGAGTATATAGAGATGAGATCAGAGATGTAGTGTGGGGCAGAGTTATGAACTGCCTTGAATGCTTTGCATGTTATGAACTGCTTTGAATGTCACAGTCAATAGTTTTATTCTGAAAGATAGTAAGAGCTAGTGCAGGAATTAGCCAAGTGGCATGGCAGAGGAGGAGCGGTTGCTGAGATGTATGCCTTGCAGTATTCATTATGGACTGGAAGACTAGTCTAGACCTTGATCAGCTAGTCAATTCTCCAATGAATCTATGTCTGTCACATATTCTAGTACTTCATTAGACATAAGTACGTTGTACTTACCTATATATGAAAAGTTTAATAAACACAGTATTTTCAGCTGTTATAGGTTTGTGTCCATCTGTTATAGCAGGAAATACCATATGTGTATGAGACGTCTCATGGGGACCCTGCTCATGAGCATAGAAGTATTTCCTTCATTTAATTTATACGACGTTGAAGGTGAAAAAAGATGGGAAGGGGCTAGAATAAACTATGAAAGTTTAGCAAGGGAATGTAGAAACAGGGCCCTCTGAAAATACAAAAGAAAAGATCAATAATGTGATTATAAGAGACAAGATTGAATCTAAAGGGCAAATTCACTAACCTCCGAAAATTCGCCAGCGACGGCTTCGCTCACAATGCAACATTTCGCCAGGCATAGATTCACCAGGACAACGCTAATTCACTAAAATCCGAAGTTGTGTCCAGGGCGTTGAACGCTGGCGAAGTTACGCCAGCGTTACTAAACCAAGCAACCTGAAGTTGCGCTAGCATTGCCTAATTTGCATACGGCGGGAAGTTAAAGTTCAATGGATGTATATGTTGCAGCAAATACATTACACTACATAAGCCCGGGAAACTTTAATAAAATAAAATAAAGTTGTTATATTGCCCTACACATGAGCCCAGTGTATAGTTTATGTGCCATATGTTAGGAAATGTAGGGGGAAGCCAGTTACCCCAAAAAAAATGTACACTCTTTTTCAGCCTATCACCCAGAAAAAGGAAAAGTCTTCTGGGACTTAGGACTTCCTAAAAAAATAGTTGAAAGTTTTTCTATCTACTTTATTGCACTCGCTGGTCTGAGGTGGCGTAGGCAAATCTGGCGCTAGAGTTAACGTTCAGTAAAATCTGCATCTTAGTGAATTTGCGTAGTTGCGTCCATTCGCCAGGGGTTAGGGAGCGAAGTACTGCTCCTTCGCTAGCGAAGTTACGCCATCGACCATTAGTAAATCGGAGAAGTACCGAAATAACGTCACGCTGGCAAATTCTTGCCTGCATTAGTCACTTCGCCCTTTAGTAAAAGTGCTTTCATATTTCTTAGAATACAATGTTATGACAAAATGCAAGAAATTAATTTTCTAACTATTTGCTGTTAAATTCTGTAAGAATCTTTATGTTTATGGTGCACAGGAGTGATTCTTGTCCAAAAGCACACATGTCCATTGCAGTCATTTCTTTGTCTTTAGAATTTGTAATATCATTGCAAAGTAAATGCAGCCATTAGGCCCATGCTCCTGACAATCTGGGTCATCTGGCCTAAATGCATTAAATAACTCCAGAAAGAACAATAATTTTATGAAGGCAATTTTTAATTGGACCTGTCACCCAGACATAAAAAGCTGTATAATAAAAGTTATTTTCTTTTTATAAAAGCATTCATTACTGTTGTAAACTCATTTAAAAATCTCAGCTGTTAATCAAATATTATCTGCTCCTCCACGGGGCAGTTAGTTACTTCCACAAGGAAACAAGATTCAAATAATTGATATAGTGCAATTAAAGTTTATTTTGTAACGTGATAAAATAGGATTTGGAATATTTTTTTGGGTGACAGGTCCCCTTTATGTTAGATATTAAAAGCTACTTGCTATGCAGCATTTTTCTCATTTCTGTTAACTATTATATTTAACAAAATTAACAGTTAAAACATGTTTATTAGTAAATGTTGACCTGATTAAATATTCCATAGGACATCTTTTTTAAACAATCTTCCTATAGGATAGGATATAATGGTTTATGCAAGCTTCAAACATGCGAGAAGGATCCAGCATGTCTGAGTTTTTAAACTATGCTCTGTAGGTAGAAAATGCGTGCTTCTATAGATCTCATATTGTTCAGCCAAGCAGTTGTAGAGAAATACTCTTGACATATCTCAGTGTAAGTCATGTAGGTAATAAAGTATTTTTCATGTCAACATATGCTTTCCATGTGTGCTAGTCTCCCACAGGAACCACCGTCTATTGTAATTGTAACGTTTGCCCCATTGTTATATGACGCATGTTTTTTAATTTAAAGTTGCAAGTACCTATATGCACCTTTTTGCTTTTCTATGCAGAAATGTTTACAAAATGAAAGGAATCATAATAGCACTGTACACTGAAGCCACAAAACAAAAAAGTTTTATTGTATTGCATAAAGTTCCCAGACCTAAGACATCCCTTGTTGTAGAGTTTGGAATATTTGTCCTGTACAATAGAAGAAGTTAGGGACCCCAACATGCATATAAATAGCAACATCTGCAAAGCAGAAAACAACCTGGACAAAGGGAAATATTGTGGCCTGGCTAATCTGGAGACCAAGCTGAAACATAAGCCATATATAACTTAAGTACTGCCCCAGTGGGACTCTACTAATATTAATAATATTAATACAATATGTATGTCTTACTGCTCAAAGTAAAAGTGCCAGCTTTAAATATTATGAACCACTTAAATAATATATTGGGGTACACATGGAAGGACCAAAACATCCGATGACTAGGGGACTCCTCAACTGACCCTTTGTTTTCAGCCATCCCACTGAAACCCATTGTTACATACCATAAAGGGGTTGTTCACCTTTGAGCCAGAAATGGGGTAAAATGTCCACAGCATCCATTCACATTTTATTAAATAAATAGGTCCTTGCCACCATAGCTTTGTAACTATTGGTTATTATTTAATAAAACATAGAAAAAGTTAAATATTCACAAAATATACAAAACGGAATGGAATAAAATTGACCATTGACCAAGAAAAAAAATATATAAACACATATATATATATATATATATATATATATATATATATATATATATATATATATATATATATATATATATATATATATATCGAAACAAAATGGAGTGGAGTGTGGACCCAGTCCGTGACTTAGTCCAATTAAGTAGTGATGGGCGAATTTGCACCGTTTCGCTTCCCTGTAAAATTCTCGAATTTCCCGCGAACTGTCTAAAAATTTGCGAAACGGCGCCGGCGTCTCGTTTTTGACGCCGGTGTCCGTTTTTTGTCTACGAAGTTCACACAGAGAGGGTACCCTAGACATATACTTGACCAAGAGGTAGCAAGAGTGATAGAATTGGATTGCGATTCCATTATACAGGAAAGGACACGGGATATGTTCAAAAAGACTCGTATACCGTTTGTTCATACGTATCACCCATGTACTCGCAAAATTCACCATATCATATATAAACATTGGCCATTATTGTGCAAGGCCTATCCTACTATTCCAGAATTTCAGGGACCACCATTGCTATCCTACAAACGTATGAGGAATCTTAGAGATAGATTGGTTAAGACAGATCTAGGTACCCAGAAGGGCCAAATACAGAGGGTTTGTAGCACCCTTAAGGAAAGGCATGTTTCCATGTGGGCGATGCAATCAATGTTCTAGCGTGATTCGTACAAATGTGTTTACTCCTCCACAAACATGGAGGAAGTTTGAGTTGCGAGGTCATTTTATGTGTGACACTGAGTACGTGGTGTACATGCTTAAATGCCCATGCGGTCTTGCTTATATTGGAGAAACGGCCCAACCTATACGTGATCGCATTAGCCAACACAAATCCACGATAAGGAAAGAGGTACTTAAATTACCTGTTCCAGCTCATTTTCACCTAGCACGACATTCCGTAGCAACCCTCAGATTTCTTGTTTTGGAAGCTATTGCCCCCCCCCCACATAGGGGGGGCAATAGACTCCTGCAACTCCAGAAAAGAGAAAAATTTTGGATACATACAGTACATTACAAACACTACACCCCAAGGGGTTAAATAGAGAGTATGACCTGTATGCTTTCATCTAGTACAGTAAACTAGGTAACATATGCATATTAGGTAGAGGTTGGGACTATGATATTATTACACATCCTTTATTTATGTTGTATCTTTACACTGTGTTGTTTATACAATTGTACTGTGATACATTTTGATTGACCAATCGGCTAATATGTTTTCACATGAGAATACTTTGATGCTAAGGGTGAACTTTTTCCTTTTATTGGGATTGGTCATATATTGCGTTTGAATTTATACCACCCCTTTGTGGGCATGTTTAAAGCTGTAACCTTTTTAAGGATGGGAGATCATTGTAAACTTTATTGCTTTATAAAGAAGCGGGAGCTTTAAAACATATATTATCAAGCATATTCTTGCTTGATAAAAAAAAATTTCTTTAATTATAAGAAGCAAGTCGCCTGGACTTTTTTGTTTATTATATCTATATATATCTATATCTATATCTATATCTATATCTCTATATCTCTATATATATCTCTATATATATATATATATATATATATATATATATATATATATATATATATATATATATATATATATATATTATATATATATATATATATATATATATATATATATATAGTCAATGGAGGAGTCGGCACTCACGACACAAGGTTCACAGTTGCCTGGGTGCAGTGTCCAAAATAAGATTCAATATTGTACAAATAAGGTCCGCACTCTCAGGACTTAGGAAAAGTTAAGAATTTTTTTATTCACATAGGAGACTGACGTTTCGACCTCTTCAGAGGCCTTTCTCAAAGTACTGACAGAGATTACAGAAATGCTTTAAATACACAGAAATGGCGGGAACATTAGTCAAATTGGAATAGACGTGTCAGCATGGTCATCAGTATACGTCACATAATTGTCTATACATGTTTCAAACAATACACTCATCCGGTGTTTCACTTTTGACTATTACAAAACACACCAACATTTAAATTAAACCTGTATTTAAAGCATTTCTGTAATCTCTGTCAGTACTTTGAGAAAGGCCTCTGAAGAGGTCGAAACGTCAGTCTCCTATGTGAATAAAAAAATTCTTAACTTTTCCTAAGTCATGAGAGTGCGGACCTTATTTGTACAATATATATATATATATATATATATATATATATATATATATATATATATATATATATATATATCATATGTATGCAAAACATAAATAAATGCATTCCTTCATTGAAATACCTTTAAATAATCTATGACCATGTGCAATTGGCAGCAAAGCCAGCTACCCCTCTGTGGGAGTATAATTGTTGGACAGGTTACAGCAAAGAGAACTTCCCACTAGGTTGCCTGCCATTTCAGCCTGAATAGTTCAGTGCTAGAGAACTGGATGAGCACAAAAGTCAAAACCACTAGGACATGCCATTGGCAAGGAGATCTGACCTAAGAAATCATGGCATTATTTTGCTACAAATTACCATTTACTCTGCCCATGTGGTGTACTATGATGCTAACATAGCAGGCCATTTGATTGCATCCTGGATACCAAACTTCCCTTCTTTTAATAACAATGGAGCGCAGGTCAGCCTGCCCATCTCCTCTGGGGCCCCTCAACTGCACCTGCCCAGCTCCGAGGGTAAGGTCAACCAAACATTTACCATGCTAGCCCCGTAGCTGCCTTCCACACTGTGGAGACCCAGCTCAGAGAGCCCAGCTCCGAGGGAAAGGTCAAATGGCCACTCTACTCTGCTGCTTTCATAGCAGCCCTTCCATGCTGTGGAGGCCCAGCTCTGAGGGTAAGTGCAACTGGCCACTCTACTATGCTGCTTCCATAGCTTAATCACACACTGTGGAGACCCAGCTCTTAGGGTTAGGTACGACTGGTCAATCTACTATGAGGCTTCTGTAGCAGCCCTTCCACGCTGTGGAGGCCCAGCTCAGAGGGTCAGGCCATATTACCACCATACAATGCTGCTTCTGTAGCAGTCCATCCACACTGTGGAGACCGGTCTCCAGCAGTAGCTGTCCAGCTCAGAAAGTAAGGTCACCCAACAGCTCTACTATGCTCTACCATCCTCTGTGTAGAGACCTCCCTTCAGAGGCACAACCAAAAATAAGTCAACCAACCACTTTTCCTTAAAGGGATACTGTCGTGGAAAAACATCTTTTTTACAAAATGTATCAGTTAATAGTGCTACTACAGCAGAATCCTGCATTGAAATCCGTTTTTCAAAACAAGAAATGGATTTTTTTATATCTAATTTCAAAATTTGCTATGGGGCTAGACATTTTGACATTTCCCAACTGCCCTCAGGTCATGTGACTTGTGCTCTGATAAACTTCAGTCACACTTTACTGCTGCACTGCAAGTTGGAGTGATGTCATTACCCCTCCCTCCTACAAACTGCTGTAATGTAAATAGAGCCTTGTCTGCCGAGTCTGTCAATAGAACAATAGGCAGGAATCAAGATAAGCTCTCACTGACACCACTTCAGAAGGACTGAAATAAGATAGTCCTGTGATCACTGCCCCCACTTACGTTTCAAAAATAAATAAATATATATACACACACAATTCATTTTGGGCACTGGAAAAAATATTTTATATAGATAGTTTATTTATATTTGTTTACACAAAAATGAATGGCAGAAACACAGGAGTACACTCCCAGGACTGATGACAGGGAATAGAAAAAAAGGATAAAATAAGGAGGACATACTTGAAAACCAGGAAAACTTAAGAGGAAGTCTAGGAAGGGTTAAAATAGCTCAGGAGAAAGGAGGCAGTAAGTAGTTAATGAAAAAATAAGTATTGCAGGCAGGAAAGGAGCAAGGTCTGTGTGAGGTGGATAGCAAAGGGAACTCATAGCTCCTTTACCTCATCTAGTAACCAGTAAAACAAACTAGGAAGGCAGCAAGGAGAGAAAGTTCCCCCCTCCAAAGGAATGCAGAGATCAAATGTACAGAACGGCAGGAGCTTTGATAGTGTCTGTGGGAGGAGGGGCTGCTAGTGCAGCTGTAGAGCAGGACTTAGGAAAGTGAAAGTAATTGCTTCCCTGCAAACCATGTGACCGCTCTCCTCCAAACATCACACGCATGGGCAGAGAGGGGAGTGTACAGCTAGATTCTCATGTCGTAGTGCGACCTGGCTTTTCATTACCCCATGACAAAATACAACTAAAATAACTTATGCATGGATTTGTGGATTAACATTTTATTTGCCAGACAGTGTTTATGGATGTGTGTTTTTTATAGAAATGCAAAAAAAAAAAAAAATTTTAAATGACGACAGATTCCCTTTAAGCTTTGATCTTTTCACTGTAGTGATAACTAGCAATGGAAAGAAATAACTGATAACCTTGTTGTGACTGGGATGGTGGAAATAAGTTTCTCATTGCTTTTACCCTTACTGCTCAATTGTCCCCCCCTCAGGTGACCATCAAATGTTATGTTGACAGTGGGGAACAGCTTTCTGCCCAGAAGATCAAAACTAAGCTCTATGAAAATGAAGGCTAGCATTGTGCCATGGAGCTAAGTGATCAGCTTAAATATATAAATATAGAAAACCTACCTCTACCTTCAGTGCACAAAAGAAAACTATAATAAGCAGGTTGTATGATATAATACTGGGGGCTGCTAATTCTATATACTTGCACAGACATGGTGAAATTGCATCTACCCCAAGGGCTGGATTTTCCTTTAGGGTTCCCAGAGGCCAGCATCTTCTGGTGCCCCCCCTCACTCCTTTAGGATTGGGCGCATTCCATAATTCCATCGATCCATTCGCTCCAGAATCAAGCAAACAACCTGTGCGACTGGGCGGCATGCTGCCTTTTATTTAATCCCGCCCTAGGCGGGGGCCCTTGTGGCCTCGCACAAATCTGGGCAGTCTACCCCCCAACTGATATGCAAGCTGAGTGCCGTGAAACTGCAAGAAACATTGTGCAAAGCCTGGTAAAGTTACTGTATTCAGGCTTTGCCCTATTCCCAATTTCTTCACTGTCCTCTCTGTATAATCCAACTACAGCTCTCTGTATACTCTAATTCCTGCTCTCTGTATATTCTAGTGAGTTGCAGTAGCAGCAGCTCAGTGTCACAGGCTGGATTGCTATTTAATACAGAGGATGCCTTTTGGGCCCCAGCTGATGGATTTCCCTGCTGCCTGGGTGACTACAGTGAGATTAACTGCTGTAAAATAGCTAATACAGCAAGATACTAATAAGCAGCTGCCCAAATAATTATACCCCCAAAGCCAGAAGTATAGTGAGAAGTTAATGTTTATATATATACTGCAGCTAATAACATTATGTAGCACCTATTTGGTTGTATTTAGTCAAATACCAACTAGTGTGATAGGGCATGGGCTATATAGCAATAACAGTTACCGTTACTTGCAACTCATATTTACAACCACTCACTTAGGGAGATTCCTACTGATCAGGATCACCAGGTACACACTTACACTCTTGGATGTCCCTCCATGGATCACCCAGGCACGTGCTTGGCTGTAAACATAAACTTGGTTACAAAGCACTTTAAACATCACCCACCCCTCACTTGTGTCCATAACTTGACAACAGCAACATTTTGGGTGATGAGCGTGTCTCAGCAGGGGCAACTTTGGAGGAAGTCTCCTCCTTTGGTTCAACAGCTGTGGATGCTCCCCAGCTGTCCCATCCCTCCTCCTCCATTGTAGAAATGGTACGGGTTTACCTGGGAACAGGCAAAAATGCACCCCACAGGGTTAACTGCTGTACCGCTGCCGCGGTCAGGACCACGTGTGGGTAACACAGAAGTGAATAAGTCGCCGCGGTGGGTCTCACTAAAGTCTGCAAAATATCCACCATAATAGCAGCCGCTGTATTGGTAATATGCAGAACTAATGATGGCCTCTGGATTGTGCAGAGTTATCTTGCTGCTATCCTTTTCCAAGATAGAACTCATACAGCTATATGCCCTGCCCTCCATATACGTTGTAAGCTGTTGCAAAATGGCCGTCAAGATCATGTTCCAGAGGCGCCTCGTGGTACTTCCAAGATGGCCGCCGAGATCTCGCAGGACTTGGGCGCAGTTCAGGTAAATGGGCAGGCACGGCAGAAGCAATTCCCTTCACCAAGATGGCGCTCCACTCCTCAAGCAGCCGCACATGCCAAAAATATCCAGGATGCCAACATGGATGCGCACAAAAATATAACAGCACCAAATGGCAAATAAAATGTACAGGCACAACTGGCAACAGTGGGGAATCGGAAGAGAACCCCAAACCCGAACCCACGGCCAATAACTTAGGGTGTCATACAGACAGGTGCCTTTTCTCTATCGGGTCCGGCACCGACTGGATCGACTGTCAGCAAAATTTAAAGTGACAATGCACTGCAGTTCACGTGTCTCAGCCCCACGTTGGGCGCTAAACATAGCACCTATTTGGCTGTATTTAGTCGAATACCAACTAGTGTTATAGAGCATGGGCTACACACAAATATACAAAAATAGAGTTGGATGCCAGGGGTTCTTTGCAAAACAGTAGAAAAGGTTTTATTTAAAACAAAATGCCACAGGGATTTGTAATACTCACACAGGAGGTAGCTACAATACATCTCCAAGTACATTCACAGGTGTAGCAGAGACAGCATATAGACACACCACACTAGGCATAGCCCAAAGGAGTTGAGAGATCACCTTCCAGGATTTCAGTACCTCATGTGGCTTGGACCCCCACAGCAGACATGGAACATGGTTACACCATAGCCTAATTCCCTCATCACTACTGCAGCCCCTTCACTACTGCGGCCCCTTCACTACAGGCAAAGCAAAGCCTGGGGGAGAGCTACTCCCTTCTATCCTCCTAGTTGGAGCTTGAGCTGCTCTTTCTCACTAGCCTCGCTGTCTCACTCTCTCTATAGAGTGCTATAACAGGAGCTACACTACACACTAGCTCACACACCTCGTTCACAGGTACCTGTACCCTGACTTCTTCTGGGGCCTTGTTGACTCAAGGCTCTATGGATCCACTGCCCAGCTCGACTGCTGCAGGCCAAAGAGGAAGTGCCCCTCCCTGCAAATAACTTTGTTACAGCACTGCAGGAAGTGGCCACAACCTAGAACCAATGGAAGGGGTATGGAAATAATGTATAGGTTGTTACATGGGTTTTAACCCAGCAACAGGGAAAGTCAGGCACTGGCAGGGAATGAAGCCGTAAGGGCCATTACACTTATGGGTCTACAATTATATTACAGAGAGAGCTCTGCCTCATGTTTCCCCTGACATCAATTCCCTCTATTTCTCCACCACCAGCCCAGATTTCCTCTGCCTTAACTCATTCCTTCTCAACCAAACAGCTGCATCTTTAAACATAAACCAGTGTAATCTGGCTGCTGGTTATTTGGATCCCTTGTTATGCAGCCCCTGCATTTGTAGCTCCACAGCTTTCTTTTCAGTGTGCAATCTTGCTATATCTTTTTGGAGAATGAATTTAAATAGTTGATTTTCCTCATATTAAAATAGTCCATAAACTGTGCTGCTTAGCAAATCAAATATAATATGTTACTAATATGTATAGTGCTTATATAAGATTATATAATAAATGGCAAATACTTTCGGAAAGCTCTGTGTAATCTGATAGCTAATAAATGTTTTCGTGGATAGTTCATATCCCCAGTGGTGCAATTGCATCACTGGTAATCACTTTGTTTTACCGTAGTAGTAAAAACAGGATTTTAACCACAAATTCTTTTAGATAAGAAAAAAATATTTCTAGCAATCTACTCTGTTTTCCTTTATCTGTACTCTTACGCAGAACTGCCAATAACAGTTAAATATGTTTTAACTCATTTTCTTTTAACTGTGTTCTTATTTTAAACAACAGTTTTTTTCCAGACCTTGAAGCAGTAAAGCACTAAAAGCTATTATAATCAAGAAGTTTTGTTCACTAAACTGTTCATGTTTATACTGTAAACAATGTGATTAATGAAATAAAACATAATTTATCAACACTGGGCAAATCTGCACGTGGGCAGTAAAAAACAGCAACCAATCACAGGTTTGACTTCATTGTTGCTGGCTTAAAAATAGCTGATTAGTTGCTATAGGTTGTCCAGGTGCATTTAAGTGTATAAGGAGCATTTTGAAAACAACATAATCCCTATATGAAAATGAGAATTTTACTTACCTACTAGACGTAAGTTCCTTTTCTTCTAGTCCCGACATGTCAGTACACATGGGCAGTATTGCCCCTCCCAGACCTGGAGTTAGGACCTATAACATAGCCAATCAAAATGAATCATGACCTTTAATTCCACATGACCACTGTTATACATTTGCCATAGCGGTATAGTAACTAAAATAACTTGGGATGGGAAAACCCTGTACTGACATGTCGGAACTAGAAGAAAAGGAATATATGTCAAGTAGGTAAGTAAAGTTCTCATTTTCTTCTACGTCCCTCCATGTCAGTACACATGGGATCTACCAAGTCATGCCCCAAAACAAGGGGTGGGAACAACCAACATAAGGCAATAACCAACTTGATGCTAAGGAGCCCCTAAGTAATAAGGCCAGCATCACATCCCTCCAACAGGGGAGCTGACAAAATGTATAGTCCCTGAAAAGGTAGTTAAAAGGCACAAGAACATGAACGACATGTCCTAGGACATGGTAAGCGATTGACAACAAGAGCTACAAAACCAATCACTAAATTACAGAGACTGGCAAGAATAGCCATAGTCTGCTTAAAGGGTTCCCTTAGCGACTAGAGGGATACCTGCAATATGGACATAAAACCCCACCTGGGGACAACAGACATAAAACCCCACCTGGGGAAGAACTAAAATCCTGCAACTGTTAAAACAAAAGGCCCCATAGGACCTAACCAGAATGATGGCACCAGCCATCTCAGAACTAAAACACCCTAGAAACCACCAGGAAACAAATATATCCAGATCAGAAACTAACCACAACTTGTATGCATCTATCACCAGTGCTGCAGAAATACATGACCCTCAGCACTAGGTGGATAGCCCTAAAAAGACTTGGGGGCAGATTTACAAAGTTCGAGTGAAGGATTCGAATTAAAAAAACTTCGAATTTCAAAGTGTTTTTTTGGCTACTTCGACCATCGAATGGGCTACTTCGACCTTCGACTACTACTTCGACTTCAAATCAAACGATTCGAACTAAAAATCGTTCGACTATTCGACCATTCGATAATCGAAGTACTGTCTCTTTAAGAAAAACTTCGACCCCCTACTTCGGCAGCTAAAAGCTACCGAAGTCAATGTTAGCCTATGGGGAAGGTCCCCATAGGCTTGCCAGCGTTTTTTTGATCGAAGGATATTCCTTCGATCGTTGGATTTAAATCCTTCGAATCGTTCGATTCGAAGGATTTAATCGTTCGATCGAACGAATAATCCTTCAGTCGTTTGATCGTAGGATTAGCGCTAAATCGTTCGACTTCGATATTCGAAGTCGAACGATTTTAGTTCCTAGTCGAATATCGAGGGTTAATTAACCCTCGATATTCGACCCTTAGTAAATCTGCCCCTTGGTGTGTAGATGAACCGCACCTCTCACCCTTTCCACGATGTTTCCTGCCCTGGTGGTGCAGATCTCTCTAGACAGTCGGCACTCGTCAGTACAATGTAGAAGATTTAAGAGAATAGCACAACACCATGTATGTTGCAGGTGGGGAGCTTACCCCTTTTATTTAAAGTGACCACTTGTGCATCAACGTTTCGGGGGGGATTAACCCTCTCTTCGTCAGGATGCAAACATTTGTACTACAAACATTTTTAAAGCATAGGAATACAACATCCTAAAAAGACTTGGTCCACACTAGCCTAGTTCTGCAGCTTAATGGAAGCAGCTCATACCAGTGCTGACCGGAGTCAACTCCACACCAGAGATCAGCCAAAGTTCCACCAACTCAATGCTGATAAACACCTAATGAAGACTTAACCAGATGAACATTAACTCTAGGATATCTTAATCCAGCATTCCATTGTAGGGCCTTGCTGGTACAGCCCAGTAGCTCCACCAACCACTTAATCTGAGCTGGGCATACAAAAGCTCATGGATCAGCTGCTGGACCAGCCTAATGGGACTGGAGGTCATCTACCATCGACCATGGGTATGCCCATGGGTATGCATTTCTTCTCAATATGTGATATTTTATATATTATGTGTTTTTGGGGCATCAGGTGAATTCTTCTCCATTACCTGGGAACCATCCCTCTGTGTCTACACAGAGGTAAAAAAATAAACAAAAAATACAAAAACAAAAACTGTATGAGGAGGGAGATCCTACCTCCCTGTCCAGTAGGACAAAAAATAACAGTGATGAGGAGTAAGTCATGTGGTCTTATAGGTCATGATTAATTTTGATTGGCTATGTTATAGGTCCTACCTCCAGGTCTGGGAGGGGCAATGATGCCCATGTGTACTGACATGGAGGGACGCAGAAGAAATATAATTCACAAAGTTTGCCCAGGTGCAGTAACCCATGTGAACCAAAAACCAAATGCTACCTAATATTATTGGGGAGAATGGTTCTAAGAGAGGCATTTGCTCTTATTTGGACTGCGCTTAGTGAAACTTTGTTATAATCTACAATATCTTTGTCTTTTTATTATTACAGAATCTGTGTGCCCAACAAGAATTCCTGTGGCCGCACGAGACGAGAAAGGATTTGATATACTTTTAGGACTGGGTATAAATAAGAAAAAAGCAAAGAGAGTTGAAGGTTCTAGCCCTAAAAACAAAGCTTATGATATAACTTCCCAGATCGACCTCACAGAATTTACAGGGTGATTACATGCTCTTGTTATATGGTTTATATGACATCTTGTTTCAAGTATTTTACAATTGTCAAATTAAGATCACTGGATCAGTTTTGCCTGTTTCCACTATTGCTTGTTTAGTTTAACAGCTATTTTGGTATCTATATATGTCACAAATAATAAGCCTACATGTTATATTCAGGGTAATCACTGGTCAAATTCAATTGATAGAATAGAATCTATATTAGCTTGGAGAATCTGTTTGTAGGACTTTTATTATCATAAAAGGTATTTTAGTTGAATTATGTGACAACAAAGGGTGTGGATGAAATGAAAGAAAACTGATGGCCTAGAAGATGAAAGAAGATGGGAATTAGAGAGAAAGAACATTAACATTCTTTCTCCTTCTTGTACACCCTCCGGCCTCCAAACATCCTGAACTAAAAGTTTTCCGAGGCCCTTATATTCTGGAAGTTCTTGTTCCCATGTGCCATAAACATTGTGGAAAGTAGGTGCCGGTTATTCCAGATATTTTTTGTGGTTTTCAGTCTAAATATATTTAATGAATAACTTTACTTACAGTATAATTCACAAAATCTAAAGTTAAAACAGGAAGAGTATTTGGAATATATTATGTTATTAAGAGTATGCTTATATAAGAGAATCACTGGTTGCAAAATGCCCGCTATTCCCCCCCCATACACCATTCAACTCCTGATAACTAACCTCTCTTGGTCACAGACAAAGGGGCAAATTCACTAACCTCAGAAAATTCACCAGCTACGGCTTTGGTCGCATCGCAACACTTCGCCAGGCGTAAATTCGCCAAGGACAACGCTGATTCACTAAAATCCAGGGTGCCAAACGCTTGCAAAGTATCGCTAGCGTTACTGCGGCAGGCGAAGTGAAGTTGCGCTAGCGTTGCCTAATTGTTAAAGTTCAATGGACGTACAATATATGTTGCAGCCAATACATTACACTACACAAGCCCGGGAAACCATAATAAAATAAAATACAGTTGTTATATTGCCCTACACATGAACCCAGTGTATAGTTTATGTGCCTTATGTTAGGAAATGTAAGGGGGAAGCCGGGTACCCCAGAAAAAATTTACGATCTTTGCAGCCTATCACACTGAAAAACGAAAAGTTGCCAGCGTTTTCTGGCACCATTTTTTGAGGAAGTCCTATCTACTCTATTGCACTTCGCCTGATCTGAGGTGGCGAAGGCAAATCTGCCGCAAGAGATAACATTCAGTAAAATCCACATCTTAGTGAATTTGCGTAGTTACGTCCATTCGCCAGGTGTAAGGGAGCAAATTACCACTAGAGTCTATCTCCTTCGCTAGCAAAGTTATGCCAACGACCACTCTTAAATCGGCAAAGTAACGAAATTATGTCACGCTGGTGAATTTTTGCTAACGTTAGTTACTTCGCCCCTTAGTAAATCTGTCCCAAAGAATCAAGCAGCACAGCACTGAAATTTAAGCCTGAATTGGGGTGTGGCCAAAGTTCTGTGAGCTATTTTTTATTTGTCCAGTCCATCAGAACTTTGCCATCACTGTCAAGCTTGACACCACCTTTTTGTTTACTTGGTTGACATAGCTTACTTGCCAGTTGTAAGTTAAAGAACTCCACAATATTTCAGTATGTCTAAAACGGTGTGTAGACATTTTTATTATAAAGAAGGCATTCAGTAATATGTTTAAAAAGATCAGGTATTATGGTTCTATTGCTTTATTAAATGTGCTTAAATATGCCATCCTTTTAATTACAGAAATGTCTTTCCAGAAGGTCTTCCTCCTTCTTATGTATTTGTTTCCACCCTGAGATTCAAAATAAAGAAAAAATGGGATCTGTGGAGAATATTAGCTCTTGATGGTTCCACACAAACTGCTGTTTCATTAAATGGGGAGGAAAAAACTTTGTCATTTACTACAACCCACCAAGATAATGGTACACAGGTCATCACATTTACTACACCGGGTGTTAAGGTAATTCATTTTATACTTGGGCATCATAAAGGCAGCAATATGTAATTCCTTCAAGTTGTAAATATTAAATATTAAATATGTAAATATGTAAATATTATCTATATATGTTTGTTTTAAAAAGATAAACAATGGGAAACTGCTATATTTCATTTTTGGAGTCATTTTCCATTATTATTTGTAAAGTCTACTAAAGAACTGCTGTTTTTTGTTGTTGCCTTTAGCTATAGTTCTTTAGTACTGTGTACTGCTTTCTTAAAAGTAAGAGAAATCCACTGATAAATATATTGTGGAGGACATTGGTCAGTTAAGAAGTCTGTCATGTAAGAGGGCAATATAGCGTGAAATTGACCACTAGTGCATCACTAGGAAACCCAGACCCTTTGTACATAAGCTTTATAATATTCATCATGCTGAAAGCTACATGAGAAAAATTCTACAATCTGTATTCATTTTTACACAGAAATTGTTTGATGAAGAGTGGCACCAAATTCGGCTCTTGGTAACAGAAGAGGATACTACACTGTATGTCGATGACCATGAAATTGAGACAAGAAGACTACTTCCAGTTATTGGCATTTATATCAGTGGAAAAACACAAATTGGAAAATACCCTGCTAGAGAAGAATCAGTTTGGGTAAGTAGGTGTGTTTAAGTGCAATCATATCTTTATTCAAATGTGTGTCTTTTATATCTGTAAACATCTTTTAGATGTAGTCTGTACAAAAATCCATTAACTGCATAAAACTTATTCAATATCAGTTTTTATACATAGGAGCACATTTACTAAGGGTCGAAGTGAATTCAAAGTGAATTTTCGAATTGAAAAACTTCGAATTTCAAAGTAATTTTTTGGGTACTTCGACCATCGAATAGGCCAAATTCGACTTCGACTGCTATTTGAATTGAAAAACTTAGAATATTCGACCAATTGAAAATCGAAGTACTGTCTCTTTAAAAAACTTCGACCGCCACTTTGCCACCTTAAACCTGCCGAATTGCTATGTTAGCCTATGGGGACCTCCTAGAACCTATGGCCAGTATTTGGCTACGTTTTTAGAATTCAAAGGTTTTTTTTTAAATTAGTTCGATCGATTGATTAAATCGTTTGAATCGAAGGATTTAATCAATCAAAAAAAAAACTTCGAATATCGAACTATTGCAATTCGATGGTCGAATTTCGAAGTTTTTTTCACTTCGAAATTCGACCCTTAGTAAATGTGCCCCATGATGTGTTTATGAAATGGCACAATGTAATAATGGTTTAATCAGATCGAATTAAAGTGTTTTTCTAGCAAGATGTACACTTTCCATATTTGATTTGTGATAATCATTATTATTGTTTCCCACTTCAAATATCATTTCTGTACTGGTGCATAGTCATCACATAAATTATAATCGGCACCTGTTGATATTATTGTGTCACAGCTTTTTATTAAACATATAACCCCTACTTTACCTGTGACCCATCATCACATTAGCAAGAAGAAAGTCAATGATTAATAATTGTTTGTAGAGATTTTACTTAATATTTGTTACTTTGGGGAGACTTGTACGTATATACTGGAGTATAAGCCAATTTTTTCAGCATCCAAAATGTGCTGAAAAAGTCTACCTAGGCTTATACTTGGGTCAGCGGGCAGTAGCTAAGATTGCAGTCACTTTTAATCATTCCTATACCAACAGTTCGCTTGGGTAGAGACTGCAATATCACACAGTGCCCTCTGTTGGTTATATGAAAGAATAACAGTGCACCCTCTCTTGGTTATATAAAAGAATAACAGTGACTGCAATATCACACAGCGCCATCTGTTGGTTATATGAAAGAATAACAGTGACTGCAATATCACACAGCGCCATCTGTTGGTTATATGAAAGAATAACAGTGACTGCAATATCACACAGCACCCTCTGTTGGTTATATGAAAGAATAACAGTGACTGCAATATCACACAGCACCCTCTGTTGGTTATATGAAAGAATAACAGTGACTGCAATATCACACAGCGCCCTCTGTTGGTTATATGAAAGAATAACAGTGACTGTAATATCACACAGCACCCTCTGTTGGTTATATGAAAGAATAACAGTGTCTGCAATATCACACAGCACCCTCTGTTGGTTATATGAAGGATTAACAGTGATGGCAATATCACACAGCGCCCTCTGTTAGTTATACAAAAGATTAACAGTGATGGCAATATCACACAGCACCCTCTGCACATGGTAGTGGGACAGTGGGACAATGCACACAGTAATCCTTTTGGCAATTCTCTGTCACCATCAACTTTGCAAAGAAGTCCGGTTGATCGCTGGGGGGGTCGCTTTGGCGGAATGTGCGCTGCTGGGAGACAGGGCTGTAGTTGTGTCTAGGCTTATACTAGAGTCAATAGTTTTCCCAGTTTTCGTAGGTAAAATTAGGTACCTTGGCTTATACTCGGGTCGGCTTATACTCAAGTATATACGGTATTCCTTGTTTAGGGCTGTTGGTGGCAATCTTATTAGGACCTCTACCCTGAGATATACTGTGTTTGGGGACAATAGTAGAGCTACTGCAACATTGTTCTTTTGTATGCCCTCTCAGGGGTTAGTGGGTTGTGAGGATTATTTTATGGTCTTAGGCTTCTGAATCCTGTCTCCCGTCTAAGAGGTTAGGAATAAAAACCTGGCCTCAATATTTGTTTATATTTTCTTTTTCAACTAGATAATTATACTAATACAGTTTCTTGTAAAAACACAAGCAATCACTTCATATAATGCATTTTACTGCTAAACTTCAAAGAAATGTACTATTTATTTAAAAACATCTTTAAGAGGGTTTAGGAAGTTCTGTCTATGTTCTGTAACTGCTAGACTGTTCTCTTTCATCAGATTTCACAGGCTGTGCCATTAATTAAAAATATCAAGAGTAGAATTATGGACTGTTGGGGGCAGATTTATCAAAGGTCTAATTGAAAATTCAAATTTAAAAAATTTCGAAGTTCAAGCTAATTTCTGTGTACTTTCAAGTAGGGAATAGTCCAAATTTGAAAATTAAAAATTTGAAATGTATCATGTACTTTAAAAATTTGACTTCGACCAGTCACCATCTAAAACCTGCTGAATTGCTGTTTTAGCCTATGGGGGACCTCCTAGAACCCATTTGGAGTCAATTGGTGGACTTTGAAAAATCAAAGGTTTTTTTGGAAAAACTTTGAATCGAATTCGATCGAATGCGCTATTACTTCAAATCGTATGATTCAAATTCAAACAAAAACTGGCCTATTCGGCCAAAAAATCCTTCAATTTAATTTTGTTTGGTCTTTTTGAATTCGAATTTCGAAGTTTTTAAAATTCGAAACTTGACCATTGTTAAATCTGTCCCTTAATCTTTATAAGAGAGAGTATACAAACATCAGGATGGTCTAGTCATGAAGTCCAGAAATATGAGATTGAGCAGGCATTTTCTTGACCTCTGCAGATTCCTGAATCTCTTTCTCTAAGGATAAGACAATTATCTATTGATAATATAGTGGGATGTATAGGGACTGGAATTCACATACACAGATACTGTATATGCAGATTTTTAACATGTCTGAAAGACTGTTTCATGCTAAAATATCCTCATACAGTGTACAATATTTGCATATTGAAAGTTCCAATACACTAAGATAAATGGTTTAAACATTTTAACCACTGTTGGCCTGGTGTTTAACCACAAAAAAGATTAGACTGGATACAAAAAATAAGTGTAGTGGCTTTGTGGATATTTTTATATTAGAGACCAGATGTCAACAAATTAAAGCAGGCTCTGTTGTTGCTGCACAATTTCCAGATAAAAAATGACATCTAACATAAAAAGGCATAAACCACCATTGCCATTTGTAACCATATTATTTTAAACACATGCAAATAATTTAACATGCCCTAAAATACCACAATCCTGTAGGTTACATTTAAGGGATTTGCAGGGTTTCAAAAATACACCAAGAACAATTGTTTTTTTTCTTTGCAGAATAATAGTGTTAGGGCAAAGATGTGTGAACATCAGGCAGTTTGGATTGTAAATGTTTTTATAGGTTTTTCCAAGGCATTTGGCTAGGTTTCCTAATGCATATTCTGTCCAGTAAAATGTAGGAAGCAATACAAACTGTTACAGATGTGTAACTGTAGCTAGCAAAGGAGAATCCCATTTTCCTGTTTACTTATTTTTATTATGTACATATACAGTTAATATTAATATTATATGGAAACAGATGTTGCCCTAGGCTTGCCAAAGTAATATAGACTTAAACTAACTACAGCCTGCCATCTGGTTTTTTTGTGTTGTAAGTCTCCAAATTTGAATGCATAATCCTAAGCCTACATTTCCTGGCAAACCCTAACAGCTAAATCAGGGTAAAACCCTAACCCATAAAACGGTTATTCATGGGAAAAAGCAGATTACACACTTTGGACATTTACAATCCTGAATTACTTGGCTATGGTTTGGCTAGAAGACATATATTTACTGTCGGCATGAATATAATGTAACGAAAATTTAGGAAACTCAAGGAACTTTAGTATTGATAGGTATATATGACTGGACTCTCCCTTTCCTTCTCCTAAAGACTTTGCTTGGTATCATGCAATTATTATAGGCTATGAGTTAATTCCATTTGAATATCCTGTAAATTATTGGAAATGTATTTCTCAGTCAAGATTACTTGTATTAAAAAGAAATGCCCAATATTAACCATTACTGTATCAGACATGATAAATATAAGTTTTTTCACTTCCATCCCTTTTATTACAGTAAATTTTGCTTGTGTTTAGAAATGCAGAGACATACAAGGCATGAGACAGATATAGAGATAAGAATTTCAACACCAAGGGGGTTATTTACTAAACTCCTAATGCATGTGATTTGTTTTTTTTTTTATAAAATCAGACTTTTAAAAAAAATCACGAATTTTTTGGAATTTATTAAACCCTGAGGATAGAAAAGTCTGAATCTCAGACCTGTCCAAGTTGCATATAAGTCAATGGGAGAAGTCCCAATGATTTTTTGATGTGCGCTGGGTTTCGTGCAATACCCCAAAGTTTTTGGTGAAAATTCCGAAAAATCTTGAAATTCGTGAAAATCGGATGAAAAAAAACCCCATGAAAATCTGATTTTTTTCCCGCAAAGCAAATTTTCAAGAAAATGTAGTAATAAATAAGCATAAAGAACCCAAGTGGATTTGATCGGAGTTTGTAGCAGAAAATATTGAGATCAATTTGGATTTTGATAAATAACCCCTTAAAACTAAACTGGCCGGCACTGCTGATTGTGCACTGTGCACCTTGTGCCACATTATTTATTTAGAAATTGAAAAGAAAGTGCCACTCAGTCTTAGAAACAAAAGTGATCCAGATTTACATTGGGTGGTTAGGTGGTTCCTCTGTGCTAGAATATTCTCCTCTTCCCTCAAGTACCCCCTGGACTAGCTACATTGAGGAAGTTCTCTTTGGAATACAGCAGAACATGGGAGAAGTCCGTGCCTGGATATCTGGAATTTTTCATTATGTGGAACCATCATCAGCAGGTGTACTTGTCCCTATGATTTGTGCTGACTGCATTGACCAGTTCTAGTATTTTATTCCTCTTTACAGGCAGGGAATGATATCCTCTAGCTCCAGTATTGAACAAACAAAGCTGAACTTTCCTTATAAATTAAACAAATGCTCCATTGCCATTTTTTTAGAGATAAAGCATTTGTGATATAGAAATTTAGTGGGTATTATGGCAGGTATTTGAGATCATGATACATCTTAATTAGCTGGTGATTACCACAGGAAGGGTGCAACTTGTACCATCACTCAGGTACTTATTAAACACTGGAGTGTTTCAGCAAGAGCCGGGGAGTTTCCTACAGTATTACAAAGATGGAAAAATAAGTCTAATTTCCTTTCTAATAATATAATTATCTAGTTATTTTCTTGAGCAGCCAGTTCAAGACCAAGACTGAAAGAGAATGAAAGAATATGGCCCATTCCAGTTCATTGTGATATACACAGTACAATATGTTATTTGTCATCATTCATTGTACTACTTTTTACCGCTCATGTTAGAATTTGTAAACAGTACAAAAAAGGGTAATTCAGAGGCCCTATCTTTAAACCGAAAAGTAGTTTGGCAAACTGAAGTATGATATGCAATCAGCCAAATGTTTGGCTGAGCTGCAGGAAATTTAAGAGAAAATTCCAGTGATTACTTAACCATATTATGCGTTTGTTAAATGTATATTTTGGCATGCATGCTCACTGATCTTTATATAGATTTATTTATGTGAGATGAAGTATTTACGCAAGCATCCAAATATATCAATCTCTATACTATGCTATTAAAGGAACAGTAACATCAAAAAATAAAAGTGTTTTAAAATAATAAAAAATTATAATACAGTGTTGCCATTTACTTTGTAAAATTGCTGTGTTTGTTTTAGAAACACTACTTTTGTTTATATAAATAATCTACTGTGTAGCCATTCAAAGGTGAAAAGGCTCAGGTTGCACACCAGTTAGCAGATCAGCTCTGTAGAACATAATGGTGTTATCTGTTATCCACTATTTACTGTAACCTGTGCCATATAGCTTTTTTTCAATGTCCATCTTTGCTAAAAAGCAGCTTGTTTATATGTAATATATTAGGGTTTCTAAAGCAAACAAATCAGTTTTATCATTGCAGGGTGACATTACATGTTGTTTTGGTTTATTTTTGCATTACTGTTCCTTTAAGAGAACGCTGCTTCAAAATGTCTATGTCAATATTTCATAGTAACATTAAAGATGTTATAGCATGACATTCTACCACTAGGGCAACAGGTAGAGGTGGTAAAGATGTGACTAATGCAAAGGTAGGAAGCAATGCAGCAGACAAGAGTAATGCATCAGAGATTTATAATACTGCAGAAGGCATATGAGCTATGGTCGACAACAGGATGCAGGAGAATGAAAGAGTGCAGAAACAATTAGTAGAGGGAAAGAACACCACAACAGGCATTAGAAATAAAAGACAAAAAAAACAGAGAGCAGATAACTTCTCATATTTATTCTAATATACTGTAGCCATGTTTTTCCTTTGAAACCATTAGTTCTTTTTTTTCTTTTCCTTTTCATATTCATCCACTTGGAGTGGTTTATTTATGTGTTTATTTGTTTAGTTGTCTTTATTGAAAGTTATTGAAAATTCAATAATATTCATTCAAAACAGAAATAAAGATTAGTGTAGAATGACAATGATGAAGAAGGCAGCAAACATGAATTTCCTACTGGATGCATGCGAGTAACAAGAAATGCAGCTAATAGTAAAAGCCAACAGCTAGAGAGTAACTAGAGGCTAAAAATAATTAGGTATTGATGGTCTTTGCAGTGCTTTGCTGCCCACATGGGGTATTTTACAAAATAGTTTTGGACACATATAATTTCCAATCAAAATAAAATTCATTGTTAAGTAAAGGATTCTTTACTTAACAATGAATTTTATTTTAATTAATTTTCATGTTCTTTTTCCCAGCTGTGACGAAAATGTTCCTACATGCTTTCAAAAAAGTGTTTTTAAATAATTGATATATCACAAAGCATGCAGTAATGGGATCAGAATCAGTTCGATAGAACTGCCATGAGCAGTTGAACTTCATTCTGTGATTGTGTTCATTACTGCAATTCAGTGGTGGCTGGACAATTTAGAAAATTCTTTCCTCATTGTAATAAATCTTATTAGTGTAGAGCTTTATAAATATTATGTTATCTGTAGATTTCTACTAAGCAGTACACACTGTTACCGAATGATGCCTAAATGTCTACAGATCAACAACTTACTGTATTGTTTTTTTTTATATATCCCCAAAACACCCAGGGGACATTTTTTAATATCCAATAATATAACTACAGATGAAGCCACTTGGATTTGTGAGTTAAATGAGTCATGACTCAGGGTTAATTGAATAAACTGTGTTATCTAAAGTCATCTTAACTCATTTAATGCATTTAACCTTTTCATTAGCATACCAAAGCACCATTGTTCACAATGGTGAATGCTTTAATTAGGTGGGATGTTGTGACGCAGTTTTCTGTGTTAAATGAGATAAATGGGATATCTGTGTTTAGTTATTCTGTGTCAAACAGACAAACCAAAGTGGCTGCATCTGTATGCTCTCAATCCAAATAGTGTAACCATATAACTTTTCCAATAAGCTAAAACAAATTTGGTGGTCATTTCCCTAGCATGCAAAACACAATATTACAAAAGTGCAGCCAAAATGAATCTATTTTTTAGGTGCAAAAACAAAACAAAAACCTTGTAGTGTTGAAGTTACTGCATAATAAACAATAATTGCCTTCACAGTATTTCCAAGTGAGCTCTCTCTTCCTACTTACTTGGCAAGACATGCTATGTGCTTTTCAATGCTACATCTGCATTTTTCCAAGTAGAATCTGCGCTAGCATTTTTGAATAAATTATATAAACATCTCCAGATTAAATCATTTTGAATTATGTATTCACCTTCTGGTTTTAGGCCCTCCTCCTATGCTTGATCAACACTATCACCCCAATTCATCAATAAGCTTCTACACTAAAACACAGCTTCTCAACCAAAATGTTCTCTAAAACAGCAAGCCTGGTATTTCCAAAGCAAACCAGTGAATCTAATTTTGTCTTAGTTTCGAGATATTAATCAAAATAGATGTCATTTTTTGGATACAGTCTTGTTGGTTATCCATGCCTGCCGTCTCCTGGTTGCAACTGCTATGCTTGTTTCAGGTGCATTTACCTTGCGTTCCTGTCACTTGAGGGAGTGCTGCCCTCGCCTAAAAATGAACTGAAAAGATTCTGCAGAACTGCTCCGGTCGGTGTCCTGGCGTCTCTCACTGTGTGTCCCACGTGCTGTGCGTGTCTGTGTTCTCTGATAGCGGAAGAAGTTTGCCATGGCCCCTATTGCAGAGGGAATATCCCAATATTCCGGAATTTCAAGCACCCCCACTCCTATCCTATAAACACCCTAGAAGTTTAAGGGACAGATTGGTAAGGGCAGATGTGGGCACAGGGCAAAGCAATCCACAGTGATTGTTGGCACCCTTGAGGAATGGTATGTTCCCCTATGGAAGATGTAACCAATGTTCAAGTGTCATTCGTACAAATATATTTACGCACCCATACATAGGGAGAAAGTTTGAAATACAAGGCCACTTCACATGTGATACAAAATATGTGGTGTACATGCTCAAGTGTCCATGTGGCCTTGCCTACATTGGGGAAACTGTACAACCTATAAGAGACAGGATTAGTCAACATAAATCAACTATAAGGAAGGAGGTACTGAAATTGCCGGTTCCAGCTCATTTTCATATAGCACGACATTCGGTTGCAACCCTTAGATTTCTTGTGTTGGAGTCTGTTGCCCCCCTACGTCGGGGGGGGGGGCAGCAGACTCTTGCAGCTCCAAAAGAGGGATAAATTTTGGATACACACTCTACAGACACTACATCCGAAGGGACTCAATAGAGAATATGATCTGTATGGCTTTATTTGAAAAAATAGAACATATAATTAGGATATGGAACTTACACAAGGAGGGAGACTCCTGATAAAAGAATAAGAAAAATAGACACAATATGGATTCTATTTGTTACATTATCTGACCAATATGTTACTAATGAACATTTTGTTGCAATTCATTATTTTGCTGTTATTGATAATTTCCTGTGTATGTTATGCATACATTTACAAAAACCTTTTTGTTTCATGCAATAGAGTGTCTGGACTTTTTTGTTTACTATATAATTTGTCCACATAGTGGACTAAGTCACGGACTGGGATTGAGCTCCACTCCACTACATATTTGCATTACTTAATGACTGAGATGTAAGATGATTAAGTGGACTTTGTTTGTTTTACAGTTTACTCTGCAAAAGTTGAGAATATATTGTGATCCAGAACAGAATAAGCGTGAAACAGCTTGTGAAATTCCTGGAACGGTAACTTTTTTTGACTTCATTTATTTCTGTATGGAAAACAGACTTATAATTTAAAACTTTTTATTTACTAAAATAAAACTATGCATATTCTGTTTTTATGTAATCAATATGGTAATTGCTTTAATATTTGTATAAATAAAAGGAGACAGTATAACTACATATTACTATTGCAGGGTTTCCCTTGTTGTGATAGGGTATTTCTTAAACAAACAAACAAAATCCCTATGACAATGTTAATCATGAGTGAATATCCTCTCAAATAAGGCTGTAGTATAAAAAATTGGGAATGATATGGCATTATTGAATGTGGTAACATTAAGGGGCAAATTCATCAAGGGTCGAATATCGAGGGTTAATTAACCCTCGATATTCGACTGGGGAATGAAAATCCTTTGACTTTGAATATCGAAGTCGAAGGATTTTGCGCAAATACTGTGATCGAACGATCGAAGGAATAATTGCTCGATCGAACGATTAAATCCGTCAAATCGAACGATTCAAAGGATTTTAATCCAACGATCGAAGGATTATCCTTTGACCAAAAAAAGTTAGGCAAGCCTATGGGGACCTTCCCCATAGGCTAACATTGGGTTCGGTAGCTTTTAGGTGGCGAACTAGGGGTCGAAGTTTTTTCTTAAAGAGACAGTACTTCGACTATCGAATGGTCGAACGATTTTTAGTTCGAATCCTTCGATTCGAAGTCGTAGTCGAAGGTTGAAGTAGCCCATTCGATAGTCGAAGTAGCCAAAAAACACTTCGAAATTCGAAGTTTTTTTTCTTCTATTCCTTCACTCGAAGTTAATGAATTGGCCCCTAACTGTTGATTTACAGAGAAAAGTAGTATAAGCAAAATAATAAACTGTATCTCATTTTTTAAAACTAAAAAGTTATCATAATGTCTAAAGATCTGCAATCCAAACATCCACGAAGTAGATTATTTGCAATGTTAGATTTTTATCATCCTTATTATTTTAGGATTTCAGACTACTACATCAGTTCAATCCTAGCAACCAGGCAATTATTGCCATATCACACCCACTGTTTCTGTTAATGATGAGAGGGTTCTTTTTTAAACTATGAAAGGAAAGGTGAATTACTTCTTCAAACTAATGATGTGCCATGCTGCTTGATGACTAGTGAATGTAAGAGCATGCCAATCCACAAGATACCTCAATTTTAGACAGAATGATGGAAATATGTTCGTGTGTGCAGGTATGTGAATGTATTGCATTGCAAATTTATTTTGTTTTTTCTTTCAGAATGGAGAGGTATGAATTAGATTTTTTACAGTGTATAAGGTAAAAGTCAGAGATTAAAAGCATGTTTTTAATGGAAAGTCCCTTTATGATGTTCAGGAAAGTCCTTATTCAAAACATACTGGAAATACATAGTAACATTGTAGGTGAGGTTGAAAACAAAACATACCGTATGTCCACCAAGTTCAACTTTTCTGAAAGGTTCCTACTAACTGGTAGTAAAGAGGAAGTTCAAAAACCTTATCTGAAGCCTCTCCCATATGAATAAGAAGGTAAAAAAAATCCTTCCTGGCTCCAAAGAAGGTAATTGAATCTACTCATTTTAAGTTACTTGGTTTTCTACTTTCTAAAAAGTCATCCAAACCTTTTTTGAAATTATCCAATGTATCTACCCACTGTATACAACAGCCTCAGGATGAGAGTTCCACAACATCACAGTCCTCAATATATAGAACCCTTTCTTTAGGTAAATATTCTAATCTGAATGGATGACCTTGTGTTCACTGGAAGGACCTACTGGTGAACAAAGCATCAGAGAGTTTATTGTATGATGGACTTGTGTATATATATATACAAATTAATCATATCCCCATTAAGAACTTCTTTTCTAGCGTAAACAACCCAACTTAGCCAATCATTCTATAACTGAGACCTTCCATTCCCTTTAAGGTTTGGAGGGTAAAACTGCACTCTGCATGTTCTAGATGGAGCTTCACCCGTGCTTTTTAAAGAAATAGCCTGACACTCTCCTCTCCAGAATCTATAA
Source organism: Xenopus laevis (assembly GCF_017654675.1). Taxonomy (NCBI): domain Eukaryota; kingdom Metazoa; phylum Chordata; class Amphibia; order Anura; family Pipidae; genus Xenopus; species Xenopus laevis. Next base: position 82,219,780 of record NC_054380.1, read on the forward strand.
CCCTTTCAAACAGCCCAATACTTTACTGGCCTTTCCTGTCTGTCACTAATGTTCTGTGTTAAAGTCAAAAAAGGAAAAAAAATATGCTGTTCTATTTTTACCATATTAAAACATATGCTAAAATATATACATAATTACACAATGAAGTCAGCTACTGATAGGACACACCGTCTTGTCCTTGCTATTGTTGCCCTTTTCCAGATGCAGTATTATCTGTATCCAGATTTCTATTCTCTGCATGCAAAATTGATGAACATGTCCCTACACAAAGCCCCAATCCCTTGTGGTAAAGTGTTGTAAAGTATTGTTCATGTTAAAGTTGTCACTAATCTACTGGCCCTCCCAATCCTTTACATAGTTTGCTTCATTAATACATTTGCCGTTACTGACATACCTGTACACTATTTGGGATATGTGTGCTTTGGCTAGGTCTAGGTTCACAGATAGACAAACACCTAGGGGCAAATTTACTTATGGTCTAATATCGAGGGTTAATTAACCCTTGATATTCGACTGCCGAATGGAAATCCTTCGACTTCGAATATCGAAGTGGAAGGATTTACCGCAATTCATTCGATCGAACGATTTTTCTTCAACCAAAAAAAGATCGCTAGCCTATGGGGACCTTCCTCATAGGCTATCATTGACTTCGGTAGGTTTTAGGTGTAGAACTAGTGGGTCGAAGTTTTTTTTAAAGAGGCAGTACTTTGACTATTGAATGGTCGTATAGTCGAATGATTTTTAGTTCGAATCGAAGTCGAAGTTGTAGTGGAAGGTCGAAGTAGCCAATTCGATGGTCGAAGTAGCCAAAAAAAACATTCGAAATTCAAAGTTTTTTTTTATTCTATTCCTTCACTCGAACTAAGTAAATGGGTCCCCTAATATTTCCCATGAAAAATGCTGAACTAATGGAAAAACATATCTTGAAAATAAGGGCTAGTGCCCCTTAAAAAGTGCCTGTACACACTTTGTAATGCTTTCCAGTAATTGTAAAAAAAGAAGCAACAAGCTCGATTATCAGCAAGTGTTCCGCTCTCTGCATTCTTCTAACTGCTGTTATAACTACTTTTATTGCCAAAAAGCCTCTAGAGATTTCCTAGGCTTGTATTAAAAGTATTCAAACTATGTAATGCTGAATATTTTTCAGTTTTTGATAATTCACTTCATATGATGCCAATTTGAATTTGTAATTTGTAAGGATAACACCGGCCTAACCTCTATGTAAACGTAACTACTTTAAATGCTTAAAACCGGAAAAATTCATTTTTCTTTTTTACTTTTCAAAGTGTTTAAATGGTCCCAGTGATGTTGCCGTCACGTCCGCTCCTTGTATATGTCCTCCTGGAGAAAAAGGAGAGCCAGGCCCAAAAGTAAGTTGGTTTTATTTTACCCTAATCATTTAAAAAGCTGTTTAATTGAAGGAACTGCTACACTTAGGCTGGATCAAGAAAGGAGATATCAATGCATCACTGCAAAGAGGGAAATTTTCCTAAAGAACATTCACTAATCACATAGGGAATGCCAAGTACTAATGTTCCTATCTGGCCTATCTGGACTTTTCTTTACACTAAAATATTTTTAACTGTTGTATAGATATTATAGGGTTCATTTTTGGGTGATTTTGAGTGCATTGTGCAAAGTACAAAGGTTTTTCACCTACAATGCAGTATTTTCCCCATAATTTCAACAAGATAATCTAACAATAAATTAGATGAAGTTGTGCTACAAATCTTCATTGTTCTGATTTTGTCACTTCTGTTGTCAAGATTACATCTGTGTTGGGCAACAATGACTGTACTGCACTGACTGCAGGAAACTTGTGTGACCGGAAGTGCACTTTGTGGTCATAAAAGAGCCCTAAAACTTCACTGACACTGCCCTGTCCTTAATATATACATTTTGTACTGTGCTGCAGTAGGAAGTAGAGATGACACTGAATTCAGTATCTATTCATACTAAAAGTTTTAGCAAGTGAAATTCAACAAACATGGGCACAGCTGTGGTTGTGCAAAATTGAATGCAACTTGTTGACACCATTCAATAAAGAACATTGCATCTAAAGATGCCACTTGCACTTCTCTTGCATTAAAATGCACCTTGTAACAGGAACCTTGGAGTTACTGCCACAGTAATTTTGGGGAATTATGGCAAATGTCATATTAATGGTGACTGCCAAAAATGAAGCAACCCATACTCTGCTAAACTTTGGAGGCAACTGCGAAGGATTTGTAAAAACAAGCACCCACAATAGCATTTACTTTAAAGGAGAAGGAAAGCTCCAAGACAGTTTATTGCCAACAGATTAGCCACAATAGTGCAAGCTATAACACTATATTTATTCTGCAGAATGCTTTACCATACCTGAGTTAACAGCTCTAGACACTGCCTCTGTTTATTTAGGATAGAAGCTGACAAATAAGCTTGGTGTGACATCACTTCCTGCCTGAGTCTCTCCCTGCTCATTTACAGCTCTGAGCTCAGATTACAGCAGGGATGGGAGGAGGGAGGGGGAGAGGAGCAAACTGAGCATGCTCAAGCCCTGCCCTGGAGATACAAAAGCCCATGAGTACACAATAGAAGGAAAGAAATGCTGTGTTTCTTTTGGCAGAGGACTCAGGAGCAGCATTACTTTGAGGGTTTATTGGTGTATTTATATAAACCTTTCTGATAAAGCTTACTTACTTTTAGCCTTTCCTTCTCCTTTAATGCATCAGTCTCAAATGAATGATGCTGGAATTAATGAAACACTGCAATGTGGGTAAAAAAGCATTGTACAAGGAAATAGTTCACACTAAGATATCTTCAAGTGTATATGCATATAAAAATGCAATATGTTCAGAGTATATCACAGAAATATATATATATATAGTCACAGAAATTAATATATAAATTATATTTATTTGCATGCCTATTTATCTTATATACAGTAGTTGTAAATATTCTTTAAAATGTGTTCAGTTTATAACCTTTCTGATAAGCCTATTATATAGATAAATGATCCCCTGCTGTACAGTACTTTTAATATGAAAACTTATGCTACAGTGAACCTTTGAGACATTTCATCAGAGGCATTGTTATCTTCCATTTTCTTCTATTCTAATTTGAATTTGCTTGGGTATCTTCATCTGCAGTTTATAGTTCCACCACACAACATAACATTTCTAGAAACATACTGTATATACAATGTGTATCTGAAATTTATAGCAGATGTTTCTTGGCATTTTTCCATGTGCATAATCAATTACATAAGGGCTATAATATAAATCTAAAGGTTGAGAAGTGTAACAGCCAGGATCCCTCCTATAACATTCCTCATCTCTGAGGAAAATGTGACAGTTCTGCTGTTGGGAACAAGAGAATATTCTCAGTTTAGTATATGCTATAAAGCATATACTGATTTTATTACATACACTTCTGTATTACCATTAACCTTCATGCTGGGGTGCTTACTGTATGTATAAGACAGCAGGGGTGTTTTGACCTTCTGAATACAATGAAACAGAATATCAACTTCCAGTATTCTGTGACTTCACTTGTGTTAGGAGGGATGATGGGATGTGTGAGTCTCTAGCAACTGCTGCTTGTCTGTTACTGGGAAAGTGAATATCAATGTTACAAGTTTACCCAAACCAATAAAAATAAATCAAGGCATTAGAATGTTACAAGATAATAAAAAAGTTATTTTACAAACCAATTCTGTATACCATTTGTAAGTATATAAACAAAAGTATTGATACTTTATGATTGCAACCCTTATAAAATGAATATTGTTAGCCTTTATGATAACAGATGGAAATTAGTAGCCAACGACCACTTTTATTGGGTAAAATAGGAATATGCTTCTACCTTTTTCAATCTATGAATAATTTTGACTTGACACTTTCTAAATTCATTTAGATCCATAAAAAGAAGAAGATATTGTGTGGAAAAGTTAGGTCTTAAGGGTACCGAAATAGTTTCTTGGAAAAGTCAAAAGCTCTAGTAGTTTTCCAAGCATTCCTCAGTGGAAACATTACTAAGCACACAAAGTTCCTTTGCCAAAGGCAATGCTAAAATAAGTTATTCTGATATAATGTCATACAGTATATAGCCTTCAACTGAAATGGTAACTGACAATGTCTGAATCATTTCAGTATCTCACATACTAGGTACACATGTACAATGCTAATTACGTATAATAGCAAAGGGTGGAGGAAGAATGTCGTCATTTCGTCATTTCAGTTTAGTACTAGCTCTCCTGCTCCTCTGGCATAAAAAACCCTTGAATTTATACAATATGTTTATATATGGGTAGCTGTTAATTACATTTAAAGTATAGAAATACTAAACTAAGGACTAGTATATTATCATGTAACATCAGTACATTAACGCATTGCAATGAAACAAAATGATGCAAAAGAATAAAAACACACATCAGGATCCACCCTTTGCCCAAATAGTTCTTACCTATTTTGTGTGTAATCCATAGGAAAGTGACTGCATATCTGACGTACTGAATATTTATAATATGCTTTTTTTTTCAATTGTATTGTTTAACACATTACTATTATTTTTAATTACATTCCAACAATTAAACTGTATTTAAACAGTACAGAATCTAGTAATCAAACTAGCCTAAAGCAATCTAGTCTAAAGCAACTCATCTGAGTGTCTTCTTCAGTTCAACTGAGTGGTAAGGAATCCCCCTGCACTTAAAAAAAACCCATAGTAAAGAGTAACACAATTACTAAAATCCTAGTTTAATTGCACTCATGATGTTAGCTAAAACACTCCAAAATCTGTTCAAGTCACAATCATACCTTGAATGTTATAAATGTAAGTCCTAGGGTTTGAGTGAGGGGACCAAACATGACTTACCCAACTATGAAAACAGCTGCTTATCCAGATGCTTTATGTGGCCAGCTTGAAGAAAATTGATGCAGTACAGCATAGCCTACAAGCCTACAAACATAAAATAGTAACAATACATGAATAAAGAATACATGCTATATATTTGTTTTCATATTTATTTATTAATAAGGTTTAGGATACATGGCATTAATATCTTTGTACAGACAAAAGGTTTTTGGAACACATTTTACATTTTACATAAAATGTACCTGGGCTTAAAGCCAGGGATTTTGCTCCTTTGGGGGGACTTTTTCTCTATTAGGGCAGAAGGTCATGTGCTGATTACAAACAGTTTTCTCCTATTCAATTTAAGACTAGAAGACAAATAAAATAACTTTTAACTGTTTCCCTGTAGGGGGACTCTGGACAGCCTGGAAATCCTGGTTCCCCTGGACAACCTGGTCCAGATGGTAAGCCTGTGAGTACTATAACATTTCAATATAAATCTTCTCTGTGCAATTAGAGGTTTTTACATGATGTAAATCAAGGGACTAGCGATACTGTTATTGAATTGTGTATTATATATATATTAATATTGTGCCGGAGTTTTTTTTATCCTATGGTGAACTTTCAAGGCTCTAAAGAATTTAAAAAGTATGGACATTAACATCAAGTTTTTATTGTTTTAACGTGCTAAAGTAACTAAATTAGTTATAAACACGATGAGCCTTGTTAACAAAACCACAGGACGATGCACAGTGCAAAAAAACCCTGCTTATGCACAATTCAGATAAACAGGCTAGGCAGCACCATTTGCTGCAAGGTTTGGGAGAACATTGTGCTATGTCTGCCTAGGAGATTTTACCATTACGGATACTAAAAATATAAAACGTAAGTCAGGTAGAGGGAGTAAGGTAACTAGGTACAGCACTACAATGATATGCTCCAGTACAAAGTTTATGGTCACAAGGAATTCTGAAGAAAAATGTTGAGTTCAATATTTTTTTTTATTATTATAATTGGGAAAAAGGGGGTAAAAGGGTATTAACACCAGGTAAAGTAAAAACATATGGAGCCATTATACATCTTAGCCATTATTATGAATGAAGAAATAAACAACGTATACTTTGATTTCCATTGGCAATGAGTTAATCTTCATTAGTTTAGATTCCCTTTCTCTATGCATACGAAGAACCCTCCAACCCTCTCTTAGGGTAATTCCATGTATTTTATCATCAGAGGGATTTCCAGCTCATTACACTATGAGGTTTTGTGTGGTTTCCAGGTTGGCAACCAGACAATATTCTTTTAAACAGAGATGAATCTAAAGATTTTGCCACCAACTAGATATCGCTCATATAACAAAACATCTGAAAATGCCCCTTATGTCATTGCCATTGCACGTAGCTTGTTTACATCTTGCACTCCACAAACGGCCAAATATTGTTAATCACAAGTTTGTATGCATACCTATTCTTGGACGCCGGCGACTATTCTTAGGCGCCAGTGACTATTCTTAGATGCCGGCGACCATTCTTAGACGCCGGCGACCGTTTTTGCGCTTGACCCGAGTATAAGCCGAGGTAGAGTTTTTCAGCATATTTTGGGGGCTGAAAAACTCGGCTTATACTCGAGTATATACGGTATTTGAAAACAACTTTAAATGTCATTCAAAATCAGGAGTAGAATGGAATCCGTGTTATCAAACTGTGAAAAGGGCACAGGCTGCACTGGCTCAACTGAAAACATATAGGGGCAACTTTACTAAAGTGTGAAGTGGCGAACGCTGGCAAAAATTCACCAGCGTGACGTAATTTTGGCACTTCACCGATTTACTAACGGGCGCTGGCATAATTATGCTAGCGAAGGAGATAGACTCTAGCGCAACTTAATGCCAGACGTATTTTTGTTCTGACGAAAAAACGTTACTATGCAAATTCACCACGTTTTTGTTCTTACTGAACGTTACCTATATGGCCAGACTTGCCTTCGCCACCTCAGACCAGGCGAAGTGCAATGGAGTAGATAGGACTTAGCTGAAATTTTTGTTTCAAACCAAAAAATGATGGCGTCTTTTCCTTTTTTCAGGGTGATAGGCTGCAAAAGATCGTAATTTTTCTTCAGGGTAGTGTGTGTTACTAGTGATGAGCAAATCTGTCCTGTTTCGACAAAAAACTGCGGAAACTTCACAAAACGCATTGAAGGCGACAAATTTTTTTACACTACACTACACAAGGCCAGGGAACCTTAATAACATTATATAGAGTTGTTATATATATATATATATATATATATATATATATAGTGTGCCATATGTTATCAAATGTAGGGGGGCATGAGGGTATGAGAATGGCCCCAACGTTTCGGCACAAAGCCTTTCCACAAATCCCCTTGACAAAAGCTTTGTGCTGAAACGTTGGGGCCATTCTTATTTTTTGGCAGCTGTATCTGCTTCTTGTTGCTCTTTTTCTGCCTTGTGTGCACCGAAGGGTGGTATGTATATTACTGTTATTTGGAGTTTATTGTCTTTGTAAACATTGTTGTTACTGCTAAATTGTTTTTTTAAACAGTAAAGTATTTTCTATTATACCACCTGAGTCTAAAAGTTATATGTGAGTGTGCAGACCTGATATGTGACACTAAGTAAACTCTGGCGCAAGAGGTAACGTTCAGTAAAATAAAAAACTTGGTGAATTTGCATAGTAATGCTCTTTCGCCAGAGCGAAAATTCGTCTGGTGTTAGAGTGCAAAGTTGCACTAGAGTCTATCTCCTTCACTAGCGAAATTACGCCATTAGTAAAAGTGCTGAAATGATGTCACGCTGGCGAATTTTCACCAGCGTTAGCCACTTCGCCCTTTAGTAAACTTGCCTCAATGGGGTTTTTTTGGTGGTGACTTTTTTGTCTCTGTGGCATTTTTCTCTTGGCGACTTTTTTGTTGAGGAAATGTTTTTTTTTTTTTCTGTGAATTTTTGTTGCAGTTTTGTGAAAAATTTTGCAGATGAAATGCTATATTTCGCTTTGAATCCATGCTTGCTGAAAAAATTTGCATCATAACCATGTTATTAGGAAAGAAGCACTGGTCATGGGTCCCAGTATATTGATTCGGATAACTGGGGTTGTCTAACAAATTGGCATCCCCAGTAAATTTGATTTTGTCATCATCAAACATACTGATGGATTGAGTGATAAGTACAACACCCTTCATTTCTAAATAAAAAACATATTTCCCCTTAGTTTTATATTTTGCAAATCAATAATGAGACTATCCCATCCCTATTTGTGCATTTCTATCCTCTTTCAACATCCTCTGCCATTTGTTCTTTTTACAACTTCCTTGGTTTCTTTTATATGTATTTTATGATTTTTATTTTAATAATATTTTAACAGTAACAGATCCAGTTGTGGTATGCCACCACTAAATGTGAAAAGTACTGTTTAATAACTGGAAAAAAATATGTTCTGGTCCTTCATTTGGCTTATTTCAAGAAGGAAAACCCTATCCTTCCCTTTTGGAACTATTTTATGTATCCCCATGTTGCTTAGTTACATCTACTGTGATGTGGATTTTCTTGTTGTGCGATATAAAACAAAATTCACATAGGTGATTGTGCTCATAGGCCAGGGCACAATGATCCCATAGAGCTTATAGAGCTATAGCCTTTGACAAATGTGTCTATAACAAAGCACCGATTATTTCTTGATTTAATAAGCTGGAAGAGGTCTCTCTCCCCAGCACTCCTATTATATAGACTTTAGGAAAAAACAGATTGAAAGGAAAATGTCTGTATTTAGTAAAAAGAGACAGCTTTAGTTACATGGCTTGTACAAAGTATGTATAAGCTGATGCGTCCCACCAAGGCAGTCCTAACTAAGTGAAAATAGTATTTTCTTTGGGAGAAGAAAGACCATACCTGCTTATCTCTTTATTTGACAAGACCTTTTCCAAATAAAACATTCAGCTTTATGAGCTTTTGTGTACACCTTCTTAACTGAAGGACTGTATTTAGAGGGGTGGGGTTTGGGAGAGCATGCATTAAAGGAAAAGCCACTTTCCCCTATAAAATATAAAAAATCAAAGAATGCAACTCATCCTCATGTTGCAATTAAAACCAGTTGGGTGCATGGGTGTGTGACTTATCATATATTGAAAAAAAAAAGATTACCCCAGCACTCCTATTATATAGCCTTTAGGAAAAAACAGGTTGAAAGAAAAAATGTCTGTATTTAGTAAAAAGAGGACACTTTTAGTTACATGGTTTGTACTAAGTATGCATAATCGGATGTGCCCCGGCAAGACAGTGCCCATGCATCAGTCCTAACTAAGTCAAAAGAGTATTTTCTTTGAGAGGAGAAAGACCATACCTGCTTATCTCTTTATTTGACAATATATATAGCGATAGAGAGACAGAGAGAGACAGAGAAACAGAGACATAGATGAGCACTCCACTCCAAATGAGTCCAAAATAACTTGCCAAACAGAGCACTACACTCTGCAGGACTAAACGGTGGGAAGTATTTACTCAATCAAAAAATAAACATATGTAATAAAAAAAATTATGTATATGTTTTTTCATAAGACCATTCACTTGTCAAACACTGACCGATTTAGCAGTGAGTTGCTATTTGTTAAAGGTGCCAACTGTCTATAGCTCAGCATTTTGTTTTACTGTTCTAAACCCAAAATGCAAGCACAGAAATATTTTTATACTTTGTTCTACTCAACCACTTGACCACCTTTGTCATACTGTACTATGTTATTCATGTAGACCAATAAATACTATTAGTCCCATTTAATAAAATAACATATTGGTTCTACCATATGTAAATGAATGGATACTAAACACTATCCTAAATATTTCTTGATCCATCCAGTCCCTAACTCCCAAGGGCCATTAGGGTCATGGGACATTTATTCTTAGCAAGTCTGTTCCTTTAGGGTTCCACCTTAAACCACATTTAGAAACAAACTAAAACAGTAAGGTTAATTCACCCACACTGGGTAGACTACATGGGCAGTAACAACCAATTCCATTTTTGTGTTTCCTGTTCTACCTGCACCAAATAAACAAACCTAATAACTGGTGAGTTACTGTGTTTTATTTCCCAGGTGTAAATCTAGCCAGTGATGGTAAGTGAGCCCCTATGGGTGTTTAATATGCACAAATCAAAACAGAAGTTTCTCTTGCCAATACCACCTAACAGGACTTTGTGCCCTCCTGGTTTTGATTGGCCTAAAGACTTTCAATTTTCTGCACTCCAGCTCTTAAATACACAGGAAAAACTGTGTAGAATATTGGATAACAAATCCGATTCCTGTAAATGAATAACACACATTATGAAAGTTAAAGAATATATAAATAACAACTACATTATATTGATTTGATTTCTTACCTTTCAGGGATTTCAAGGAAGACCAGGGAGTCCAGGGATTCCTGGTTCACCAGGCATGCAGGTAATACTATTGATTCTATAATATTTTATTATTATGAGTTTTAAAATGATTCCTACTGCTTTGATATCCTCGATATAAATAGGCTAAAGCTAGAGCCAAATGCATACATTTCTCTTTATTAAAACTGCTTCACCAGAGGCTCACCCTACATGGATACATGCAAACAAAAGATGTACAATGACATTGTAAACTTGAAACACAAAGTCACCTTTAGCTATTATCAAATTACTGCACTTACAAGATATAGCCACTGAGATCTAGGGTGCTTCCACTGCTTATAGATTTAGCCTTCGATTTGCCTCATTTTAAAGTAGAATATTTACTAGGCTGAAACACTTTCAACAATTGCAAAGTTTCTCTGAGACATGAATCAATAATATTTTATTCCTAATAAAAAGTGAAATATATTATTATTATTATTATACATAATAAAATAATATTCTACTAAAATATCTAAAATAATATTCTATGTACTATATAATCGTTATATATTTAGCTTATATGTAGGTTTTTGGCTAAGCATGGTCATCTGATTAACACCTTCCTTACTAATTTCCACTGCCCTTCTGTCATACTATAATCCCTTGTTGTTCACCTTTAAATTAAAGGAAAGGCAAGTGATACATCTGGCATTTATAGTTGTTTTACTCAGATAGGAGAAGCATAAGATTGTGAAACATCAGGTGCATGTCGAAAAGTTATCAAGGATATTGTCTTGTGGTTTCCTTGCATCCAAAATCACCTCCAGTACTGGTGTGTTCATGATTTCTTATACATAGCAAATTGAGTTAGAAGGGACAATATACAGATATCTGAGACTCAGCAGTTAAAAAGGGACATGTGCTCCATCACTCTTATGGCACTGAATCAATGGTTCCAAAACTAACAAAAGTTGTGAAAACTTTCAATAAACATTTTGCTTGTCTTGCACAACATGGCAAACAATACACTCAAAGTATCCTGATTTCTTTTCTAAGAATTGTTATATGTAGAAATAAGAGAAGTCTAGAAAATAGAAGTTAGATTGCTAAATGCCTAGCCCTTTTCTCATTGAAAAAAGTTGGAATCTACTGTATTTAGAATACACTTTCCAAGAAGTCAAGTTTTCCTGGCATAAAAGTGAAGATCCACCTTATTAATGAGACAGATTTTATTGCCATTTATTTTATTTTTAATTAACAGTAAATATTGAGTGCTTAACTTATTATGTGCAAAGACAAACCTCTGTTTATTTAGATATAGAAAAAGATCCTACTATGTTACTTATATAGCACTGTTGCAAACCTAATTACATCTGGCCATTCCCATCTTTTTGGTTGTTATCAATGGTATAAAAAAGCCTGCTGGGCCCCCTCCAAAAAATATTCGGAGTGGCCGAGCATGCATAGCTGCTCATGCCTGGTCCTCCCTTGCCTAACCCCCCTTCCCCGCTACATGCTTTCAAGAAATCTCTAAAAGCCTAGTTGCCTTTGACTTTATTCTACTAGATATTTGAAAAATACATTTTCACTGCTTCACTTATAAGTAAAGCTTAAATTTTTATAACTGCTAGGGGCACATTTACTAAGGGTCGAAGTGAATTCAGAGTGAATTTTCAAATTCAAAAACTTCGAATTTGAAGTAATTTTTGGATAATTCGACCATCGAATAGGCCAAATTCGACTTTGGCTTCGATTTGAATTGGAAAAACTTCGAATATTTGACCATTCGAAAATCTAAGTACTGTCTCTTTAAAAAACTTCGACTTCGACACTTCGCCACCTTAAACCTGCCAAATTGCTATGTTAGCCTATGGGGACCTCCTAGAACCTATAGCCAACATTTAGTTAAGTTTTTAGAAGTCAACGTTTTTTTTTTTGAAAATCATTCCATCAATCGATTAAATCGTTCAAATCGTTAGATTCGAATGATTTCTACGATCGATAGAAAGATTTTAATTTGATCGAAAACAGCTGAATTTAATCCAAAAAAACTTTGACTATCGAATTTTTTCAATTCGATGGTCGAATTTCGAAGTTTCAGCACTTCGAAATTCGACCCTTAGTAAATGTGCCCCCTAGTATCACTCTACTCTTGTCAGGACAATGGTGCTGAAGGCTATAATACAAGTTCCAACTCTACAGGAGGAAAATGTAGACACATCTAAGCATTGCACCTTTAAAAAAAAAAGTACATTTTTGGTTAATCATTGATTTACCCAGACCATGCCCTGTTGTATGTATACATATATGTATAAGACCACATTTCCAGTTATCCAAAATGCCACGTCCTACTCTTCTTAGCCCAGGCATGTCCAAAGTCAGGCCTGGGGGTCAAATGCAGCCCATTTTCAAATTTACACCGGCCCCCAGCCTCCATCATGAAATTATTAATAATTCGGCCCGCCAACACAGTGCAATCAGGAATCGCCTAGCCATAGCAGTAATGTTTGGGCACACTAGTGAAATGATCTGCCACTTGGTCTATACTGCTGCCTGTGTGCTGAAGGTGTTAGTAATAGACACTAATGGGGTTATGTAATAAAAGGCACTAAGTTTGCCCAGGGGCGGTAACCCATAGAAACCAATCAGAAAGTAGAATTTCCTAGTCACCTGTTTGATTGCGAGCATCTTATTGGTTCCCATGGATTACTGCTCCTGGGCAAACGTAGTGCCTTATATTACATATGGAGGATACTGGCATGTAGTGACGAGCCACTCTCACATACTTCTTTAGGGCTGAAGGTGCAATAGATGTACTGATGTGCCAGTACAGTAAACAAAGACGTTTGCTTCACTACGTGCCAGTACTTGTGTATTAATAACACCTTCAGCACACAGGCAGCAGTATAGACAAAGTGGCAGATCATTTCACTAATGTGCCCAAATATTATTGCTATTGCTATGTGATTCCTTGATTAAATGAGTTAAATGATGTTAATGGTTTAAAGAATTTCAGACTGAATGGTCGGCCTCCACTCATTTTCACCTCACCAAATCTGGCCCTCGTTGCAAGAAGTTTGAACACCCCTGTCTAAGCCAATTGTTTATTATTTTTAATCAGAAACTGTCCGTGCTGAAAAACAGGACATTTTGGAGGCAGTAATATCCATTTATTAACATTTTAAATGTTGAAAGTTCAACAACTAAATTGAAAGTTTAATTTCAACAAATATGGATTTTTTTATTCTTAGGGACCTCGTGGATTCTCAGGTTTAAAAGGAAATGCTGGTCAGGATGGTGACAAGGTAATATTTAATTTTACCACATTTGTTGAAGAATGCATCTGATTGTGTTAGTTGATGTGGTGTTAATGTGGCCATTAGATATAGATATTTGGATGTAGATGTAGATATTTAGACTGTTTGTTGCTTCTTGTTTCAGTACATACATAAAGGCTCTTAAAAGAGTAATTTGTGTGTCTTCTCCCATAATTCCTTAAAATGAAGGTAAAGCCTCTCATTTTTGGTTTAAGATGTATTGGTGTTAAACATTTAAATGTGTAACAGATAAGATATGTATCTTCAGTTAAGCTTCTTAAATTACTTTGATTCCCATCATTAATCATAAAATTTTGTTTGGATGCAAATGTTTTCTATGGAAATTAGAGTAATTAATTATTGGAGTTCTTGCATTTTAATACTACACTCATCAGAGTGGTTGGATTAAAGGACAGATGAGATTCACTGAATTAATCAATGTTATGGGGAAAAATAGATTATAATTACTTGTGCATTATTTACTTTATATACATACAAAGTATAAATTTCATGCTATTTCAAATAAAACATAAAAATATATATTTGCATTTTTTACAGGGAGACCATGGAATTCCAGGATTCCCCGGGCTACATGGACAACCAGGTGTCAAGGTTGCAAAAAGTTTCTGAATTTATAAAATTAAGTTTACAGGTTCAAGCAAAAATAACTATTTACAAACACTATTTAGAATCGTAAAAAGTGCACTTTAAAAGTGTTAATTGCCTATTGTGTTCACATATTTTCTGTGTGTAACATTCTTGTTATTGGCCTCTTCGGTCACATAATCCATATACTGGGAGATTAGGCTTGCCTTATAAAGTCAATAAGATGTGTTATTACATGCCATATCATTATATGATCACTGAGCATATTTACGAAAACAACTGCAGTTCTTTTTAAACATTATCCTTCAAAGCCTCCATAACACATTCAGGTACAGTATAATATTGCTTGCTCTGTAATATTACCTAAAGAAATATTACACAAGGTGACACAAGGGCTCAGTGTTGGTTCAGGTGGACCCTTGGTTATACTACAATCAGGCAGTGACTACACCTACCAGACTGTACCACAGGATAAAAATCACACACACCCCTTATTTCTCAAAGACTTTTATTGTATCAAAATAAGAATATTTTAAACACATTATATAGGTTTAAAAGTATTGGAATTAACAGCTCTCTAATACATCATAGAGCCCAAGCATAGGCATAAACCAACAGTTGGATGGTAGAGGGAGTCTTACACCTGTAGTCCAGCTAGCACTTCCACTGTTGTAGTAACATTGCTGCTGGAGCTCAACTGTTTATGTGCAAGGCTGTCCTTATGCCCAGACAATTTCACTGGACCCAGTATGCATTGGCAGCCCTCTTCAAGTTAGGTCCCTGTGTAAAAGCCCAACATGCTCTGAACTCCTATTAGATATCAGACTGTTTATGGGGAATATAACTAGGGAGTAGCCCCTTCCTCTGTCACAGTATTCACCTAACTAATACAGAGGGGACCAGGGCACAGTTAATCCCAGTACAGTAAGAAGATTCCTATATTCCAGCAGTTGTAGTGAAGAAGGCTTCTATTCAGTGTGCAGCTGCACCAGTAACCTCTGCTTGTAGATAATCCAAAAAAGTTACCGGAGATGGTTACAGTTACACTGACATGTTTAGGCTAAAGCACCTGCTGACAGCCAGTCCAGGACATAGAATCAGGTGTATTCTACCATAAAGTTTCAATAAAGTTTCATTATCATTTAAAATGAAAACCAATCTGGCTCCAGAAGCTTGACAAAGGGGCGGAGCCCCGAAACGTTGCACCACCGCAGTAAAAACTCTTGCAAGGGCTTGCCCTGCAGATACAAGTCTTGTGTGCTAGTGTGTTTTTCGATCCAGAAGTACCTGGCTCTTAAGCTTGGTTTGTGAACCCTACCCTATGAGCTGAACAGCCAATTCTGCCCTCCAGTCTGCATCTTCTAAAGATCTCTGCGTTGTGTAACATGGAGACAGTTGTTATTCTACTCTATATATACTGTATATACAGGCAAAAAACATTATTACTATGCCTGCATTGCTTTAGTTGCTTTAGAGAAAGCAGTCTTGAACTTCCAATTATTAGAATCACTAATACTGATTAAGCTTTCCATTTCATGTGCCAAACTAACAGCAAAAAAAAAATCTCTGAAAATTTGTGCCTAGTTCCAGCGGATGTAATCACTTCCAGAACATTCTGGGAAATTAATGCTTTGAATATAAATTACTGTTCACTGTTTATATGCCCCTTTTAGTCTTTATAGTCTTTTTTAGAACTTTCCATATTTACACATTTCAATTTGAGAAAAATCAAACATCCCATTAGCTAGAAACAAAAAAAGGGTCCTGTTCAGTTTTCCAGAGTTTAAGTCACATGACCTTATGGGGTTTGTATATGGTTTGCTAGAAAATTAAGAATTTGGTTGCATCCAGATCCTGCAAAAAGTGCTGGGATTTGGCTTAATCCTGAAACAATTTGTTTTGCATTTGAAGATCTTATACTTTTGATTTATTATAGATTTGAAATGAAAATTATTTGCTGTAATTGTAAGTCCTTTTGTTAATGACCAATAATGTCCTTTGTTTATAAGGATGTGTCTAGAAACTATAAGAGGACAAACATTATAAGCCTTCTTAAAATTCTGCATGCCATCTTTCAAAAAGAGTGTTCTGTAGTGCTGTTATTGCGTTAGTATATAAAGATTTGTAACAAATCCACTTCTCTTGATAGGGTGAAATGGGACCTAAAGGAGACAAAGGAAATCTAGGTACTGATGGCAAAAAGGTAATTGTAAGAAAAATGGATTTGTCTTCCTTATGTAGCCTTGCTAACCAGTGGAATAATTGTTGGGAGAGCAAACCCCATGCTATTATTTCTATTATTCTAAGAACCAAAAGCTTGTGTAGGTTTAGACCTGAGAAATACTACAGGTATAGAATCCATTATCGGAAAACCCTTATGAGAAGGCCTTCTCCATAGACCCTATTTTAATCAAATAATTTACATTTTTTTTAATTATTAAAGATTACTTGATTAATTTTTTTAATTATTAATTACTGATGAAGCCGGATGTGGTGAAACACATATTGTCGTGGTGTAGTGTTGCGAGGGAGACCTGTGGAGTGGTGCAATTCCTGTAATAGAGGCCAAAGTGTAATAATAAAACAGTACCTAGTACTTAATCTGAATTAAGATATAATTAATCCTTATTGGAGGCAAATCTATTGGGATTATTTGTAGGCACATTTATTAAAGGTTGAATTTCAAAATTTTTAAACTCCTTTAAATTCAAATAAACTCGAAATTCAATTGGGGGGTTATTTAATAAAAAAAATCAAATATCTAAACTCGCACAAATTATACCAACTTAAAAACTCGAATTGAATTTGGCTAAACTCTATTTGAGTTGTAATTCACAATTTGAATTTGAGAGTTTTGACCATAAAAAAATTGAAAATTCAAATTCGAACTTTCAATTCGACCCTTAATTAATCTGTCCCTTAGTGTTTAAATGATTTTTGTTAGACTTAGAGGCCAATTTATTAAACTGCAGATTTTTGACGCCAAAAATTCAAAAAAGTTGCTTTATAAATAGCTTTTTCAAGGCTTATCATTTGACAAAACTGCAACAATAGTGAAAATTCTCCAGCTAAAACCTGTTGAAAACACACAGAAGTCAAGAGCAGATGTCCCTTTTACAACTGGAAGAGCTTTCTTTGATTTTTGGTTGTAGAGGTTTTCAAGTATTTTTGTGCGACAATATGAAAAGGTCATAGTTATTGTGTGACAAGTTAAAAAGTCAATTTTTTTCTCGACTTTTCTGAGACTTTTCCCGTTGATCCTTTTTCATTTTTGGATTTTTTAACATACATTTCATGACATTTTTTTTTTTTATAGAAAGTGAGTTTAGTCATGGTTTCTAAAACCTCTAAAACCACTAAAATGAGACTGTTGATAAACAGGCATCAAAAAGTATGGAGATCCAAATGATAGAAAGACCACTAATCTGGAAAACCCCAGGTCCCAAGCATTCTGGATAGCAGGTCTCCTACCTGTATTTTGATATGTAGGTTCATTCACCTACCCTGTTACAGTGTAAAAAAGGCTTTAGTTATAAGGTTTAGTTATCATAAAATGATATGTCTGATTGGGGTACTTCACCAATCCTAATAACAACAGATGGGGGCCGTATCCACCTCAACAACCGTTAGTACTAAAAAGAATTCTTTATTTAGTTATCAGCATGTATTTATGATAGTGTTGTATACAGAAAGTGGAATTTACTGTCTCACAGATACAGAAGCAGCAAATTAGTCAAATAATTGCTTGTTTAAATAGAACTATGGGAAATGGTATTGCTACTTTTTGGAGCCCCCTGGGTACAGGCCTGAAATACATCTTAGCATCGACAATATGTTTAAAAAATAAACTACTCTTGCCACATGATCCATTACAATCTGTACTGTTAGAATTCAACTTGAACTTTATTGCAGTTAGTTACAAAAATGCTTTATTACAAACTATTTAAAAACAAAAAGATTTTTAACACTTTTTTTATAGGGAACTAAAGGTGATAAAGGAGTTAATGGTGTTACTGGAAAACCTGGGAGACCAGTAAGTACACTTCTATTGCATTTCATTATTAATCCCCAATATCTGTTAAAAGACAGTTATATTTTACTCCACCAATTTATTTTTATATATATATATCTTAAAATAGGGAGAACCAGGATCTCATGGGAAGGATGGAATTCCAGGATATCATGGACAAAAAGTAATTATCTAAATATACTATAAATAACTGTACTGGAAACAATTACATTGGTGAATCAAGTTCTTTAACACAACATGTTATCATTTATATTGTTATCTTACAATGTTTTATTCACAAACTCTTTTACTTGTACCATCTGGTGATACTGTATTCCTTTGCCTCATTGTCATTGGTTACCGATTGGTCATGTGGTCCGAAACAGGATTGGATAGATCTGCATTCCATTATCTTTTTATTTGTTAATCTGAGCTCAGCCAGGAATTAGGAAGAAAATCTGTTTTTACCTTAATTAATATCCTTTGGGTTACAATTTCTGTTTTTACCTGAAAATTGGTTTGCTTGAGCATGCTTAAGCTTTGTGCCCATTTGGTTGCAGATGTAACAGACAAGGTTAGGGTCACCTCCCTCCCATATTGTTTTAACAGGGGTGCTGACCTTCATCACATTTGGGCTGACACTAATGTTTCAGTGTTCTTTTTAACTGGGTTTTAAACCCAGTAAAAGTCACTTTTCCATCACCTTGTGTGATAAGGATGACAAAGGTTTTAAATATTTTTGTAAGCCCCTTAAAATCATTGCAATTAACAGTTCATCACTTAGGGGTTCATTTTCTAACTATTTCCATTTTTTCCATGAATCTCCAAAAAATTGTGTTTTTCTATATTTCTTAAAAGCTCTAAAAATGCAAGATTAATTACGTATAAAGACCATGAAAACCTCTAATGCAAAGATTTGCCAAGTAAAAGTTGTAGAGGTCCTATAGAAGTCAGTGGGCGCTGTGTTAATCTTATTGTGCTCCTTTTAATGAATTTGGATTTTAAGGGGCACATTTACTAATGTTTGAATATTGAGGTTTAATTAATCCTCGATATTCCACCGTCAAAGTAAAATCCTTCGTCCGAATATCGAAGTCGAAGGATTTACCGCAATTCCTACGATCGAAGAAAAAAGCGTTCGATCGAACGATTCAAAGGATTTTAAGATTTTCCTTAGATCCCAAATTGGCTAGAAAGCCTATGGGGACCTTCCCTATAGGCTAACACTGATGTTCAGTAGGTTTTAGGTGGCAAAGTAGGTGGTCGAAGGTTTTTTTAAAGAGACAGTACTTCGACTATCGAATGGTCGAATAGTCAAATGATTTTTAGTTTGAATCAAAGCCGTAGTCGAAGGTTGAAGTAGCCAATTCGGTGGTCGAAGTAGCCAAAAAAATTCTTCGAAATTCAAAGTATTTTTTATTTTATTCCTTCACTCGGGCCAAGTAAATGTGGTCCTAAGTGCTTTTAGGAAATTTTCTATAGGAATTGTCCAGAACTTGAATTTTTAAAGGTTTTAGAGGTATCTGTATTTTTAGGTGCATTATTCAGTGCTTTTTTTTTAGTTTGCACTTTTTATATTCCTCTCTTTCACTAAATTTATTAACATTCATCAGGAGCAAGTGGCCTACACATTTTGTCTCCCATAGTTCATAGTTCTTTTTATTTAAGTCAAATAGCAGCCTGTTCCTTTGGTTTCCTCCAACTCTCCTGGGCCTATAACCTGTGATTCTGTTTAAGAGATAGGATAAAAGTTATGTTGCATGGGAAGTGTTATCTGGAAACCCGTTATCCAGAAAGCTCGGAATTATGGGAAGGCCATCTCCAATAGACTCCATTTTAATAAAATAATTTACATTTTTAAAAAGTTTTCTCTGTAATACAAATGTACCTTATACGTAATCTTAACTAAGATATAATTAATCATTTTTGGAGATAAAACCATCCTATTTGGTTTAATATTTAAACTAAAACATTTTTTTTCTTATGTTTTAGATATGGAGATCCAAATTAAAGATCTCTCATCTGGATAAGAGATGTAATATCTGTTCTGCTTTTTAGGCATCCCTACCATTTTTTCTTCATTTGTCATTAAGGATAAGTGAAGCTAGGATTTATTGATACAAGCAACAAAAAATGCAGCAGGACAGTTATTTAAAAATATGTACTACATTCTTTAAATGCATTCTCTGTATACAGAGTGTTCATGATGAATCCACTGAAATAAAAGGTGGTTGTTGATATGCTTTTGTAATACAGAGCATTATATTGGATACATTTCCTTTTCACATCTGCTTTAGTTCTGCTTCATTTAAATTAATGTATTTTGAATATTCCAAAGTGCAGAGAGATACATTAATAGAGTGTTAAGTGAATGTGTATAAGGAATGTAATGCGAATGAATTGACACAAAATTATTTTACTAAATGTCCTCTCTCTCATGGTGGGACATTTTATGCTTTCAAAATGTAATTATCTCTGTATGAAATAATTAATTTGAAGTTAAAGTTGCCAAGTCTGGCATTGGTTTAAACAAAGAATAACAATGTCTTATTGTAATGTTTGTTGTATGCATATTCCAGCAAAATAGCTGTGCCAAATGTCTGTATGCAATTCCCTGAGAACATGTGTTTCTTGTTTAACATCTTTATAAATTGAAGGTGCTAATAAATACTCAGCAGTTGTATGTTATAGGATATAGATTTGCATTTCAACTTAAAATCTTACATTTTGTTGGCTTGCTTATTAACAGGGAATAATATAAGCGACTTCTAAATAAACCATAGACCAATCCCCCTGGTTGGCGAGCTTAGGGTACATGTTTGCGCCTTAAATAATTCATTCCTGGCAGTACCTAAATTTGTCAGTTTGGAAGAAAATGTGCAAACAATAATATTCTGTGGCAGCAACTGTTTCCAAATGTGTTATTATGAGATATATATTTTCCTTTAACTTTGCTTTCTAGTCATATTTATTCTATTCATCCGCAATATAAGATTTTTTTTTTTTAAATTTCAGCACTTTCACGCTTATCCATATTTTTCCATTTTAGTATATAGTTAATTGTTTCTGTGGAGTAACTTAGCTGCTATAATGGTCTGGTATTTATAAAACATCCTTTCTTGTGATTCAGGGGCACATTGCATTGAAAAGTCAAGACATCAGTGTTGTGTCATGATTTCCTTCTTATTACTTTACAGAACTGTAAAAACGCAGAACACAAGTGTTTGAAAAAGTTTTAAATAGAACGGTGCTACTACTACATTTCTCACATGTAGCAAGAATTGTTACTAAACTATTCCACATTACCTCTCTACCACTATTATTTTTGACCAAGTTGCTTTTTTTGTGCTACAGCAGAAGTTGTCCTGTGGGTGGGGGTTGTTTTTTTGGTTGTTGGTCTGTAAAAAAAAGACAAGATTGTGTTAATAATCCATAAGCAAATGGCAGAATGTTCATAAAATCTTTTTGATTTAGTATAACCTTGTTGCTCTCTTTCTCCCTCTTGTTGGTTTACTTACCAGAACCTTATAATTAAACAAGACTCCAAGACAAGGAAGGTTCTTTAGAATAACTGAAATATGTATTAAACAAAACATTCGAATCTTGGGAAGTTTGTCACAATGTCACACTTAGCAAGTATGACACGGAGAGCTTCAAACGTCATGCCTATTTGTCTTTATTGGAGCACCATTAACCTCCTGCAGACACCTGGCTTAGGTTTTGTCTCTGCGTATTAAGGAACTGGGGGTGCAGTTGACATTTTATATTATATTATTTATCCCTTTATACAGACAATTACTCGTCATGGGTGGGCGGTTCTCATTATTTATATTATTTATTTCATCACTCTCCTCCCCCTCCCTTTACCTAGAAATTAGATACTATTTAGGTACAGTATATATAGATGGCTAGATTACATTTACATTACAGTTCAATTAGTTGATTGACCTTTACTATACATTTTGCAATGTTAGATCGTGTTTTTATTTTTTGGGGGTTAAGAATGTTAACATTTTTAATGTGCAAATGTTCATATGATTTTTCACTTTTCCCAATATTTGGAGTTTTTAAATGGGCGTTACTGCAACACTAATATTTGTGCGTGAGGGCCATATTTAAATGTTACTATAACTTTTTCACACTTGGCTTCCAATGTAGTTCTTCCTCTAGGCATCTTTATGTTTCTGTTTCCAAACACTGGTGGCTAGGCTCCATTTGACCCTAGCAACCAGAGACATGCTAACAGTAAAAATAGGAGATGTGATGCAAAGGGTTATTCTCCAAATATAGATACAACAGCAAGACTGGCTGCAAAGTATCAATGGGAAACCATGTTGACATCAGAATAACTGTTAAGGTCAAGTACACCTTTACAAAATCAATCATTAGGCTATTTTGGTTATAGTTTAAGGCAAAAAAAACCAACTTACCAGGTGTTTGAAAACTGGATGGATCTTCTGTATCTTATGGCAGCAGATACCCCATATCATTTTTTTGGCCTGAAGGGCTTCTTCCGTCATTTTTTGTTTGACTATTCTTTTGCAGTTGTTAAAATGTTTTTGATCCCATCAGCGGTTGTGTGTACACTGCTCATGCTGTTGACAGATGCTGTGATTTTATTCTGCAGGCTGTTTTTGTGAATAGAATGTACGCAGATCATCATATCTTTCAATGATAGCTGTGATTAGTGTAAAAATTTCTTCAGAGCTAAACCTGTGGCCTTGTTGCCTATCATCATTTGATTGATATTGGTGTGGTCTGAATGGATGTCGTCTTCTGATCT
Organism: Xenopus laevis; assembly: GCF_017654675.1. Lineage (NCBI taxonomy): Eukaryota > Metazoa > Chordata > Amphibia > Anura > Pipidae > Xenopus > Xenopus laevis. Next base: position 82,242,700 of record NC_054380.1, read on the forward strand.
TGGTGGATTGAAGAACTACATGAGCCACGTCTGGAGGTGGTAATGACCTGATTTCACTCACTGTGCTAGGGTCCATTATACTTAAAAATTTTCTAAACAAATTTTCATCTAAGTGGAAAAAATTATGTTTAGGCCTTTGAGACACACTTATAGGCACAGTGACATTAACATCAAATAATGACACAGAGACAATTCAATGTAATTAAAGGTTTCAAACAAACATAACATAGTGACAATGCTTAGCTTCATTTTTGGTTAATTCATTATATTTTTGTGTTGCATCATAGCTACAGCTTCTTTTTTGTACCTATACACCTATCTTGTTGTTATAGTATGTGACCCTAGCAAGCAGCCTGGGTTTGTAATGGCAGATAGGAATAGTATTAGAAATTAACACAGACATAAACTATTTAAATCAAACCTGACACCACAAAATTGCCTTTTAATTGTAAAACATTATCTCCCTGGTCGGTATTGGGTACCCTTTAAAATTATATAGAAGATATGGACAAGTGGATAAATATGTAAAAGTGTAAAGAAGAGTGAAGTTGAGGTTGTTTTTATACACCGTGAAGTGAACATGGTTGTCTTGTGGGTTGTTAGAATGCACAGGGGTTTTATGGTTTACAAGGCCAAAAGTACCAGGAATAGTGAACATTAAGCACCATCTGCAGCATAGAGAGCAAAGACAGTCCCACAAATTTCCAGAACAGCAACTCCTTTTTATAGAGTTTCTATGTCTGGGTGTAGTGTTTAAATAATAACCTTTGTTTTGTTGCGATGAGCCTATAGAAGATGTTGATAGAAAGCTTAGGCAGTGTTGAGCTTTAGCAGAATTATTTTTCGTAGAAAAGAAATTAAAAACGAATGAACTTGACATATGTTGTATTTATGCAATTGTAGACGGAGGTAGAATTTCACGTGTTAAGTTGCTGCATGAAAAAAAGAATCATGACAACCATTTCTGCACAAAACAGAGTCAAAAACAGAAACCAAGATAACAGCAGTACCACTTAATTTAATGTTTTTTTGCATTCACTAAATTCCATATCGCAATTAATTGAATTAGGTACAATAGCACCTTATTCAACGCATGTAAACACATTTTATCTTTATGCACGTTTAGTGCATTGAATTGAATCAAACCCATTACTGGAAATATTATTATCTTTATACACAGTATATTATCTCTATACATAAAGGGGGTTATTTATCAAAGTCCCAATTTATCTCAATATTTTCTGAAAAAACTCTGACCAAATCCGCACAGGTTTTTTGGGCTTATTTATTAGTACACTTTCCTGAAAATTTTGTTTGCGGTAAAAAAGATTTTTTCGGATCTTTCATCCGATTTTCACGATTTTTTCACCCGAAAACTCCAAAAACTTTGGGGTATTGCCAAAAACCCAGCGTACATCAAAAAATCATTGGAACTTCTCCGATTGACTTATATGCAACCTCGACAGGTCTGAGATGCCAGATTTTCAGATTCTGACTTTTCCATCCTCTGGGTTTAATAAATTCTGAAAAATTCGTCCGATTTTATATATATATATATAAAAAAAAAAAACACGATATTTTTGTGATTTTTGCATTCGGAGTTTAGTAAATAACCCCAAAAGTGTACATTTATTGTCAGAATAACAAATAACATTAAAGAATCTATATCTACAATCTCTATCTACAATATATATACCTATTGCTAGATACTGCAAAAGAGGGTAAGTGGCAAGTGCTGTATTTAAGCAATATTAGGGAAATTAAATACTGTGCTTAGCCCATATTTTAACAGAAAATGACTTTTACACCTCAAAACATTTACAAATTCAGTTGACTAAGAAATGAATTTCTGTGGGAAAATCTGAATTTATGAGATACTTAATAAATGAGAATCTTCACAAACATATACTTAACCTGAGTTGATTTTAAAATCCCATGTTTAAATCCCATACAATATGTGAAAACAATGTCTTAGGAAAGAGACATTCATGTAATACTGGAAATTAATACATAGATGTATTCATGTCTTTTCTAAGGGTGAAGAAGGAAAACCAGGTCCTCCAGGAATGGAAGGTCTCCGTGGATTACCTGTAAATACTAATATTTTTTTAGTGAAAATATTTTCCATATGTCAAAGTTCTTAATTTTAGCAGGTTACTAGTGAGTTTTTGTATTATTGATACCCAATGCCAACGTTAATGAAAAGATTATACTGGATGAAGAAATGAAAAACACATGCTCGGAAACACAATTTTTAGTATACACACCATCATATGTGGAAATTATCTAATGAAAAGAAAATGATTTACATTTTTTCATTAGATTGTGATTGTAAAGTTTAATTTTACTAAAGATCTTAAGAGTATTTTAATACCAGTAATAGATGAAGCACACAGGGTACTTTGAACACTACTGTATCAGGGGGAAAATAAGTGGCATCAAAATATTTCTATCTGCTTGCTTTAGATGGGAGTCTTTCCCATAGATTATTATAGCATGCAGTGAAAGGCAGATGGGCACTTCAACACGGTTTTTTTTTTCACCTAAAGCAGCAACCAAAATACCCATTTGTGATTAGCTTAAGTGTTTCAATACGCAAAGACCATTATGGCATACACATCTTTTCCCTGGGCACCCTTTTCTTGTATCTGTGTTTTGTCTACTTCTTATGTTGGCTTGTGCCCCCTTCCCCAAATACCTTCATCTTAGTATGCCTGGTTCTCTTTTGTATTATTGTCAAGTGACTATGTAGAGAATTGTAGTTTATATGTTCTATATTAAAAAGTAAAGATAAATATTGTTCTAAAATAGTTTTGCTTAACAGAAGGAACATAATTGGACAATTTATTTTTTCCATACACCATTATTAAAGACAAATGTAATCCTGCAGCAATGGAACACAAGACACCTTTAATGTTATAATGTAAACAACATGTATAATGTGTGCTGTAAGAGTATTTTTTTTTTATCATTTAAGGGAATACCGGGAATTCCTGGAAATGATGGTGCAAATGGAATCAAGGTATATGACTTTGCTATTATGTAACTGATAGAAGTGTAACATGTATTTATTTAAATGAAATGTAAAATTTAAAGAAACCATTTTCACAAAATTAATATTAGCTGCATATTTGTATTTCTTTGATTTTGCATCATATAACTTGCTTCGTAATTCTTCTAGCTACAAAAAATACTTGTAGCTGTCATTAAGATGCACCATCTCCATGACAAAGGGCAGATTTTATATTGTCATTGATACTGGAGGATGTATCAACCTTATACTACTTGTTTAGATTAACATTCTCCAATGTCACTTACACACACACACTGCTGCCTAGAAACAAAAAATAGTGATTACTGTTCATTATTTGCATATTTTATTTTATTAAAATATGCATATCCTTTAAAGTATGTAAAGCATGTAAGAGTTGCTTTAAATGACATGTAAAGGCAAAAATAATAAAGTACCATTTTTACTTTCTTTAATGAAAAAGAAACCGATCTCCAATATACTTTAATTAAAACATGTCTACCGTTTTTATAAGGAACCTGACTGTACGCAGTGAAATTCTCCCTTCATTTACTGCTGTGGATAGGAATTGTCAGACGGTCCCTAACTGCACTGCAGGGAAACGATCATACTTATGAACAGCAGGGGGAGGCCCCACCTTACTTCCCAGCCATGCAGAACTCAATGACGAGCCATAAGCAGCCCAGATCACATTGAGCAGGTGCACAGCCTTGGTCTTGCAAAGTTACAAGATGTGACCCCCTGTGGCCAACTTTGAATATAAATCATTTGTTTGATTAGGCTTGTGGTGCAGTAAGTTCATGTTTATGTTTAATATACAAAATCTAGTATTTCTAGCATTATTCTATTTTAGACTTTACTTCCCCTTTAAACCACATATATATTTTTTTTTCATGCCTGAAAAAGTAGAAAATTTGTACTGGTATGGGATCCGGAAACCCATTATTCAAAAATTATCTAAATTATGGAAAGGTCATCTCCTTTAGACTCCATTTTATTGACATAATCCAAATTATTAAAAATGATTATTTTTTCTCTGTAAAAATAAAACAGTGCCTTGTAGTTGAGTCAGGAGGGAGCTACATCAATAATGCAGAGAGCAATAGAGCTCTCTGACCTAGAAGAGCCAAATTTCTAGTATAAAGACTGGAAATCCGGCTGTTAAAGTTACAAGGAGCGGCATTTTGCTGCCCTTGTAACCTATCTGGCGCTGCTGACTGAGGTGAGATTTTCACCTGTATTTATGAATCGTGCTCTGTGCAGAAGAGGGAACAATATAAAATAAACAGTATTTAAAGTGAATATACCCCTCTAAACATATACACCATTTTAAGCATAGAAGGTTTAGGGTAAAGAAAGGAGTAGTGCTCTTGTAAAACTACAATTCCCAAAATGAGTTGTAAATGTGCCTCTGTAGAACATAGGCACATCACAAATCTTGGTTAAAACAGCATTTTTCACAAAATATCTTACACGTGCTGCAGGAGATAAAAATGCTCTTTAACCGCAATTTATGATGGGAGGGGATTGGGTTGGAGTATATACACACCTAAGGGCAGATTTATCAAGGGTTGAATTTCGAAATTAAAAATACTTTGAAATTTGACCATCGAATTGGAATACTTTGACTTTGAATATCGAAGTCGAAGTTTTTTTTCATCGAATTTGGGTATCCTGCAGTCGAAGTAAAATCGTTCCATCGAATTCTTAAATCCTTTGAATTGGATGATTCGAAGGATTTCAGCGATCGATCGAACGATTTTACTTCGACTTCCAAAAACTTAGAAAAATGCTCTAGAAGGTCCCCATAGGCTAACATAGCACTTCGGCAGGTTTAGAAGGTTTTTGAAATAGAAGTTTTTTTAAAGAGACAGTACTTCGATTATCGAATGGTCGAAAATTCGAATGGTTTTTACTTCAAATCTCGTAGTATACAAAAAATTACTTAGAATTTTGAATTTTTTAACTTCGGAAATTCCCTTTAGCAGGAAAGATCTGTGTCTCTAAAGATGCCCCAGTAGCTCCCCATCTTCTTTTCTGTTGATTCACTGCACATGCTCTGTGCTGCTGTCACTTACTGAGCTTAGGGACTGACTCAAAATATACAGTACACATAGAATATAAATGTCACAATATAAGGCTGATTAATAATTAATAAAGATAATTACTACATGGCAGCACAGAAACCAATGCAACTAGCATCAGAATTTAACAAACGGCCTTGTAACATCAGCTTCTATTACAGACAATCCTTCATTTTCTGCTTGATACGATCCCTAAGCTGAAGTCCTAGAACATTGCTGTTATTGAGAAGCTGAAACTTTAGGCTGGTGCAATACATTCAGTATATAAAATAACTGGTGATCAAATAATGTGCTTTCTTCAATTGTAAGATGACCTATCTGACATTCCAGATGATAAATGGGCTTTTTCTTTCTTTTATTACATGTACATCCACTGGCTTAGTTAATTTTAGTTAGTTTTTATTTTTCATGAATGATATAGTTTTGATAATATCATGCCATTGTCTCGTATGCAACATATTTTCTTCATCTGCATAACATTTTTTTTCATTCTGATTTCATTTGTTTAATATGATATGTGATAATCAGTGTTCGACTGGCCTCCGGGATACCAGGAAAACTCCCAGTGGTCCCAGGTGTCAGTGGGCCCTTCTGCTCACCCAATTATTTGCCTTGTATGCCTCTACAACAGCAATTGCCCCATTTTTATATAAGAATAAAGAGAAGAAATGGAGGGAAAGACTGATGATAATATTTGAGGAGAAGCGATTAAAAGAAAAAAGAAAGTGAATGACAAGTGGGCCTGGGACCAAAGGTTTTCTGTTGGGCCCCAGGCATTTCAGTCCAATCTGTGTGATATTGATCATTGGCTTTGGAGTATTCTCTGTTAATCTAACTGTGCCTTTGAAAGAATGAGTGCCAATGATTAATAGATATTATGAATTACAGTAGCTGCTACTCTGAGCCTATATAGAATTATAGTATTTTAATGTTAATGCACTATGCTATTATATTAAATATACTGTATATATTTAATGATCTGGCTGGCATCATCTGCAAGTGTATATTTTTTCCTGGTATCTGTGTGGGTTTCCTCCAGTTACTCTTGTTTCCCCCACATTCCATACAGGCAGGTTAATTTGTTCCTGATCAAATTGCCCATAGTGTGTGTGTGAATGTGATGTGAATTCAATTTCTGTTTAGTTTATGTAAATGTGCTGACTTTATATAAATGACTGGAAATAAATGCTACTGAAAACACTATTATAATTTATAAGAAGTAAAAGTAAAACAGTTCAAACTTACCCCTGTTCCAATAATATAGTGTTAAGACGTGTAAGAACATAATTATTGATTAAAATTGATTAATCTTCTAGGGTGAAACTGGACTTCATGGAGAACCAGGTGCCAGAGGACCCACAGGGACTCCTGTAAGTTGAACTATCTGGTATTTCATTAACTGTAGCATAAATTAAATGGAGATCAAAGAAGCCATGAAACTATGGAAAAAAAGTAATATTTTGCAGGCCTATGTTCTCTTCTTTAAACTTTTATGTCCGTTTGCTTAATTCTGAGCATTTGCATGTACTGGCATTAGACAACATATACAGTCGGGTACTGTTTTAAGTTAATTTAATGATATGTTTCATTTCCATTAAAACAAAAAACTGTTGTGAAACCATGGAACATATGGTAGAGAATGCAGCACATACTGTATTTAAGCAATACTGAAAAAAAAAACCCCATGGGACTTTTAGAATTATAATAAAACATTAAGATTCCTGCACAGTGCCTGCCTCTGTTAAGAGTCCTGATCTGAAATAAGAACCATTCAGGTTTAAAATTGTAAACTTTAATCTGAACATTACAAGTGGTCCTTTTTTCTGTTGCAGACTTGTTATACAGGATATTTTCTGCTCATTAAAAAAACAGAAGGAACGGATAAACATAAAAGGTGATAGGTGGAGAATGAGAACATCGTGGGGAGATTACTGGGAGCCTGATGTGAAATTATTTTGATTCAAGAGAAAAAAACTCATTTAAAATAGAAAAATACAGTTGAGACATCCCTAGCCAAGTCAAAACAATCCATCAACCCAAGAAAGCTTCTCCTGAGAGAGTTTTAGGATTAGGATTTTCCTGAGTGGTTTCATCATAAGGAATTTCCAGAAGGGGTTTTTTTTAATACTGAATGACTAATCCAACACACTCTGTTCTGAAAATGTAACTCTTTCTTCAACAACCGTTCAAGATTACCTTACCTTGAAGACCATTTAAAGGGTTACAAGAGAGGACAAGTGCACCAATAGCAAAGCAAGCTATTTACATTGTCTATCTGGCCTTCTTTATGACATTAGAAATTATTACCAAGGAGAACATATATTATGAAACAAGCATTTAATCTGTGTATAAACATAAACATTTGAATTAACACCATTCTAACTATACTGATATATATACTGGTATATAAAATATTTTTCTTTTTCACATTATACATATGAAACAGTATGACTATACAATGGCTGCCACAAGAAATGTAGGCTATAAGGTAAATAACCTTACCTTTAGGGAAGAAGATTCAAAACATGAAATAAATGTAAAAGGTCTCTAAAGACCCACAATATCAATTCTTTATTTGTGTATTTTCCTGGCTGTGGTAGTGCTTTAATACATGAGTCTTATAGAATTGAAATGACAGTGTCTGCCCCTTAATGTATTGCGAGGAGCCAGGGATTCAGTTGTTCAGTTCATGACAAACATATTTGGGAAGGAGTTATGCCAGGAGGCACATTGCTAGGAAGGCACAGAGTGAAAGCTGGGAGACTACAATATGTTTCCGTAAGATATGGTCATGGTCAGTTATTTAGCCCTTAAGCTGAGGCTTAATATGACTTAATATGCTATCATACAATAAATCTGTTAAAGAGTTCAGCAGATACAATAGCCTGTTTTTTTGTCACGATCCTTCACAACAATAATTTATCTTTTAAACATTTTGGAACATTTGTTCCAAACAGATATTTTGGATGGGAAGAGTAGATGGAACTAGCAATAAGGAAAAACTACATTGAATCCAGATGCAATATGAGGTTGGGAATTCCCTTTTGGAAAATATGACTTTGGAATAAATGTTGTGCATTCCAAACTATTCTTGGAGGTAACAGATTCTGAGGGAAACAATGATTTATTGATGCTTTTAAAAACAGTTTAAAAACAATATAAGAAAAAAATGTAGAATTCGTTTTTTTTTTGGTAAATAGTGGTGTAATATAGTTACTTTCCCTATTTGCCCTGTTAAAACATCGTTTTTTTGTAATTCAAACAACAGCAACAAGCAACATTCACTAAACTTGTGTTGAATAAGAGAGTGCACTGTCCTTTAAAGGAGAACTAAAGCCTATCTAAAGAAGTTGGCTAAAAATGTTGTACATTATGTTTTGGGCTTCTGTGCCAGCCCAAGGCAACTGCAGCCCTTAAGCAGTAAAGATCAGTCTTCAAAGATGCACCAGTAGCTCCCCATCTCTTCTGCTGATTCACTGCACATGCTCTGTGCTGCTGTCACTTACTGAACTTAGGGACCAAAGCACAATATACAGTACACATAGAATAGAAATGCCACACTATATGGCTGATTAGTAATTAATACAGATAATCACTACATGGCAGCACAGAAACCATTGCAATTAGCATCGAAATTTAATAATCAGCCCGGTTGCATCAACTTATATTACAGGACAACCTCATTTTCTGCTAGATAATTTGCGATGACTAGTGATGGGCGAATCTTTCCCGTTTCACCAAAAAAATTGCATTGAAGTCATTTTGACGCGTGACAATTTTGACGAGATTGAAAGTTTTATATGTGCGTCGATTTTGTCCAAATGCATTAAAGTCAATGGGCATCCACATTTTTCTCTAGTGAATTTTCATCGCAGTTTTGCAAAGACATTCGCAATCAGTGAAATGTAGAAATTCGTAGCTAATCCATGTCTGCCGAATAAATTCACCCATCACAAGCGATGACCCCTAAACTTAGCTTCTGAACAGCTGTTCAGATCCCCTGAGCATGTGAGTGTCAAAAACATTTTCCAAGATTGTGACCTCCTGTGACAAGTTTAAAGTCCTGGATCATTGCTGCTATTGAGAAGCTGAAAATTAAGGCCGTTGCAATAAGTTCAGTATATAAAATATGGCATTTTAAGTAGGGATGGGCACATTTTTTCACCTTGTTTCGCCGTGGAAATGACTCCCATAGACTTGTATGGCGGCTTGCATCAAAAAAAAGAGAAAAACTATTTTTTTGACGCCCATAGACTTTGGCGTTGGCGACAATTCGCTGGCGGTGAATTTTTTGCGAAATGAAACGGCTCAAATTCTCCCATTAAGCCATATTCATTTTTAAGGTTTAGTTCTCCTTTAACCAGTAACATTCCCTAGTAGTATCAGCATGTCAATTAAGGTGCACCATAGCATGAACACAGAAAAAGGACATAGAGAAAAAAGTTCACCACTTTTTCTTCAGATGAGTAAATCTGTTTTTGATCAGATTTGACCATGCAAATTTGGGTTTGAATTGGGTTGGGTTGCAGCATCTTTTCCGGAAGATTTATTATTTGGTTAACTTCAACCTTTATGGATTTTGTGGATCCCAAGAATTTACTGCTAATCAAATCAGGTACCAAATAACTTTTTATTGATACTGTTGCCAAAAATTGTCCACTTTTGGCCAAATATATATTGACTTTTTCCAATTCTTTTCAGCCACCATGTTACAATCAAAAATTTACAATATGTCGTATTATAGATTTCACTGGCTGAAATCACTTTTTAACTTCTTTTTGTGGGCTAGGGGATCCAACTGAAAAAAGAAAATGAGGCAACTGTTGTTAAAAACAAAATTGGATCAAAACAATAATGACTGCAAGGGTCAGAACCTCCCTTAGAAACATGAGTAATAAGCTGTAGCACCTGTCTGAATCTTTAGCCTAGTTTGTTCTACTGGCCAATAAAAAATGACTGTCATACAAATCATATTTGTAACACTGTTCTATTCTGTACAGCTGTACATGCACTGAAGATAAATTGACATAACGTTACTGCTAAAATCCTGCAGATATATGACTAGCCATGCATTAAATCTATAAAAGAAAAACTCAGGAATAGCCAGGGTGAAGGAGGATTCTGAGGAGTAGTGCTCATTCAAATAATATTTTTCATTTGGTGCAATAAAGGATAAAGGTGCTTTTGTTTACTTATACTTATACTTTACTTATTGTGTGAATTCCTTTCGGTAGATAATCCTTGAAGGCTTATATTTCATTAATATATTAACAAACACAGATTATAGAAATGCATGTCATTCACTATTCCATTAGTAGCAAGCACTTCCAATATTCACCTTTAACATGAAAAATTAAACATTCTGCAATCTCCTCTGTATTCACATTGGATTAGTATTGTTAATTATGGATGGAAACAATATGGGGCAAACCCTGCATACTACATTGATACAATTTAAAGGAAAGTGCTACTAAATTGTACATGAACAGCAATGATCATCATAATTACTAGTTCGTAGCTTAGCAAATATTTTGTTGTTCACTGCAGCTTATGACTGTGTAGGTTATTGGAATTGAGGATTGCAGGATAACTAAGCCATTCAGAGGAATGTCAGTAACAGTAGACAGTGACACCAGAATTCATTGGGTTTTTTTTTAAAGAGATGCTGTTTCTTATATTTTAGGGGATATCGGGACCAGAAGGCATATCTGGCCCACAAGGACCTGTGGGTCCTAAGGTAAGACTAAATAATATAAAACATTTGCTGTGCATGCTGCTTGAGAGAAGAGTAGGGAGTCAGTTAGAAGGTAAAAAGAAAGTAAAGAACTCTACACCAAGGGGCACATTTACAAAAGGTCGAATATCGAGGGTTAATAAACCCTCGAATTCGACCCTCAAAGTAAAATCCTACGAATTTGAATATCGAATTCAAAGGATTTACCGCAAATCCTACGATTGAAGGAAAAATCATTCGAAAAATTGGACGATTCGAAGGATTTTAATCGATCAATCAAAGGATTTTCCTTCGATCAAAAAATCCTTTGAAAACTGATGGGAAAGGTCCCCATAGGCTAACATTGTACCTCAGTAGGTTTAAACTGCCGAAGTATGTAGTCGAAGTTTTTTTTAAAAGAGACAGTACTTCGACTATCGAATGGTCGAATAGTGGAACGATTTTTAGTCCAAATCGTTCGAGTCGAAGTCGTAGTTGAAGGTCATAGTAGCCTATTCGATGGTCGAAGTACCCAAAAAAATACTTCGAAATTCGAAGTTTTTTTTACTTCGAATCCTTCACTCGAGCTTAGTAAATGTGCCCCATAAAGTTTTTTCTTTTACTCTGCACACTTTACCCTATTTCAAGGAGGCAATTTATTAAACTGTGACTTTTTGTTGACAAATCCCAAAAAAGTTGCGGGAAAAAAAGTACATCCTTTTCCAGGATTTATTATGTATCAAAACTGTGACAATTCTGAATATGAAGATACTCCAGCTAAAACCGTTTGAAATCATGTAGTAGTCAATGGCAGATGTTCCCTTTTACAACTGGAAGATCTTTTATTTGTAGTTTTAGAGGTTTTAATATGTTTTTGTGTGACAATAAAAAAAGTCATAGTTATTGTGCCACAAGTTGAAAAAGTTGCGGTTTTCTTTTCTGCAACCATTCTCGGTTCATGCTTTTTTTCAGTTTGGATCTTTTTATAAATTTCATGACATTCGTAGTTTTAGAGAAAGTGAGTTTGGTTGCTAATAGTGATGGGCGAATTTGAAAACTTTGCGAAATTCGCGAAACAGCGAAAAATTTGCGAAACGGCGTCTCGTTTTTGACGCCGGCGCCCATTTTCTTCCCATTTTTTCGGAAAATTTTTTTTTGACGCCGGCGGATTTTTGCCGCAAATTTTCGCAGGCGTTTCACGAATTTATTCGCTGGTGGTGAATCGCGCAAATTCGGCGCAAATTCGTGCCTGGTGAATAAATTCGCCCATCACTAGTTGCTAAAATAAATCTGTTGATAAGTAGGCCTCCATGTATATTAAAGGGTTCATTTATGACTACCGGCCTTGCATAATTATAGCAGACCTGTAGGTCCCCCAATGAATATAGTGATGACTGTGACACATTTTTCACATGATCTGGTTACCTCTTAATATTCCTCTCTAACTGGTTGTGTAACATATTATAGAGTAAACAGTTTTAGGGCTCATTTACTTCCACAAGTGCAGTGTGCAAGTGCAATTTTGAGCACAGTTGCCATGCTTTTGCCCACAATGTAGCATTTTTTTCCAAGAATTCTACAGTCATTACGGGCACATTGAATCTGATGCATGAAAATTGGGCCCTATTTGCCAATATTATTACAATTGCAAATATGCTTCAGGTGCAGTTGCGCTAAATATTTTCAAAGTCGGTCTGGCATCGTTTCCAGTGTTCAGTTCAGAGTTGCAACTGACATGTGCACCCTCATTTTTGTCACAACTGAATCATACAAATTGATGCAGGGCCCTGTGGGAACCTTGGAGCTATAACCTGTTCAGGAGGTGGTGGTAGCTCCTAGGTTCCTCTGTGTCAGTAGCCACAGCAGAGCTTGATTTGGAGCAGAAGTCTGTAAGAACTGAGAGGTGGTGATCACAGCTATACAGCAGTACGAAGATCACATTTTTACACAAATACCTTAAATGAAATAGTTTTTTATGCTCAATTTACTGCGTGGTAAAGTACAAGTTGTTCACTGTTGTGGACATAACTGAGCACTAGAGGTGTATTTGCACCTTCTATTGTAAGTGAACACAGAAATCTCTCACTATAAAAGTTCAAGATATTTCAAAATTGCCTCTAAATGTGAGTTTTAATTACCACTCAATAGTTTCTATCATCTGTTTGCATTTAAACTGGAGATCTCAACTGATCACAAAGAAACATAGAAAAGAAAAAGGCTGAAAGTACCTATATGGCTGTACTACTGGAATTAGTAAATTACTATAATCCTTTATTTAGCTACAGTACTGCTGACATATTCTACAGAAATGATAAATCAGACCTTTCCCCAATGTTATTAACAATCTAAGGTTCCTATCACACACAAGTACACTATAATGGAGTACCTGAAAAATAAGCATTGGAAGAACATTGTAACACATTACAGATGATGAACTACAGTATATTGGGGAATCTACATGTCATTTATAGAGTTTGCAACTGCTCTGATGGTATTAAATATCATAAATTACTGAAAACTTTACAGGGAAATAAAGGAGAAACTGGTCCAACTGGCAAAGCAAGCCCTGCAGGAATGAAGGTACAGTTTATCATTTTATTTACCTTATTTAATAAGAATCAAGATGTAAAAAATAAATAAATCACCAATGTTTAGTAATTTGGAATTAATGGCTAAATTTGTTTCAGTATTCAATATCATGTTGTTAATGCATTTAGCATTATTAAAGAGGACATAGGTGTACGTTTAGTAATTAGTGCCCTAGACATGTTATCCTGTAAGTACCTCCTTCTAAATGTCATGGATCCCTGGCATAGTGGATAAAGCAGATGAGCTTGTTATTCATTTGTCTTCAAATATCTGGTTGAACAAAAGAAAAATGGTTCACCAAAATGTCATATACTTTCAAGATGGCTGTTCTGCTGTTATTTTATGGGATGAATGTTCAGAAGAAACCCTCAATGTGCAGTGCCTCAAGTTTATTACTACTTAAAATTCCTGCTTTAACTTAAATTTGAACTTAATTTTCATTTTGGTTAAATTAAAACTTGTATACTTTAGCCAATCACTCACTAGCATCTGTGTATATGCTTATAAATGAACTGAAACAGACCCTATCCATTAAATCCCCAAATATGTACTGTACATCTATAGATCCCTATATAGGCATACTATTATGAATTGTTGTCAAATAAAAAGTTCAATTTATTAAACACCTAAAGTATTGACAGCACAAGCTTCTATGAATAAAAATACAAAAAAATAAACTGGACTTGCCTCCCTAAATACTGCAACTTCAAGCTGACCCACCATTCCTACAAGACTTTACCTTTTGTCCCCTCTCCCATCTTCTATACTTGGGCCCAGTACTTTGCAATTTTAGAAAACTAAACAGGTATGAGACCTGTTGTACAGAATGCTCTGGACCTGAGATTCTCTCGATGAGGGGTCTGTAATCTGGATCTCCATGCTTTAAAACTAGTAAAAAAAAATCAGTTAAACATAAAATAAACCTAATAGGATTATTATAATTATATCTTAGTTGAGATCAAGTACTTGTACTGTTTTTTATTACAGCGAAAAAAAAAGGAAATACGTTTTTAAATTTTGAATTATTTGATCAAAATGGAGTCTATGGGAGATGGCCTTCCCATAAGTCGGAGCTTTCTGGATAACAGATCCCATATCTGTATACAGAATGTTCAACACACCCAATTAAAAGCAAAAAGTTCAACAATTCTACATTTTCTCTTACTGTTCATGTTATGTGGTGCCTGATAGAACAATTTGTAAGGCCATGTCAAATTGTTCACTTATATAACCTTAGTTTCCATTAGACTTTAGCTACACATATTTATAAAAATCCTCTTTTGCTTATTTTGGGCTGTGTGTTATATATTCTGATTAATGGTGTTTTGTAAATGCAAAGTTTCTTTCAATAAAGTAGGTTACAAAAAAAAGACACAAAAATAAGTACATTTTGTTCATATGGCAAATATTAAACACTATTCTAAAGTTAAATTACCCATCATGGTTATTGTTATCACTAGTGTTTTCATTTAACAAATTATTGGTGAGTATCATACTCACTCATGTCTGTTATGTTTTGATACCATCTCCACTCATATCTATTGACTAGGGAGAAAGGGGTGAAATGGGCCTCCCAGGGCAACAAGGATACACAGGGATACCAGGACTCATGGGTCCAAAGGTAACATCCAGCATGCCAGTTAAATGCTCTTGTTCTAAAGCATTGCTTTATGTAAGTGAGCTTAAAATTGTAAGGGGGTCATTTATTAAAAATTTGGGTTTTTTTTCACTTGAAAACTCGAATTTTTAGAGCAAAAAAAAGTTGAATTTTTCAAGATTTATTATACCTTGTGGCACCTAAAAGTCCCAATCTGAAAATACTCCATCTCCAAGCTGTTGAGGTCCTGTATACAGTAAGTCAATAGCAGAGGTATGATGTCAAATTTGAAGAAATTATGGTCTGCGCTGGGTTTTGTACAAAAATCTGAAAAATGTGTTGTTTTCAGGCAATATCATGAGAAATTTGAACATTTCTGGCATCAAACTCGAAAAATTAAAATTTTTACACAATTTTTTTGTTTTTTTCAATTTGGATTTTTCGAGTTTTTGCAATGATAATTAAGGTAAAATCGTGGATGGGAGTTTGCTCTGACTTTTTTTTATTAAACTTGTGAGAAAAAATTGGATTTTAGTAAATAACCCCCTAAATTTTATAGGGGCATACAAATAAATATAGTACATCTGGGGCTGGGGGGACATATACATTCTGATAAGAAACACTGATTGATGTGCCTAACACAGTTTTTTTTTTACATATATGAAACCTTCAACAAACTTGCGTTTTTTTCAAAAATGCATCAGTTAAATAATCAGCCACTCTTTACTGCTGCAATGCAAGTTGGAGTGATATCACCCTCTGCCCTTCCCTTCCCCTAGCAGCCCATCAGCAGAACAATGGGAAGGTAACCAGATAACAGCTCCCTGGTAGATCTAAGAACAGCTTTCAATGGTAAAAATCCATGTCTCACTGCAACGACTTAAGTTACATTGAGTAGAAGAAACAATAGCCTGTCAAAAAGCAGTTCCATAGTGTAACACTGGCTCTTTCTGAAAGCACATAACCAGGCAAAATGACCTGAGATGGCCGCCTGCACCAATATTACGACTAAAATAAAATACATTTGTTGGATTAAGAATGACATTTTACATGGTAAAATGTTAAATAGATCCTGGTAATACTATAGGATTTGTAAAATCCTTTGCTTCAGAAATCATTCTGTACCTTTGCGTGTACAGCTGGCAGATGCACACAGTAATTTTATGTTCCATAATTATGTTGTTATAATAAAAGTAAAATATTTTTTCATATTTTTTTCAGGGCGATAAAGGAAATCATGGAGAAAAAGGGTCTCAGGTATATCTATGTACTGGCTGACTATAAATAATAAAATAATGAAAACTGGTTCTTTTATATTGGTATTGTATTTACCAAATTCATTTTATTTTCCCCAAAAAATTTTATGGGTCTGCACATTTTAGGTTAGCAAAAAGTAGGGAAATGTGTAAAATAGTGTGAAAAGTGGTGAAAATAAATGGCTTATTTGTAAACCTCCTTAGTGGTCCTTCAATGTGAATTAATGCCATGCATTTTGTCCTTGTAAAAGTGTGTATTTTCTTTAAAGGCTGTTGTTAAAAAAAAAGGACAGCATTATTT
The DNA here is from genome assembly GCF_017654675.1 of Xenopus laevis. Classification (NCBI taxonomy): domain Eukaryota; kingdom Metazoa; phylum Chordata; class Amphibia; order Anura; family Pipidae; genus Xenopus; species Xenopus laevis. Next base: position 82,259,271 of record NC_054380.1, read on the forward strand.
CCAACATTTATTTCAATGAGGCAAATTCAAACAGAAGAATTTTTAGTGCAAAGTTGTGCAAAAAGCTGTGTCCAAAAAGTGTTACAAAGCGTTACAATGACATGCTATTTTACACCATGGCAATGGGTGGTGTATTTAAATTATTAATGCTTGAGCGAATGACTACAAAGTCAATACCATGCAATCTAGAGAGGGGCATCAGCTTTTTTTCTTGCATGATCTTTGTGCCTTGTTGGACTAGGTGACCTAGTATTCTCTGAAAATCTCTTGTACTGCCAAGAGGATTAAACAATTAAAAACTATCTTTTCTTCTAAAGATACTTTTTTTTCATATAAGACAATTGGAGTATTGGCTCAGGTTGTGATTGATATCACAATTGATATCATGATATCAGAAATGAATTTAGTTAAAGACTTTTGTTTTCTAAAAATAAAACATATCTCACTAATGATATTTCAGTTATCATCACAAAGTACTTAACGCCAACAGCAAAAAAGATTTATCTTGCTCTTAATTTGTTTTTAAGATTCCTTTTTGGTAAATAAGCCAAGCATTCCATCCTACTAGGACATTTCCTGAAGGGACACAGTATTTACTCTAACCCTTATTATGCCTTTACACACAATAGTTTCCATCCCCTGAGCTTGTGCTGTTAGCAAGGAGGCTGCAAGGAATCAAACAGTCTTTACAACGACCCTTCCTGCAGAATCTCTGGAATTTGTAAAGAAAATGCATTCAGATGATAAAGCAGACATGATTAGCTATTGAAGATATTTCAATGCTTTAAATGCATATCTTTGTTTAACATGAAGCCGATAAATAGGGCTTGTAATGAAAGTATACTTTGCTTATTAAATAAATATGGGGAAATGTAATAAAAGTCATTAAGAGAAAAAATAAGCACAATGCATTCAGAGTGTTCTCTGGTAAGCACATGTGTTAAACTAGTCATTAACCACTGGAAAACATATTTATACTGGTAGCATTTATTTTGTGACAGAAAGACCATACCACCCTCAAGCAATACATTGCTAAATTCTTGATTTTGCAAATTTTAAATGAGTGCTTGTGTACATTCTATTGATTTGGGACCATGTTCTTTCTACATTTCACTGAGCTCTAGATATTGGCTGAGGGTTCAAACCCCTTGTCAGTGAAAGGTGGAATAATAAGCATCTCACTAGGGTTCCTATGGTGTAAATGCATAAGAGATAAAAAAAATACATTTGTTATGCAGGTGTACACATTACCCCATTAATAATGTACATCTTTATCTGATATGTATCATATCTTTGGGCAAGGGCATTCCTGCCGTTTTGCCATTGCTTTATGATTCATATTCCTGTTTTCCCAATTAATGTCTAAGATAAGAGCAGCATAGACAGTGCTGGACTGGGATGCCAGGGGCCCACCAGAATATGATGGTATTTTTAGTAGTACCATCTGGGCCCATTCTCCAAGCTAATTTTCTTCCACTTCTCACTCAACCTTTTTGTTTTCTTAGTACTTTTCTTTACATGGTATACTATATTCTCCATCTATCTGGCCCCTTTATTTCCATAAAGAATTAGAGAATGAACATGAAAGTTTTACAAATGCTTAGAAGCAGGAGGGCCCACTGACCTCTGGGCCCACCGAGAGTTTCCCTGGTGGGCCAGTCCGACACTGAGTATAGAGCAGACCAATCTTACCTGCCATGTTCTAATAAAAGTACCAAATGTTTCTGTGCTTCATCTGAACTAACACAACAGAATCATTAACCCACTACTAGCCAAGCAGTTTATCACAATAACAACTTTATTGCAGTTTATACTAATATATCATTTTACCATTTTCCTCATATTGTTGTATTGTGACAACATTAAAGGGTCAAAAAGGAGAACACGGTTCCTCTGGCATGCCAGGATTAAAGGTAATATATACAATCAAGTACATTAATCATTACATTAATAATCATGTAATATATGGTTTGGCAAAATATATCCCTCCCAGAATGCAGGATTAACTCTTGTGGTCTTCCTGCTGCACTTGCCCTGTGTGCCGGTGAACTTCTTTCCTATTATATGGTAGGGTTCCACGCTATACAATTTATTGAGAAGGTAAGGGCGTGGGAGCTCCATGTCTCTGCAAATGGTCTCCAAGCTGGGATTGTGTTGTGGGGCTGGAGTTACTTGGAGAGCTAAACAACCAACTAGACACTATGGGGCAGATTTACTAAGGGTCGAACGTTTTTTACTTTGAATCGTTCAAATCATTCGATTCGATCGAATTCGATCGAATTTGATCCATTTGATGGTCGAAGTACCCAAAAAAATACTTCGAAATTCGAATTTCTTTTCATTCGAATCCTTCACTCGAGCTTAGTAAATCGGCCCCTATGACTGTGATTGTGGTTTTTTATTGTGTCAAATGGTACAAAGTTTGCTACAGGTGTAGTCCCGTTTAGCAACCAGTTAACAGATAACCACCTATTTAAAAGCAAGTATGTTATTAGTCGCTATGGGTTCCTTCATCTGGACAAACGTTGTACATTTTATTACATATGCAGGTAGCAGTATTATGACATTGCATTGAGAATAATCTTTTCCAATAAACATTTTTAAAAATATGGAAAATCCTCACTTAGTCATATGAAAAAGCAAAAGCTACTGGCCACAACCTCCTAACTTAGATTTTACTAATGATAAAAAAAACAATGTTTTTCTGCTCATGACTGGGCACTCATGCAAAAACTGTTCAATCATCATACTGTCTAAAGAGGGATGGTCATTTAATACACAATGTGCAATTGTGCAGAACAGCAGTAACCTACAATAAACATTCAACAGTTACCTTGTTTTTCAAGTCCTAGCTAGAATATAAAAAAGTAATTTCTCATTGTAAATCCTACAAATGGCCTCTCCATTTGCTACAATGGCAATCCCCTGGACTTGCAAGGTACACTTGTGGGTCAAGCAATTATCTGGATTAATAAGGGGCAGATTTAGTAAGAGTCAAATTGTCACATTTGATTTTTCGAAAAAATTTTATAGTCAGATTCGACTAGGTAATTATCCAAACTTGATTCAAGTTTTTTTTAAAAATTCGAATTAGATTTTCAAAATCTATCATAATCCTATTTACTGTTTAAGTCAATGGGAGAGGTCCAGGGCTCAATTTGGAGATGTTTGCAACCTTCCTGACATTCAAGTTTTATTTAAGAGAAAAAACTCGAATCAAGTATGATCTAATTTGAATCAAATTCGATTCGGGTTTTCAGGTTGTTTAAATTGGTCAGATTTTTAACAATTCAATTTTATTAATAATTTTCGCCAGGTCGAATTTCGAATTCATTCGAATTTAAAGGATTTAAAAAAAATTCAAAATTCCATCCTTGGTAAATGTGCCTCCCAGTGTTTCTGACCCATGAGTGCACCATGTTGTTCCAGGTAATTGCCATTCAAATCAAGGATGGGACAGTGCTACATGTTTTACCTACAATGCCCCGAGCTGGAAATTGCATGAGCAGTAAAGCATTCCAATTCACCCTGTGTGTCATTTCCCTTATGAACATTTTAACCTAATGTACATTAGTGAATAATACCCAAAGACTGTCAACATGAGAGGTCATACAGTATGTGGTCCTGTTCATTGTTTGCAATAGATCTGGTGACACATTTGATTCAGATGCATGTCTACATTATGTTTTGACTAGTTTTAATTTCATACTGATACATGTCAAGTGATAACCCTACTGTTTTCTATTTTCTCAAGGGTGAACCTGGAGTCATTGGTTCTAAAGGAGAGGTAACTTTTGAATAACTGAAATAAGAGCTGAACTTTGTCATGTGACTATCATTGTACTGAGAATGGAATAAATCTACATATCGATGAGTTAACCCACTAATAACTAATTGGAGCCTTGGTAAATTGTATGCTTAAGCAAGGATAGCTGTACACATCAGAAGAAGAGAATGCTCTTTTTAATTAAACACTGACAATATCATATTGTGCATCAATTCATCTAGTGTGAACAGATTTCCTTTTCTTGTGTGCATTGATGGGAATAAACAGATGAATAACCTTTGACCAGTTGGGGGCAGATTTATCAAAGGTTGAGGTGAATTTTCGAATGAAAAAATTCAAAGTTCGAGCTATTTTTTGTGTACTTCAACTAGCGAATAGTCCAAATTCAATTTGAATTTGAAAAAAATTAGAAAATTCAAATATCGAAATTTATCATGTACTGTCTCTTTAAAAATTCGACTTCGACCATTCGCCATCTAAAACTTGTCGAATTGCTGTTTTACCCTTATGGGGACCTCCTAGAACTTATTTGGAGTCAATTGGGGGACTTTGAAAAATCAAAGTTTTTTTGGGGAAAAACTTTGAATCGAATTCGATCGTATGCGATATTACTTCGATTCGAACGATCCGAATTCGGCCAAATATGGACCTATTAGATCGAAAACGGACCGATTCGACCAAAAAAACTTTTGACTTAATTTCAGTTGGTGTTTTTGGATTTGAATTTCGAAGTTTTTTCAATTTGAAAATTGACCCTTGATAAATATGCCCCTTAGTGTGCATTAGGGCAGTTAGATATTGAACAAATTACTAACATACAGCAGCCCTATATAAAGTTGGTACTATCCCTCTTTCTTTGAGGGTCTTTCCTTGACTTTGTGAGGAGGGCTAAAACTTAAGAGGCACAAAGCTGCACTAACTGAGAAAAAATGTTCTAAGTATTCTGTTCCATTGTAAAACCATAGTAATGTTTTTAAAATAACTTAATAAAATTACGTGGTTCTAAAATTCAGATATGTTGTAATATTAATGTTACTTTTAGAAAGGAGAATCTGGTGAGCCTGGACATCGGGGATTAACTGGACCAAGAGGAGAGCCTGGCAATATAGGATTAATTGGTGCCCCTGGCCCCAGAGGTATGAGTGGTGAAAGAGGGATGTCGGGACTACCTGGACAAAAAGGACAACAGGTAGGTTATATAACTTTTTTGCTTCAAATACTACAGGGAGTCACTATGGTATTACAACTACAGATCTTAAATCATTTTTTCCAGGGTAGAGAACAATCTGAAGAATTTATAAGGCAAATCTGCCTGGATGTTTTGAAAGGTATGTTAATACAATGTGTTACAGTAGTATGCTTGCAGTAAAATAACTAAACTAACATAATTCCCTGTTAGTAGTCCAATCAGTTAAATGATATTACCTTAAGAGCCCTTTTCTGGAAAACCACAGGTTGCTATCATTTCAGGTAATATATCCTTTATCTGTATAAATAAGAAAAAAGTAAGACAAAGACAAAGCAAAAATAATATAGAAAAAGAATTATGTATATGTTTATGAATATTAATAATGTTGTCCTTTTTATTACTATATTTGTTTCCTGACAGCTCAGTTACCATACTTAATTCGGAATGATGTCCGCCAAAACTGTAATCAGTGTAAGACTCAGGAAGGGTCACCTGGACTCCCCGGTGCCCCAGGGCCAGGAGGCCCAGAAGGTCCAAGAGGTCACCCTGGATTACCAGGAAGAAATGGTTTTTCTGGTCTTGTGGGGGAACCAGGTGTTCCAGGTATCCCAGGAACTAAAGGTAGGTTTTTACACTAACACAAAGCCATGTTGTTGTATGCTTTAGCCTTTGTACTTCTGGACCTTAATATTTAGATGTATAAAACCAACATACACAAAAGTACATATTACTGCCCTTTCAGTCGGAAAGTACTCATGTGAGCATTACAACATGTGCATTCAAAGTGTGTGCTAATAAACATTTTGTAGAATTAAATACCTAACACTTTATATAAACGGAACATGCTATACCAATAAGTAAAAAAGCAATATCAAAATATGATGAGTATAAAGAAGTCATATGGAAAGTTAAGAGAAGTGCACAATAAAAATACAGACAAACACATGGAGAAGGACATTAATATCACATGGTAATGTAGGGGACCAGAAAAATCCTTCCCGTGTTTTTCTGTCTTTGACATCATCCAGCCCAGTTACAGGCTGGAGAGCCATCCGATTCGTAGGGCGCCCCAGTGCATCCTTGGTAGAGAGGGTGTGCCTGACTTTGGAGTCAAATATACGGGGTCTCCAACAGAGCTTAACAGAGCCAGAACCAGTTTGTGTGAGACTGTCCAGTGTAGAGAAGCTGCTGCATCACTAAAAGCACAGAGAGAGCCCATCCTTTTCCATGCCAAGCTGCTAGAGACTCAGGAGGTGAAAAGTGCCACTGGTGAGATTGATCCTGCTGCAGAGCTGTCTGTAATCTCCAGTGTGACTGCCTCTGAGAGCACCCCAGGGAGTGAGCCACCCAAGGGAGGATACTGGCAAGGATACAAGTGTGGGGCCCAGATTTGAGGACAAGTCTTGAGCATTTACCTGCTGCGTGGGAGCGGCTGCTAAGTTCCAAAGGCAGAGGTACTTTTGGGAAAGGTAGGGGTACCTGGGGTATAAGAGCTCTTGGGAAGGGACATTCCATTTGATCTGAACTGTGTGGTTATTAACCCCTTCCAGAGGATTGGGACTTTGATAAAAATGACTGTGTTGGAGAAACAATCAGGTACCTAATAGTGAGTTAGGTAGGTCCCATGTGTCCCCAGTGCAGGAATGCATTGTGTATTAGATTGCCCAAGATCTTTTACTACTGTTTAAAATAAAGTTTATATTTGTTTCATTTGCAAACTGTGTGTTTTATTTTTCCTAGTGGAACCCCCCTGAGGTGTGCTCTGTAAATACCAGTTTCCAGTACTTTTCATATGCAAAAGGGACTCAGGGCCCCTTGATTGCCATGGGTTAATTGCTATAGATATAATGATAGTGATTTTAGAATAGAGGAATATCGCATTTACACTTACCTTTACAATAACTATGGAGCTATTTTAAAACTTTGCAGTTTTGTCAGCGAATGCTGCAATCAGACTAATCACTATAACTTTATAGTTATATATTTTTTAATTTTCATGTCCTCCACTATTCATTTTCCATCTTGATTTTAAAACTTCTCCCTGGTTACTAAGGTAATTAGGAATATATGATGCAGACAACATAAGTTAATTTCTAACTGAAAACCCTCATTTGTTAGTTATTTTCTCCTGTCCAACAAAAGGGCTTTGATGATCAATTTCTGGAGCTTAATTTAGAGTAGGTTTCAGCTGTATTTTCATTTTACAAAATTTGGATCTCAGTTCATATTGTTAGTAAATATTAATACTGCTATTTATTTTTAGAAAATAAACTTGCTGCTCATTTATGTATCTATAGCCAAAGCCTGCTAAGCACTGCTGACAAATAATAGTTTATATCAACAATTGTTTTTCCCTCCATACTCTGCTCATTTTATTGTCGTTTAGAAGATGATAATCTGCTTTTGATCATACAGCAGTTCCGACTTTAAGGTAGAGTAATAGCTATCGTACACCGATAAGATTTTTGTATCTGGTGACCATATGACTCTTTAAATATATTTAAAAAAGCATAGAAAAGGAAAATCAAATGGGACCAAATGGTTTCTGACTTTGGATACACTGTCTTTGTACATAATAATTGAAATGCCTGCGATAATATTGTTCCTCCTGATAAAAACAGATAAAGCTCTTGACCACTTTTCGTTTAAACATACAATTAATTAATTTATTCATTATCTGTAATAAGCATAAATACAGTACTGTATATTTCAGGTATAAGGTATGAATTACTGTACTACGAATGAAGGTTCCCTGCTTTAGGAAGAGGCTTAACAGAATTAATGCAACAAAACATGAATTGCAATGGTGAAATGGGTCTTCAGCAATTCCATTAAATTTAACATATTAATTTAACATAGGCTGTGCAATTGAAACTCCAGCTTGCATTCTGCATTGCAGCCTTAGAGCAGCTCGGCTAATATCAGACTGTTGATCGATAAGGCCAAGAAAACATTCTTCCACTTTGCAGAAAAACGTGGCAACATTGGTTGCACCTGATGGTTACACCCGGCTGTTTCTGGGCCTGCGTTTTGCTCTTCTTTGCTTGTTTCTAATGATAGGCACTGGGTCAGCCTTTGTGCAGAGACAGAGCAAATTTTAGTGCAGAAATGCAAACTCGCATTGCCACACCAAAATCCACTCTATGTGACTGCATACAGGAGGATGCAGTGCCTGGGAGTGAAGACACAGAAATAAATGGAGATGAGTGCAGGCCGAGAAAAAGCCAGGTGTGACCATAGGCTAAGATTTACTTTTGCAGTATTTTACCTTTTGTATGTGTATGGACTTTCCTTCTACCCTCTCTTTTAAAATATTGATTTATTTTTATGTCACAGTTTCCCAGTACTAAAATGGCTGTTTTTAAATCTAGGACTTCCAGGTAAACCAGGTGCAAAGGGAAATAAAGGTGACAGTGAGCCAGGACCACAAGGTGCCCCAGGTGTTCCAGGTAATATATAAGCTCTTGTGCTTTGGCATAACTAACAAACTACAATTCAATTCCACTTTGTCAATAGCTTTTGATCGTCAGAGGAGTCAACCATGAAAATGACAAGGCCAAGAGATAAAAAATGGTGCAACAAAATTAGCATAGGGGGTTGTGGTCATGTGACAACACTGGTGTAGCTTTTAGGCATAACCAGTGGTCCTTTTTCATGATGAAATTGATGGGAGAGCGAGGGAGGGCTCCCAAACCAGGTTACTCCAAGGTAGTTAACATGTATTTATCCTTTAATTTAAGTCACCACATGGAGCATACACGGTAGCAATAGCAGGGATGGCTGCTTGTGAATCTACCTAACACAATGTGCCAGACATCTATTTTTGGTTAAATTAGGTGAGACAACCTGACCAAGAGGAAGAATGATTTTTAACTTTTGAAATTAAGTGATCAATGACTTTCTTTTGTTTGGTCTTTAATATATTTGTTTGAAATTACTGTTCTGCCTTATGCAAGCCCATATACTGTACATAGATTAAAATTACTGTGAGGTACTTTCAGCTTCCTTTTTCATGATTCCTTCCTTCCTTCTTCTCCCTTTTTTAAATTTTATAGGTATTAATTTTCTTATTTCTCTATCAATAACAAAGAGACTTTACACATGTTCCCTATCCCAGATACACAGACAAACTATAGATAAAGGTGTTATGTTGGTTGACAAGTTTGCCCTTGTAACATTGATTTGCGACAGTGTCCTCCTTTGCTTGACTGACATTTTTTTTTGTGACAAGCAAAAGGACATGAACAGAGTGATATGTGCTGCCACCTATAGGCAACGCAAGACATGCAAAGCAGTTAAGATGGATATTATCTAAAAATTTTTCTGTAGAGTTGTATATTAATATTTTTTTAAATGCACAAAGTGTATCCTATAACATGTATTGCTATTGACATGTGGAGCAGAACAGCGGATTCTACCAACTTAATATGACTTTAGGTTGATCTAAGCTATGAAGTGATCATTTAGCTTTACTTTTAAATTTAGTCATTTATACTACTAAGAAGATACTAAAAAGATTCCTACAACATTGGATTCTGTAGGATGGTTTAGCATCAATACTATTTTTAAAAAAGTTATGACTAGAAAGGTAGAATAATATTATGAATCCTTAATTATACATTCTCACCTATTTAAGGACCTGTAGGCCTACCTGGCATAGGTAAAGATGGACGAACTGGACCACCGGGACCTCCTGGTAGAGAAGGAGATCGTGGGCCTCATGGAGCTCAAGGTCCCCCTGGTGATGCAGGAATTTGTGATCCATCTTTGTGTTATGGTGCAGTCATGAGAAGAGATCCATTTAGAAAAGGACCAAATTATTAGTGAATATCAGAAGAAGCAAAACTATGTGTTTTTTAGTCTTTTATGCCTCAGGAAATGTACTAGTTGTCAATTAAAAAGGAACACAAGTACCTCTGTTTTTGTAAATGAATTGTCTGCTTTTTAAGGAAAAACTGTCTTTAAATTTGAAATAATATTTCTCAATTAAAAGTATATGTCTTTTTACATTGATGTCCTTAATATGTACCTGTATTTATCTATCTGTAAATTTTACAGATGTAATTAACTGTGAAATTGTTTCACAAAATGCTTCATTACATGATCTGTGCAATTGGATTTCATGGAATGATAATGCCAACATGTATTGTGGTTTTGATTATTTGTAAATGATTAAAAGGGATAGTTTACTTTTAAATTCAAGCATGTTGTAGACCAGTGCTGTCCAACTTCTGTGGTACCAAGGGCCAACATTTTACTGGCCTATGTGGTGGAGAGCCGATAATATAAGTCAGTGTTGGCCACTCCCCCTTTTAAACCACACCCACTGCAAACCACACCCATGTTACCACAAGAACTTTTAAGATCATATCCACATTAACGTTGGTAGCACACCAAAAAACCAAATGTTTGGTGCTCACTGCAGGGAAATCCCTCATCACTTATATGTGAAAAATTGAAATCATGTTAAAACATACCCTTAAATTCATATGCCTCATCCTCCCCTGTGGATAATACAACAACCCCCCAACACATGATTAAACACCTTAGGGGCCCTTAACAACAATTTCCAAATGCTAACAAACCCCAAGAACAAACCCCTAACAGGCCTACAGGTAGAGTAGGGCAAGCAGAGAATGGCACACACAAGCAGCACTGGGCAAGCAGAGAATGGCACTCACAAACAGCACTGGGCAAACAGAGAATGGCACACACAAGCAGCACTGAGTAAGCAGAAAATGGCACACACAAGCAGCACTGGACAAGCACAGAATGGCACACCCAAGCAGCACTGAGTAAGCAGAGAATGGCACACACAGGGAGGGAAGGCAAAACAGAGCAGGAGACAGGGAAACCTTTCATTCTAAGATGTACTACATACAGTGACACAGTGCTGGTGCCCCATTAGCATTTTGAATCAGGTGTGAACAGGTGAACAATGTGGGCAGTTTCAGTCTGGATCTCAGGTGTGAACAGTACAGGGCTGTATGGGTGTGAACAATACAGGGGATTAGTCTGAATTTGAGGTTTAAACAATGCAGGGGCCAGGTAATCTCTGTAGTGATACCTTTTAGATTTTACATATGGTAAACAGACACAGCATGTAGGGGGCCACAGAAGGGGGGGTTGCAGGCCGCCAGTTGAACAGCCCTGTTGTAGACAATAGTATTCTAAAACAATATGGAAATGAATCCTTGGGGGTCATTTATAAACTTAGTGCAAGGCACATTGATTTGCAAAGTGAATATATTCGCCCTGTGCATGGTTATATTTATAAAGCTGAATAAGTGTGGTGCAAACAGAATTGCAATTTTTTTTTTAACAATGCGAATGTCTAAAAGAGCTTTTTAAATATGTCTAAAATTGCAAATTGCGAATATTTATGCGCACACTCTGTGATTGAATTACACCGCAACTTTGGTGGCGGAGAAAATATTTGCGAAACAGTTTTGCAAAGTGCAAATTTAAGTTACTGTCAACGCTATTTTCGCACACAACAACCTCGCACATTGTGTGCTCTTGCACAAACTCCCGTCTCATTTGCACAACCTTTGCAAATTTATTCACAATGCGAATTCGCAAAAAACAGAAAGACAGGCATTAGCGTTCAGGAAAAAACATTGGCAATACAATCATTTGCGAAAAATATGCACTACGTGAACTTTATAAATGACCCACCTTGTGTTTTTATCTTTTGTCTTTTTAGAAAATAAATAAGGTACAGGCATAGGCTCTATTATCTGGAATGCTCAATACTAAAACTATAGGGGGGTATTTATTAAAACTCTTTTTTTTTTCATTTTAATTCAAAACAAATTCGACCAAACTCCTAACCATGAATGCCCTTAATTTACTAAAAAATCAAAACTAAAAAAGCATGTTTGACAATTTTCTAATTTGTCACTTGAAAACCACAACTTTATTGGATTGTCGCACAAAAACCAGTGTCAAAATGCCCGAAACACTTTGAAGAACATGAAGGCAAGAAACATCTTCCAATTCTAAAAGGGACATCTGCCATTGACTTCTAGATGACTTCGACAGGTTTTAGCTGGAGTATTTTTGGATTCCGATTTGTCGCATAATAAATCCCAAAAAGTTGTGTTTTTTTCCCTGCAACCTTTTTGGATTTTTTACAACAAAAAGTCCGAACAGAAGAATTTGACTTTTAATAAATGTGCCCTATAATATTGAATAAACCCAATAGGATTTTTTTGCCACCCATATAGATTTATACATTTTAGTTACCATCCAGAGCAAGGTACAGTTGTATTTGTGCAGAAATAAAAATGTAAATTAGAATTATTGTCTTAAAATCAACTTAATGGGAGATGACAATCCTCTAATTTGTAGCTTTCTGGATATTGCTTTCCAGATAAGGGATCTTATACCTGTACTTTTTTTCTACAAGCTTTTAACTGTTATCTAGTTGCTAGGGCTTAATTACACCAGCAATCATGCAGTAGTTGCAAAGTTAGAATGAAAAATGAATGAGGGCCCGAGCAGAAAAAAATACTCATAAAAATTATAAGAATACCAATGAAATCGAAGCCTGATGGTTAATTTGTTTTTTCATTACTTATATATATTACTTATATATATATGAACAATATATATTCCATTTGTTTATCACAGAACAGCATCAGAATTCCCTTCTAATGTGAATCTATGAATTTTTAATTATGCGTCTTACATGGTATAGCATTTTTTGCCAATGAAAATGTTATAAACACAATTTTTTTTATGTTTAAAGATATGAAAGGCAATGTGGACAGTTGCAACTGCTTAGCTATGCCAGAATCAGCCTTTACGAACATCGATTTTCCTTGAAGTTTTATTAGACCTTTCGGATATGTTTTAAATATTGTATGGGCATGGCAATGTTGACTCCAATAACTGTACTGCCAAAATGTATGGTAATTGTTGCTTTAAGTCTTATTACATATGTATATTTATAACCACTGCAATTGACATATTTTAAGAACTTTTAAAGTAATTTTGTTAAGTTGATAGTTGCTACCTGTACCTTTCCTTAGAAATAATAAATAGTTTCAAGTCCATGCTGCCTATGAGTTCAATATGGTTTACAGTTACTACTTTTTTTTTAAGTATGTTTAAAACAATACTTGTCAAATAAACAGGGGGTGGATACAATGTTATGTCATTGTGGCCTAAATTATAATTTCAATTCAAAAGTTCATATATTAATATTTTATTGCATAATTTGATTTACCCTAGTCTTTCTTTCTATCAGTAAGTTTCATGTTGTAATAACTATCTTACTATCAATACTATCTTTCCTTGAATGGTATATCTTGTCATGGTGCTTGTGGCTGTACCTTCTTGAAGAATTAAATAACTTTAATACAATATATAATATATAATTAATATAACTTTAAATAATAAAGCAGTCTTTGTAGCCAATGCTCTCATATGTCAGACACGTGCAGGTACATTTATCAAGGGTCGAATTTTCGAATTTTCCAGTTCCCCTAATCGAAAGTCGATTAGGGGAAATTAATTTTTAATATCAGGAAGGCTACGAACATCTCCAAATTGATCCCTGAACCTCTCCCATTGACTTATACATGAATTCAGCAGGTTTTAGGAGGCGAATAGTCAAATTCTTAAAGGGCTAGACTATGATAAGTCTCAAAAATCAAATTAAAATTTTTTAAAAAGCTCAAATCGAGTTAGGATAATTCCCTAGTCGAATATGACAGTTTTGGCCATAGAAAAAAAAATCAAAACTTTGATTTAGAATTTTCAATGTGACCCTTAATAAATCTGCCCCTTAGTAACTGGCCTTTATAAAGACTTCATTAGTTGCCTTGTGTTACTCTTGATGTTCTATATTCTTTTATAGTTGACTCATAATGCTAATTGGAAATCAAGGGAAGTATTCCACTTATCCCTAGTACAGATGTAAGTTTTAATAAAGTCTGTTTTAGAATCTAATCTACTATTAAATGACCCCCCATGATTGTTTTGTTCTTCTAGCCACCCTTTGTTCAAACCCTATTGTATTTAGTTTAGTATAAGGTCAGTGCAGTACTCTCTATGTTACCCTGCAAACCTTCCATAAAAAAAACTTGAGTGCGTCTTTATTATTATTTCTTCTTTCAAGGAATCAGAACAAGGTCTACACAGCACAATGAGCCTGTTGTAAGTCACCAGACACTTACCACATATACAGTATAACTCTGAAATCTGAATAACAAAAATTACTGTATTATATACAAAACATCCCACATAGTTTGGGATGTTGTGGATAGAAAGCATATAACAAACTGTAGTGATGTGAAACAGTTAACTTTTTGTCTCATTTACAGGATGTGGGGTAATCTGTATCCTGTAGGAGCAAGGTATTCTCTAGTTTCCCTAGGAAGTCTAGTTGATAAATATGGTGTGGTCTCTTGGTGCTCCACCTGAGAGGACACCAGGACCATGTGTACAACATTAATTATTGATAGTCAGACCCTCTCACATTATTACAGGCAGGATCATTGAACAAGGGCAGCTCAGTGCCCCAATTTAGGACAAGTAGTGGGGCTAGTATTCCCCAGGAAATACTGGGATAGTGCTGGAACCACTATGGAAAGGCAGCCAATGTATCCTCCCATCACCTGGATGTCATTCACTGAGGGGATATCTGAATCTAGCAAGTTTTAAACTGAAAGTGAGAATGCCCCTTTGATGTGTTCTACCTCAACCTCATTTGGAGTAAGTATGTTATATTTGCAATCGTGACACTTCTGCTATTAAATTATTACATTATCAGAACTTTATAGGATAACTCAGCATAACTATTGGATGTTCCATAAACAACCTGTTTATGTTCAAGAACCACTGGTGCCCAAATGAGTTTATTCTACTTGAGTTTTATTAAACTCCACTATTCTATTGATGGTCCATCTGAGTGCATGTAATGCCTGCTCTGCTGGGAGTTGTCCCTCACCAGGCTGAATTGAGGAAAGCAAATGTTATTAAATGTCCTCTGTTTTTTGTTTTTTCAAGCTTTGGATGTATTAAGTGTCCAACAGGTTAAAAACAAACCATATTTTTTTAATTTATAACATAGTAACAAAGTAACTTAGGGTTCAAATAGAGTAGACAAACCTCTTTTGAGTGTCTGCTGGAAGGATTTATTGGTAAATAACACATTAGAGAGTTTACTATATTCCCTTATACATTTATACATAGTTATCATAGCTCCCTTTAAGCGCCTCTTCTCACAACCCCAACATTGCCATTATTTCTTCATAACTGAGACTTTTTATACCCTTTACCAGTTTAGTTGCCTTTCTATGAACTCTCTCTAATTTAATAATATCCCACTGGAGACGAACACAGCAGGGCATATTCTAGATGGGGCCTCACAAGAACTTTGTGGAAGAATAACCCTCCCCTTCTCCTTTTAATACAGCTCCAAAACCTTGTTTGCCCTTATAGATGCTGACTGGCATTGCATGCTACAGCCAAGTGTATCAAAAGGATATTTGCGTATTTTTACATTCCAGGTGCATGAAATTACATTTATCAACACTGAATCTCAACTACCACTTAGCCGCCCAGATTGCCAGCTTGTCAAGATCCATTTTCAAGGATAACACATCCTGGATGGAATTTGGGCTGCATAGTTTTGTATCAACCTCAAACATTGCTTTGATATGTACAATACCCACTCATGAAGCTAAGTAGACCCAATACAGAACCCTTTGAGACTCCTCTAATACCTTACTGCAAGCAGAGAATGTACCACCCTCTGCATACAATTGTGTTTTTTGTACAGTACATTGACAGTTTCCTGTCAATGTACAAACAACATTACTAAGACCAACAAACCTTAGTTTAGGAAGCAGTGTTGGGCACTGTATCAAAGGCTTTCTCAAAATTCAAATAGGTCACATATACTGCAACCCCACTGTCGAACTTCTTACTAACGTTCGCAAAAAAAAACGCATTTGTCTGAAATTAAGAGGCACATTTACCAATGGTCGAAATTCGAATTCATGTGAGTTTTTTTACTCCCTTAATTCGAATGAATTCTAAATACAACCTGGCGAAATGTATTAATTAAATCAAATTATTAAAACTCCAATGACTTATTTAAACAACCCGAAAACTCGAATCGAATTTGCTTCAAATTCGATCAAACTCAATTCGAGTTTTTTCTCCGAAAAAAACTTGAATGTCAGGAAGGCTGCAAACATCTCCACATTGATCCCTGGACCTCTTCCATTGACTTAAAAAGTATTTCACAGGTCGTAGGTGGCAATTTGGGGGGCCTTCTTAGCCTCTGCAACAATCTGTTTTAACCTTATTTTCTATTTTGCCTTCATGATTGCTGGTTTACAACACTTTTAGTGTTTCATTCATTAATATGTTTTTTAATATATATAAAATTAAATGCAGCTTCTGTGCCCTTTTGAAATGCTTTCCTCTTCTTCTTTCCTATAAACGTATGTAACGCTAATCTGACTAGGCAGACCAAAAAGGGGTTAATGTCCAGCAAGTTGTTAGAGCATGGGTTACATGTGACTCAAAACACTTCAGGCTAGGGCCTTTGCTACATGGAAGATTTCCCAAGTGGAGTAGTTTAACTACAACTCTCACGCTACTTTGCTACACCAAAAAGAAATAATAGGCGCCAGGAAATTCTTGTGATAAACCAAACAAATAACTGTACAAGACAAATGAGCCCAGAGTTTACTTACAGAGGTACAAGGCATGCACAATGCCACACGGCAGGCTGAAACAGGTTACAGCACACAGCAGAGATAGTGACTCCTATCAAGCAAGGTAGTCAGGTAGTACATCCATTTTCTTCTGCAATATACCTCAGAGTGGTCCGGCTCCTACCCTGTGGAGTGGTCAGGGAGAACATCTTTCTAATCCTGACACCCTATCCACTGTGGCCCCTTCACTCTAGGCAATTCAAAAGACTTGGCTCCCCTGGGCACACCCAGCCGGATCAGCATCCAGCAGTCCAAGAGGAAGATCCACTCCTTCTCTCTCACTATACCAGAGTGTGACAGGATGTGGTCACAGAGCCTCTTGGCCCATAGCATTGGATAGGCAAATACTTAAAGGAATCGTTCAGTGAAAAAATAAAAACTGGGTAAATGGATAGGCTGTGCAAAATAGAAAATGTTTCTAATATAGTTAGTTAGCCAAAAATGTAATGTATAAAGGCTGAAGTGACTGGATGTCTAACATAATAGCCAGAACACTACTTCCTGCTTTTCAGCTCTCGCTTGGTTTACACTGACTGGTTACCCTGGTTACCAGGCAGTAACCAATCAGAGACTTGAAGGGGGGCCACATGGGTTATATCTGTTGCTTTTGAATATGAGCTGAATGCTGAGAATCAAATGCAAACTCACTGAACAGATATGTACCATGTGGCCCCCCCTCAAGTCGCTGACTAGCTCAGAGTTAGAATTTTTAGAGAAAAAAAATTCAAATTTTTAGAGATTTATTATACAGTCCGAATCTGACAATACTCCATCTACAACCTGTTGAATTCATGTAAAAGTCAATGGCAGCTGTCCCTTTTGAACCATTTGAAGATGTTATTAAACTTCACTAATTTTGGGAGATTCGAGGTGTTTGACACTGGGTTTTGCTCAAAAACACTATACATTCGAGGTATTCATGGATTTTTAAGCCCATTTGTAAATAGTAAATTAGCCAAATTTATGGATGGGAGTTAGGTTGAGTTTATTTCTGGTAAAATATGAGAAAGAAACAAGTTTTAATACTGTAACCCCCTAAATGTCAGTCATTTCTTTTTTTTTCTTTTCATTTCTTTTTTTTTCTTTTTTTTTTAGTGGAAAAGTGTTTGGCTCCTCAACAACCTGTGTCATAAAATGATTTCTTGTTGGCTTCTCAATAACCTGAGACATAAAATTGTAATGCAACAAACTATAAACTAGTTTCCATTTACTGTCCAGGAAGAACTATTGCTTGAGTCAATATCTGGGTAATCAAAATCCCCATTATCATTACTTGCCCCAAACCAGCAGCCTTTTCTATTTGTAACATACAGTAACATTATATTCCAACATTATAAACTGAATAACTATTTAATATATAAACATATACTGGCTAGTTGTAATGCAATTGTTATCTCTGTCTCTTGGTTTTGATAATTTTGGAAATGTAACAGTACACAGTTTCATCGAATTAAATGTAATCAGTTTGCACTAGAGTGTAAAACAGCTCTTACTTCTACCATATTATGCATTTGTAAGATTCTTGAATAAAGAACTTTTTGGAATTGTTCTTAGAAAACATAAGGATGTAATCGCTGATGAACTGTTGCTGTTTATTCACAGAAAATTCCCATGCAAAAACATGAAAGGACAAAAAAAATTACACCAAATAAATTTGTTACATGTTAACATGTATTAAGAAATTTTTTCTAATTGATGCTTTCAGTTGACTTACTGTCAAAGCTATCCTAAAAAAAAATCTGTGGGCAACACCCTTGAGAGAGTTAGAAAACAAAATCACCAAGAATTTCAAGTTATGTCAAAAAGTTATTTTGATATTCTCACTAAGATTAAAATGTCTATTGCCACTGGCCCTTAGCAATGATATTATGCTACTTGAATGTGGGCAGGCTAGAACTTACACCATATATTAATTTGGTCTTTAGCCAGTATATATTTAAGTAACTGACTGACCTTCTTTTGCTGCTTGGTTTTGTTCTTTTTCTGTCTGCATTCTTTCAGCATTATTACTGTTACCTTATTGTAAACACACATAGGGGCAGATTTACTCAGGTGCGAATTTTCGACTAGTAACCCTTCGCCACACTTCGTGTTAATTTGCAGCACATATGCTTTTTCATCAAAATACGAAGTTACGTCTCTTCATCATCGCGAGCATTTCATAGTGAACTTTCGTTAGATTTCATTTCTGCCTAGTGAGACATCGTAAACACACTTGTGCTTAGGTCAGTTTAAATAGGGTGGGTACATATAGGTCATATATATGTGTCTTTATTAGAGATGCTGCTGAAATTGCATGACATGGCAAATGTCCAAGGGAGCAAAATAAATCAAAAAGAAAAACAACAAATAAAACAAAAGAGATCTTCTAGTGTCCTAGACATGAGCCCATCCTAAAACAAATGTGGCATGACCCACAAATGGTTAAAAAAAAATCAGAAAAATATATTTCACAGTTACAACTTTTAAACACAATCCTGTTTTAAAATAAGAAAAAACACCAGTGTTTTGTCTTTTTTTAATGACTTTTCGGCATACAGGATATGATGTCACAGACATAAGATTGAGGAGGGTGTAGCTTCATCTTATCAGTTTGCCAGGTATACCTGGCGAAGCAAACTCTTGAGAAAGAAAATTTGCACTTTAGTGAATTTGCAGAGTAAAGATTATTCGCCTTCGCTGAACTCTTTCACTAGCAAATGGTCCTCTACACCTGTTAGTAAATTGGCAATGTCCCTGCAGATTGTCTTTCTGTCGAATTTCACTAGCGGCGGCCGCTTTAGTAAATTTACCCCATAGGGTTTACTCCAGTCAAGCCACCGCTGTTTGCCCCCAGGAGTGATCTGTGGTTTTCAACACTGATTCTTAGAAGACTGTTGGATGAAAACAGAACCTCTAACTATGCCACATGCTCTGTATGACTTTAATTTGATGCTTATAACGGGATAATGGATTCTTCAACCATTTATGACATTTGACCAATAAGCCTGTCATACTTGAGCTCGCAGCAATGCTATGTATGTAGTATTTAGGAAGTAGACTGTGTTTACTTGCATCTGTTGCTTGCTCTTTATATATATGATATTCAGAAGATATGCATTTATATCCCAGAAGACTGACCTCAAAGCTCCAACAGTTCATGAGCACAACTTGTGCTGTATGAATAAAGCTAAATACAGCACAACTTTGTGGAAGTTATAAGATAACTTCAGATAAGGATATAGATAACGATATTAATTTCACAATCTTCAGTTAACCTCAGCTTGATATTTGAGCTCACGGATTATAGAATTAAAAAAGGAACAGTTCATGGTGATACTAGCCACAGTTGCATGTCCTAAGCAAACACCGTCAGTGGAAAATCATCAAATCTTTTGTCATTTGTTTTGTTGTTGATTTTCATTATTGGCTGCTTTTTTTCCCCCCAAAAAAGCTGAGACAATTATGTTTTCATACAATGGTTGTACTCCTAGCTACCTTTGAAGCCTATGAAAACAGTGAATTCAAGAAACCTGTGACCGATCCAATATGGTACCCAGAATCCTGCAATCATTCCCTGCTATATCTATGTTCATTAGCAAGAAAGCATGTGTGGAGTAGCCCATATAGAGTACATTGTTGCAGACTTATTAAAAATTATTTTGTTAAACTGCGACTCTTATTGCTGGGTTTATAGGTACACATGATTTTACATGGAGTGCCTTGATTTTATTTTCCATCTCACAAAATGGAAATGTATTTTAATGCAGGATATCTAAATTCTGGCTAACCTGGAGAAGTTTTTTATGCTTCATAGTCAGTTTCCTTGGAAATCTACTCTTTTTCCAATGATTAGACACAATTTTGTGATAATGCTGATGCAAAACTTAATTTATTGAATACATGTTAAAAACATCTCAAACCAGTATTTCAAATCCTGCACTTCTTCTCCTTGGTCCTAAGTGACTCATAATAACTTTACATACAGGGACGCTTTACGTGATTATTTCAATCCATTGTCAGCTGGCCCCATTTCATGTTTCTTACAAAACTAATAATTTCTACATGCAGGGAGTATTAGAAACATATGTACTGTATGCTTCTTAACCATTTGGAATAGTGTCAAAAGTTTCTTTGTCACAGTAGCTATAAATTATGAGTAAGCATATCAGCAAATTTTAGACTGAAACGTGAATTTAAACTCAGGTATATTACTTTTTCATAATGCAGACGCAATCTATTAAATATAATAAATAAATGGATATTATAGGAAATTAAACATTGACAAGATGTCTCCTTGCACCCTGTTTAAATAACCTTTAATAATAGAAAAATCTGAGGGAGGCCAAAGTGATAAAGAAGTCAGCTATCATTGATAAGGGCATATAACTGAAACTTATAACAATAATAAAGGAAATATAACTGTGAACAAAAGGACTGTTAAATAAGTCCTCATGCTAAATTGCCTCCTGTTCCTCTTTATATTAACAATTGAAGACTATTGTTCCCACTGCAAACCTAAACCCTAGGTCTAGACCCTAGATCCAGACTCCAGGCCTATGTGATAAACATCCAGAGGTAAGTAAAAAACAAGGGTTAGAATCAGAGAATCAATACTGATGGATGATCAAGGTGACTTAAGAGGAAATGTAAAAGAGACACATAAAGGTAAATAAGGTTCCAGCGGGGCGTGGCCTAGCGCTGAACCGAGTAGCACGCATGTAACAGGAGCTCCGTGTAAAGGGGTCTAATTAATCCAATTTCTGGGTGCCTGAGCTGCAATGACTAGGCAACGGAGACATAAAACGAAGCAGAAACCTGAAGGGAACTCTCCCAGAGGTAATATCGGATCTTTCTTCCGTGCACAAGACAATTGCACCGACTTCTCAGCAGACCCGCGGCGGCCATCTTGGACCAGAGGCCTTGATGACGAAGCAGCCAGAGTGGGACAAATGCACGAGGAGGACATAATAACCACACCTGCACCTTCCCCGCCAGCCGACAGCAGTAAGCGGCAGATGACTATCCAAGCACAAATACACGGTACGCAGGTGGATGCCCCGCGTAACACACCGGACAGCAGTGCATCGGCGTGGAGTTCGGGAGACTGGCAAGCCGGACACGGCCGCGACGGAACGCCTTCTGTGGGAAACTTATCTAACGACGCCATTAAAGGTACCGTACCGGGCAACCCCCTACTCTGCACTCCCGGCGATATTGCTAATGGGGCAATACCCAGCCCCACGTTTACCATCCCACCATGGCCAGATAGTCACTGTACACCACAGGGCACCGGGACTACCACCCCCGCAAATATGCAGTTTGGGCCGATTCCTGTGACGCAGCATAGCAGTGGATTGGCAGCTGCCGGTTCATATAACGTAGACCAAGCAGCGCTCACAGCGGACTTAAGAGCTATCCGGCAGTCACTAACCGGCCTACCCACCAAGGCAGACCTGACCCAGGTGGTGTACAAGCTTGAGAGTGCCCTGCGAACAGAATTAGCTGATCTTAATAAGAACTTTCAACAAGTTAATAGTCGGGTCACGGCACTGGAGGAAACTCAATTCGCGCAGTCGGATCATATTGGGGCCCTCCAAAAAATAGTGACTATGCAAGCCACGCAGATATATCTCCTGCAACAACATCTAGATGACCAGGAAAACAGGGGAAGGCGCAATAACATCCACATTAAAGGGCTACCTGAAGCCACTGGTAGGGAGGATCTGAGGCCCTCGTTGCAAGGCATTTTCAATCAACTACTGGGTAGGCCTCCTACAACACATATATAGATTGATAGAGTACACAGAGAATTGAGGCCGCTCAGGCCATAGGCTCCCACACCGCGAGATTTCATATGTCGTGTTCACTTTTATGCTGAGAAAGAGCGAATAATGACAAAGGCTAATTTAGCCAGAGACTTTGACTTTGATGGAGCCAAGCTCAGATTTTTCCCAGATCTATCCAGAACTACAATGGCCCAGAGGAGGGCACTGCGACCTCTACTTCAAGTCCTCCAAACGAAGGGGATTAAATACAAGTGGGGATTCCCCTTTGCCTTGACAGCTTTCCATCAGGGCAAACCCGCCACTCTGAGGAATACGGCGGATCTAGAAGGCTTTTTGAAGCGGCTCTCTTTACCCCCGATGACGTTGCCTACATGGAAGGGGCCAGACTCTTGGAGATTTGCTGCGGCTGGATCAACAAGGCCGGTTTCGGAGTGACATCGTAGTGACAGATCCGAGATGGCCAACTCTACTGGGAGTCAAGTGAAGCATGGACGAAACCAACAGCCTTCATGGTTTAAGATTGACTGAACAGTTACTTTTATACAGTTACAGGTTTATGATTCCTTCTACACCTAGTCCCTGTTTTGACCTGGTAATGTATGGACATTCTACTATGGAGCAGTTTTGCTCATACGGTTGTTGGGCATAGAGATTTCTTATACCTTTATATCAATGTTTTATATTCATTCCAGGGTCAACGTCTAAAGTGTTATGATACCGTATCTTGCCGAGAGGTGAATTTTATCTCTAGATAATATATTGGGAAAACCAGGCCAATTGAGCTAGCCAGGGCGCGTGAGAATGATATTGTGTCATTGTGCAATAATAGTCGACTGTGGAATTATAGAGAGGGACATAGGCCCACTGTGATCATTATATATTATGATGGCCTTGCCCGTATCAAGTGATTCTAGACCTATTCTTCCTGGGCCATGTTGGGTAAGCGTTACATGCAACATCTCTAAGGTACTGTCCAGTTATCTGTAATCTGAACAAAGTAGTCGCATACCTGGTTGCAGCTACCATTGGCTGACTAACATGCCTGTTGGCGACCCCATTTATGCCCCACAAGGCACGTAGATTACTGCTCTCTATGTCTTCCAACCCCTCTTCTTTTTGGGCACCCGTCCAATTACATCTAAGTTTCCATAGACCCCCTACGATACCAAAGTTTTCTATGCGGCCCTTAGGGCAGGTGACAGACCACCACCCCCCCAGGACACATGTGGGACAGGTACCCACGAATACGAGAATATTGTTACAGTTAGATTTTTTTGTCTTTTTGATATGTGTTTTCTTGAACTGCACCCCCTTTTCTTTTTCTCTCTTCCTTCCGGATCAGATCACAATCTTCACTGACATACAATTCGCTACAGGTGTATTGGACCTCGACGGTTTCGTTCCTCACAGCACGTCCTCATGGCAGGATTATGGATAACATCCATAAACTGCAGAGGCCTCAATACACCTGAGAAGCGATGCACAAAGATAAGACTGATATACTCATAATGCAGGAAACTCATTTTAAGGTAGGGCATAGGCCCAAGATAGCCAACAAATACTTCCCGAACTGGTTTTGTAATGATAACCCGGTCGCTAAATGTAAGGGTACGGCTATAGCGGTACATAAAAACTGTCACTGCACTGTGAAAGATACGAAAATAGATGGCACTGGACGCATACAAGCCATCAAAATAGAAATCCAGAGGACTGTTCTAACGATCATCAATTGCTATGCTCCGAACACAGGGCAGACGCAGTTTTTGGAACAAATGTTATTGCTTTTAGAGGGGTTCATAGAAGGTCAGCTCATTGTGGGAGGAGACTTTAACATGGCTTTAAACCCCTGCCTCGACACTTCGACTGGCAAGTCTAGTATTTCATTCCACCGTTTACGACAGGCCAAAAAAGTACTTTATAAGTATCAGCTTATTGATCCCTGGAGAATCCAACACCCAACTGTCAAGGATTTCACATATTACTCCCCCCCTTTCAATCAATACAGCAAAATTGATTATATCTTAGTGTCTCATCACATCCTAGACTGGGTCTACTTGTCAGACATTAGACCGCAAACTAATTCCGATCACAACCCCGTATTTATAGACATAAAAATTCCTGACCTCCCAGCTCACAAGTGGACCTGGCGTCTTAATGAATCCTTATTGAGGGACCAGGACTGTATGTCTGATCTGAAACAAACAATAACAAATTTTCAGCGAGACTACGAGGGGGACGACACGACCCTGCTGACGAGATGGGAGGCATTGAAGTGTATGCTTAGGGGCACTCTTATTAAACACGGCTCTAGACTCAAGAAGGCCAGGACACTGAGGTATAGTCAATTACTCCAACAAATCCATTTATTAGAGACCACTCACAAGGCTGACCTTGATGCAGAAACATACGGTAAACTCCAATAAGCCAGGCAGGAGCTTAAGGACATGGCCCAATTCCAATACCACAAATACATAGAGAGAGGCAAGGGGAAATTCTATGCTTGGGGCAATAAATGCGGTAAGCTATTGGCGAAATTTTATAAACAGCAGCAGAATGTAAATTATATCCAGACCATTCAAACAGCTGAGGGGCAAACCACCCACCATACCAATAAGATTGCTCAGACTTTTACTCAATATTACTCTAAATTATACAACTTGAAGGTGGACCCCCTCCCTGATGAACAACAGTTAAAGGATTACATAGCGGCAACCACCCATACGCGTTTAATTGATCCAGAAATACTTGAGGCACTGAACGGGCCCCTCCTTCAGGAGGAACTAAAACTGGCCATCTCCTCTACCCCACAGGGGAAATGTCCCGGGCCGGACGGCTTTTCCATAGGGCTGTATAAACATTTAGGAGACTCCCTAGCATCAGTTATCCTCACAGCATTTAATGCCATTTCTGACACGAAGCCTCCCTCCCAGTCCTTCCTGGAAGCGACCATAACAGCACTGCCCAAGCCGGGTAAAGACCCGACAAACTGCGCCAGCTACCGTCCCATCTCCTTATTGAATGTTGACACGAAGTTGTACGCCAAGATGCTGGCCAACAGATTGAAACCCCTACTGAGCACACTTATACACACTGATCAGGTGGGGTTTGTCCCGGGATGGGAAGCGAGAGACAACACCATCAAGACCTTCTCCGTTCTCCAATATGCCCAAAGGCATAAAATCCCACTTATCATGCTATCAACGGACGCGGAGAAGGCCTTTGATCGGGTAAGCTGGAAATTCCTCAGGGAATCTCTCATGCAGATTGGACTGGGGCAATCATTTATATCTAAAATCATGGCATTATATACAGTCCCAACGGCTAAGATCAGGATAAATGGAACTCTATCAGAAACCTTTTCTCTCATGAATGGAACACGCCAGGGATGCCCCTTGTCCCCCCTGCTCTATAT
The DNA here is from genome assembly GCF_017654675.1 of Xenopus laevis. Classification (NCBI taxonomy): domain Eukaryota; kingdom Metazoa; phylum Chordata; class Amphibia; order Anura; family Pipidae; genus Xenopus; species Xenopus laevis. The sequence goes on from NC_054380.1 coordinate 82,285,165, forward strand.
ATTAACAATGGAAAACTTAATAACTGCAATCAGGAATAATAATTTGATACAGGGCGTGAAAATAGGTGAAAGGGAGGTTAAAGCAGCTGCATTTGCAGATGACCTATTAGTTTATGTGAAATCCCATTTCTATCAATCCCCCCACTCATGCAAGAATTGGACAGATTTGGCCTCTATAGTAATTTTAAAATTAATATGAGCAAATCTGAAGCGTTAAATGTCTCTCTGTCCAAACCCAATCTACTCAGACTGCAACAAAATTTTCCATTTGCATGGCAACCTAAAACCCTCAAATACCTAGGGATTCTGGTCCCTCACGACAGTTCCACTGCTGACACTCAATTATTCCAAATTGCTAAGCCAAATTAAGGCAGTCCTACAAAGGATTGACCAGTCACACATCACTTGGTTTAACTTAATTAACTTTGTCAAAATGATAATCCTACCAAAATTCCTCTACCCACACCCTCCTAAAATGAATATCTTGCAAACAGCCAATAAGCTCATCACGCAATTTGTTTGGGCTAAGAAGTCAACCTGGATCAAAATGTCAGTATTGCATAGGCGCAAACAAAATGGAGGGGCAGGCTTACCCGATTTATATACTTATTGGCAAGCAGCAACCTGCGCTAGACTGGTAGACTGTTTTCACTATCGGGATCAAAAAGATTGGATTCAGATAGAACAGTCTCAGGTGAAGCAGCCTTTAGAGGCATTACCTTGGATTATTCACAAAGATCGGCAGGATGCCTCGATGTTACCCATAACTATACACAATATATTATTGACATGGGACAAACTCTTACGACTAATACCCTTATCAGTTCAGACAGGGCCAATGACACCCCTGATTGGGAATCCAGCGTTTCCGCTGGGTATGCTTAGTAAGGGTTTCTTGGCTAAACGACAGAGGGAGAATTACCCCTTTATAAAGGTGAGAAGTTTAACAGGAGTGACCCCTCTAGAAAATATTTTAGAGACTCCCACGCAGTCCTTTGCACAGAGGTTTATGCACCATCAATTAACCCATTGGTTTCAAACACACCCACAGAAAGACTTGCTATTGGCGGACAGTACAGCATTTGATGATCTATGTTTAGCTAAACTGAAACCTGCTCATACTCTAGCGCAGGTGTACTCCATACTCTTGGACCTGAAAGGTACCCAAGAACTTAAATTTAAAGCACACTGGGAGAGAGACCTTAATACTTCCTTCAGTGTCAAAGACTGGGAACAATCCTTTGTCCTTACTCACAAACTGGCAACTGCGTGCAAAGCACAGGAGACTAACTATAAGATTCTCACCAGGTGGTATAGGTGCCCCACGACCCTGCATACTATTTACCCCGGGGTGTCCGATTTATGCTGGCGCTGTAACATGGAGAAAGGTGATATGACACATATTTGGTGGGGCTGTCATTTATTGCAACCCTTTTGGGTATCAGTCTTCCAGCTCATCTCTCAAGTCATAGGGGTAGATATCCCACCTGATCCCTCTTTAGCACTGCTAACGATACCTTCCCCCACTTTGTAGCATTTGCAATAGCGGCAGCTCGAACTGTCATTCCCAGATTATGGAAGAGTACTAGACAGTACTCCTACAGTCCTACAGTGGCTGAATGGGTAGCGGAACTCAATCAGATACAACGTATGGAAGAGTTATTCTCATACACAACCAAATCCCCCACCAAGTATATAGAAACCTTGACATCCTGGACCTTATTCAAATCATCCCTGGTTTATACCCGTGCTTTGGCTGCTGTATGATGTTCCTTAGTGAGATGGGTAATATCTGCATATGTGAATTTCTTTTTACTGTGAACTAGATCATAGATCGTGATGTTGTTGTATTATTAGGATCTGTTAGATTGTGATGTACTGATTCACCCTTGTCTTTTTATTGTTTTGAAGACCCTTGCCACAACTGATTAAAAGGAAGTTAATGGGTACTACTTATATTGTTCCAGAGATAATGTCAAATATTATGTACTGCTGTCTGCATTAACTGTACATCCATCTTGTGAATGCAACCAGGGGTCACACCCTTCTGATATAATTTTTTATTATTCTTATTATTTTATATTTCTTTCTTCTTTTTGTATATTGTCTTTGTTCTTTTGAAAAAAGAAAACCAAATAAAGAATATGTAAAAAAAAAAAAATAAGGTTCAAGCACAGGATGGCATTAAACTCAGGATACTAAAAAAGCTAAACTCTGTGACAAACCACTTCACTTAATCTTCCAGTATTCCTTAAGGTCTGGCATGGTGCCGAGAGATTCGCAAATCCCTTTGGCATTTGGTACAGTACCATACAAGAGGTTAATGATTAAATTAAGGAATGTTGACCTTTGTACTTGAAACTGACTACAAGATAGATTACAAAAAGTTGTGGTAAATGGAAAATTTTCTAATTTGACTAGTGTTTTTAGTGTAGTACTGCAGGGGTCTGTCCTTGGCCTTTTGCTATTTAACTTGTTTATCAATGCCTTTAAGGGGCACTGTGAGTACTATTGGTTCAATGCAGGATGCTGCCACTTTGCAAAGCTATAATTGGAGAAAGTGGTTGAGGTAAACACAAGGTTATGCGATTTTGTAGAACCATATAGTATAATATATGAAAATCTAAAATGAACTGATACAACAACAAATAACTTCCTAGACATATGTGTACCATATATAATAAAAGGCACAATGTTTTCCAATGTGCCTTAAACCGATAGTAACCAATAAAATGTTTACTTTTAAACAGGTGACTAGTAAATGTTATGAGAGAAAAAAATAAAAGAACTGACCCATGTATCTGCACCCTCCCATCTATTACAGCTAAAGACTCGAATGTGTAAAATAAAACATAACTTTTAATAAACAATTAAAAAACTTATATACAGTCCAGTGTGCAATAATTAAAAACAGGGTTAGGAACAAGGAAACAGATTAATGAGGGGCAATGGGCTGGTCAAGTATATGTACAAATATTGTATAACTGGAGACCTTGTCTGTCTGTCAGGTATGATATATTAAGGCCTCATGCACATTCCAGTGGGTTTAACAAGATGTGAAATCGATTGAGTCACCCATTAAGGTTCATTCTACCACCAACCCCTTCACCCGCACAGAATCCCCTCCCAGAGGGTGGACAGATCAATACCCCAAAGATGGATGTGCAGTTAAAGCCACTCTATTAATATCCGTACTGCCCGTTGATTATACTGAGCCAAAGGCACTGTTCAGCAATTGATTAGCAGTTGGAGAGCACTGCCCCTAGATCCACTTAGAACACAAACCCATTCACCCACAGTGCATCCCCTCCCGGATCGTGGATAATTACCCCTTGTGATAGGTAATGACCGACCAATTATCTATTGGTATCTGTTCTGCCCGTGGATTGTACTGTTCTGCCCCTGGATTGTACAACTATTAATTAACGGTTGGAGAGCACTGCCCCTAAATCCACTTAGAACCCCAACCCATTCACCCACAGCACATCCCCTCCTGGATCGTGGATAGTTGCCCTTTATTCTAAGTCTAATAAGGCGCCCTTCCTAAACAGCAATAAAATTGCACCTAGTAAATGTTACCTGCTGCTGATTGCTATAAATTAGACCCCTTTTTGACATCTCACACTGACTTTTCACTAAAGATAGACAGAGACATCATTAGATACTGATGGTTACAAATTCAGTCCCTTATAAAAGATACATCATCCAGCTGTTATATGCAAACCATGCGGTGCTGGCCTTAAGCCAATTGGACCGATTGTGCCATGGAACAAGCTAGGACATGCTTTTCCTTTCCACAGTGACACATGCTGACTCCAATCGCATCTTCAATATGAGGACCTCCTTCTTCTTGTGATCTTCCTTTCTCCAGGCTGCTTCCGGTAGAGTGAGCAGGGAGCAGTGAACTAGTACAGCAGAAGAGTAAATCATAGGCTCTATAGCCTATGATTACGTGTTTGGAACACGAAACGCGTCAGGCTGTTTGACACAATAAACTTTTTCACATTTGAACATCTGCCTGGTGGAAATTTTTGCCCTTGAGTGCCTGCTTCCATTCGAGATTTCGGGCGCGTCAGCTTATGCATACTTTGTACAAACATCCAAAGGCAAAACATGAAAAAAGAATGAGAAACACTGACAGGTAACAGAAAAATTCAGCTCTTTATAAAAAGGGGACATGGAGTATTCTTAATGCATTTGTGGTGAGGATTCATTCAGTAGAAATTCAAACACACAGGGGACAGAATAAAAATGACAGATTAGATACACAAATACCACCATTTCCCACATGCAGCAGGGCATTTCAGTTTGCCTTCTTGTTTGTGAGCAGGTATTTATCAAAATCCGAATGTATATCTTACAGATATACTGTAAGATCTATTATCCGCACTGCTTGGGACATGGGTTTTCCAGATAAGGGATCTTTCTATAATTTTGATCACCACACTTTGTCTGTTAAAAATCAGTAAATCATTCATTTAACCCAATTGTTTTGCCACCAATATGTCTAAAATGATAAAACTTGCTATATACAATAATCTCCAGATCTGTTTAAGTGGCAGATTTACCACTGAACAAAGTCATTGAAAAAAATACTCAAGATTTTTCTGATGTTTAGAAATATTCTAGCATTTTTTTCCTGCCCAAATATCTTGGGAGGTGAAGAGAGACATTCTTTACAAAGGAGCATTACTTTTATGAAATTATTCTGAGAATCCTGACTTCAGAAATAGCAAACACCAGGAATTAAAATAATAATGCAATAAACAGAACAAACTTTCCAGTGCCTCTGGCCCATAAGTAAGCCAACAACATGTTTATGTATTATTAGTAGGAAAAGGCCATTTCCTACAAAAAGTATGTAAGGCCACATGCAAAGACTTACCAGCTAGCTGAATACTTCCTTGATTGTTAAAACTTGAACTCCAGATGCTTATCTATACAAACAGCCCCAATATAAGATTTTCAAAGGCTGAATATTAAATTAAAATTGCCCTTTAAGCTGTAAGAGACTTGCTTATCTTATTAGTTACAACTGTATCTTTGTCAAAATCGGGACTGTCCCACAGGGGGCCTGCTGCTTTTATTGTACATAAATTAATGTGTTGTACAATTTTTTTAAATTAAAGCTGGTGAGTAGTGAGGATAAAATTTATTCGCCAGGTGCAAATTGGAGGAGAATTTGCCCTTTTCACTGCCGCCTAATCAAAATTCACCGGCGTCGAAAAAATTTGGAGGCTGGCGACGGTTTCGACACCGGCGACCGTTCTGACGGCAGCACCCATTTAGATGCCGGCGACAATAAACGGACGCCCATTGACTTTAATTGTCACCAGCGACAAAATCGCCATTTCGACAATTTTTCGCCAATTTTGAGGGAAACTGGCAACTTCGTGGCGAAGCGGGACAAATTCGCACATCACTACTGGTGAGGTGGAAAATGATAATGTGGGCCTACTGTGGGGATGGGACACCAATTAAAAGCACTTGCCTAATAATTATGTCCAGCCCTGTAAATAATATCTCACAAACTATTGCCATGTAATCTACAGTAAAATTGTTAGATTCATTAGAACACAGTAATTTAAAAATCCATTAGATGGCAGCATATGACATATTTTACAGGGAAACTGGAACAAAGAATGAATTGTACAGTAATGCCACATATCAAGTAGTATTACAAACTGTCAATTAAGTGCAAAAGATACATTTATGTATACCAGTATCATAGTTACATTTATGATACGTATCAAAGTTACATTTTATCATAGTTACATTAAAACCAAGAATAAATGTACTTCTTTTTCTAAACAGTGTGAAAGAATGCAGCATCTCTCATATACTGCTGGAAACACTAAGTGCTAAGAAATTGATAACATGCCCATGTGGGTGCATCATTCAACTGGTTAATATATTCTCAATATAGTCACAAATTATAGTCCCATGAGCTTTACTTCTGGAGTGAGGAGCCTTTTTAAAAAGATATAGCGTCAGAAACAATAAAATGGCAATATTATAAGCAGTTTCAGCATGAAACAATAGAGACAAAAGAGTCGCTAAGGCAACATTGTATTAGTGATGTTAGTGAAATTGCTGGAAGCAGCCACTAAAAATTGTCCAAGGAAATAAAATCAAAAGGATAGAGAAATAGGTTATGAGCTTACCCTAAAACAAATGTGGCATGAGCTTAAAATGTTAAAGTGTAAATAAGATATTTTAAACAGTTCCAACTTGTAAACATAATCACACACATATACACTTTATAAAAAGTAAAAAATACGTCAGCGGTTTGTCTGTTTTTGTGGCTGTTTTTGGAATACAGGATATGATGTCACTGAGATAATAATGTTGAGGATGAAGCTTCTGCTTATTAATTCGACATGCACAACCCTGGCGAATAAGGAAGTTCAGGACTGAATCTGCACTGCACATGCCTTCTCTTCATCTTTGACTAATAAACTCTTCCCAACTGTTGTGCTGACGTTTTCATATTCCAAATAAACTTTTTTCTAGGCTTATTAGTAAATAATAAAATTTTAACTGAACACAAACAATAATATTTCTCATTTAGAAGTCCCAATAAGAGTCATCTGAAAATGCAGCCGCAAGGGAGTGCGTGTTTTAAAATAGATGCAGTGGTGCATCTGTACCTGTACCGGTCGGTAGCTTCAGGGGTCAGCTTGCAGAAATAGGTGCACTATACTTGTGCCAAGTGAATTAGATGCAAACACAGTTCGGAGTGCAGGCTGATGAAGTGATGCAAACCCCACATTCCAAAATACCAAGCGCAACTTGCTCCTGTTATGTGCTTTCCCTAGGGTCTATGCTGTACGGTGTTAGTGTGATGCCAAAGGGGCATTGCATGATAAGGGCTGACAATGGTTTTCCATATGTATAGGTGCAGCAGGTACAGTATAACCACCTAGGTTTGCTTATAGTGTATACAAAGAGATACCAAAACATGATTCAGCATTGCTAATGTAACAGGAAAATAAAAGTAGCAGTAAAAATTGTAGCACCTACTGGACCTTTAAATCAAGAGGCTTTACTAAGTTTCCCATTCAGCTCTGAATATACAGTACCTTTGGTTCTTGGCCATCATATTCAAATAAATACAAGAAAAGCATATTGAATAAGTCATTGCATTTTCCCTGGGGCACCATAAAGCACTGAACTGTAAATGATCACAGAAATATTATAATTGCAACATACCAGATTTTATCTCAGCTTTCTTCTATTTCACCACCTTCATTTCTTAATATGAAAAAAATAATAAATAAATACTAATTCCCATACAATAAAATTAAGAAAATAGCTGAAAATAAGTTTTCACGTCATGGTTCAAATGCGAGACTGGGACAGCAGTGCAACATTTCCTTCAATTTTGTCGAGGAAAGTTGAAGAAACAACATCTGGATTCAGATTTACTTACTTTCTTACACTTTGATCTATATTTTCAGGCTTCTGACTAGTGGGAAAAGTGTCAGTAAAGTTAGTGATTGATGGAACAATAATAAACGCATTTCAGAAAGGCTTCCACATAGTAATCATTCATATCAGTACAAATTTAAACATTCTGTATTTTAAAAATTATAACTGCCTGTTGTTTAGATTTCTCAGCTGACTGGTGAACAAAATGTCATTTAGCCTTCACTGCTGACATTATACCATCAAACAAATGTTATAAAATGAAGTTATAAATGATCTTTTAATTAGTCACAGCACAGCGCTCAGAGGATATCACATAGTAGACATTTGGAGATATGCTGGGCACACGGGCATAACATTAGCATATTTTATGGCAGGACAAAGCAACCTTTGGGCACTAGCTGTTCAAACCTATACCCTCCTGCTAAAGAAGATGGGAAATTCAGTTCTGTAGCAGAAGACTAAAAGGCTGTCAATCCATATTATATGCTATAAAAATAGTTTTTATTTTGCCAAAATTAAGATACTAAAAAATGTATGTTCTGTGTATTAACATTATTAAAAGTAATTTGGCATCATTGGCATTTTGTCAGCAAAATGTTGAAGGTTTTTAAAGCAAAAATTTGTACAATTGATTAACATATTTTTAAATTAAAAAACATCACAAAAACAAAAATCTAGTTATGTAAAAAACTACAGTGACACCTAGAAAGTTTCATCAAGTGGATGGCATTTGTTTTGAATAAGAAACTTCTAAACTCAACATAGAGGTCAGATTTCTTCAATATACACAAACAGAGCATAGGCAATTCAGGGAAATCTAAATAAACATATTAATCACACTAAACTGTTTCCATGGTGGACGGGGCAATTGATCTTTTTTGCAAGACAATAAACAGGCCACACAAAAGCTGGTAAAAGCCCAACCAATTGTATGATTGTGTTTGCACTTTTGGCCATGACCTATTTGTCTTGAAACTGCTGGTGCAACTACAACAAACCCTGGTAAAGTATATTATGCATATGCCTGTGTGGGTTTCATTCTTCACCAAAATCTTAGTGAGAATTTGCTGACACTTGCAATCTTCGACATTATTAGAAATCTGTCAAAAATCCCTGTGGTGGGCTTCTTATAGGGCTAGGTCTTTGAGGTCCCTTCATGATGTGCACTAGGCAGTAGGGATTGGTTACTATCCTGCATGTGGATATCCCAGCTAATATCACTTGTCACGTGGTATCTATTAGCAAGCAATGCCTGTAAGCATCTGGAAGGGCAAACAAAGTTTTGAGCTGTATTCAAAGGGGCATAGATTCTTGGAAGGAGAGGCCGCACCTAGAATATGCTGTGCATTTTAGTTTCTAGTGCTCAAATGGGACATTATTGAATTAGAGAGAGTCCAAAAAGGGCAATCTGGTAAAGGTGAGAGAGGGTCTTCCAGGTTTCAAGGGGGAGTTAACCCCAATCAGTACTCACCAAATGAACCACGGTGTAAAAATTAAACAAAAGATTTTATTCACACAGAACAGCAGAGGGTTCTTTGGTCAGGCATACTTTACACACTCAAACAGATACTTCTCCACACATTCAGTTACAATTATTCCAACAAATCAGTTCTTGGTAGGCACACCTTCCTTAGGACCTTGGATTCCATATAACCGCCTAGTGGTCCGGTATATGCTCCACCCGTATCCCCCCACTCTTCAATAGTGGCCTGATACCTTCAGGGTGATACCCTCCACTCTTCTAGGTTAGGACCCTTTTTCCATCCAAGTCCTGGCCTGAAACCCAGGTGTCCTTCCTACCTTGTCCTAAACTATCACTTATTCCCTTACTTATCGAGTGCCCTCCTCCTTGATGAGGCCAAAACTGTCCTTGCTAAATATCCTCACTATCTGGTGCACCTAGTGCTTGCTTAGTTAAGATCTTTACTGTCTATCTTTTCCTATCTACCGTTGGGGTCTCCACTCACCAGCCAGATGATGTTTCTTCAGCCATGCCCTCCCATCAAGACAGCTCACTTTGGGCGGTGCCCATCCTTTTATAGCCCTCTATGTCCCACAGTGCCCTCTGGTGTCTGAGGTTGGAATAAAACATATCCTAAATTAACTCTACTGCCATCTAGTGGCGAATTACACAATTTACAACCAACATTTTTAAAACACACATACATTTTACATACATGCATGTTTGTCACTCAAAAAGATAACATTTCCCTCACACAACACTCTCATCACTTTACACCCCCTTACAAAGGAGGTTCCATCGGAATATTCGGCAAGGGTTTTTTCACAGTGAGAGCTGGGAATTTGTGGAATTCTATTTCTGAATCAGTCTTATTGGCATTTAAATTACATAGCATCAAGATAGGGATGGCTTTTTAGCAAGCAAGGAAATAAAGGATTATTAGTACAAAATTGATCCAGGGACTGGTCCAATTGCCTTCCTTAGGACAGACTAGCAGCTGGTCAGTTTTTTTTATACTGTAGACATAAAAGTATGCACCTGATGGACATGTCTTTTTCAACCTAGCTTAATATTCCTCTACTATTTTATTATGTATTGTAAGCTCTTTTTGGCAGAGCCCTCTTTACCTTTTGTCTTTTTTTATTTTTGCATGTATTTTTGTATGTTTTATGTATACTTCCCAGCTATAGTCAGGTGATCCCACTGGTGTCTAATAAAAGGGCAGCCAAGTATGGAGGTTTACTTTGAAAGCAGCAAGTTAAGTTGCAGGTAAAACCAAGTCCCTTTGTAAAATGTATAATGAAGCAACAGAATTCTTAATGAATCAGATAAAATTGAGCATAGGACTGGCCAGATATGGGATGACTTTGACGTAGTTGGCCAGCTTAAATATATTGCAATATATGGACAAACAATCCCTGTGTTGTTTAAAGGGTAAGGCATTTTTTAGTAGCAGTATGCACAAAATGTCGCTGTCTTAAATATATTGATAATGGGTTGAGTGCAGAGGACTCTTGTATTTGACTTTATGTATACACCCATGCAGAATATGTTGGTGTTTTATAAATACATGTTATTATTATCAATAATAATAATAATAATAATAGTAATACATAGAGATGTAAGAAATAAAGCTATACATTTTTCCATAAGATAAATACAGTGTATACTAGTGCTTGTCAGGTTGATTCAGAGAACATGCCTGGAATATAATCATTCTTCAGAACAAATAATAGACAATTTAGACCATGCCCTGGTATACACATCAACATCCAGTTGCACACTGACATGCTCGGATCCATCAAAACTCCTCCCAATCTCTAGTAAGCTACACCACTTTATGATCTGCTATTCAAGATTGTTCTACACAAAATGGGTCCACTGGGAGCCTTGTATAATTAGTAGTAATTTATAATCAGCAACTAAAGTTGGGAACTAATGAGGGAGCCACACCCTCCCTGATGAAGCGGACCTGAGAGACTGTGAAATGTGTAGGAAAAGACAGTGTGGAACCAATTGCTACTCCCTGAACACCACCATATTTCCAAACAGAAGATCCTTCTGAGGAGTCCATACCTTTACCTGGGAATGTGATGTGCTCTTGATGGCAATCTGTTTGTGAGTAGGAAATTGGAGTTCTATGATTGTTTTTAAAATATTTATTAAACATAATTATACTGTTATTTTCTCTTTTATCGCCACATGTATTGAGTACTGAATGAACCGTGGAGCACAAAGCAAATATGACACGCATGCTGAACATTGACTGTTTGTAAGTACATGCCTTAAAGCGGAGCCTGATCTGTTTGTGCACCTTGGGTCGATCCGATTAACTTTTTATCTGAACACCTTTTAACCCTATTGTGGCTGGGTTGCCCTTATCAGACAACAGAAAACACTATTGCCCTATGTACACTTCCTTCTCTTTTCTCTTTTATGTATTATCAGCAAACCTGAGATAAACCTTGATTTATGTTTTGTTTATGGTTTGATTATGTTTTTTTTTGTTGCTAGATCCCTGTTCTATTTTTTCCTAATCTTTTTTCTGATGGAAAACTGCCTGTACCAATACTAGTTTTAATCTAGTTGCATCTCACCTGTTCAGCTGTGCATTTTATATTGGGTGCCGGCAGAAGGTACATATATAGATATATAGTATACATTATCACTTTTACAGGTATATTGTGTAGTTCCCTAATGGATTATACATTTTTAAGCAATTATACCAAGAAATCAATTAAAGCAAAATGCACTAGTTTATTCAAATAAAATAGTGTTCTTCCACTGCTATGCCACTCCCTAGCTGGCTTTTGCTACCATTCAGAATAAAACTTAAACTGACGCTGACATTTCAAGCAGATCTATATATCTGAATGTATTTTTCAACTCCATCAATCATTACATTCTTCAGTTTACTCTTTAACACTTCACTTACTGCTGCTTTACTACATCTGTAGCCTTCATGGAAATTTCCTTTTGCATTCCACTAGATTTTCTCTGTTTCAGAATTTAAACAGTTGCTTAAAAACATTACTTTGTATTTATTCTCATCTATCTTGGCATTTTCTCATAATACACTAGAAGCTGCTGGCACTTGTCAAATGCAGTACTACCTTCTATATCTATCACTTTGTTGAAATTTTTTTTTGCCCAGTCTCACAACTTGTCTCTCATCCCTTTGTAAGCTATATAATGCAGGGACTGTATCTGTCAATGTTTGTGTCTATTTGATGTATATATTATTCTGTTGACCAGTTTGTGGATTATGTTATCCCTTTTAATGCTAAAACGTATTTTATATATTTTTCAATACCAGTATCTTATTACTTCGGGTAGTACAAATAACAGTTAATCCCTGGGCCATATCCTCATTTTACTTCAACTTATTCTACACCTTGCTGTGTGCAGTACTCAACGCTTTCATTCTTTTACATTCGATTTTGCTTTCTCTGAAAGGCAGTGTCAGTAAACAAAGATGTATTTATAATGTTGCTGTCAATGTGACAGCTGGAATAGGGCAGAGGTCTCAAACTTTTTTCACCCACTGTTCTTTTTGTTATCCTATCTTTTTTTAATTGGGATAAAATATCCCACATAAAGCTACTATGTTTTATAGTTTAAATGCAAAGACAATTATTTTTTACATGTTATGCTTTAATAAAGAGGAATGTGGTTGTAAAGGACATTTCCAGTTGGAAAATGTGGATATTTTTAGATACCCGATTAAAAATGCAACTAAAGCTTGCAATCTCCCATGTCAGACCCCATTCATGCCTAATAAAACTTTATGAATCAATGAATCAAAAGATGTTGGGACATTCAAAATAAAGCAATCAAACTTAGGTTAGATTTACCATACCATTTAACATACTTTCCTCAAGATCATTCATTAATAAAAATATGTAAATACCACCTGCATCATTGATATTTTTATTCATTTTAATATTATTGAAAGTTTCTAAATGATTGTCTTCAACTGATTGTAAGGATAGAAAGAGGCATATTTATAAAGCTGGGCATATACACTTGGTGTTATACTTCAAAGTCCATCACAGTGTTAAACAGTATGCAGTGTATTGATAATTAATATCAAGTCCATGGAAGTGTAAAATTTGGTTGCACATTTTCATACATGCTTTTATAAGCATCACATCCACAGCTTTGAGCCTTTATAACAAATTCGAATTCTTAGGCAACAACAGAATTTGTCCTGCTCAACCAGAGCAGTATATCCCTTAATCAGGACTTACTTTTGATATTATCTGAAGACTTGCTTTATTAAGGCAAAAGTAAAGTATTCCTATTGGGTGGTGCAGAAGAAGACTGTACATAATTTATCCCTTAGTGGAGATGGATTTATTGTATAACACCACATTTTCTTCACAGAGATAATCTCTGCTTTCTGCACTACCAATTCTTGACTAAAATTGTGCACCTCCTTATTAATATTGTTAATTATGGTTTTTTATTTCCCCAAAATATTTGAACAGGGAGAGACTTAACTCTCCCAGACATGGGAGTGTGACAGCTCTTTTTTATTTACACGTGTTTTTTCCCCATTGAAAGCTTACTTGTTTTCTGATTGGTCAATATTTCAATCCCGGTTTTCCGATTGGTCACTTCTAAAAAGGAGGGCAGCTTCACAAAAAGGTGCGAGAGCCCGCTATAAAAAGGCAAACATACAGATCGGTCTTCATTCTTCACCGGTGGGCCGAAGGGAGAGGATTGTTCTGGAAATGGCTGAAGAGGACTCCGGCGGCAGACTTTGCGACATCCTCCGATGGATCCAGGTGGAAGCGGAACATAAAGACATCCAGATGCTCCTTCAGCAGTGTCAGCTCGCATCAGTTACAACACCAGCAGTGACATCACTTCCGGCTGCATAACCTCCGGGATCACCACCAGAGGAAGCCACGTCATCTTCAGGAGCCGCTTCCGAACATTGGCATTCGGCAGGACAGGAAGGGGGAAGATCATCCCGACTAGAAAGGACCACCAAAGGAAAACAAGCGGTGAAGAAAAGAACACAGATGATGTCAGCTGTGAGAATGTCAGCAAAAAGAGAATCGTCGCTGACCCACCTCAAGCAGGAGTTTGGCCATTGGCTTCCCCCATCCATCGCGAGCGAGTCCCACCGTTGCTGCTGCTCCAACAAAACAGCTGTTTTCTTTCCTTCCATAGGACAGGGGGGGGGGGTCTGGCAGCCTCCAGCTCCTACTTTTACTTGGTTTGCAAAGAAATTTGTCATTCCGCTAGCTGCAGACAAAACCATATCCCCTATTGCAACTTTGGAATTCCTTGGTATTCAGATCCGTAAATTGTGAATTCCGCTTACCAGAAGTAAAAGTTGTTAAGCTTGGAAACATTCTAAATTCTGCTTTCCGGTCTTTTTTCCAAGAGTACAGTTGGGCATGGTCACTTGGTGACGGGTCACTTAGCGCTGGATCCAATACCCTTTTCGTGATGTCTCCACTTTAAAAGTAACTCTTTCTAAAAATCCAAGATGGTGTCTGATGTGTCTCAGCGTGTGCGTTCCACTGAGGAAAGCAAAACTCAGAATTTGCTCACACTGAATCTCAGCAATTTACAGATTTTCGCGGTTTCACAATTCACTGAGTCCCGGTATCTTGCCGATTTCACGATTTTGGGGTAAATTCACCAAAAATGTAATTTCAACCTTAGTAGTGAAACACCACCGATTACTGTTTCCAAGCTAATCATAAATCATTGGACTAGCAATCTTGACTTTGAGCATTAGTTGAGCCCAAAATATAAAAATACTGTCTGAAAGCATTGGTTAGGGAAAAGCATGCATTGTAGTTCTTATAGCTAGAGATAGGTGAATTTATTCATCGGGCATGGATTTGAGTGAATTTCTGCTCTTTGGCACCAGCGAAGAATCACTGTGGAAAAATTTGCTGCGCCAAAAAAAATATTGTTGCACGTCAAAATTGTTGTGCACATAAAAATTGTTGTGTGTTAAAATTATTTGAATGCCCAATGACTTTAATGCAGTAGGACAAAAGAGTTGCAACCGTTTGGCTGGGTAATAGCACTGAGTGGTCGCTATGCCCAGTATTATTGTTTAGCCGTTCAGCAAGTTAGACCCTACCTTCCTGGCCCTTTCTTTATACACGTTTAGTGAATTTTTTGCCTTTTCATGAATTTCACAAATTTTTTGGCGAACAAATCAGGACAGATTAGCCCATAACAGCCCACAGCTAACATGACCCTCACTAGCAGGGGAGCCCATTTAATCATTTTGGGGAAATTTTGTCTCAATAATGTGGCCCACTGGTATTTGAGGCCCATTTATTTGAAACAGGGATATTTTGTCACTATAATATGGCCCACTGGTATTTGAGGCACATTTTTTCAAAATAGTCATGTTTTTAAAGCACTGTTCAAGGTATGATTTGCTTTTTTGGCCTGATCATCAACATTTCTCAGTCTGGTCTATAATAACTTAAATTTGAACTGGTAACCATATGAAATACAAACAATTTAAATGGCTTTCACATGTGTTTGTTTTTACACATGATCTGAGGCGTACATGTGAGGCATTTGAACCATGTGTACTGTACTAGTGCTGGCACCTGGCAGTTTAAAATGAGCCCATAAATGGGTCTTTTTTTTATATCCCTCTACTCTGGAGGGGACATAATGAGGTACTTCTGTTCTTCTACTAGGAGTCAAGGACTGTTCAACTTGCTTCTCTACCCCTATCTTCAACTCATAGAGTGAGCTATTACAGAACTTGGCATTACAAGTCCTTTCATCCATATCTTACTAACCCATGCCCACTAACAAATACATAATGGGTATTCTGCACAAAAAGAATGTTTGGCATTTATATTTTAAAACACAATTGAATTTGAGAGAAGTGAATAAAAAAAATTAGTATGTAGGCCATATCCATCAACATTACCGTTAGCAACAAGGCTGAAACCAGGAGTAGACAGAAGAGGAAAAACATACCTAGAGTGCAATAGCTAGGGGGGTGTTAGGCACTTACCTTTTCTGTCTACCTACCTCTAGTTCAGGCCCTTATCCCCCAACCACCACTTGTCACATCATCACTGTGGAGGCACAAGCACATGGGTGTGGTGGCTGTCCTAGTTGCCTAGGTCTCCTGGTCAGCCTGGCCTCACTTAGCACTCTCTTCAACCCATGGTGCTTCTGAGTCAACTAAAGATCACACATTTAGATTTCAAGATTTAGATTTCAGCCCTCAAAAGTGGCTGTATAGGGGTACATTATCCTTTATCATCAACAGCACTACCATGTTAGCAGTGCTTTTGCTACTGACATGTAAATGCAAATCACACATGTGTTCCCCCTTTTCAGTATTTTCTTTTCAACATTCTTTTCAATATGTTTACACTTTCCCCACGTTGAAGTATATTACAAGATACATCCCCTGCTATTGGTCCCAGGTAAACTCTTTCTATCCCCTGGACACTCAGATAGGGTACATCAGATGAGTGCATAACTGAAAATGATGTGAAAATTTCGTTGTTTTTTGCCTCTTATATCAGTTATATTTTTTTTTGTGGTTGGTATATACATTTCTCGTAATACGTAATAACATTGCGTTACTTTACCTATATATTGTGGGTGTGGGTATTTTGACAAATGGCACAAATGTATTTGATAAATGTGTATAATCCACTCAAATAAGCAAAGATTGTTTGGTGCTGCTTTAATTTCTATGGATGATGGGATGTGTTCAACTGGACACTGCTCTGACACTTACCCCATAGCAATGCTGCGTGTTGAAGTCCCAATGCTTCAGATAGCAGAAAGACTTACATTTCCAGAATCCTTTACATGACAATAGAAAAAAGGTGAGAGAGCGGATGCTGGAATCATTTGTCAGAGCTTAATGGTTTCCTTTTTCTTTATTTCTGGAAGTTCAGACAGTATTTATGCACTTTTTATATATAAGTCCCACTGCATGAGTTCATGTCGGGCACTGGAAAGGAAAATTCACTATAATGCGTACTCCAGTCTAGCCACAGCACTATATAAAAGCACAACAAAGCCCACAGGAAGAGCTGACAAGGGGATGATTAGATAATCTTAGTTTATATCTAATGGACATGTTTGCATTTAGCAACATTTGAGTCTAAAAATAAATGAATATATTTAACATTTCTCAAAGGACATAGATTTCACTGGCAGAAAAGGTTCATATTTTATAAGTTACTATAGGGAACACCAATCATTAAGGTTGTTTTTCAAACTTGTTACCATGACTTAAAAATGTTTTGCTTAGAATGAAAACACATCGCAGCAGTTGCATATTCATAAACATATTCATTTTTTTTCATGTCAAGAATGGCCAATAAAATAAAAAATATTGGCCTTCAAGGAATAATGCTAATTCTCATATAATAATATACAATAACAAATTAGAAATTCAGTTAGAAAGGCTGAGGAGTACAATTTGGTGGTAGCTCTTACCATGCCTTTGATGGCAAGAAATCAATTCAACTAGAGTGTGCTGGCCCCCCTGCAAAAAAAATCTTCAGAGGGGCCCAACACACTCCGATCCCCATCCCACTTCCCGCCTCCACCCACTTCCCACCTGGACTCCGCCCACTTCAAGCCTGGACTCCACTCACTCCCGCCCAGACCCTGCCCACTCCCCCCACCCAGACTCTGCCCACTATGTACCCCATAACAACGCACTCTGCTTCCCCTTCCTCAGGTAAGAGAGCGGCTGGGGAAGGGGGTTCATGTTTGCTCTAGAAGAAGCAGATACCACAGTCTGATCCCCTTTTCCCGAAAGCATATGCCACATATATATGCTTTCATATTACATGCAACTCACAGATATACCCAGGGCCGCAACCAGGCAGAAGAGGCACCATTGTAGGGTGCAATGATAAGGGGGCATTTAGCAGGTACCTAATAAGCATCTTCTGCCTACCCTATCTGTGTCTGCTGCCGTCTCTACCTCTCCCCTCCCTCTTCCCCTCTCCTCCTCCCCCTCCTTCCCCTTGCCCTCCCTCCCCTCCCTCATCGCCACTCTGTTACTGCGCATGTGCACAGTCTTGGCTAGTGTGCACGCACACAGTGGGTAGTGGGCTGGTCGGCCGGGTTACCAAGGGTGCCTAGGATAGTTGTCTTGGCCCGGCACTGGATATACCTACAAATAAAAAAACAAAAAAACAGCAAAGGAATATAATTGTATACCTCCTTGTTCGTTCGTTATATGAGTGTATAATAATAGACACTGCATGGCTGTAGGGAACAAAACCCTTAAATCGCTAGTTTATCTAAAACCATGCTTCAGATGTATTTTTAATGACACTGAACAGGTAGTGATTTACAAATCAAATATCAGCTCACAAAGTACAAAGTTAACATCAATTCTCTTGGTACAAAGTTATATATATATATATATATATATATATATATATATATATATATATATATATATATATATATATATATATATATATATATATATATATATATATATAACCAGTGTAACCTTTCTCTGACCCTGTGGTGGTATTCCAATGTGTTCTGGTCTGCCATGCCTTTGATGTGTACAGCTGAAGGACAAAGAAACCCATTGAGTGCTCTCTTGTCCAAAACATGGCCCCATATGTCAAGTTAAGGTGACACTGACACTTATTCAGCTCTTGTTGTGTAATCCATATATCCATATATCTGGAAAACCATATTCTCTATACACACCTATTCTGACTAAAATAATTATTATAAAATGTTTAACTGTTACAGTACAAGAGAGAGGAAATGTCTGAATCCTTGGGGAAACTAATTATATTATTTACTATACTATTTATATTCAATGTCAGGGAATATGCAATGATTTCACCATATGTGATTCAAATAAAGAGCACAAATTAATTTGCCTGACATGGCCTTGTGTGAGCTAGGATAAAATATGAAAGGAAGATCTCCCTTCAAAAAACAGAACTGATCTATAGTAGCTCACCAGTAGACCCCCATTTGTAATAAAAGGCACTATGTTTACCCAAACCATAGTATGAAATGTCTGCTTTTAAACAGGAGACAAGTAAATGCTACCTTCTGATCGGTTGCTATGAGTTACTGCTCCTGGGAAAACATAATGCCTTTTATTACATAACCCACATGGGGTTCAGGTGTCAAATCTTAAACCTTCAGCTGGGGGGGGGGTAAAACATGAAAAAGGCAGGAACACCACAGAACTCATGAACAGGCTAAAGTAAGTGAAGCAAAGTTCAGACATGGGCTAGATATTGGTTTAACTTGTACAGCTGTCAACCATTCAAACTAATTCCTCTGTCAGTGAGAAGAGTTCTGTGCTAAAATATATTGCAGCCAATTGATAAAATGGTTCCTTGGCCTTCAGTTCCGTCTGAAGGGAGGAGAAAATGGTTAGACGGTCCACAACTTACTTCCAAATTCAACAAAATTTTGGCTTTGAGGAGAATTTCTTCTGATTTGGCAGGGAATTACAGGCACCACCAGATAACAGGTCCTATGTCTACATATTACTAACAGGTATACTTGAGTGCTGCATATTTTTGGGTAATAATTCTGCTAAGCCAAAATGTAGGATTGGAGAAATATATATATTTAAAAAAAAACTTTCAGATTGCAGTTGAAATCCCAGCCACTGAATATTATCATCATGTATAAAACAATATCCTTTATTAAGCAGGGACTCTAGTACATAGGTTATTTATTGGGGTATCAACTAACCTGTCCTCGCTTGGGGTGAGACATGGCAGTCAAGGTACCCTTAAAGGAGAACTAATGCTTAACTAAAGAAGAAGGTTAGAAATGTTATACATTATGTTTTGGGCTTCTACCAGCCCACGGAAGCCACAGCCCTTCAGCAGGGAAGATCTGTGCAGATGCCCCAGTAGCTCCCCATCTTCTTTTCTGCTGATTCACTGCATATGCTCTTTGCTGCTGTCAGTTACTGAGCTTAGGGGCCAACACAAGATACTGAAAATATAAAATACAAATATCGCAATATGGGACTGATTAGTAATAATGATGGGTGAATCTGAACCAGAATTTTGCCGAAATGCATTGAAGTTTATGGGCGACACCATTTTTTTGGCGAGCAACAAATTGTGCAAAAATTTTTTGTCATACCGCTATTATTTTTCACCTATTAAGTTTATGGGCATCATTTTACCGGCAAAACTTGGAGAAAATTTTCACTAATTAATATTTCAAAGCATTGGCGCATGACAGTCCTGAAAGAAGTGCAATTTGCATCAAAATGTAAGTTTCAGCCACGTCGCATCAGCTTCTATGACAGGCCAGTCTAGTTTAATTTTCTCATTTAAATTGCAATTTCTCCTAAGCTTAGCGTCTGAACAGCTGCTCTTGAAACACTTCTAACAAAATCTGAAATGGGGAACCCTGGATCACTATTACTATAGACATGTTGAACCTTTAGGTTGGTGCAATAAGCTGAGTATATAAAAATATGACATTTCTAGCCTTATTCATTTATTTCATTATTTAATTTCTACTCTTATTCATTTATTTATTTTAGGTTTAGTTCTCCTTTAAATGTGTCACTACTTCCCACCAAAAAAAGAGAAATGCTGTGCTTATGGTATATACTGGCAAACACTGGCCGCAGTAGTAGGGCACCAATGAAAAAATTCTTGGAGTACCACCACCACCACAGAAGTTTTCCAGCAGACATATATACTTCAGATTTTCCTTTAAAGGGGTGCACGCAATGCTATATGTTAACCTTCACAAACCTTCCTTGTCAACTTTACAAGTATTGCAGCATTCCCTACAATCCTTGTACAGCTGGAGTACCAACCCCAGACCAGCGTCTGTCATAGGCAATGCATTCACCAAGCATTTCTATTGGAAATAGTGACAGGTAATAAAAGGAAAATTTAACTACTACAGTGGTTAAAACACCACATGTGTCGTAGCCGGGTAGCCCTCATGAATTTATATATGCAAATTCCATGTGGATTATGACAACAGCGTGATAACTTGACTCACAGTATAAATCTGACACTCCGAGTGGCCTCCCTCCAAGTGTCAGCTGATACATGATCCTCTAGCTGCATTATTACCCAGCCCTGCATGCCACTTTTGAAGATTTTCTCTTGAAGTTTAAATGTAGCCAGAATGTCTCCTATCTGATGCCCTATTGTTTCCTCTTTATTGCACAGTTTACTCTTCCCACGTGCACTTGAAAATGCTGCTGCAATAATATAATAATCATCGTATAGTTTTATTATTTGTTTTAATTAACTTTTTTCCAAATACAGAAACAGAAGTAAAAAAATCACCTCTGTATATAAGAAGTATAATATTAATAATGATGATACCAATTACTATATGTAGAATGAATATTTTGTTTATAATTTTTTAAAGGGATACTCCACAAAAAAACTGTTTGTTGTTGTAATTGCAGATGAGAGCAGTGTTTGTTTATCCCTTTCTGTTATCTGGGTTATCAGTGGCCATATACATAGAGATTCGCTCGTTTGGTGATTTCACCAAACCAGTGGATCTCGCCCCGATATGCCAACCTGGAGGTGGGCGATATCAGGCTGATCATGGGCCCTGGGGCCCAACGATCAGATCATAACGGATCATACAGATGTGGTCCCCCAATCCAACAGGAGTTTTACCCACTTGCCAATATCTCGGCCAGATATCAAGCCCGTCGGAGGGACCACACGGGCCAATAAGCTGCCGACTCAGTCTGTCTGCAGCTTTTATCGGACCATGTATGGCCACCTTTAAGCTACGGACAGACAATCCTTACATAAGCACATTCTCCGCAGGCGGAGAATCTGCTGCCCTGCTGCTTCCCTCTTCTTTCTAACTGCATGTGTTTTTCAGTGGGAAATGCAAAATGTTGCGTCTTGGCATTAAAATTTGGTGCGTCTGCCTGCACCCAAGCACAAGCATTGATTCAGGGGAAGACAGAGAAGGAGTGGAAATAGCGGGCAGCAGAGAAATGCAGGCCGAGATCCTCCATCTTCTGACCCTAGCCATAAAGTGGACCTGTCACCCAGACACAAAGATCTGTATAATAAAAGTCCTTTTCAAATTAAACATGAAATCCAATTTCTATTTTTTATGAAAGCATTCAGAGCTGTTGTAAGCTCATTTAAACATCTCAGCTGTCAATCAAATATAGGCGGGCAGATAATTACTTTCACTTTCAATTCAGCTCTTCCTAGATGTGACTCTGCCCACATTCCCCCTTTCTCTTCACCATTTAATTGTGTAGCCAGGGCATGGGGATGGACATCAGTTCCCCATTCTGGTGCACAAACAAGATTCTGAGATGATACAAGGCTTGTCTTGATAACAGTTTCCACAAAATGGCTTCTGAATGCTTGCTATAATTATGAATTCCCAGACGGAAAGAAACAAGATTCAAATAATTTATATAGTGTAATTAAAGTTCATTTTGCTTGATTAATGTGATAAAATATGATTTTGAATAATTTTTTGGGGTGACAGGTCCCCTTTAAAGCGATGTAACAGGAGTTAGTTTTCCTCTAGGTCTTTTAATCAGCTGGCTTGCAACTTTTTCAGGAGTCATAACTGAGTGCAAAGAGAATGTAAACAGTAAGACAGATACTGATCTTAATACCAATAACATTTTAAAGTAACTTTTAAACCACTGAAATTACAAAATTAATGTTTATGTTTATGTTGCATAGATGTACATTTTTCTTCACTGTGCAAAATATATTTTTTGGTGGCAGACCCATTTAAGATGGCAATTTATTTTAAAGGGGTGGTTCACCTTTAAGTTAACATTTATCATGTTAGAGTGGCCAATTCTAAGAAACTTTTCAACTAGTCTAATTATTATTTTATATATTTTTTTAATTGTTTGCCTTCCTCTTCTGACTTTTTCCAGCTTTCAAATCAGGGTCACTGACCCCATCTAAAAATAAATGCTTGTAATCTTAGAACTTTATTGTTATACTTTTTATGACTCATCTTTCTCTTCAGTCACTTAGCTGGTCATATTCCAGTCTCTTATTTATATCAATGCATGGGAACTAGGGTAATTTGGACCTTAGCAACCAGATTACTAAAACTGCAAACTGGAGAGCTGCTGAATAAAAAGCTAAATATAAAAAAAACACAAATAATAAAAACTGACAACCAATGGCAGACTGTCTCAGAATATTAATCTCTACAACATGCTAAAAGTTAACTCAAAGGTGAACAACCCCTTTAATAAATATACAGTATATTAAAGGAACAGTAACATCAAAAAATAAAAGTGTTTTAAAGTAATGAAAATATAATGTAGTGTTGCCCTGCATTGGTAAAACTGCTGTGTTTGCTTAAGAAACACTATTATTGTTTATATAAATAAGCTGCTGTGTAGCAATGGGGGCAGCCATTCAAAAGAGAAAAGGCTCAGATTACACAGTAGGTAGCAGATAAGCTCTGTCTGTCTAATGGTGTTCTCTATTATCCATTAGCTAACCTGTGCCATATAGCCGTTTTTCAATTTCCGCCATTGCTACACAGCAGCTTGTTTATATGAACTATAATAGTGTTTCTGAAGCAAACAGAACAGTTTTACCAGTGCAGGGCAACACTACATGATATTTTCATTACTTTAAAACACTTTCATTTTTTGGTGTTACTGTTCCTTTAATCATAATAAATATATTATTAGAATTATTAATTCACAAACATAGTCGTATAAAGTACTGTATATTTTTGTGGTCTCAAAATTAATTTGAAAACTGTAGAACTGTTGGAAAAAATTAACGGAGAAGGAAAGCTAGCAAAGCAGTTTATTATCAATAGATTAGTCACAATAGTGCAAGCTATAACACTATTTAGATGTAACCCCCCTCTACAATTTTAATGCGCTCAATAAAGCCGAAAATTTGATATTCAAACGCCAGACTCCGTTGTTGCTTTGAACGGCGCTCCGCAGCGATACCACTAAAGTAAGAGTATAACACTATTTATTCTGTAGAATGCTTTACCATACCTGAGTAAACAGCTCTAGAAGCTCTCTCGATTTGTTTAGGATAGCAGCTGCCATATTTTCTTTGTGTGACATCACTTCCTGCCTGAGTTTATCTGCTCACTCATAGCTCTGGGCTCAGATTATAGCAGGGAGGGGAGGAGGGAGGGGAGAGGAGCAAACTGAGCATGCTCAAGTCCTAGTCCTGGAGGTTTATGCTGAAAACAGGAAGTCTGATACAGAAGCCCATGTATACACAAGGAAAGAAATGCTGTGTTTCTTTTGACAGAGGACTCAGAGCAGCATTACTTTGAGGGTTTACTGGTGTATTCATATAGACTTTTCTGATAAAACGTACTTAATTTTAGCCTTTCCTTTTCCTTTAAGACTGTTGGTGCACATTTGGTGCGCATACTTATATG
The DNA here is from genome assembly GCF_017654675.1 of Xenopus laevis. Classification (NCBI taxonomy): domain Eukaryota; kingdom Metazoa; phylum Chordata; class Amphibia; order Anura; family Pipidae; genus Xenopus; species Xenopus laevis. The sequence goes on from NC_054380.1 coordinate 82,309,454, forward strand.
GTATTTTCATGAAGTGTAAATATTTAAAATATGTTTCAGACTATCAGAAGAACATCGTTTAGAAATATCAAGAACACTGTATATAAAATGTGAAGGAAGAAAGGATTGCAAAGAAGAATTTCATATTGATTTTTCATAGGCTGCACATATGTTTGAAAAGTTTATGGAATAATAGGTTTCATAAAGCAGCAATTTCTTTTTGAAGTTCATCTTAAATATTACTTAAGAAACAACATTTAGACAGTTGTAATATATGCAAGTTTATCACATTACTGACTCATTTATATTATTTTATTGACTGTGATGACATTTATTTAAACAATTGTAACTCCCCCCCCTCCAAAGACTTCTGTAATGCAAACTTTCCACTCTGACCTTCAAATATGTCTTAACAATGTTCTAATGAGACCACACATAGTGATGTGAGACTAGAGAGTTCCTGTAGTCGTTTAATTTTTATCTTGTTTTCTCTATCTAGACTGTGATTAGGATACATGTTTATGGCAGAACTGTCAGCTCTCAGGTATCTGAAGTTTTCCATAAGCATCTTAATGTAATTTTGTGTCTAGTGCTGTAATTGTTTGCTCAGGCAGTCTGTCTGTGAACTGCACAAAAGGAAGTAGGTTAACAAGCACAATTATTTTTATAACTGAATGTTGGCAAAGGTTAGCAAGTCAATAAATAAATTGTACCTGTACCACAGTTACACATTCTGAACAACAAAGAATCAACTGTGCGCTTGGCAAAGCAGCTTGAAAATATTTATGTTATCATAGTAGACATACTGGAGTTTCAGCATTTTAATACAATTTGTTTTTTTTTAGGTATGAACAATACTGAAAATGTAATGATATTAAGTATGCATACACATGTTCTTAGACAGATATTCTGACCTAGGCCAGTAGAGGCAACACAGGCTCGGTATCCCAAACAGACTAAGAGTAGGTACTTGTAGTAAATTAGTAGCAAATACTTGGTCAGGACAAGCCAGGAAGCAGAAAACAACATAACACTTGTGCTAAATATTGAAAGGACGAGAAGAATGATCACTTTATTGCATCCCTATTTCCTAGCATCCTAGCCATATGCAAACATTTGATGTGTAATGCAGATTGTCACCTTTTGAGTATTGTAGCTCTAAGCATGTAGAGCACCTCACTGAACATACTCTGGCATCTTTTCTTGTAAGGTAAGACCTTCCTAAGTCCATCTTAATTGCATAATGTATACTAGCATATCATTAAAGTGTGTAGGGTTGGGTGGACAGCAAGTTCAGGAAAACCAGGGGTGTTGTGAAGCATGTGTATGAATTACTATGTTGGTGAGTGATATTGCTTCCTTGTTATCTGTTATTGTTGCTCTCACAATCACCACTGCAATGAGCTTAGTAAAAGTCCTGGTAAAAGTGAGTGATTCTGATGGGTTCATTTGAGACCACTTTGATGAATGTGCTACACAGCAGTGTGAGTTAAATCAGTGTTTGATATAATGGCGATTTTCCAAAACCATAATGATTAAGGGCACCATGCCCAAAACGTATCAGACCTTACTGTCTAGCAGCCTTTTGTAATAAACCACCGTTTATTAGCCTACAGTGCCACCTGGTTTGTGATTATAATTGTATAATATGATAATTGTTTTCCAAACTGAGTCCCAGTGGTGGGACACAATGAGATCCTGGGCCCCCATGGCCAGGTCTGCTTCCCATACAGTTTTGCCACTGGTGTGGTGACTCATGTTTTTAGTTTATGTTTTCTGTTAATTGCTTAATATAGAACTACAAGACACCACTTATTAATAATGATGGGATCCAGATTAATTTGTACATTCAGTTTCATGATGCATGATTTTGTTTAGAATTAACAGCATATCCTTTGATTATTCTTAGTAAGTATTTTGCTGAAGAAGCAAATTACTAGAGGGAATCACATAGAGCCACTCTAACAGCATGAAACCAAATTCACACATGGTAAAGGGCAAAAATGCAAAGCCACTAGTGCATCTGTCCCGTTTTGCTTTGCCTAAAAATTTGCGAAACTGCGAAAAATATGTGAAACGCATATGAAGTCAATGGGCATCCAAATAATTTTGACGCGTTACAATTTTGACACAAACGAAAATTTTTACACGCTTGACTATTTTGACGTGTGGCAATTTTTATGCAAGTGCCAATTTTGACACACTGATTTTTGCCGATTTTTCAAAAGTGAAATGCGAAAATGTACCGCAAATCCATGCCTGGCAAATAAATTCGCCCATCACTAAAAGTCACAATGATTTTTTTTACACAGACAGATGTAAGCTGCCAATTCGACCCTTCATACTAAGTTGACAGCTATATTTATGCTTGTGTATGGGGCCCTGAAATCGAACCAGATATCAATCAGACAGGTTTAAAAATCCCATCGGGGCTAGGACTACATCAGCTCATTGCATCTGAAAAACTGAAAAAAAAAACCCTTAAGGTCATTCACACACGTTTATTCTACTTTTTCAGCCATGTTTTGAAGAAATCTCCCTTAGCATTTAAGTACTGGCGAGGTCAACCTCACTTGTGGTAAAAACAAACTAGGCCACTCAGTTTACCTCACTCATATTTTCTGTGAGGTCCAAAGATTTCCACTTTTGATTCTTTGGTTGTCAGGGAGCCGGGATGCTCCCACCAGGGAGGTTGTCAGGATCAAGGAGGAAGCCCACAAGGGAGTCAAGGTCGCGGTGTCCAAAAGGGGTAAACCAGAAGAATAATCAAAGTCCAGGCGAGGGTTCAAGGGCAGGCAGAATAATCAGCAAAGTCAAAAGTCCAGGCAAGAGGTCGGCAACAAACAGGAACAAGATTAGTCTCAAAATAGCAGACAGGAAACCCAGGAAACAAACAGAAACGAATCCTATACTTGGGCGCCATTCTGGCGTCTTGGTAAGGCTTTTATATTTGAATTTGTCGCCAAAGTGACGTCATCGGCGTCCTTGCGCTGACGTCATCGCGCCAGCACCGCTACCCACATGGCGGCAATGGGCGACGCCATTTTGGGAGCGACGCCGGCAGGGGAGGACGCACCGCCCGGAGCTCCTAGAACTGCTCCGGGCGGCGATCGTGACATTGGTAAAACATTGGATTCCTATTGTTCAGGTTGCACATGTTTTTAATGTAAAGTGTAATGTAACACTATACCCCTAACTGTAAAGTGAGCGGTGATACTTAATATAATATGTTAAGTCTTGTTAAAAAAATAAACAGTTTTGATCAGACCAAAAAATTTATAAAAATATGAACATTTTTATTTATCTAAGCATCTCTCAGCCAACGCGTTTCGTGTCCCTGGGACACAATCATAGGCTTTTGACTAAGTGTCCCAGTGACACGAAATGCATTAGGCGAGAGATGCTTATATAAATAAAAATTTTCATATTTCTATTAATTTTTTGGTCTGATCTATGCGTGACCTATCAGAGTGCCTTTCTCCAACTTTTTTGTTTATCTAGTTACAGATTGTCCGCTCCCTTGGGCTGAGGGCCTGGGGCAGAGCACCTGGGGCACCTATGTAATTCGGTGAGTGACTTCATTGGTGAAGCTTTGATGCTTAAATATGTATTTGGCTTGCAGTATTGCTCAGCTGTAGGCCCACAGTAGAGAGTTGATACTCATCAGCAGGGCCGCCATCAGGGGGGGACAGGGGGGACAAGTGTCTCGGGCCCGGGCATGAAGGGGGCCCCGGCAGTGCTGCAGTTTTGAAAAGAGCCGGGCCCCTCTTGCGAGCACTGAAGCCGTGCGTGCGGCCAGCCGAAGGACCCGAAAAGACCAATGTGTGAATTTTTTTTTTTAATCCCCTGGCCACCAATGTATTATTTTAATATTCTATATGCCCCTGCCACTAATGTTTTTTTTTTTTTTTTTTTTTTAAATTTTGGGGCCCCAATTTTTTTTTAACTTGTAAAGGGGGCCCTGGCACCAAAGTTTTTTTTAAAAATATTTTTTGGGGCCCCAATTTTTTTTTAACTTGTAAGGGGGGCCCTGGCGCCAATGTTTTTTTTTAACTTATAAGGGGGCCCCGACCATAAATAGCTTTTTAGAACTTGTGTGTGTGTGGGGGGTTACTTTTATAGTGCTGATGTCTGTGTGGTATTTGGATGGGATGGAGTGGGGCTTGGGTGGAGTGGGCGGGATCTGGGGTGGGGTTTGGGCGCTAGAGTGGAAAATTTTGTTGTACGGTGCCCCGTGATTTCTAATGGTGGCCCTGCTCATCAGCATTTACAGTACATTGCTTCCAGCCAAGTCATGGGCTCCACACATTTCCTAATGCAACCATTTGCAGGATTGGATTGGCAGAGCACCAGAGTAATTCCTGATGGGCCCAGGCCCTAAAAATTAGACAGCAAACTGGGCTGCTCTTGCTGGGGAGGGGGGTTGTTACCCTTAGGCTAATGCCATACACAGGGCAGCCATCAGAAAGCTTGAGGCCCTGTACAACAAAAAATTTTGGGTCCCCTGGGCCCTTCCCACCACAGGCCCCGTCCTAAACCTCTCACCACAGTAAGAAAACCACACAAACATGGAGGGCCTGGGAGCTAAAAAAACCATTGGTGGCCAGGGTCTCCCCTACAAGTTAAGAAAAAATTGTGGGTCAGGGCCCCAATAAAAGTTTCAAAAACTTCACTGGGGGGGGCCCTTACAAGTTAAAATACAATTGGTGGTCAGGGGCCCCATGGAAAATTTAAAAAAAAAAAACCCATTGGTTGCAAGGGGCCTATAGAGGATTAAAATAATACATTGGTGGCCAGCAGTTTAATAAAATTAAAAAAACAAAACACATTGGTGTTCAGTGGAACTTACCTTAAGTTCTTCTTCCTTGTCTTTTTTCTTCGGTTCCTTTCAGGGCTTCTCGTGGCTTCAGCTCCAGCTCCTTTTGTGACTTCGGGTCTTTTCGCGTCTTCAGGGCTTCAGCTTCTTTCATGCTGTTAAAGGGGCCTGGCTAATTCAGAAAGTAAAAGCCCCCCTTTAGGCCCAGTTTTTTGGAAATCGTTCTGGTAAAATATAAACGTTGCAGATAGGAAGTGATGAATAAAGCATGATATAACATATGCTCTTGGCTCAAGGTGCTAAATACTGGGCTAGAAATGTTGTTCTATGTCAAATGATGCATAACGTTATAAAACTGTTCCTTGGCAGCACTGAAAATCTCTCATGTATGTATGTGTGTGGATACAGAACAAGATGTTACAATATACATAATCGACAGTGTTAGCTACAGGAACGAGATTCCTCCCTCCCACCGAATACATTTAAGATTACAATATTATGTATTATGCTGATAAAATTGCTGGCAAAAAGGTAATTCCCTTTAGAGAACTTTAAAGTGAATGAAAAAGAATGGGCCGACTCTAAATTACATTACACGAGTACTGGAGTCACCTGTGATCTGAATGTAGCCAAAATAATTCCCCAAAGGAGAACACCTGAGCAAGGCTGCAGCAGCCACGGTCACATGAAGCCGCACTATGCAGACACATTCACCACCACTTTGTGGAACGTGGTTAAAATACTATAGTGCTGAGCTGTGAATATAAAGGGGAAGCGCAGGAAGATAAAATACTATAACAAAGGCTTCCGTGCGCCAGTGCAATACTGGAAGGTGAAAATAGAATCAGACACCTATTTTCAATAGGCACACTCTTCTGTGCGTAATTACGCGCAGGGCGTGCTGCAGTTCTACAAAGGCGATCTATGCCTATTACACTCATACACATATGTGTGTGTGTATTAAAGTTTACGTGTAACCCAAACGAACCTGTGGTTCCTCAACTTCTGCAAAACATAACATAAAGCTTCTGGCACAGGATGCTGGGAGTTGTAGTGCAGCAAAAGTTGAAGTGGCAAAGGTTGAAGCTCTACCAAGGCAAGTACTCTACACAGAGCAGTTTGCAAGCAGAGGAAAAGGGGTTAAGCGTGCTTTTCCTCCCCAGTTTCAGATTACAATGAGAAGACTCTTGTTTCCCAGCAGGGTCCTGCTTCCATTCCACTATATACGCCTTCAGATCTCTCTGACAGTTTGCTCTATGTACGTGCAAATAGCATAGAGACCCCGCAAAACATTCAATGAACCTGAATGCATTTTGCAAAGTAATTCAGCTGTAAAAGAGTGGGATGATCATTGACAGGGGGAGCAAGCTTTAATGTTTTCAGGGCGTTTGCTGTGGGTGCTAATAGTAAGGTTTCAGTTGCGGGTGGCTTAGAGTGTCAGTAGAAAGTAAGCTGGGGCAAAGAACTTGCTGAGATGTAGTAACGCTGAACTTTCACTACTACATGGGTGCACGGGACATGGGAATGAGTGAATGAATCATGGACATTTGCCTGAAGGAGACTTCTCATTTGCGATTTAGATTGCACCACATCTGGGACCTCTAGAAGAGACTGTCTTGAAACATGTCCTAGCCATGACTGGCATTGACCTACGATAGATTTGCTTCCACTGCTGATTAAGTTGAGGACTTCAGGGGCTTGGTGAATTTAAAGGGAAGCTGCGAAGGACTCCCACCCCTTGAGAAAATGTTTGTGGACACCTATCTCCTTAGGCTGCTCGTGGTGCTGTTTTGGAGTTTCCATGCTACGTGCGCCTTGCCTGGAAACCATGTCCACTCCAGCTTCATATACAGAAGACTGCGGAATCATGAGAGAAAGGAGATCCAAAGGGAGATTCTGTCTATTTTGGGTTTACCCCACAGACCCAGGCCATTCTCCCCAGGGAAACAAGCCTCTTCAGCACCCCTGTTCATGCTGGATTTGTACAATGCTATGACTAAGGAGGATGACCATGGCATGTTGGGGTACACAATAAGTGGGGCAATGCTGGAGAGTAGGGGGCTGAGAAAGGGCTATCCTGTCCTTGCCAACGGGTATTCACGAAAAGCCCAGGCTTATCGGAACCCTCCACTTGCCACCCAGCGCCCACCTTTAGCCAGCCTCCATGACTCCAACTTTCTCATCGATGCGGACATGGTCATGAGCTTCGTTAACCTAGGTAGGTCTGATCATTGCTAATATTTCAGAAACCTGTGGTTTGTTCTTTTTCACTCGCAGTAAAGAAGATCTGAAAGATAAGCTTTAGGGGAGAAATGAGTGTTTGTGAGATGGAGAGAGAGTCTAACTGTTCTTAATGTCTTTTAGAGGTGTCATCCACCCAATAAATATTATTTTTGTACAATAACAAAAAATTAAGAAACTTTTCAATACACATGAATTAAAAATGTTCAATGGGTTCGAAGTGTTTTGCATGCATTAAAATCGGAATCTATCTGATGTTTACATTCTGCGCGCTACTGGTTTTTATGCCTGAAACTATGCAGCAGAATTCAGCTGAGCAGACCTGGAGAAGAACTGACTTCTGCTACATCTTTTTAAAAACCGAAAACGTTTAACCAACATAGTGCCCAACATAGTGCTGCTTGGAGTTATGATTTCTTTCATTATGCCAAAAACGCCAGTTTTGGGTTGGAGATATAGTTAGTGCAAGAGGTACACGATTTAGTTATCTTCTTCTTATACATTCATCCAACTGTATTCCCCTATGTGTCTAAATGAGCCATGTTTTTGTTTAGGTAAAACATGTAATATCCAGTGAGTGATAGGATCTTGATACTACAATCATGTTAACTTTGGGAGCCAGCTTTTTCAGTTACGTTGTGTGTTTCAGTGCAATACAATATCTTTCCCAAGATAACACTGCGCACCCTCTTTCAGCACTTGACTGCTCCATGTGTATTTGGGAGATATTATCTGGCTGCTTTTAGGGGTCGCTCATTTAAGGACTGACGGATTAGCTATATTATATTGCCAAATCACCAGAAATCCATTTTTTTTAAATCGAAACAGCGAGGTTGCTACATCAGACTGAAACTGCATTTGACAGGTCACATATTGTACTGATCAGAGCCCCTTTGCCTTGTTTTAGATTGTAGCCTTCAGCACATGTGTTCCTTAGTACAGTACTTGGTTACAATATTTAGAACTTAGGTACAGTAAAGGCTGCTGCGTTATTAATCCTATTGGTTTTATTTGTTTGATCGATTTTGTTGCTTAAGAACAATTGCTTACCCAGTGTTTTGTAAGGAGTGATGTAACAATGTGACTGTTGATAACGATGCAACAATGTGTATGTTGTCTAAACCGTTTGTCTCGATTCCCTGTAGTGGTAATGACCTCACTGCAAAGCCTATGCTCTATACACCTCCGTACAGGGGCCGTGTAGGCACAAGTCCTTTAGTGCAGCCTGCGGTTCTTACCTACAGAGAACATACAACAAAATCAAGAGTCAGTCTTACAAATCCTTAGTTCACATTCTCATAATTCTCATAATTCTCATAATTACCATAATGCTTATCTAATATATCTGCCTCAAATAAGTGTATTATGAACCTATAAAGGGAGTAGTTGTAGTAATAATTACACTAATAATTATAATTATTATTTATAATAGGCAGCACTGTACCGACAACCTAATTAAGGGAATTCCCTTGATTAACATTGATGACATGCAAGAAATGTGCAGGGTAACTGCTTTTGATGTTGTAATTCTTACTTTTAATAAGTCGATTATCAAACTATTGCTACCTATTTTAAACTAATGGGCGTCATTTGAGCATAAATAAAGAGTCTATGAACTAAAAACTTATATATTTAGCAGTGCTAAAATACTGAATAATACATGCTAATATTGAGCCTATTTACACACAACAATATTTAAACAAAAGGCAAAATGTAAAGGATACATTAAAAGAATTTATAATTTATGAAAATGTTTGAAGCCCTTCTGGATATAAAAGTATTGTACAAAGAGCCGCCATTGCAGCCAATGCTGATTCCACTGTCCATGGGGAATGGGAATACATAGAAGTTGTTCTTAATGGCAGCTCCTGGGTCGGACTTTGGTGGAAGCAAGGAAGGAAATAATTAGTTGCAACCGGGCAGGATTAGAGCAGGCACTTGACCTCCAGAGCGCAATTCTCTGCCAATAATATTGTGACATAAGACAACACAGATTCCATGAACCTTAAACAGAACCAGATATTGAAAACAAAAGGTGCCGTTGTATTCCGACTTCTTCAGAGCCCCCCTCAGTCAAAATCAAATCTGAACTTCTCACCTTTTTAAAAAAAGTCCATAAACAACGCTTTGACTGAAACAAAAAGGAGGCAGCAACAAGTTAGTGACATATATTCCTACATGATGCTTTAGTACTCTAATGGTAGTGACATATTCCTACAAGGTAAAGTCTGACAAACTTAAGTGGCATTTATTTAAGCATGATATAATGTGTAATAATTGTGTCTACTTACAGGCTGCACAATCAATTTAAGAAAATAAACTGCTACCAAATAACAAGGTCTATCATGTATCCAGGGGCGTAACTATAGAGGAAGCAGACCCTGCGGCTGCAGGGGGGCCGAGGAGGTATAGGGGCCCCATGAGGCCCTAATTCATATACAATTTCAATAAATATTGGAGAACAAGTCAACATCTAAACATTTTGGGGGCCTGAAAAATAATTTGCTGTGGGGCCCAGTAATATCTAGTGACGCCACTGCATGTATCTGTCTGTCCAGTTATTATCTAATCTTCCATCTATACATCATTTATAATTGAGCATGAGTATAGTAGCAGTGTATAACTGCAAATAACTAAATTAGCTCGTTTTTGATTACTAAATTGAAATTAGGAAGGGTTATTGTTTTAGAACGAAGCAAGGAAGAATAACTACAGGTAGGGGAAAGGCAGGTAGAAATGCAGTTGATTCAGCACATGGAAAGCAAACGTCTCTGCTGATATCTTTTACATGGATTGGGGAATTTGCGCTAATATAGGGCTTTTTTCCAGACCTCGGGGGCTCATTTATCAACACTGGGCAAATTTGCCCATGGGCAGTTGCCTATAGCAACCTATCAGTGTTTAGCTTTTTAAAGCCAGCTGCAAGTAAAACAATAAATGCAGCAATTTGATTGGTTGACATGGGTTACTGCCCATGGGCAAATTTGCCCAGTGTTCATAAATGAGACCCGTCTTTTGTTTGTTATGCAATAGATTTTTCTGCATCCAGAACTGAAGAGGGGAAAGCCCTCTTTCAGAGTGGAGAACAATTTTCTAATACCAAGGACAGTCACTTTATAGTCACCGTTCTTAAGTACAATATAGGCAATAAAAATGGTCAATGAAAAGAATAAAAATGACATGCTGCTTGAACCGAACGGGAAGAATGGGAATGGGAAGACGTGAGTGGTTCTGATCTATTAAGAGAGTATATTGCTCTGATTTCAATACGTTAACATAAATACGCCCAAGAGCTTATAGCCTTTTATAAAAGACCTCTCTATCTTTCCAATTCTGAATGGGCTTTTCCTTCACTAATAGTTTTTCGAAATAGACGGCGGGGAGTGATGGGAGTTGTAGTTTAGTAACAGAGTTGCAGACTAATCACAGTTTAATGATACAGTCAGTCAATGAACATGAATGAATGGATAAAAGTTGTGAGGTGATGGCTGAAACATCTTCACTGTAATATTTGGACATGATGAGAAGATGTGAAGAGGAGGAATTAGTTCTCGTAAGGAAAGGGTTCAGGAGAGAGCAGTTGTGACAAGCACAGATTTGACTTGATTCCTCCCATCACATTCTTACTTTTAATTAAAACACATTACTAGCAGGTTTCTCAGCTGAAAAACAAGACGCCCAAGCTACAAAGAGGGACAGAAGGAATGATCTGACTTTCTTATTTTGATGTGATGGAGCCGCCGCCCAGTCCAGGAGCTACAATTTGGAATTTATCCATCAGGATTTGGATTAAGCCCCAAGCAGGAGAAAATGAACAGTTTATGAAGTGGCAGTGAGGCTCCCCTGGGTTTGCCCTGCTTGGGATTCTGCCATTTGGGATATTTCCCACACTCCCAGGCCCGGACTGGCAATCTGTGGGTTCTGGCAAATGCCAGAGGGTCTGCTGTAAGTTGCCATAGACAGGCACTATTTATTGGGCAGGTGAGGTGCTGTTTGGGCCTCTGTGTAGCTTAAATGCCAGGGCCTATTTTGAATCTCAGTCCAGACCTGCACACTCCTGCCTTCTCTTATAAACCCATTTGTTCTTCTCTACCTATAAAGCATTTTATTGCTCGCCCATATAAGATGGCCATAGGCAAGCGAGCAGAGGTAGTTCAGGTCGATGGCGACGGTATTTGCTCACGCGACCCCCAAGAAATGCCACAGCCAGGGGGTCGACGCCACTGTTAACATACTTTATAAGAAATAACTAACGTTTTGGATCTTTATTCCATAAAAAAATATAGCAGCATATTTTGACAGTCACAGGATTTCGACTGCTTTGCGGCCTGGTCTGTATGAGCACCTCACAGGCACAGCACAAATGCCCTCCTTGTCCTTAGAAGGCCTGGCATATTTTCCCTTAGTAACAATCCCAATTCAATAACACTGACTGAGCCGTGGGAAAGCTCTTGCTGCTGTTAATGGAAGTGGCGGCGTGGGTGCCAGGATCGGCCATGATGAGGAGAGGCCTGAAGGGAACAAGAGGCGCCATTGTTCTCTCTGTATTTTTGAATGACTCACGCTGCCCTCATACATTATATTTTATTAGTCATGACGTAGGGTTTCCCCATTTGCTGATTTAATAAAATAAAACACAGGACAGGAAAATGCAGGAAAAGTTGCCGTACTGTGTTAGCCAGTAAAAATGTTGCAGGACAACCCTTTTGAAAAAAAATAAATAAAAAAAGTGGTATAAAGGTGATACCTTTATTGGCTAACTAATATAATCATAGCAAGCTTTCAGAACATTTAAGTTCCTTTTTCAGGCTGATTAAAATGCACCTTACCATACTGGAAATGAAAGAACCAAGTTATTTAACAAGATTATCTCTTCGAAAGATTAATGGTTATTCCAACCGGAGCCAAATTTTTATTCCCATGAAAGGTAATGAATGGCTGGAACTGGAGCGGGACACCGTTTACATTGTCCTTTAACTTTCTGCAGGGGAGGGGGTAACTTCTAGAATAAGTTTGTTAAATTGTGTTTCCTTCAGCTTCCAGCTTACCCTTTGCCTCTTTCTATTTCTGAGGTGAATGATGTGTTTAATATCCTGTGTCATACAAAAGTATAAGTACTTCATGGGATTATGCAATATGGCCGACATGGCTGGACAGGCACCTAAACCGTTTCAGTACCTATGGGTCAACAACCAATGAATTTATTCATTATTACCTATTTAATAATAAACTACACATATTAAATTAGTCTTGTGCCATGCCATGTGTTGAACTACTAATTCTCAATAGGCACTGATAGCCTTCCTCCGTCACAGGTTGCCCATCCCTGTTTGCTGGTTTCTCAGGTAATTGGGAATATTGCTTAATTTGCTGCCTCAAGATGACTACATCAATAAAGCCTAGAGCTGGCACATTGCTGCAATTTATTTCCCCCAGTAATTTAATCCAAAGGGAAAGTCTTTGGAAATTTTTGTTAAATGGATCATTATGGTATAAACAGACAGATGATACTTGGAAAATTAATTCTCTTCAATGGAGAATAGACTTACCTTACTCACCTATAGACCAAGATTTATTAAATAGCAATTACCACTTGTTTAGAACTATAAATTGTCGGTTATTAACTCTGGGATAGTAACTCCCAATTTACTGATGTTTTTGGTCTTAAATAGGTGCTTGAACTTTTTAAGTTTCCCTTATACTGTTCTTTTTGCTAAAATAAGCATTTTAGCAAAATGGACCCTTAACAAATTATTTAATGTTATTTAAACGTGGTTTTTAGTATAAGAGTGTAATTACTTAGTCCACAGCATTCACTGCATTGGATAACAATTCATACTATGAAAATAAGGAAGGGAGAGGCAGGGCATGCATAGTGGAACTAGAAACTTGCGCTAGCCCTTACTGGACATAAGTCGAGCAGGTCAATGACTTGACAAAAACAAAGTCCACTGGAGAGCAAAGCAAGTGCAACTTGTGTATAGTTTTTATAGATGCATAGCACTATATGTTTTGTACCCCATAGGTTCTTCTTCTGGTTCAGTTTTTTTAAATGGCCCCTATTGCCAAAATGTTGACCAATCAGAACTATCTATCATTGTAGCTACACCTTTTGCTTCCTGGACATGTGTTGGCAACTTTCATTATTCCTGCAGGAGAAAATAATATTAGTCTATGAGGTAGAGTACTGCATTGGGTCAGGTGCAACCCGCAAGGTTTTCAGGTTTTGGGCAGAAAGACATCTGTCCCCTGATAATAGGGGCTGTCTCCAGGTACTCTCAGGGCCAGATTAACATAGTGGGCACCCCTAGGCCCGCTGCCATTTGTCACCCCCCATTCCCTCCCCTGTTTTCATTGTGGGGGCCGAAGCAATGGGGAATGGCACAGTGGAAATTTAAAAAACTGTCTTATCTCCTGTACATCCCCTGTGTTTTTGAACCAATTTGGGTGTGATTGGACAGCACTGGGACACCTAAAATCCTGCCGTCCTAGGCCTGTCGAGGGCCAATGGATCTGGGTTCGGCTCTTGCCTAGAGGGTCTGGGTTGGGCACGAGTCTGCCCAACTGGACCCGTACAGGACTCTACCATGATGCTTGTCACATAGGTATCACGACATCGCCGGAAAAATTAGTAGTTGCTAATATTTATGTGTGATATAAGCCTAAGGGAAAGGCACTGACCAGAAAATCATGATATCTAAGCTGGAGGCAATTTTGAACACCTGACAGATAGATAATGCTTTCAAAGGAAGTTCAGTTTACAAATAACTTTAACTAAAATTATGTAACATTAGGCCAAGCAGACTGGGTGCCTTAGGGAGCTAGCATACGGGCAGATTCAAGGAGATTTAGTCGCCTGGTGACTAATCGCCTCTTCTGCGAAAAGCCCCGAAAGCCAGGACCAATGCACTCGCGGCTCTTCGGTTTCTGAAGTCGCACAAAGTTTCCTTGAATCTGCTGTGTGCTAAAGCCCTCAGGAAACCCCCACTGTGCATGCGCATGGGCACTCACTCATGCCAACAGTGACCGACTGCGATGTTTGCGCATGCACAAATGCTTACTACCCTGAAATGTTGCACATCTGCAATAAACATGTAAGGGGTTGTCCCTGCTTGTAACTGTTTGTGTGCCAGCATTCACTTATCTAGGAAGGAGGAGAGTGACAGGGAGGGTAAACAACAGGGAGGGAAGGGAGGGGGTAAGCAGAAGACCCAGAACGTACCTGCCCAGTGCCCCCCATTGTTGCGCCCTAGGCAGTTGCCTCTTCTTCTTACCCCTATTTCCGGAACTTGGGAAAGCTGCTTAGAATTATATTTTCTTTTGTTTGGTAAAAATTTATTATTCAGGCATAGAATTAATTTGTCTGTGCCAGCACTATTTCAGTTGAAAGCTATTTTCTCTGTTTCTGGGATTCAGAGGCAATCCTGTATGAGTAGACACTAAACTGAAGGCGCATAGGTTGGATTCCGTTGTGGATAGAAACGCTAAGTGAAAGAGCTGTGTAAAATCTTCTTTTATTAAATCTTCATTAAAAGCACCAAAAACTGGACAAGCATAGCAGGGGAGTGCATGGCTCAACGCATTTCGTGACTACAACGGTCACTTCATCAGAAGCCCTGTATGAGTAGCAAGACATGTAAATAACTCCTTTTTCCAGTTCAGTTGGTTTCAGATAGATCACCAGAAATAAAGACTTTTTCCTATTACTTTCTATTTTCTATTTGCAATAGTTTTTCTAATATTGAAGTGTAAAGTTCAATTTTTCACCTTCTAAAGCAGCTCTGGGGGGTTGCCAACTCTTTAAACAGTTCTAAATTGACATTTAGTTGATACATTTATTATCTTTGTCCCTGCTGTGCAGAATCCCTGAGTTTCATTAAAGGGGTGGCTCACCTTCAAACAACTAGTTGTTTTCAGATAGATCACCAGAAATAACGACTTTTTCCAATGACTTTCCATTTTCTACGTGTCACAGTTTTTCTAATATTGAAGTGTAAAGTGTCATTTTTCACCTTCTGAAGCCGCACTGGGAGGGGGGGTCGCCGACCCTGTAAACTGTTCTAAATGGATACATTTAGTTAATAAATTTCTTATCTTTGTCCCTGGTGAGCTGAATCTGAGTTTCATTACAGGCAGCTGTTAGAATCGATACAATAGTTGCTAATACTCCAGAGATGCTGCTGAGAAATGTATCAACCAAATGTTGCAAAATTGTAACCGTTGAGAATCTGCACCTGAATTACTGAGCTGTCAGACTCAAACACCGGAGGACAGGGACATTAAACTTTAAACTTAGATTTTGGAAAAACAGTTAAAAATAAATAATGGAAAGTAATTGAAAAAAGTCTTTATTTCTGGTGAACAATCTGCAAACAACTCAATTGAAAAAAGTGTTTGGAAGGTGAATAACCCCTTTAAAGGCAGCTGTCAGAATTGATACAATAGTTGCTAATGTTCCTCAGATGCTGCTGAGAAATGTATCAACTAAATGTATCAACTAAATGTATTAAATAAATGTAGCAAACAGTTCAGATGCTCCTGGATCACTGAGCTGCCAGACTGAAACACCAGAGACAGGAGTATTAAAATATAAACTGAAAACAACTCAACTAAAAAAAGTATTTGGAAGGCAAACAACCCCTTTAATATAACATGTTGAAAATGAAATGTTATTCTTTTAATCATAAGAACAATGTATTTTGCTAAGGTTTTGCTGTCTTAAAGTACTAATTGAGAATTGTTTCCCCCAATTAATTCTCATTCTCTCCCCCAGTAAGCAGGTTAATTTGTTTAAATGGAGATAATAAGCTCTGTATAAACAAACTTTACTAACTGAGACCATGTTGGCATGTACCTGTTGTTTATTGTTCATATTTTACAATGAAAACTTTTGGTTACCTCAAAACACCATAACATTTGGTTTGTCCTTTTTAAATTAAAAGGGTTACTTTACTTCAGTCAGAAAAAAACTGATTTTTGCACAATGAAAGAAAAAGTAGCTATAAGAACCCAATCAGTATGTTAATTAAAAAAAACAATATTATTAAAGTTATTTCTAAGGACATTGGCACACCAAATTGTTTCTCCATCTGCACAGAAAAAGCTGATCCAAGTTGATCCACTCCCATTTGCTCCTTGCTGTAAGTGCACTAATAGATATGGCTGTGGTCTTTGTGCATTGAACACAGGCAAGTATCCAGTGATCAATTTGTACATTCACTCTGCAAACATAATTTATTCACTTATTAAGATTAAGGCCTAGTTGAGCTGATCTGAACAGATGACCCACAGTTATTTCATGGTTTGGTTGTGTCCACACAGACACTGATGGCACTGATTTAAATGCCTGACCATATTATTGCATGTATGGTTGGCTTGTAATTGAATGGTTGGGTATGTATGAATGAGTATGTAGGGAATATATAAAAAAATGAGATTGCTCCCTAAAAATGAATCATGCCTATCTTCTTTTTTTTTAAAGAGCCCATCATTACATAAAATTAGTTTGTACCATTTTGTGTAATATGACTTGATACGTTTCCTCTTTTTCTATTGCTAGTTTTAGAGCTTTGTTGGGGGTTCCTTCTATTATGCAAGTTATTTTCCTTTGAGTGCTTTCTTAAATGGACATGATGCTCAAACTTTGCTATGTGACTTGTTCTAACTCATAGTGCCTAAACTGAATTAAAGATAAAATGGCTGTTATTGTTCCTTTAATCCCTGATTTATAGCCATCAATGCAGATGGCAATTCAATTATCCCCCATGTCATTCAAGTACAGTTTTGATGCTGTAGAAAGCCTGACCTTGGCCTTAGGGTGCAAGGGCAAAACAAGGACCATTTATTCCCTCCAATATGTATTAGCCCACATTCCATCCATGGTTACCAACCTACGTTAACCACAGTTTGTATCACAATGCCCCCAAGCTAACTTCCAACTTTGAGAGGCTAGTGTCGACCAGGTAAAGTCTGGAGGACATACAATAACTGAGGAAGTACAGGTGAAATATGTTTTCCTGATGCTCTGGGGTAGTAGTTATTCTGTAGCTAAGTAGTATGTCTTTTACAATTATTCAACAGGATTCCACTGTATCCAAGTGCTGACACTGCAATTTCAAGAACAGAAATACTCACTTATAATGCAGTGCTTATTCAGAATATAATTTTAACAGACTAGTTTACTATATACAGTAAGTACAAAGGGACACTCAATAGTCACACCAGATCTATGGCTAAATCTTCTAAAAGCTTTTTTCATATGATCTGGTAACCTAAATACAATGCAAGGGCTTCACTAACTTTAATGCAGATCAGTAGATATCATTACACTGTGAATATATATATTAGTACCATATACTTTAAAAATTCACAAAAGCTTTTCTGGAATAATATCTCAAATATTATGTGTGTTAGATGGGTACTCACAAGCATTTAGCTTTAAAACACAATCATTAAAGAGACCAAAGTGGGGCTGGCAGGTGTTGTTTCATGCTAGTAGAGACAAGGCATGCAGAGCAAGTGTTGGGCATCTTACTAAAGGAGGGGCAGTCAGACTTATCTGAAAGATATGATTGTGGGGGTTTTAACTTGTAATGTAATGACCTTCTGTACCTTTGGGATGTATAGTTGTCATATGACTGGTATATACAGCTACTGTTTGTTTTAGTGCCTAGCTACAAACATCACTATCTTAGGGGCATTCCACATGATTGTATGCTGGTATTCTTGCTGTGAACTAAAGCTACAGAAGCTCAGATGTGATTTACCCTCATTCACAAGAGAGATACTGCTGCTAATCATATAATCTAACTATGGCTCTTAAATTACATAAGCCACATAGATAAAGGGCTAGTTTTGATAACCATTTCAATAATAAATCACAAAATTCGAATTTTACCACAATTCAGATTTCTATTTTGTCTCAAATCATATTTATAAAAATCTATGATTTGTGTGAAAACCACAAAAAACTTTAATACAAAACTGTGAAAAGTGAAAGCTGTCGAGGTTCCATGGAAGTCATTGGGAGCTGCTCTGATCCTATTGAACCATATTTAATACATTTGGACTTATAAAGGTGTAACAGGTGGATGGTCAGGGTCTGCCTTAACCTTCCTTGGGTTACTATACACTGGTTCCTGAACCCGGGCAAGGGGTCCAACTCCCAGCAACTGCCGGTAGGCAGTGGCATAACTACCGGGGTAGCAGGGGGTGCGATTGGGCCAGTGCCCGCACCCCCTCAGGGCCCCCCCGGCAGCTCATGCGCCACGATTCCCGGGCGGTACCGGGTGTACACAGGGGGGCAGGGGGCCTGGCAGCGCGTCCCGCACCAGGGCCCGCCCCCCTCTAGTTATGCCACTGCCGGTAGGCACATTATAATTAGACTCTTTATCTTAAGGTGGGGTCCCTGCTTCTTCCATGGTATATAGGAAGGGATTATCACTCTGGTAAAACAGCAGAACAATTTATTGAACTGGTGGTACACTTCTTAATGGTCAATCACATGTTCAAGATTTATGCTCAGATGATACACTCCACAAACAAGTAGTGGCAGCAGGTCATCTACACAAATACTGTATACTCACTGTTACTGTCTGATCCTTTGTTAGTTGAGAATTGAGTTGCTTCGGCTGCCTTTGGTGCACCATCCCCATTGAAGGTGAATCTCGCAGCTGGTCTTATGCTCCAAGGAGATCTCTATCCCTGAGCCTGACAACTTGAGTCCCTAACCTGGCGGCCTTGTCACCGCAGGGTGCTAACCCTTCACTAAACTCCTTGGGGCATATTTATCAAAGAATGAAGTTAGAGATCACCACAGTCCACGAGCATGAAATACTGCCTCTCTCTATTCATTTCTATGGGATTTTAAAGGCGTATTTATCAAACAGTGAACTTTCACTTTCACCATGTGATAAATACGCCTTTAAAAATCCCATAGAAACGAATGGAGAGAGGCGGTATTTCACTCTAGTCGACTGTGGTGATCTCTAACTTCTGATAAATATACCCCATTGTTGGAGCCTTAGCTGCTCACTAACTTTCCTGAACCTATCTGTCACTCCTATAGCAACGTGACACTTGCTTGCTCCTATACTGAGGTCTACCTCCACCTCAGGCCCTCCCAGCCACACACCACCTCCTCCAGCGAGTGGTGCACCAGAAAGAGAGGCCGAACACATGGCAGTATCCATTTTTATAACCTCTGGGGAACTACTCCCCCCTCCCCTCTGGCCAACTAAATACTTGGTGTAAAAAATAACTTACCCTTTTATAAAATATAATAAAATATAATCTACTGGCCAGTCACTCAACTGCCAGTACAATACTTTCACGTAGGAAAAATTAAACCGATTCCCTTCTAAAACTGAGGACCCAATCTAGGTGTCTAAATTTTGTCCAGGAGACCAAAGGACCTAGAGGTTAGCAAAACCTTTACCCTCCTACATAGGTTTTCTGATTTTTTTCCCCTTTTTGAAATGTCTGAAATTTTAAAATTTTTAGAGGTTATAGAGGTTTTCAAATTTTTTTAGTGCATTGATCAGCATTTTTTTTTCTGTTAGTACTTTTTATATTTGGTTCTTTTAGTTACTTACATGGCATTTATGGTTGTAGAGAATATTGGGGGAATGTAATAAAAGTCACAAAGAGCAGGGCCCCCATACCCCTCCAAGGGCCCCCTCTCCAGGCGCAACCCCCCGTCCCTCTCCTGCCCCGCTTGCCGGGGCGTACCATCTCATCTTGATGCGATTGGGTGGAGGGGGAGGAGGTCAGACTTTGTGGAGGAGGTCAGGCAGACAGGCACTGTGGAAGTAGGTCTGGGGCCCACCAGGTTCTTTCCTGGCGTCCCATCAGCCCAGTCCGAGGCTGATTTCGACCTTTAATAAAAATGCCTCTCTGTGCCAAGGCTTACCTAAGTGCACAAAACATGACTCACGCACAATAAACCATCTTTTCTACCTCATCTAGAACTATTTTGGGGATTTGACAGGGTTGAACTTGATAAGCTTATTTTTTCAGCCCTATGCCTTCCTCCTTCCAGTCACAGCATTCCTCCTTGCAGGCAGATTTCAGTGCCAAAAAGCGAGAGTTTGCATGTCAAATGCAAGAATAGGGGTTGATTCTAGCATTTTGTGCACTTTTGATCTGTTTTATGAATACATTCTGAGGTGAAAACCAGATGTTAGTAGTGATTAAAAAGCAATTGACCATACCGCCCAAGGGCTGGGCATATACAGTAGCCTACTATCAAGAGCTGTGTATGTTTTGTCATTTTACAAACCTGGTAAATGTCTTTATAGAAATGCCATTTGTAAAGCAAAACAAGATTACATACTTTTGCATTAGTAATGGCAAGTTATTTATTAAAGGGCAAAATAGTAATATGAAAAACATATCACTGAACTATAACTGCAACTAGACATAATATTCCCCCTTATGCCCCTTTTGAGGGAGTAGGAGTTAGTAGGGGTGGGGGGGGGGTTCTCATAGCAGCTCTATTGCAGAATGTGTTAAAGACTTAAATCTTTATTTCATTCCTCACCATTAAGCCATTCACTGTTATTTGGATTTCCATACCCTGAGCATAGTAGTGAAGTCAACATTTTTGTGAACATTTAATTGTATTTATTTTTTATGCCAAGTAGCTTAGTCTTCCTAATTGATGTTTATTTGTGTTACAAAGTGAAAAGTAAGAGCAAACTAAGTTATACTTACAAGTAATTTTCAAATTTAATAAAAGCCAGCTTTACTGCTAACAGAAATAATCAACCAAAAAAAATGAATATATAAAATGTAAAAGAAAATGAATATACATAGTCCAGTAGGGGGAAATAGTAAAGTATATTCAAAAGCACTAATTAGGAATAAAATGTGGCCACTTAAGGAGTTGATACTATTGGTCTTTTTGCACTGATAACCAAATACATTAGCATTATATAATATTATGATGTACATTCTAGGAAGTTTAAGAGGGGTCTAGTTCTTTACCTCTGTTTTGTACACAGGCGGATCTACTTTTATGCACTCAATCCTGTAGCCAGGCCCAGGCCAGGCATCAGCCTGTGTGGGGCTACAAGGCGTGGATATTGGCATGGAAACTCATAAGTATGCATTTTTGCACCAATATCTGCTCTATGTAGCTCAACACAGACAGATGCCGGGCCTGTCAACAAAGCTACACTACTGAATGCTATGTGTGCCCTTGCCCTAAAAATTAAAGTTTATCATGTAGATTAATGTGGCCATACATTTTATAGATTGATTAAATAGGGCACATGCAGGGACATTTTCAGATGCAAAGAAACCCTTGTTTTTTTACTCATAATACAGCAGCCTCTGAATTTCATCATAATTACCAGGGTGCACTGTTGCATCTACCACAACTTACATGCAATGCGCCATCACATATGAAAATTAGGGGCCTGACTTTCAACCATCATCTGTCTTAATTTACTAAAAATTTGGAGTGAAAATTGTACATGCGGGAAAAGACTTTTTAAAATTCTCGCCTGAAAAACTTGAATTTATTGGACTATCGAATGAACATCGGAGTCAAAACAGCCCGAAACACTCGACGATGAAGGCAAAAAACATGTTCCAATTGTAAAAGGGACTTTTTGCCACTAATTCAAATTTTTAGTAGCTTTGGAGCATAATAAACTTTTATTTATTTTCCCTTCTAATAATTCAAATTTTTCCTCTTAAAAACTCAACCAGAAAAATGTGCGGGTTAATAAATAGGCCCACAGTGCCCATTACAATAAATTACATGCAAATTGTTGAACATTTTCTTGCATTTGTGTTGGAATTTGTTAAAGACAACATTAACATTAGAATCCCGTCAGCTGCAACTCACTGAGGGAACTTTGAACTTGATGGCAAGTCCAGACTGACACTAATTCCAGAATGAGTGAAACAGTGAACTTGCACATAATTTAGTAGAGCAGGCTGAAGGGGTGCATTGGCTTTGCTCAAGTTGCAAAGGAGGATGTATTAATGAAAATACCTTTCTGAATAGTGTCACTGCCATCTTAATTTTGTGTCCATTTGTGCACTTGCCAGTTTCTGCTTGTATTCATAAATGAGCCTTATTGTTCCTTATTGTGTACATTTTTATTATCAGCATTATCTGTATTTAGTGATGAAGCATTTCGCTTCGATGAAAAATTTTGCGAAATTCGAAATTCGCGAAAAGGCTAAAAATTTCTGAAACGGCCGGCGTCCCTTTTTTGGCAACATTTTTTTATGCCGGCGGCGAATTGCGCAAATTCGCCGTGAACTATCTGTATTCGTTTAATAAACTTTCCTTTGATGAAGGTTCAAACTGTGACCAATTTGTTATAACAAATGACTGAATACTGAAGCTTTTACTCACATAAGGACCTTTGAGAGTAGGTTTTCTAGTTTATAATTTGAATATGAACTATAAATATGTATACACTTCACTCTCTTCTATCATTGAAGTACACTGTTTGTTGTGTCTCCAGCTTCTTACAACCTCTGTAACCCTGACTTTCAAAGCCGACTCTTATCAGATGACTGTCTGACCCCTTTGTTAAATGTGTCTAATTGATTCCATCTGTCATTTTGTTTAGTGAATTGGTCAATGCTTGAATAACATTATTATCACTAATGCCAACATACTTTCAATTCTTATAAGCAAACACACTTAGAACTACTATGCGCTGAGAAGCTGGAAGCAAATAATTATACAGAACTATGCCATTGCCTGATGGAGGCCCCAGAGTAGCCATATATTATTCTAAGCAACATTGTGATGCACTTACTAATTTGTATCTGGGGATTTCGATAAATACACCTATTTAAATTTCTATGTTCTAGTTTATTTTGAAGGAAAATACATTCCTAGTCTGTTTAAAATTGGAGATTACATTTCAGGGAAGAATCAATATGGAACTATTTTAGAAATGCCTAATTAAAGGCCTAATAGGTGGCAGGCCACTAAGGCGACACATATGACTGTAGCAAGCACCTCAATGTTACGGTGGTCTCAAATCACTTAATTACAGTGACTGTATTTAGTGCCTTGTTCAGACCAGTTTATAAAGTGTTGCCATTGGCTAAATAATCCTTCTCTCTTCACCAACAGGCACTGCTGATTCCACTTTGAACTATTTCTTCTCACAAATTGTATATTAGAGAGGTAAAAAACAAAATCATAAGTCTCCCAAAGTTTATAAAGACAATCATTATTATAATTTTTGCTTCAGAAACGCAACTATAGTTTATATGAACAAGCTGCTGTATGGCCATGGGGGCAGCCATTCAAGCACAGGATACACAGTAGATAACAGATAAGTTCTGAAGTGTTACAAAACAGAGGTGCATCCGTCCATTCTACGGTTCTGAATTGTGCTCACATTGGCAACAGGGAATCATAGAGCTCCTGCCACCTTTGACCACCAGTGGCCATCATAAGTACATGTAGAGGACTTACACCTTAATGATCATGCACGGGTATAATTTTGATACCAAGCATTCCACCAAGCATCTCCCTTATGTTACTGTACCAACATTTTTAACTGTTTGTTTTGCTTTTCTACCTAAGGAAAGCGACTGAAACCTTCAATATTTTTTTTAATTTAACATTTTTTCTTGTTTTTTAGTCCTGTTATGTGCGATGGTTTGTTTGGCTATATTAGGACTAGGTTTAGGCAGGATAGGCATGTGCCTAGGAGGCAGTTGTTTGTGTGTGTGTGTGTGTGGGGGGGTGCTAGGCACATACCTCTTCTGTCTTCAGCCTTCCTAGGGTGCCCATCTGTCCAGGCTGCCTTTGCTTAGGGCACAATTTGCTATTGTAAGTAGTGGGTTACAATACTGCTTTTACTTGTACCCAGGCCGTCTGTCTATCATCGATATTGCTATTTGTATTGTGTATAAATAATAAACTGAACAACATTAGCAGGAAGGAAATGCAAATTAGGAACAGTGAAATGCACAGGCACTAGAGTGCATTTATAAAATATCTGGCATATGGCTTCTACTGTAATGGTGAGTCACATGTTTGTGCTTAACACTAGTTTGATACTCAGCACTTACGGTCCAAATAAATATTCACCTTGCTCTATATAAGAGATCCAGTAAAAAGAATACAACACACATAGTGAGACTACCCTACTCTCGAACACTCTTTGTACCATTGTACCTCTGAGAACAAGTTAGAAGGTAGGGTCATACACCTGAAATGTGGAGGCACACCGTTTCAAACTAAATGAATTTGGAAAAAGGGCCCATTTACTAAGCGGTTAGGCTCAACTGTAGGAATGTTAAGGGATACAACATCTTGGCTGTTAGAGCTCCAAGTACTAACGGACTTGTATAGCCCCTTAAATGCTGCTGATACACTCCACAGCCTTAGCCATGTTTAAAATAAGAAATGAATATTACTTATAAAATGTTGTTCGTAACATGTCTTTTGCTTTCAGTTATTCATTTTTAATTTAGTTATACTCAAGGTAATGGTAGGGCAGAAAAGATAAATTATATTTACAGATTCACCTGGATTCAGGCTGATTGAAAAAGCAAAGATTAGATTTGTATAACATAAGCATCTCTTCACAGGTCCATATGTCACAGGCGGAAGGAATTTAGAGAATGAGGTCTGCAATTCATTGGGCTGATTTTCAACATACATAGGGGCCGATTCACTAAGCTCGAGTGAAGGATTCGAATGAAAAATACTTCGAATTTCGAAGTATTTTTTGGGTACTTCGACCATCGAATGGGCTACTTCGACCTTCGACTACGACCTTCGACTTCGATTCGAACGATTCGAACGAAAAATCGTTCGACTATTCGACCATTCCATAGTCGAAGTACTTTCCCTTTAAAAAAAACTTCGACCCCCTACTTCGGCAGATAAAACCTACCGAAGTCAATGTTAGCCTATGGGGAAGGTCCCCATAGGCTTGCTAAACTTTTTTTGATCGAAGGATTTTCCTTCGATCGTTGGATTAAAATCCTTCGAATCGTTCGATTCGAAGGATTTAATCGTTCGATCGAACGAAAAATCCTTCGATCGAACGAACGAACGTATAGCGCTAAATCCTTCGACTTCGATATTCGAAGTCGAAGGATTTCAATTCGAGGGTCGAATTTCGAAGTATTTTTTACTTCGAAATTCGACCCTTAGTGAATCTGCCCCATAAAGTTGCATCAAGGGGATTGATGTATAACAAAGGAAGGAACTGTTTAACACATACAAGCAAGCACTACCATCCTCTTAGAATAAAATTCAACCATTAATTCATTTAAGATTAATTGCTAAAAGATTTGTTTTGATTAAAGATCAAGTACACCAAAGAAATAATGATAGCCTAATTAGTTATTATCATGAATCCTGCACTACAGAAAGTATATGTATATATATATATATATATATATATATATATATATATATATATATATATATATATATATATATATATATATATATATATATATATATAGCTTTAATGCGAAGAATGAATTATTGGATTCACGTTCCATTATTCAACTAATTCCAAATGTAGGTGGTGGTTATAGGGGAAGCTAGGACTGTGGATTTATATCATGTGACCACCAGCTATGGCAATACTAGAAATTATATTGGACCTGTAGCTAATGTTTTAGGGAACCGGAACTCTGGGAACATGGCTTCTTTTACAAACATATGCCTTAATCCTTCCTCTAAACAACGCTAGCATACGGTGTGTTTTTTTTTTTTTGGCTACTAGAGGCTTTTGATCAACTTGATTTGTAGAGTTCCTGGGAGAAAAGATATCCAGATGGTACAATATTGCTGAAGAAATGGACCCCATGTTTGAAAGAAATGGACAATATGGTAGTCATGTTTTCACTAATTGCAGACAGTTGAGACCTATGGAAGCTGAGAGAGTTGAGAGCTTTGTGGAGTCTATTTAAGGTACAGTGTCCCTATAGACTTGTGTTTACCAGCCATGAATTCCAGTAGGGGACCAGTCATAAATAGGGACATATATTTTAGTTAGCAGCAAAGCTTTTGTTTAGTTGTTTACAGTTGTCATTGAGACTGGATGGGTGAATTATATAAGACACTTCAGTCTATTACCAAGCCCTGAGCAAAAAAAAAAATGTAAGTACCTATGTGTCACTGAACAGTGGAGAAAATATAACCCAAAATGCATCATATGGCATCAGTGCAGCACTTCGCTTTCTCTTCTTCTTAGTGATGTTATTTCAGTCCTTGCTGGAAACATTGTCTGTTTGGACAATGCATGAAATCAAGTGAAGAGGCCACCCAATGAATAAGACAAATATATAATGCAAATGCTTTTTAGCATTAAGGAGCTGTACTGTATTAGTTCAGAGAATATTGAGAACATTTTCCAAAGCTCACTGGGAAGAGAAACATTCATCATTTTGAAGGCCACCTAACTTATAGAGTTACTGTGAGTAATTCAACTTCAGTAGTGTATATATTTTTATATATTTCTTCACACAAATGCTAAATTATATAAGCAAAGGAAATTCAATTAAAGGATTGCTTGTGTGCCCAGAGTGGAACTGTTTAACCTCCTCAATACTGAACAAATAATAAAAAAATTACTGTGAAGAAATAATGGGGAATTTATTGCGATGTGACATTCCAGTCTATTGTTTAGCCTTTTTTCATGTCACTTAAAAAGTAAAAGGTACACATTTTTAAGAAGTGCATTTAATCAAAAGAAATGAGATTTAAATTATTATTCATAGATTGAAAATTTCAATTACATATTTAGTAAGTGCTAATAAAATAAATTTGATTACCAGCTGCTTATAAATACTATATGGCTTGTGTGCAAAATCAGTTTATATAAATATTGTGTCTAGATGAATATCCCATATAAATGAATGGAGAGAGGCAGTATTTCCCTCTTGCAGAATGTGGTAATCTCTATTCTCTAGTGTCACTTTTTGATAAATACACCCTAGACTTATGCATATTTAAAAAAATATAAATCAGATTACAAATGTCAAATGAGTGGATAGTCTATACATGTACAACTCAAGTACACTATACACATCATTGCAATACTAAGGGGCATATTTATTATGCTGTGTAAAAAAACAGTGGGATAATACACCACACATCACGTTTTTCATAGAGTGGCTTCTGCCCGAAGCAATCTACAGTAACGGCGTCAAATCTGACTTTCGCATGGCATAAAATTACACACACCTTGATAAATTTGCCATTTATTTTACACAGCTTTTTACATCTAAATTTCATTTTACATAGCACAATAAATATGCCCCGACTCGTTGGTATTCTACCAATTCAGTAACCCAGGGGCAAGTCAAAATTAGCTGATCAGTAGTATTATTATGATACATAGGCAACATTACTATTTTGGGAAAGTCAAAATATATGTGTTTTTTTGAAATGGCTAAAATGTCCTTTTTTTCATTTTTGGTCTCTTAATATTAATTAAGTATTTACATTAAGAATTAGCTAGAAACAGCTAGGAGGGGAAATTGAATTTGTCCTGATTATAAATTGTTGTGCGTTGTGAAATCTTTTAGAAGAGTCCAAACTAGGTATTGTGATGTAAACCACACATTTATAATTACAAGTGTATGTCTTAATCAGTAATCTTCTCTAAGGATGTGAAAACAATCTCTCATCATTAAAGATTTGCATTGAGCACCACGAAGTGCAGGAAAGCCCCAATGGGGTGGTGCTTAAATTACAGTCACTAACATCCTTTTTACTTAACTCATCATTTAGATTAATATTCCTTTGCAATCATTACAACATTTTATTTGTTAGCCTTTTTACAACTGGCAAAATGTATGGGTTCTATCCCTATCCATGTCATAACTTAATGAGCATAAAAAGACCACAGGAACACTAAACAGTTACATCAAAGAATGAATAGATACTTAATACATTTGTCCTGTGAATTTTGAGTCTGAGAAATAAAAGATTATTATTATTAATAAAATGTGGTTATATAGTGCCAACATATTATGCAGTGCTGTACAATAAATGGATGTATACATATAGATAACATAAAAATAGAGACAAATTCAAGAGGTAAAGTGTGACAAAATACAAGGCCGTTATTATACAGGTATGGGACCTGTTATCCAGAATGCTCGTGACCTGGGGGTTTCTGGATAATGGATCTTTCTGTAATTTGGATTTTCATACCTTAAGTCTACTAGAAAATCATGTAAACATTAAATTAACCCAACAGGCTGGCTAAACTTCCATTAAGGATTTAATATATCTTAGTTGGGATCAAGTACAAGGTACTGTTTTATTAATATAGATTATCAATTTTAAAAATTTGGATTATTTGATTATAATCTAGTCTATGGGAGACAGCCTTTCTGTAATTTAGAACCTTCTGGATAACGGATTTCTGGATAATTGGTCCCATACCTGTAATATGACATAAAAAGCCTTGCAGTAAAGTGGCATACTCTAGTGCCCATATTTTTTTTTTATGTATGCAGACATATACAGTGGATAGAATGGCAGTAATGTGAATGGCAGTTAGTTGCTGATTTAAGGAATGCACCAAAACTGTACTATACTTGACAGATGTATACCCAGTAACCTTATCAACTGTCATCAACTACACCTCCCTGATTGGCAAGACTCTTGTGTACCATGCTGCATACAGAGATCACATATATTGCCCCAATGTTGGACTGGGATGCCAAGGGCCCACCAGAAAACTTTATACTTCCTCTCCTCACTCAACCTCTTTATTCTTCTAGTCTCTTTTCTCTACATACTATACTCTATTCTTCCATTATTAAGCATTATTTCCCATAAAGAAATAGGGAATGACCATGAAATAGGCCAAATGGTTTGAAGCAGGAGGCCCACTGACACCTGGGCCCACCGGGAGTTTTCCTGGAATGCCTGTGGGCCAGTCCGACACTGTATTGACCTTTGTCAATATATCCAAAGGCGTTTACTCTTAAGGAAATGTTGTACATAAAGATATAAATAGCTTTAACCCTTTAAGTGCCAGCAGAATTTCACATTTTGGTTACGCGAAATGCCAGCCGTTTTTAAGCATTTTGTGCTCTCTCACTTTAGGGGCATTTTCTGAGGGGAAACCTATAGTTTACCTAGGAAAACTATACATTGTTTTTTTCGGTAGAAACTGAGCTTTCTAAATCTGCCTGAGTTTTCATGTATTTCCACCTGTGCAAAAAAATTTATAGTGCTAAATAACAAAAAAAAATGAAAAATTACCATTTTTCATTGTATATCAATTTATACCAGAAAAATATTTCATTTTACAGATGAAAATCCAACTGATTTGGAAAGCCTTATGTCTCTCGAACGTGCCAATACCAGATATGTATAGTTTTAGGGAGATTTAGGATTTCTGTACAGCAAAAACTCCCGGCAGTATATTACTGAATTTTGAAAGCACTAAGGCAGAAAACGGCATGCTTTAGATTCCAAGGCAAAAAATCCTGAAACCATAGGTTTACCCCAGAAAACCATACATTTTTGAAAAGTACACATTCTGCCGATTACAAAATGGGTAACTATGTCTCTCTACTCCCAACTACCAAACAGAAAAGCTTGTCTGAACATAGCGGTTTTTCAAAATAAAATTCAAAATTTTGAAAAATCATTTCAAAGGTTTTATTTTGCTGCTCCGTATATCCCAAACTATATTACGTACCAAGAAAAAGCACCTGAAATATGATTGCCAGGGGTCCACTGAACAGTTTGATATCCATTATGCATAGGTTTACCAAAGTATCTGGCATTTAGAGACACAAATATGAAGTTAGCGCATCCAAATTGTTCAGGACTTTACTTCAGCTACTGAGAAATCAACACATTGACTGCATTTTTTGTGGGGTAAAAACACAGAAATATATGTTTACCCCCCAAACCCATATATTTTTGGAAAGAACACATTCTACAGAATCTAAAATGGGTACCCATGCCTTTCTGCTCCAAACTACTGAGTCGCAAGGCTTTCCCAAAATTGTCGGTTTTGGTGAAATATCTGAAAATTGCCTCAAAACTTCAACTTCCCAGCACCATATCACCCATGTATCATTACGTACTAAGAAAAAGCACCCTAAATATGATTGCCAGGGTTCCTCTGAACATTTTGGTGACCATTGTTCATAAGTTTACCAAAGTATCTGGCATTTAGAGGCCCCAAAATGAAGTTAGCGCATACAAACAGTCCCGTGGGTAACTTCAGCTAATGAAAAATCAACACATTGACTGCATTTTTGTGGGGTAAAAACACAGAAATATATGTTTACCCCCCAAAACCCATATATTTTTGGAAAGTTCACATTCTACAGAATCTAAAATGGGTACCCATGCCTTTCTGTTCCAAACTACTGAGTCGCAAGGCTTTCCCACAATTGTCGGTTTTGGTGAAATATCTGAAAATTGCCTCAAAGCTTCAACTTCTCAGCACCATATCACCCATGTATCGTTACGCACCAAGAAAAAAACACCCTAAATATGATTGCCAGGGTTCCTCCAAACAGTTTGGTGGCCATTGTTCATAGGTTTACCAAAGTATCTGGCAGTTAGAGGCCTCAAAATGAAGTTAGCGCATACAAATAGTCCTGTGGGTAACTTCATCTAATGAAAAATCAACACATTGACTGCATTTTTGTGGGGTAAAAACACAGAAATATATGTTTACCCCCCAAACCCATATATTTTTGGAAAGTACACATTCTACCGAATCTAAAATGGGTACCCATGCCTTTCTGCTCCAAACTACTGAGTCGCAAGGCTTTCCCACAATTGTCGGTTTTGGTGAAATATCTGAAAATTTCCTCAAAGCTTCAACTTCTCAGCACCATATCACCCATGTATCGTTACGCACCAAAAAAAAAACACCCTAAATATGATTGCCAGGGGTCCTCCAAACAGTTTGGTGCCCACTGTGCATAGGTTTACCAAAGTATATGGCAGTTAGAGGCCCCAAAATGAAGTTAGCGCATACAAATAGTCCTGTGGGTAACTTCAGCTAATGAAAAATCAACACATTGACTGCATTTTTGTGGGGTAAAAACACAGAAATATATGTTTACCCCCCAAACCCATATATTTTTGGAAAGTACACATTCTACCGAATCTAAAATGGGTACCCATGCCTTTCTGCTCCAAACTACTGAGACGCAAGGCTTTCCCACAATTGTCGGTTTTGGTGAAATATCTGAAAATTGCCTCAAAGCTTCAACTTCTCAGCACCATATCACCCATGTATCGTTACGCACCAAAAAAAAACACCCTAAATATGATTGCCAGGGGTCCTCCAAACAGTTTGGTGCCCACTGTGCATAGGTTTACCAAAGTATATGGCAGTTAGAGGCCCCAAAATGAAGTTAGCGCATACAAATAGTCCTGTGGGTAACTTCAGCTAATGAAAAATCAACACATTGACTGCATTTTTGTGGGGTAAAAACACAGAAATATATGTTTACCCCCCAAACCCATATATTTTTGGAAAGTACACATTCTACCGAATCTAAAATGGGTACCCATGCCTTTCTGCTCCAAACTACTGAGTCGCAAGGCTTTCCCACAATTGTCGGTTTTGGTGAAATATCTGAAAATTGCCTCAAAGCTTCAACTTCTCAGCACCATATCACCCATGTATCGTTACGCACCAAAAAAAACACCCTAAATATGATTGCCAGGGGTCCTCCAAACAGTTTGGTGCCCACTGTGCATAGGTTTACCAAAGTATATGGCAGTTAGAGGCCCCAAAATGAAGTTAGCGCATACAAATAGTCCTGTGGGTAACTTCAGCTAATGAAAAATCAACACATTGACTGCATTTTTGTGGGGTAAAAACACAGAAATATATGTTTACCCCCCAAACCCATATATTTTTGGAAAGTACACATTCTACCGAATCTAAAATGGGTACCCATGCCTTTCTGCTCCAAACTACTGAGTCGCAAGGCTTTCCCACAATTGTCGGTTTTGGTGAAATATCTGAAAATTGCCTCAAAGCTTCAACTTCTCAGCACCATATCACCCACGTATCGTTACGCACCAAAAAAAAACACCCTAAATATGATTGCCAGGGGTCTTCCAAACAGTTTGGTGCCCACTGTGCATAGGTTTACCAAAGTATATGGCAGTTAGAGGCCCCAAAATGAAGTTAGCGCATACAAATAGTCCTGTGGGTAACTTCAGCTAATGAAAAATCAACACATTGACTGCATTTTTGTGGGGTAAAAACACAGAAATATATGTTTACCCCCCAAACCCATATATTTTTGGAAAGTACACATTATACAGAATCTAAAATGGGTACCCATGCCTTTCTGCCCCAAACTACTGAGTCGCAAGGCTTTGCCAAATTTGGCGGTTTTGGTAAAATATTTTGAAAATTGCCTCAAAGCTTCAACTTTCCAGCATCGTATTGTCCATGTATCATTACCAGCATAAAGCATCCTAAATATAAACATAGGGGTCTACTAAACAGTTTGATGCCCAATGTGCATAGATATACCAAACTATGTGGGGCACAGAGACCCCCAAATGACAATATGTATAGACATTTTCACGGCTGACGCGCTGGCTGCTGCAATATAACCACCCGGTGTGTGTATTATGCGACATTAGACCACCTAACAGTACAGAGACCCCAGAAAACCATATATTTTCAGAAAGTACACATTCTGACGAATCCAATATGGGTAAATATGTGTTCCTACTGCAAACTGTCAAACTGCAAAGCAATGCTGAACGTAACGGTTTTTATCAAATTTCTGAAAATCGTCACAAAGCTTGAATTTTACCCCATTATATGCCCCACATTTCGTAACTTATCAGCATAAAACATCCTGAATATGAACGCCAGGGGTCTACTGAACACTTTGATGCCCAATATGCATAGATATACCAAACTATGTGGCGCACAGAGACCCCCAAATGACAATAGTGTATATACATTTTCACGGCTGACGCACGCTGGCTGCTGCAATATAAGCACCCGGTGTGTGTAATATGCGACATTAGACCCCCCTAACAGTACAGAGACCCCAGAAAACCATATATTTTCAGAAAGTACACATTCTGACGAATCCAAAATGGGTAAATATGTGTTCCTACTGCAAACTGTCAAACTGCAAAGCAATGCTGAACGTAACAGTTTTTATCAAATTTCTGAAAATCGTCACAAAGCTTGAAATTTATCCCATTATATGCCCCACATTTCGTAACTTATCAGCATAAAACATCCTAAATATGAGCGCCAGGGGTCTACTGAACACTTTGATGCCCAAAATGCATAGATATACCAAACTATGTGGCGCACAGAGACCCACAAATGACAATATGTATAGACATTTTCACGGCTGACACGCTGGCTGCAGCAATATAACCACCCGGTGTGTGTGTATTATGCGACATTAGACCACCTAACAGTACAGAGACCCCAGAAAACCATATATTTTCAGAAAGTACACATTCTGACGAATCCAATATGGGTAAATAAGTGTTTCTACTGCAAACTGCCAAACTGCAAAGCAATGCTGAACATAACGGTTTTTATCAAATTTCTGAAAATCGTCACAAAGCTTGAATTTTACCCCATTATATGCCCCACATTTCGTAACTTATCAGCATAAAACATCCTGAATATGAACGCCAGGGGTCTACTGAACACTTTGATGCCCAATATGCATAGATATACCAAACTATGTGGCGCACAGAGACCCCCAAATGACAATAGTGTATACATTTTCACGGCTGACGCGCGCTGGCTGCTGCAATATAAGCACCCGGTGTGTCTAATATGCGACATTAGACCCCCCTAACAGTACAGAGACCCCAGAAAACCATATATTTTCGGAAAGTACACATTCTGACGAATCCAATATGGGTAAATATGTGTTCCTACTGCATACTGTCAAACTGCAAAGCAATGCTGAACGTAACGGTTTTTATCAAATTTCTGAAAATCGTCACAAAGCTTGAATTTTACCCCATTATATGCCCCACATTTCGTAACTTATCAGCATAAAACATCCTGAATATGAACGCCAGGGGTCTACTAAACACTTTGATGCCCAATATGCATAGATATACCAAACTATGTGGCGCACAGAGACCCCCAAATGACAATAGTGTATACATTTTCACGGCTGATGCGCGCTGGCTGCTGCAATACAAGCACCTGGTGTGTGTAATATGCGACATTAGACCCCCTAACAGTACAGAGACCCCAGAAAACCATATATTTTCAGAAAGTACACATTTTGACGAATCCAATATGGGTAAATATGTGTTCCTACTGCAAACTGTCAAACTGCAAAGCAATGCTGAACGTAACGGTTTTTATCAAATTTCTGAACATCGTCACAAAGCTTGAATTTTACCCCATTATATGCCCCACATTTCGTAACTTATCAGCATAAAACATCCTAAATATGAGCGCATGGGGTCTACTGAACACTTTGATGCCCAATATGCATAGATATACCAAACTATGTGGCGCACAGAGACCCCCAAATGACAATATGTATAGACATTTTCACGGCTGACGCGCTGGCTGCTGCAATATAACCACCCAGTGTGTGTATTATGCGACATTAGACCACCTAACAGCACAGAGACCCCAGAAAACCATATATTTTCAGAAAGTACACATTTTGACGAATCCAATATGGGTAAATAAGTGTTTCTACTGCAAACTGCCAAACTGCAAAGCAATGCTGAACATAACGGTTTTTATCAAATTTCTGAAAATCGTCACAAAGCTTGAATTCTACCCCATTATATGCCCCACATTTCGTAGCTTATCAGCATAAAACATCCTAAATATGAGCGCCAGGGGTCTAATGAACACTTTGATGCCCAATATGCATAGATATACCAAACTATGTTGCGCACAGAGACCCCCAAATGACAATATGTATAGACATTTTCACAGCTGACGCGCTGGCTGCTGCAATATAAGCACCTGGTGTGTGTATTATGCGACATTAGACCCCCCTAACAGTACAGAGACCCCAGAAAACCATATATTTTCAGAAAGTACACATTCTGACGAATCCAAAATGGGTAAATAAGTGTTTCTACAGCAAACTGCCAAACTGCAAAGCAATGCTGAACATAACGGTTTTTATCAAATTTCTGAAAATCGTCACAAAGCTTGAATTTTACCCCATTATGTGCCCCACATTTCGTAACGTATCAGCATAAAACATCCTAAATATGAATGACAGGGGTCTACTGAACACTTTGATGCCCAATATGCATAGATATACCAAACTATGTGGCGCACAGAGACCCCCAAATGGATATATAGTAGATAAAATTTACATAGGCAAAACAAAATAACACAGAACAGTGTGAAATGCAAATAAATCACCAAAAACTAATAAAACCACAAAAATCAATGCTTTTTTTTTTCACACTAGTGTAATCGGCCACCAGAATTACCGTTTGAATATTTTAGCTGGGCCAAATCGATTATACGGGCAGAAACAAGTGAACAACACAAATGCAGAGCTGAAAATGCAATAAAATGGCTAAAAATTCAATAAAATGGCTAAAAATGCACCAAAATACCCAAAATTGCAATATAACCACCAAAATAACATACAAAAGCTATTGCACAGTACGGTTAGCGAATACGCTATTCGGAACGGCAATAAAACATTTTTTTTAGCCCAAAAAGAGACGATGCGATAAGAAAAAAAAAAAAAAAAGCCACAAAGCCATATATGTACATATGCGTGTGCACAACGGGTAAATTGCATGTTATTTGCGCATGTGCGCGTGTGCAAGTGTACATGGGTGCTGTGAGTGTGTGTGACCCCCCCAATCCCCAAAAATCTATGTGTGAGTGTGTGTAAGTGTGAATGTAAGTGTATATTACTGTAATAAGTGTGTGTTGGTGTGTTTGTGTGTTTTTGTGTGTGTAAATGTTACACTTACCTGGGGTAGATGCTGCAGATCGATCAGAAAGGGTCCCACGCAGCAGATCTCCAGCTCCAACGATCATCAGCCATGTGGGGGCGGAGCTGGGCGGAAGTGCGGCGCAGGCAGCAGCAGGACGCATAGGAAACGCGTCCCTGCTGCTGCTTTGGGGCCCCTGGGCGATCGCGCCCCAGGGGCCACACGATCCCCTGCTCTGCTCGTTGTCTAGGGGCAGGGGATCGTGAAGGAGCGGAGCGAGCGGCTCTAACAGCCGCTCCTCCGCTCGCAAACCCGGAAGTGCTGCAGAACGTAGAATCTACGATCTGTGGCACTTTGGTCCTTTGATCCACAGAACGTAGATTCTACGTTCTGTGGCACTTAAAGGGTTAATGAAGAGTTATTATTCTTACACTTTTCCATAGAAACAGGGGTGCTTCGCCAATGAGGCGAGTTGAGGCTGACGCCTCAGGCTGCACCAACCCACTAGGTACCAGGGGCAGCAAAAATGCTACTCCTGGTACTTTAAGAGAGGGGGGGCAGCAGCAACTGCTGCTGCCTCAGGCGGTGGAGGGGCCAGGATCGCCCCTGCATAGAAAGGCTGAAACATAAAATAACTGCACAAAGTTCAATGTTCATGTTATTAACGGAATTATTTCTAAAATCTTCACATAAACTACTTTACTAGTTTCATTTGTAATGTTTATCTTGAAACGCCAGCAACATTTATCTTGAGCACTTAAGACTGCAGAGCAGGAAAACTTTATGTACGAGATAAGACCTAGTTATTTATATCACTTAGTGTTTGATTCAGTAAGTGTTCTACGCTGACATATTTCAATGTTTGAGGCTGAAGCAGTTTCTGTCATGCCACTACAAATTGTCGGAATCATTTCTATCATGATGAGCGATGCTTGTCTTCTATGTGCATGTCATGTTTATGTTTGCTGAAAAAGTATGTTCTTGTTAGATATAACTTTCTACTTAAATCAATACATCATGTTTTTGTGTAATTGTCTTTCTCTGTGCTGTAGGGAACATGGAAAATAAAGGTTTTTTTTCTTTACAAAAACTGTAATGCACCTTTATCAAGCTCAGAAATACAAAAAACATTGTAAGGGGGCATTGTTAAGGCTTTAATGCTGCTAAAAGGGATACAAAAACCTTCATGCACCTCTGCACCACAGAGTTATACTCAGTGATAAAAGCACATAAGGTATTATTTGTAAGATGCTGATGATCATGTCAGATACAATAATAGTTACAGCAGAATTCTATGACACCCAGGCCCGGATTTGTGGCAAGGCCACAAATGCCTGGGCCTAGGGAGCAAGTCTTATGGGCGACATGCCGTCCAGCGGCACCTAAGGAGCATGCATAATCCCCAGTGTTCCATCGCGCATTCAAGGGTGCAGGCGCTAGGACCCAGAGGGCCTAGGGTCGGCCAAGCCCAAAACTCTGACCTGATGACAGGATCTACAACCTGGTAGATTTAAAGGTTCATCTTTAGGGATTTTATCTTATGCAGTCCAGATCTCCTACAGCAGACATTACTCTGGGAGAAGAATATAACCTGAATCCCTCTTTAGTAATGTGGCCCCTTCACTTAAGGCTAGTAGAGCTTAGCGTAAGCTACTTCCAGCTAGCAATACTTGTTGAGAAGTATTCTATCTAACTTTTGAAATTCCTTCCTGTCACGGTCGGCACCCAACACCAGAACAAATGCCAAGCACCCTGGTCTCGGCTCGTGCTTCACCTGTAGTGTGACCGCCTTTGGCCTCGGGAGGAGCCCTCAGCTACTTGGATGCCACCAGGACTTAAACGAGAGGTGCAAGGCTAGAGGTTCTGGATAGGCAGAGGGGCACGACTGTTAGCGTGAGTCTTTGGTCAGAAGGTCGTAGTACAAGGCGTTAGGCAATAGGGTAGTCAGATCAGGCTGGATCAAGGCAGGCAGAGAATAACCGTAGTCAGGCAGGCAAGGGTCAAACCGGGATATCAATCAGAAAGGATTTAGCAGAAGAGGTAGTCGGTAAGGGTCAGAATCCAGAGGTCAGAATAGTCAAAAGCAAAGAAGGGATCACAACAGGAATCAAAACAGGTTTAGACAGATTTAGCTTAAAGCTCAGAAGCACCAGGGACAAACTCCTAAAATGGGCAATGTGCAGAAATGCTTTATTAAATTTTAAATTTCTCGTCCCCGCCGAGGAGGTTGCAGGCGTCCCTGCAGACCTCTTCCCACTAGACCACCAGGGTGAGTTATCACACTTCCGTACTAGTTCTATTACAAATGCTAGTCCTATTCTAGTGACCTTGTTCACTATTAGGGTTGTCCCTCTGTGGCAGAACTGGGCCTTTTTGATCATAGGATGAGTCCTGGACAGAACCAATTTTTGAAACCCAGATCCAACCCAGACCCAAAACCTGCACTTGGACTTGCAACCCCCATTTTTACCCACTTGAACCCACTACCCAACCGGCAATTGCCTTATCTATAACCCAATTCTTGACCCACTGACTACCATCAAACAGGAAGTTCTGTTGCTGCAAACCAGAAGTGGCATCATCAGAAGTGGGTAAAGAAAAAAATTCTATAAAAGGAGTAAAACTTGCTACAGATAGGACCACAAACTGACCTGCAAACCCTCAGACCGCCATCCCGCCTCAGAAAGTCTTACTTGCTGCAGGACTCTAATCCCAGACTCCCGAAAAACACATCCACCCAGGTTAGCAGAGGAATCCCAAAAAGGAAGAACCACCCCTTTCCAAGCACTATATGACAGGAAGTGGTGATAAACTCTGAGAACCAATACTTTGGATTAGAGATTAGAGAAATAAGATACATGCCCTTCTGCCCAATAACTAGGGAAAATAACTAGTAAGGAATTAAAACCATAGGGGCTATTTACCCTATGGGTCCCTGCTTAACCATTAAGTATGTGTGTATGATTAAAGCACCTTTCAGCAGCTAACCTTTCATCTATGTTGTTCTCTTTGCAGCTTCACTAAGCAAACTGGTCTGAACCATTAATTATCCGCCATTCCATTTTTATCAGGCAGGAGGTAGGGCTTTGATAAGTGCTGTTTATTCATATTTTTTTCCTTTTTAAAAGAAAACCTTGTAATAAAGTTTTTACAAAGTTTTAAGACAGTCAGGTTTTTACACCACGCATGTCCCTTGGGTGATTTAGTCAATAACAGGTTGCCACATCATATCTCCACCTGTACATTATCAGCCCCTGTGTTCCATTGGCTCACCCCTAACATCACCATTTACTCCCCCCTCCTGGATTGCAATGGAAGGTTGCACCTACAGTAGCTCTTTGAAAAATGATGTCAAATGTGTAGTCAGTACATTTGTAAAAGAAAGTGGGTGTAATGCCTAGGCCATGCTGAACCCACTGTGGGATTTAGGTGCACTGAGGCAACAAAGAGCTGGGCCTAGGGCGGTAACATTTCAAGGGTGGCACGCGGCCCAGCTACATCCTAGAAAGAACAGGGGAGCTGCAGCTCCCCAGTTAACTCTGCCTGTGGTGCATGAAACTGGGCGGGCGATGGAGCACAGATGGAGTAAATTCAGGCCTAATTGCACCCACCGCACCCTTGGTAGTACCACCACTGAATGCTGACAACCATCAACTTTACCTGCTGTAACTGCACATATGGGACAGGTTTTGTTTTAAAAGTGTACACTTTTAGTTAGTGTTTAGACTAAAATGACTCCTTTTTCCATAGAATTCAATAGCGTTTTCATATGAGATATGCTTTTCTCATCTAATTGAATTTGGCCCAATATGTGATAGGAACTGGTGGGATATTTTGAACTTATATTTTTAGGGCATCCAGTATATAATGTATTAAACATATATACATTTAAATTAAAAAAAATACATACAGGGACATATTCATTTTGATGAGAAAAAAGATTATAGTTCATGTTGTGAAAACTCAATAGACATGAGAAATCAGGGCTTTTAAAGCATATTGAAAAATAATATATATTTTTAAAGGGATACTGTCATGGGAAAATTTTTTTTTTTTTAAATGAATCAGTTAATAGTGCTGATCCAGCAGAATTCTGCACTGAAATCCATTTCTCAAAAGAGCAAACAGATTTTTTTATATTCAATTTTGAAATCTGACATGGGGCTAGACATATTGTCAATTTCCCAGCTGCCCCAAGTCATGTGACTTGTGCTCTGATAAACTTCAATCACTCTTTACTGCTGTACTGCAAGTTGGAGTGATATCACCCCTCCCTTTTCCCCCCCCAGCAGCCAAACAAAAGAACAATGGGAAGGTAACCAGATAACAGCTCCCTAACACAAGATAACAGCTGCCTGGAAGGTCTAAGAGCAGCACTCAATAGTAAAAACCCATGTCCCACTGAGACACATTCAGTTACATTGAGAAGGAAAAACAGCAGCCTGCCAGAAAGCATTTCTCTCCTGAAGTGCAGGCACAAGTCACATGACCAGGGGCAGCTGGGAAATTGACAAAATGTCTAGCCCCATGTCAGATTTCAAAACTGAATATAAAAAAATCTGTTTGCTATTTTGAGAAATGGATTCAGTGCAGAATTCTGCTGGAGCAGCACTATTAACTGATACGTTTTGAAAAAAAATTTTTTTCCCATAACAGCATCCCTTTAATGTATTCCTTTAACAAAAACACAATTATTCATTTGCATGATTTGTTTCCTTCTAATGTCCAAAACCAGACCCAACATATAATTTATTGGGTTTGGTTATACATCACACTATACCTATTCTTTTGCTTTCAGCCACAAGTTATTTTATGAGTTTCCTACGACAACTAACAGATCTTTAAAACAATTTTTCTATAATAACAGCAACTATTTCATGTGATAAAGTATCTTTTTTGTTATATTTGAGATAAAAATATATGTACTCTGTAGTGCCTGGTCTTACTGTAGTTACTGTCATCTTCAAGTGGTTAAAATGGCATGATTTACTTTAGATCTTGTGCAGAAGAATTTGAGAGGTCAAACAGTGAAATTAACTGAGATTAGTGTAGTTGACCTTTGACTTTTACATGATCTAAATGTTTCTCAACTTACAGCATTAGATAGGCTGTGAAAAGCAACGTAAATACATAGTATAGGTGTATAAAACTAGGATTTCTATCCTCAAGCTAGGTTAGCATAATGCTCTTTCATAGTTGAATAATCCAAACACCATATGCAAAGTTTAAACATCAATGTGTTGAATAATCACATTGTATTGAATAGATAGTCTCTTAACTGGCAGTTCATTTAAGCA
This sequence comes from Xenopus laevis, assembly GCF_017654675.1. Taxonomy (NCBI): domain Eukaryota; kingdom Metazoa; phylum Chordata; class Amphibia; order Anura; family Pipidae; genus Xenopus; species Xenopus laevis. The sequence continues at coordinate 82,350,681 of NC_054380.1, forward strand.
CATATACATTTAACCAACATATACAGGCCTATTCTGTTCAGTATCCAGTCAATTGGCCCATGAGTAGTGATGGGCGAATTTGTTCCATTTCGGCAAAAAATTCACGAATTTCCAGAGAAATTCGCGAAATGGTTAAAAATTTGCGAATCGCGATGCAATTTGCAGGCATTAAAACTGGTGACGGGGACTATTTTGACGCCAGCGACTATTTTTTCAGATTGCATTGAAGTCAATGGGTGCGTATTAAATTGTTGCCAGCATCAATATTGTTGCCACGTCAAAATAGTCGACCACGTCAAATATTCGTGGCAGTTTTGCAAATTTATTTGCTGGCGGTGAAACATGGAAATTTGTCGCAAATTCGCACCTTCATATTATGGCCACGATTCTCTATATTCACTATGCACTACCCGACAGTAAATTAACAGATGAAAATATGAATGCCCAATGCTTGATATCTTACATAGATATTGGTTGGGATCATACACAAACCAAAAATAAAAAATATGAAATTTGAGATGGTAACATACATGTTTGCCAACTTTAGAAGAATAATTATAATTCTTTGTCACATAGTAAATAATATGACGTTGGGTTGTTTTAATTTTGGTGCATGAGCCAAAATCTCAAGTCACAATACACTCCTGTAATAGGGACCATTGTAGCTAGGGCCTGAGCGGTGGGAGAAGTGTCGGTGTTAGCAAGTGGAGGAAAAGGAGAGCAAGAAGAGTTGTCAATTGGGGGGTGGTGCTTATGGGGCTAGGGTTGCCTGTGGGGAAATCAATGTTGCACCAACCGAATCACATATAATTGAATAATATGTATGTGCAGGCCATGTGACACCCCTTTCCCTCATAAGTACAAGTTTCTCCCATTTGTTCCAAATTCACTAACCTGAGCAAACCTTTGCTTACGATATACTAATCATCTCAAAAGTTTGTACCTAAATTGTGTTCAGTGCATAAATTGCTTAAAGTGGACCTGTCACCCAGACACAAAAATCTGTATAATAAAAGTCCTTTTCCAATTAAACATGAAATCCAATTTCTATTTTTTTATTAAAGCATTCATAGCTGTTGTAAGCTCATTTAAAAATATCAGCTGTCAATCAAATATTGTCTGCCACTCCTCTATGCCACTGGCATAGAGGTGGGGCAGACAATTACTTTCACTTTCCATTCAGCACTTCCTAGATGTCACTGCTCTCTACACATTCCCCCGTTCTCTTTACCATTTAATTGTGTAGCCAGGGCATGGAAATGGACATCAGGTCCCCCATTCTGGTGCACAAACAAGATTCTGAGATGATTTAAGGCTTGTCTTAATAACAGTGTCCACAAAATGGCTGCTGCCTGCTTGCTATAATTTTGAAATCCCAGACTGAAGGAAACAAGATTCAAATAATTTATATAGTGTAATTAAAGTTCATTTTGCTTGGCTAATGTGATAAAATAGGATTTTGAATAATTTTTTTGGGTGACGGGTCCCCTTTAAGTTACAAATGAAAACCAAAAAAAGGTCACAATACGTTCAGAAGCTTACATATGCTCTGTAATGCAGGGATGGGCTGCCTACAGTCCTCCAGATGGTGTTCGATAAATCACTTAACTTGAGGACTGTGATATCTTACAAACTTGCTAGAAAAATAAAAAAACAGGGTAATGTTACACCAATTTTTTGAACATATAGCAGGATATTTTTATCAACCTTTGATTATAAAATATATAAAAAAAAATTAATTGAAATGGTGTTAATTTCTAGTAGGGATTTTTTTAACAGAAATATATATTTTACTGTGCAGCCAAGCCACACAAACTGGAAAATCAAAAGAAGACAGCGCTAACCAATTTATTAGATAGAATAAAGAAAATAACATTTGTTCCTAACCCTTGATTACATTATTTTTGGCTCTGAGATTAAGTAATTTCCTTCCAAAGACAGCTCTGTTGAAAATTCACAGCAACAGTCATAGCTACCATGACATATTATAGTGCTAGTAGGGTTTCTTGTTACGGTTTATAATCACATGTAGTTACATGCAATTAAATGCTGTGTAATCCAGGCCTTAAATAAGCATTGGGCTAAAATGACACAAATTGGTATGTAGGCAAATTTAATGTTTTATTGTCAAACTTTTTTTAAAGAATATTTTCATCTAATTTGCTGAATTCCGTTGCTTTTATGAGAGACTGAGAGTCATACTGAAAGTCATTATATTCCACATTTTATTCCACATATTCTTAATGTAATAGTTGATGCTAGAAAACATTGTTTTGGTTTGAAGTATTCACAGTTCTCTTATTGCCATTAATTCAAATGTGTTTTGCCTTATACTTCAAAAAGTCATGATGTTGTAAGAATTTGTATAATCACAGTTGCTACTGTTACTGTGTATTGTAATGTCTGAAAACCTTTTATGTTAACATAGGGATCTATTATGCAGAATGTTTGGGACCTGGGGATTTATACATAAGGGTATGGGACATGGGGTTTTCCAGATGACAGATCTTTATGTAATTTGGATCTTCATACATTGCATCTACTACGAAATCATGTAAACATTAAATAAACCCAATAGGCTGATTTTGCTTACAATAGAGATTAATTGTATCTTAGTTTGGATCAAGTACAAGTTACAGTTTTATTATTACAGAGGAAAAGGAAATCATTTTTAAAAATCTGAATTATTTGGATACAATGGAGTCTATGGGAGACAGACTTTCCGTAATTAGGAGCTTTCTGGATAATGGGTTTCTGGATAACAGATCCCATACCTGTACTGTTTTATTATTACAGAAATAAAGGATATACCTTTTTTAAAAAACATTTTTTTACAATGGATTTTATGGGAGATGGCCTTCCTTTAATTTGGATAGTGGGTTTCTGGATTAGGGATTCCATCCTTGTAATGGTATATTCATGTGATATTTTCTAATATTATTTTTTTCTATATATATATTGCTCATTGCATCTTTTTCTATAAATAAATAACATCTGATTTATGGGTATTATTTTATACTTATTTGTTATATTAGTTCTTAGGCCAAGGGCAGATACATAAATGCAGCCTGAGACTCAGCCACTGTTTCAAAGTGAAGCAAAACATTTGATTGCAAAGGATTGCCCTGTGATGTCCTAGTGGATAGTCATTTCAAAGCTTCCACCTGCTTTGATGCAAATGTGTTAAAAGGCAGTGAAAGACATGCAGTTGTGAATAAGTGTGGGTTAACCAAAAATAAATTGTCAACCAAACTACTTGTGTCTAAAGGGAACTGTGGGTACGAAGGAGGCAAAATTAACTATAGCAATGCAATTGAAATATCAATCTTGAAATAGCCATTATTTTACATGTTGTTTCCAGACTAAAGGAAGATAGCAGCATTCCATATCACTAAATATTTTGTAGTCAATCACATGCTTTCAAGAGAAAACTCTTTCATTTTTAAACTTTGTAATCATTCAAACGTGTAAAGGTTTTAAACTGTACATATCGAACGCGGCATTAATAAAGAGGAATTGTCATACTTATGAACCCACAAATAAAGTTAAACACTTTTTTCCTTATAGTTTTTGAGATAGAAATGCATAATTAAGGTGGCCATGCACTGACCACCTCCTGGACTGAGTTTGTAGCTTATTCTCCTACTAATGTGCCATGTCCAACCAAAATCATTGCTGAGCGGTCCTCCTCCTCCTGATGGACTGCATTTCCATCATTGATCAGCCCGATATCTTCCACCTCAAGGTAAGCATATAGAGGAAAGATCCACTCAGGGTCGGAACTAGGGGTAGGCAGAAGAGGCACCTGCATAGGGCACAACAATAAGGAGGTTTTGGGCAGGTACCTGTTTAAGTGTCTTCTGCCTACCCCAAGTCCATGTTGGCTGACTTTTGTTGCTCTCTTCTCCCTCCCCTTTGTCACTAGCAGTAAAAAAAATGTAAAATATTATGAGGGTCATTAATAACTGCATGAGAAAGTCCAGTTAAAGCAGCTAAAATTAACTCAAATGCTGCATGTATTAATGCCAATTCTTGAATGTAACGATAATTCCAGTGTTGCCATAGTTGGGTTGAGTTAATAGCTGCATGAGAGTTACACCAAAATAAAAGAATGGCACACCAATGGTGGTTTAACACCCCCTTAAAGTGATGTATTTCCCACTTTGAATAGCAACAACGTGCACGCAGTTTGTAAAAAAAAAAAAAACACATGCAGTTCAGTTTTTACATTTTTCATTTTCAATACTAACTGGTAGCTATAATTATACCAAATGGGCTAACCAAAAGATTTGGCTGGACATTCAATAAAGTGTTGAAAAAGTTATTATCAGAAGATGGAAGATATTGGAACAGTTCTGTTTTCAATCTGCACAGTCTGGAAAGTAACCAAATCATCAAAAGATTTTCACCATGTGATTGACTGTATGCATGGCATCCCAAAGGAATTCTTGATGTTACTGGGGAAAGCTATGGATTATATCCAAATATTTTAAAACCACACAGGGGCCATCATTATTGTAAGGAATCATTTTCAACAGGTACAAGAGTGACTAAATACCTGTGGCCAGGCACCTGTGATAAACTGAAATCATAGCAATCGGTCATATTAATTATAAACGAATCCAAAAAAAACTTTAAAAGGAAAAGGAGGAAATCTGAGAAATCTACACAAGATCGCACATGATGAACAGTCCAATCACATTCTCACAGGCAAGAAGCATGTGAACTGTATCAGCTGTACTTTCATTTAACTTTAGTCTGCATTTTTACTTATGCTTTTATCTATATACTGCATCGCAAATGATTTTTCCTGTTATCTGTTCTTATACAGCAGTACATTTGCAGATTTCAGTATTTTTCCCAAAAGTGCCTACATGAAAGCTTTTAAAGCAATTTCAGGTTTTTAGCAGTTTATTATAACTTCATTCTTAGAACTGGGAGCTTCACATTATGTGCAAATGTAAGGTACAGTGTGAAACTTTGGAAGAGAGAGAGAGTTGTGCTTGTGGAGCATATTCAATGCAAAGTGAGAATTTTTTTTTTTATAGGGAAACATGGAGGTATGTTACATTTGATTTTGGCTCTTTAAAAAAAAAGAAATCCAGCAGTTTAGCAGTTAGTGATAGTGATCATCAGGTAGTGTATGTTCTACCATATCCTGTTTCACTTCACAGACAGCTCATTTATCTTGGGGTTGAGTTTGGTCAGCTCTATAAGTCAGCCTATTTTCTGTCTCATTTCTCCTCCTGCTAACCTTTACATGAATAAAATCTCAAATCTTTTTCGCATTTGAAGTCAAAGGGGCTGTTAAAACCATTTCCCTCCTTGTGTTTGTTGTTGGAAGAGGATGAGGTTTTGTTACTCAAAGGGGACTTTGTGTAAACCATGTTGGAAAATTCACTCACTGAAGATTAAAATGTGTTTAGTGGTTATTTTTGGTAACAAATTTTAAGAAAGAAAAAAAAAATTCTGTGAGCAGATTTTTTTCATATACATATATTTATATATGTTAATACACACATAAACTTTATATGTTATTTTCAGTCCTAGCATGACCTGTGCTAGCTTACAAACAATTAATTTAACCATGGGGAACCATGCCCAGGCTAACTGCGCAGCTGTCTGAGTATATTGAAAATAAGTGAAAAGGAGAGATATCATTGGACTTTTTCTCTTTCTCATCGGCCAATGAAATTTTTAGTTATAGGATGTATGTGACTCAATGCAATTGGAGGACAGGCTTTTAAAAACTGTAGCTTCCCCAAATGTGTGTGGTTCAGTTAGCCAAACTTTCTGACTAAATCTTGACATGTAAGGTAACCACTGCTTTTTTTAAAGGCTTAAGGCCTTTGCTTACCAGGATGCATTAATGTTAATGGGAAAACCCATTTATAAAGATCAGCCAATTCTAGAGAGGCAAAAATCCTTATAGATGTAATATGAAGTGTCGTTAATTTGTCCAGCTAAAATCAAGAAAAAATGTTTGCAGTAGACTTTGTTTTCCAAAGACTTTGTTTTCCACATACTCAGCATAAAATGTCAAAGAATAGCTAAAACTTCAGTGATACTTAAAATCCATAACCAACTCTGTACCTGAATAGATTTAGATTGTTAACTGTGTTATTGGAAAAAGTAGGTAAATGTAAAAGAAATTATCAGATTTTGTGGCAGATTTACTAAAAAGGTGAATTGGCCGTCGGTAATGAAAATTCACCAGAAATCCCATCCTCAGGAAGATCACCAATTTACTAACTGGCGTAGAGTACAATTCACTAGCAAAAAAGTTCATCGCTAACAAAGTTTTGTGCCCTTTCGCCAGGGCGAACGATCATTCACAAAACTTAGATTTTCCATAATGTTACCCCTTTCCCCAGAGATTCTTTCACAGCTTAAGACCTGGCGAACTGATAAGATGAAGCTACATCCTCCTCAATCTTATGTCTGTGACATCATATCCTGTATGCTGAAGAGTCATAAAAATGATTAAAAAATGCTGGCATTTTTTCACATTTTAAAGTAGAATTTATGCTTATTTAAAGTAGGATGTATGATTATTTGTTGCCTTTGCAAGTTAAAAATGCTGCAAATTTTTTTCATTTTCCGATTATTACGTAAATTGAATTTCCACCATATTTTGTGCTCTGTATCTTTATTTTTAATATTTAGACTAGACCCAAGCTGATACTAGCCCCAAGCTGGTATTAAATCCACCCATTTTCAAGCAGAGAAGCATATAATTGCTCATAATAAATGCTCATACTATGACAACCCAGTGTATATTCATATAGCTGTGTTGTGGTTAAGATGCTTGTGTGACTAAATGACACTGACAAATGTAATGTAATGCATAGGATAAATGGCTGAATGGTTGAATGGAATCGTTTAAGCCCACATTTACCCAGACTTACCCAGAGATAAACCCATTCAGAGGCTATAGATATGGGTATTTATAGTTTATGTAAATGTATGGAGGGAAAGGGTCAGTGTCAGTGGGTGTGTGTATGGATGTTGGATTTCATTTGGGGGGTTTGAACTTGATGGATTTTGGTCTTTTTTCACCCGATCTAACTATGTAACTATGTAACTATTATCACCATGAGTGAAATCAGCTTTCATTATATCACCTAGTAAGCTTAATTTCATAATAACAGTGTAAAGGATAGTGTAAAGTGATACTGACACTAAAAATGACTCTCCAAAATTTTAAAGGGGTCGTTCACCTTTAAATTCGATTTAAGTATGATATAGAGCGTGATATGTTGAGACAATTTGCAAATGGTTTTCATTTTTAATTATTTGTGGGTTTTGTAGCTTTTTCTTCAGCAGTTCTCCAGTTTGCAGTTCAAGTAATCTGGTTGCCTTCGTTCAAATGACCCTAGCAACTGGGCATAACTTTGAACAAGAGACTGGAAAATGAATATGAGAGGCATAAATAGAAAAATGAGTAATAAAAAGTAGCAATAACAATAAGTTTGTAGCCTAACAGAAAATGTATTTTTTAGATAGGATCACTGACCCCCGTTTTAAAACTGGTTAACGAGTTAGAAGAAGAAGGCAAATAACTCAAAAACTATTAGAAAAAAATGAAGGCCAATTAAAAAATTGCTTAGAATTAGCCATTTTTTAACATACTTATACTCATAATGTCATTTTCGTCATTAGGCTTTTATTATCATAATAGCATCATTTTATTTTATTTTATTTTATTACTGCACACTACATCTCAAATGATACAATTATCGCTATTTAACTGATACTGAGGTGCAAAGTGTTTGCAAAGGCAAAATTATTCACTTTGAGAACATTGCGAGTGATTTTTGCGTTAGAGAGTATTATTACATTCCCCCATAGAAGTAAACTTATAGGTGAAACAATCCTTTATTGTAATTTAAAAATGTGCCTATAGGTCATGTTGATCATTTTCCGCTGCTTTTGTAAGAATGGTAATTTGAAGTTCCTAAACCTGACTGTCCTTCTCAACCAGTCAGTTAGAGTTTCTAATGCTGCACAAATATGACAGCCCACTCACAGTGGAACATAGGGGTGGGGTCAGATAGGTAATGTAAAAGCACCTGGCAGATACCGGGCAGATATGACAAAATTGCAAATTAAAAATAGCATGTAAAGACAATGTTATCAGATTTCTATTAGAGTGGTGTGGAATGCATCAATCTCAATGTTAATGACATTTCAATTACAGTCTGTTTACTGGTTTTTAAATGTTATAGGGCTAATTTATTCTAATTTATTCTAACAATTCAAGTTCTTCAACTTTTCACCAGTCTGGTTCAAAGACTCTACTCTACTTTATAGCTTTCATTTTAAAGATGATGTTGCTGGCATGAATCCAGTCTAAATTAGTTTGGTAGTAACATTTAGTAGCATATTCAGGTCCAGTGTTGCCCTAGGCACTGGACCCCGTGTGATATCAGTGGATGTGACTGCGAAATCTGAATGCACCATGCGATGCAAGATTGACACCCCCAACTCTGCTGCCTGATTTAATAGAAAAGCATAGGAAAAGTAGGAAAGCATAATTTTTTTTGGAAAGTTTTTTTTTATCATGCAAGCATCCATGGGCCACCCCATGAAAACTGCTGCCCTAGGCACAGGCCCTCGAGTGCCTATATGGTAAATACGCACCTAGTAACATTGTGAAACTTTGCTTGGCATCTCATATACACCAGTTTTACAAAGTGTATAAAAGTGAGAAAATTACTCCGGCATGGTATAATAAGACCATTCATTAAAACTATGCCTGTTGATTCAATTCCTTTATGAGCAAGGAAACATAACTTTCTGAAATGGTCACTTTGAAATGTTTATTGCATGTGTTTAAATTATAAAGACTTCAGGAATATCTACATGCTTTTGGACACTCCCTGGAAACTTGTTTTCTTTTGAGCAAGCCTTGATCTCTTAACCACAAAGGTTAAGCCAACATGTAATATCCTGACTTCTGTCTCTTAACATGAAAAAATATTGTTACATTCTTGCACTTGGGAGTTTTCCTCAATTTAGATTTTGTCCTTGTGACCTGTTAGATATTTATACTTCAAAATGTTATCTATGCTTCATCTGTTCCCCAGTTTGGATTATTTGAACATATTCAATATGCAACCTGTTGTAAACAAACACATACAGTGGCTTAATGAAGGAAGCAGACCCTTCGGCTGCAGGGGGGCCCAGGAGGTATAGGGGGCCTATGAGGCCCTAGTTAATGAGAAATGTCAATATATATTGGTAAAACAGGACAACCTCTGGAAATGTTGGGGGCCCTAAAATTAATTTGCTGCGGGGCCCAGTAACATCTAGTTACTCCACTGATGTAGTTAAAAAGCACAATGAACTCCTTTGTACTGCTTAAATTACCAGCATAGAAACAGGTTTAGTACTCTGTGGGGATTATATTTTTTGAGAAGCTGTATATCAATATTGAAATATATGTAATGGAGTAGACTTTCAGTTATTATTGTTATATTTTGTTTCAGAAAGTTCATGCTACTTCTATTAGCCCGTAATCAATATCGAAAGATATACAGTATATATGGGAGAGCACTGTCAATCATGTGTGGGCTACTGCTTTAAACTCCTGAATTTACAGTATATATCAAATAAAATGGCATAAAAAACAGTTATTGGGTGTATAAAAATAAATATAACTACAATGCATACCATCATTTTTGTCTAGTGGAAGAAGGAGTTGGTTAGAGATCAGGGAGCATATACATTATGAATACAGGTATTGGATCTATTATCTGGAAACCCATTTTCCAGAAAGCTCCGAATTAAGGAAAGGCCATCTCCCATAGACTCCATTTTATCCAAATAATCCAAATTTTTAAAAACGATTTCCCTTTTCTCTGTGATAATAAAACAGTACCATGTACTTTATCCAAAACTAAGATATAATTAATCCTTAGTGGAAGCAAAACCAGCCTGTTGGGTTAATTTAATGTTTACATAATTTTTAGTAGACTTAGGGGCAGATTTACTAAGGGTCGAAGCAAAATCCTTCGAATTCGAATATCGAATTCGAAGGATTTTAGTGCAAAAGGTTCAATGGAACGATCGAATAAAAATTGATCGAACGATAAAATCCTGCGAATCGAACGATTTTAAGCGATCAATCAAAGGATTTCTATTCGATCAAAAAAACTTAGAAAAGTGCTGTGGAAGGTCCCCATATCCTAACGTTGCAGTTTGGTAGCTTTCATTTGGTAATCAAGTATGAAGTCGAAGTTTTTTTTAAAGAGACAGTACTTCGATTATCGAATGGTCGAATGGTTGAACGATTTTTACTTTGAATCGTTTGAATCATTTGATTCGATCGTATTCGATCGAATCTGACCATTTCGATGGTCGAAGTACCCAAAAAATTACTTTGAAATTCAAATATTTTTGTATTCGAACTATTCACTCGAGCTTAGTAAAGCTGCCCCTTAAGGTATGAAGATCCAAATTATGGAAAGATCCCTTATGCATGAAAACCGCAGGTCCCGAGCATTCTGGATAACAGGTTCCATACCTGTATTTGCTTTTTTCGACTTTATTCGATTAACCTTTACCATGCATGTCATCATACCCTTGTGCAGTTGTTACATTCTGCATTGATTTGCTACTCTTAATAGTATATAATATAATAAAGATAACTTTCCTTAACTGGGTAAACCATTTTTAAAAATTATTTCTGTTCTTGGCAACTGATTTGTAAACTGGCTCACACCAAAGTTTCTGCATACAGTTTGGTAAGATAATAATAGAAAAACTGAGGAGCCTAGTGAATTCACAGAAAAAACTGTGTAAAAAGCTGTGTAAAGTAAATGGCGAATTTATCATGATGTGTTTTATTTTACACCATGCAAATGCCAGATTTGCCGTTGTTATTTTACATTGCTTCCGGCTGATAGTGATAGGCAAATTTATTTGCCAGGCGCAAATTCGCCACGAATACATTTGCGAATTTCAGCGAAAATTCACCTTTGTCGGAAAAATGTTGACGCCGGTGACAGTTCCAAAATCTCTAATGCATATATGGCATGTATGATTTTTTGTTTAAGGTTCTATCTGCAGTTTTTTTTTGCATTGCATGGTCTATGCCTATTTTTAAATACCTATGTTGACGTTTCAGATTTGTTTTCATTCTTTGGTAACTTGGTTGTTGTGTAGCTGTTGATCTGTTTACCTAACTGTACTGAGGTTGGGGATCACCAGGTTTTTATTGATCAGTCTCTTATCTCTCCCTTAAGTACTTTTTTATTTTTTGGGATATAAACAAAATTTTCCACTGCATTCACTGTCTATATTCAGGATAAAAGGACGCTATCTTATAATAATTTGCTTAGAAATGAGTTCCTGTTATTGCTATAATAAAGTCCTATACAAAAAAAAATACACAGGTGTAATAATCATTCTAATATATATAGTTGGAAATAAAAAATAATTCACAATTATACATTGAGATTGGAACCCTTCTGGCAAATGGTTCAACAGTATTTTCAACAGTAGTGATAACAAAATGGCTTCATTATAAGAACCTAGCATCTAATACAATAACTAACTGGTTAAATTCTTATAAGCATATGCAAGTAACTAGATTGTCCCAATTGCACCATAAATTACACTGTAGATTCAATTGGTAGCAGTAGCAATACTGCTAATAAATAGTTTTTTTTTTAGGTGTTTAGATGATGCAGTGTACTTCGCACTCTCACATTTCTAGTCCTCTCTGGAAGAAACGTTATCGTCTTAAATATACTTGGAGATACAAGAATGGACACCTGAAAACAGTGAGGCAGTATCCATGGCTAGATGTCCATGGTTGAATGCCCAATGGATCATTTAAAATGACAGAATACTCTTTGGGCCATACCAAGTAATCAGTTCTAAGCAAAGTGCAAAAAGTTCAGGCACATTTTCGACAACAAACAAACGATTTATACCTAACTGGTCAGTACAATGTCCTAGATCTCTGAGTAAACTAAAGAATATATTCAGCAATAGAACAGAATAAGTTGGCAATAAAAATATATTATGTGAGAGAACAAATGTTTACACACACAGTAAAGGGTTGGCATAGGCTTGGCAGTATTATATTTGTTTTAGAGTTTGTATGGGGAAATGATTTATTCATTAAAATACCTATGCCAGTTTGTTAGATTTGCATTTTCCATAAAGGTATTTCCCATTCACAACAGTATCCTCTTTCATTCATACCTTTACTTTGCCTATTACTGAGACCGTTTTTATATCTGGACTATCAAAACGGTTTCAGTTTTATTTCAAGGTGCACTCGTGAAATTTTAGTACATCTTAGTAAATTTGCTCCCTTTTGAAGTCAGAACTACTGCTTCCTTTACCTGGAAGCAATGTCTGGATTTGTGGTTTTGCTGTTTACCCACTGTCATAGCAGACGGCCAAAATGTTTTTATTTCAAAGTCTTATAAATTCACAGTTAATCATTGACTGTTTTTAGGACTTAACCTTGGAATTTTCCCTTTTAGTTGAAAGAGACAAGGACTTTTCGCACAATCGAAGGCACTATAAAGAATTTCGTTTTGATCTTACTCAAATCCCACATGGAGAAGCAGTGACAGCCGCAGAATTCAGGATTTACAAGGATCGAAGCAATAATCGTTATGGGAATGAAACCCTTAAGATTAGCATTTACCAGATCATCAAGGACTATTCAAACAGGTATAACTCTTTCACTATCAATACTGTATATATATATATATATATATAGGCCCGTCGGTGCGCGACAAACCGCCATCAGGACGCGGGCGCACAAGAAGTACCCAACGCGGAGGGGGCAGAAGAGGAAGGGGCCACAGACTATAGAGGTACCTATTTTCAATCTTTCTCAACACACTCTGTCGACCCCAGAATTAAGTGTATTACGGAAGGGTTTATCGTTTGTCCCCACTTGCCCTTTTGATTCTTTAGATTGGGATATTGATTTTTTTAAACTTTGCAGGGGATTATGTCTGAGAGACCATTTCAGAGATCCGTCTGGGACTACCGTGGATCAAACCAAATTAAAACTAAAAAGTCTCTTTACCCCTCCATGTGTACATCCCACGATTAAACTTTTTAAGCACGCTGTAGAACAAGGGTTGGAAACTACTACTCCCAGCCCTCGGATGAGACAGAATATCACTAAAAATGAACGTGTGGCAATTAAATCTCTTCAGGAGGATTCAAATTTAGTGATACGCCCAGCGGATAAAGGCGGGGGTATAGTACTTCTAAATTACTCCGACTATAGAGATGAGATATTAAGCCAATTGTCCGATGTAAAAGTGTATAAAAAGCTATCTGGCGATCCTGTGAAATCATATATATCCCAAGTAGATTCTGTACTTGATCAGGCTTTCTATGATGGAAACATCGATTCAACTCTGAAGGATTATTTGAAACAGGAGTTCCCTATCTGCCCGATATTATACACTCTGCCCAAGGTGCACAAAAGTCTTCTTAAACCCCCCGGCCGCCCGATAGTCTCAAGTAGGGGGTCTTTATTACATCCAATAGGTATATACCTGGATAAGATTCTACAACCGATTGTACAGAATACTCCTACATACCTGAGGGACACTCCCCATTTGCTTGAAAGTCTAAAGACTCTGACCTTGCCAATAGGAACTAACGTTTGGATGGCCAGTTTGGATGTAGTGAGTCTCTACACATGTATTCCACATGAGGCTGGACTAGAGGCTGTAAGACTCTCACTTGAGCAATATGATCTTTACGATGGTCCCCCAATACCGTTTGTGATGGAGTTACTAAAATTGGCTTTAACCATGAATTATTTTCGGTTCCAGCATGATTTTTTCTTACAGGTGGCAGGCACGGCGATGGGGGCAGCGATGGCACCCGCATACGCTAATTTATTTATGCATCAGTTTGAACAACACTCAATCGTGCCAATTTATGGGGACCAGATACTCTTCTTCCGTCGCTACATCGATGATGTCATCATCATCTGGGGTGGCACGAAGGAAGGGTTTCATTTGATGGTTCAAGAGTTGAATGTGCTAAACAGTCCTGTCAAATTTACCCATGAAATCCATACGGATCGACTGCACTTTTTAGATATAGAATTGTGGAGACAGGGTGATCATGTTGAATTTACATTGTTCCGTAAACCTACAGATAAAAATGTTCTATTACAGTATAACAGTTGTCACCCAAGTTCAATGAAAAAGTCACTACCTATATCACAATTCTGTAGGGTCCTTCGGAATAACTCGGACCCAGACCAGGCTGAACAACAGCTCTCAGGTATGTGGGAACGATTTATTGATCGGGGTTACCCCAGGCCTGTTTTGGAACAGGCATTATCTCAGGCGAAACAGAGAGTGGCAGCTCCAGAGGTAGGAATGAAGAATCAACCTAAATTTATTTACAGCACCAAATATACGACTGGATCCAATAAAACTAAAAAGCTGATTAAGGATCATTGGGGCATAATTCAGGCAGATGCGGGTTTGAGAGATGTGGTCCCTAGGGACCTTATGACGTGTTACCGACGAGGTACTAACCTTAAAGATCTTCTGGTTAAAACAGACCCAGTAGGATGTTATACAAGTAGACGGAGTACCTGGCTCCGTAACGACTTACCAGGCTGTTTCAAATGCCCAAATTGTACCTCCTGTAGATTTATGACACCGGGCAACAGCTTCTTACACCCACAAACCGGTAAACGATATTTGATCAAACACCACATTACCTGTACAACCACACATATAATCTACCTAATAACCTGCCCCTGTGGTTTGTCGTATGTGGGGAAATCAGACCAAACACTGCGTTTACGCATGGATGGTCACAGATCTGCCATTAGTACTGCATTTCGAGATGGGTTCACCAATAAGCCAGTGGCAAACCATTTCCTGGAGGCCGGTCATAGGCTACCTACATTTCGTTACATAGCCATAGACCATATCCCCCCACTTAGGAGAGGGGGTGATAGGTCAAAAATTTTGCTTCAGAGAGAAGTGTTTTGGATTAGGAAGCTGAACACTCTGGCACCGACAGGGTTAAATGAACACTGTTCTCTCTTATGTTTTTTGAATCAACGCTGAGGGGATCTGGCCAGTCAGCCAATTAAGTTGTAAAGTAACATTGTATGATCTAGCTATTGATAGATTTGTAAAAGCTATAGATACATTTTTCGACATGATAGTAACAATTGATTAGGTTTGTTACTTTATTACCAGGAATGTAGCCTTAAGTAAAGCTCTAGTCTGATGGCAGCATCAATATTGTCCATAGTCTGACACGGTTTTTACGGGTAGCACAGCCCCCACAAGGGGAGTGGTGATCCTGATCACATGGGTCATTCTAGAACACGGGTTGGGTGAGTGTAATTGGTTTTAGCTATTTATTCACTGTTTTTTAATCGTTGTGTGTATGGTCTTGAGAAAGGTCTTAGGCAAAGACCGAAACGTTGACCTGTTTTTATAAGATGTAATAAATAAAGAAAAGATTTTTTTACCCTTCAAAGGTTCCTGGTGTGCACCTCGGTCCTTCGATATTTTTATATATATATATATATATATATATATATATATATATATATATATATATATAAATATCAATATATATATATATATATAATTTTTTTTTAAATATGTTATTTCCAACTCGCTTTTCTGCCATTTGGCTATATATTGAAACTGGATGATTTATTAACTCTTTCGGGGTTATTTATTAAAGTCCAAATGCCAATTTTTTTTTTTTTTTACTATAAAATCCAAATTTTTCGTGGAAAAAAAACATGAACTTTTCTAAATGTATTGCACCCCGAGGATGAAAAAAGTCAGAATCTGAAAATCTGGTCTCTCAGACCTACCAAGATTGTATATCGTATATATTGTATATCTGTGCTGGAATTAGCCCGAAAATCCAACTATTTCGGACTTCTCGGGGAAAACATTTTTGTTCAACCCCATATAAATTCTGAGAGGTCGAAAGTTTGTATTTTTAGGTTGCAGGAGTACTTTTGGAGAGTTGGAGCGATCAGATGTTAGCTAAGAATTCAATCCCAGCTACTGTTTGACTTCTCAATGAGAATTTTGGATTAAGAGGTTGGCTTGGAACCAGATATAATTCCATTCCTATGTGCAGCAGCTTTCTGAAAAAGCAAGAAAAATAATTGTATGTCTTGTTTTTCCATGTCATAACTTTCATGTACAGTAGTTCAGAAGATATAAAATAAATTGCATGTTTCCTTATTCAAATCTCATAAGAAAACATTCATTATATTTAATCTCTTCACCATCTCTCACAAAATGTAAATTTTTTTCAACATTGCCCTTAAAAGTAAATAATCATTTGAAACAGTATCAATGTATTATTGTTTATGGATTGTAGAGGTATCCTGTTTTCCTTATTCTGCCCTCTATATGACAGATGAACAAAACACATGAGGTTTATGGCAAAGTTTGCTTATCTTAAACCTTTTTCAAATTCCTGTTTCTTTCTTGGTTCACCACTTAAATATTTAAAATAACGGTTTCATTGGAAGGATATTTTTTTTATCCATTCTAGAATCAAAATAAAAGTATATAATTTTGTTAAACCAAAAATGTAATTTTGCTTAAATTCTTTTAAGTGAATGATGTGTAGCCAATGAAGAATATTTTGGGATTTGTAGACAGCTCCTTTTTGCTTGGTGGTTCAACCTTCCCCTGGAGGACCAGCTTTAATTCAAGGTCCCACTTAGGTCATAACAGGGTAACAGATACATGAAAACCATTTAGCCATATTTCTAAATATATATAGAACACAAAATCAGAACAAATGTAACTGACCACCTATCTGGGCCTTCAGGGGTATCTAGTAGAGCAAACAAGCATTTTTTTTTAAACTAACCCTAATTGGAGTTTGGGCAGAATCCCATGCAATTGCCCCAGGTCCCCAATACCTTGTGTATTAGAATTTACAAAAAGTTTAATTACTACGGTAATATGAAACATTCTGTATATATATATATATATATATATATATATATATATATATATAGTAAAGAATGGACCCGCACTCCAATGTTCTTTGGAGTGCGGGTCCATTCTTTACTACATATGCAAAAAACTTGACCAACGCACCCATCATCTAAGAAATCCGGTAAGAGTGCGCTCACCACAATTGACTTTATATATATATATATATATATATATACAACACATCAATGAGTTATTTTTATTTATTTTAGCATGCTTGTTAAATGATAACTGCAAAGAGTTCAAACCCATGCTACTGTTTAAGCAAAGTACGTAGAAATGTCTTCCATGTATTTTAAACTGGCTGGGTGAAGTTGACAGCTACTTGTATTTTTAAATGGTGTAAATACAATTGTCTTGGAATATGTGGGGGCAGATTTACTAAGCTCGAGTGAATAGTTCGCATCAAAAAATATTCGAATTTCGAAGTCATTTTTTGGGTACTTCGACCATCGAATTGGTCAAATTCGAACGAATTCGATCGAATCGAGTGATTCAAAGTAAAAATCGTTCGACCATTAGACCATTCGATAATCGAAGTACTGTCTCTTTAAAAAACTTCGACTTCATACTTCGCCAATTAAAGCTACCGAAGTCCAATGTTAGCCTATGGGGACCTTCCCCAGCACTTTTCTAAGTTTTTTTTTTTGGTTGAATAAAAATCCTTCGATCGATCGCTTAAAATTGTTCGAATCGTTCGATTTCATCGTTCGATCGGACAATTTTTATTTGATCGTTCGATCCAAACTTTTGCGCTTTTACTTTGAGGGTTGAATTCGATGGTTTTTTAACCCTCGAAATTCGACCCTTGATAAATCTGCCCCGTGGTGAATGCCTGTTGATTTAAGCACACTTCAACTGGTATATGTACATTCAAAATAATTTTCTGTGCAGGAAAAGCTACACCCACAATTTTAGATAGTTTTTATATAAAATGTTCTTTTACAGTTTAATGTCCAGGAAAAGGTTTCTGTTTTTGGAGTTCTTGCGATTATTACAATCAATTAATTTAAAACAAATAATTAACAAACTAAATTGTGGACAAGATAAATTTTGCAATAAAATGCATAAAAAGTATGTGAATGCATGTAACAGATATGCAACTGTTTATGGGATGAGCATTTAAAAAGCCAGGTGTCATTGTGATGCTTAAAGGTGTGTTCACCTTGAAGTTAACTTTTAATATGTTGTAGAATGGCCAGTTCTAAGCAACTTATCAATTGTTTTTATTTTATTTTTTTTAAAGTTTTTTAATTATTTGCCTCCTTCTTTCCACCTTTCAAATGGGGTTCACTGACCCCATCTAAAATCGAATTTTCTGTTTTGTGCAATACTCATATTTTTATTCAGACCCTCGCCTATTAATATTCCAGTCTCTTATTCAAATCATTCTATGGTTGCTTTCATCATTTTTTAAAAAATTGGGTTATTTGGTTAAAATGGAGTCAATGGGAGATGGCCTTTCCATAATTCAGAGCTTTCTGGAACAATTCCCTTACCTGTAAATGTAAATTCAAAAATTAGTGAACCTAGAATGACTGTTGACTAAAAACAAAAGAATTCTTTATATCTTATTATAGCCACATGGTGCTGACCTATTGTAGGTATTCTAGGTAGTTGTTTTTTATATTTAGTTTATTTATTTCTGTGTTTTGCAATGCTCTGGCTTGAATTTCATTCTATTTAATCTGATTGCTAGGAATGGATTTTCCATGCAACCAAATATAAGTTAAAAGTCAGAATTGACTATATGCAATAAAAAAAATTAAGAATCATGATAAAACCAGAGCATATCAAACTGTTTTTGGTAACTGGGGTAAGTAATCCTGACAACCAGATTTTCACTAGCCAGAAAGATTCCGAATACAAAGACTAATAATCTGAAAACCATAAACATGAAGAAATGTAGACCAAATGAAAAAGTTACACATTTTTACCATAAACATGGATTTAAAGGAGAACTTCCCCTAAATATTATTTATTCATTAGCACACTGAGATTCCAAATCCTGCATTGAATGAATATGGTCATCATTTCTAGGGCTAGCTTTTATGTAATGTGGGTGCTGGAAGCTGTATTTATAAAAAATAAAGGGATGCAGGTTGGACTACACTGATATAAATGGGGCTGTGTAATAACAGATACAAATTTTGTTGCAGGTCTAGCAAACTATAGTAGGCAACAATTACTGGCCAGTTGTTTAAAGTCATATACTGTTTTGAATTGGTTGCTATTGGTTATTAAACCAGGGTAAACCTTGTGTATTTTATTATATATGAGGCCTTGACCTGCATGTCCTATTATGGCTTTTAATTGTCCCATTCTTCTTACATCATAATATTCTATGAGACCCCATTATTTGAAAGACTGTCATCTCAGTGAAAAAAACACAGCTTGGGTAACCAATATTGCCAATGGAACCATATTCACCAAGCCAAATAAGGGTGTCTGAGATTTAGTAGTTTAATGCTTTTTTGTTAGTTGCCACTTTTCCCCAGCTAACTCCAGAAAAAAACACTGGTTATAAACACCTTTGGAAACTAACCTTCTGTACTTCTTAGGTCAACAATATTGGACATTTTTTGTCAGCTACAGTTGCCTACAGTCACTTACAGACCATCTATTGTTTTCTCTCCACCGGCTAACATTCAAATCTCCTTGTATCTGCGAGGAAACTTCGGGCTACTTCGGAAAGTAGCCAAACCACATATGTTTCCCAGTGGCCATTTGCATGTTAACTGGTGGAGAGGAATCAAATGTTGTTTTGAACACGCTGTGTCAGAGAATTACGGATGACAAGACAACTTTTATTACCATCAAGGACATTCAGGCTTATAAAATGCGACCTATCTTTCATATCTAGAGGGGCTGCAAATTAGATCTAGTCTACTGCTATCTAATACATGCTTATGATGTCCATTTTCCATGACGCTCTCTGAGGTCTGATCTTACCTGGACACTCTCTATGCAGGAACCTTGCCACCCTATTCTATCAGCTTCATCTGTTCTCCTCTCTGAGGGAGTCAAAGAGAATCAACAGAACTACACCCCTACGCTCCCAATGGAAATGTCTATACCTGGTCAAACTACATACTATTCCCTATTTCCAGCTTGTTACACAGTCCAGCCAACCAACTACAAGACTAAATCCCTATTCCCCTACACTAAAAATGCCACTGAGGGTTAATTAGGTTAACTACTGCCACAACTACTTGTTTGCAATAAAGAGCAGCAGATCACATTTTGGAAGAATTGCATTGTGATGTAATTGGCAGTAAAGCCAGCAGCAATCCATAATATTCAAAGCAAAAATCTTCATTAATTACTTATATTAATTAAAATTTCGCTCTGTACCAAGTCATGTGTTGTAAAAAGATTGCAGCTGTTAAAATGTTGTTGTTATATATAGTTCCCCTTCATGGTCCCATCAACATTTTTATATCAAATGATTTTTTTTTATTGGTGAAAATGTATCAATCTATTGTTAATTTCCCAAAAGAAATGCATGACTCATGTTTCCATGGCACGATTAAAAGAGAAGTATGTTCTCAAATAAGGTGTAAATTATTAAACAGATCCTGCTTTTGGTAAGCGATATATTTTGTGGCACATATTTTTCAAACTAAAATCATTGTACAATTGCCACCCACATGAAAGACTGAAGAAATTTTGGAAAAAAGAGTTCTCGCAGTAATGTGATATATATTATGTGTTAGCACTTTCTTCTAAAATATCGAAGACAAATGTCCTAATTTCACCAGATGTTCCATTTAAAGAAGGCAAGCTCTAATAACTATAGCATGTGGATATTGTTTCCTACAATTAAAGACAAAATAACCTTTTTTCATTTTAATAAAGCACATTTGTTGCTTTTCAATGGAAATATAAGTATTGTGAAAACATTACTTTAAGAACTTCAAAATTAAGTAGGATAAATTAAGTAGGATAATCAACAGCAACGAATTACATTCTTTGTACCAAATAAGTGCTTGAGCATCAGCTCAGGGTAACCAGATCTGGGGTTGGGGTGCTCTTTGGCATCTAAACAGGATTCTCTCTAGTTTAGAGTGTGTTTTAAAAAAATCTTCATGCAGAGAGGTTAGTCAATATATGTCAATCTTAAATTATGCCTTTGAATATGAATGCATCCTGCAGGTGTATGTGTGAGTAAAATAATGCATACTTCTGCTTTACAGTATTAGTTGGACTACATCTCCCAGTATGCTGAGGTTCACCTGGAGTGCAGTTGTGTGTGCATCAAAAGTAGTTTATTAGTCTTCCACAATTTATTAAAATATTGACTGCAGAGATGTAAGCAAAAAAGCAATGAGCAATACATTGCATGGGTAGAAAGTCAGATTAAGAGCAGAGGGAGGAGTATGAATCAACATAAAGTTATGTACCACATTATTTTTTATGTGTAATAATACCTGGGAGGCGGCGGGGGCGTGCCGCTTCTTAGGTTGATGCATGCGCCACTTGCCACTTGCGTGCTTTTATACTGGACACAACGCATGATGTCATCTCGCACAGTTCAAAATTCAAATGCTTAAAGGAACAGTGCACAATTGCTCATTGCTCAATGTAGTTCTATTCTAGATCCTGGATGCACTTTTTGTCTGAATTATTGTTCCTTGACCACTGCTGTATTGCTGCCTGAACTGACTTTTGCCCGTTTTCTGACTATGCTTCTGGATCCTGTCTCTGTACAATGTTGGCTGAATGGTTATTGGCCCAGCCTGTTTCCTCAACTTTGTTCCACTCTTTCCTCTGTTACTCCAGTTGCAAGTTTCGGTTCCCTTGCCTGCCCAGAATGCTAGCCTTGGTTCTCTCACTGGCGGCATCCGAGTAGCGAAGGGCTCTTCCCAACGTGAATGGTGGCTATTATAGGCAGATGTGTGAGCCATGACTGGAACCTTCGCATCTATTCTGGGTTTGGGATACCAAACTTGACAGTATGGTTATCCTGATTGATTTCATTTTACACTGAATACTAAGGGGCCAATTTACTTAGTTCGAGTGAAGGAATAGAATAAAAAAAACTTCAAATGGTTTTTTTTGGCTACTTCGACCATCGAATTGGCTATTTCGACCTTCGACTACGACTTTGAATCGAACGATTCGAACTAAAAATCATTCCACTATTCGACCATTCGATAGTCAAACTACAGTCTCTTTAAAACCTACCTACTTTGCCATCTAAAACCTACCGTGGTGCAATGTTAGCCTATGGGGAAGGTCCCCATAGGCTTTCTATCAATTTTTAGGTCGAAGAAAAATCGTTAGATCGATGGATTTAATCGTTCGATCGAACGATTTTTCGTTCGATCGAACTATTTGCGGTAAATCCTTCGACTTTGAAGGATTTACATTCGGCAGTCGAATATAGAGGGTTAATTAACCTTCGATATTCGACCCTATGTAAATCTGCCCCTAAGTGTTATGTTTTTTTTTGATGGTATAAAACCTTTTAGGGCTTTACTTTCTACAGATCAGGGGGTTACATTTTGGCAAGTTAAGAACTAGGCATATTATTGACAACCTTATGGTGTAATCAGGAAAAAGTAATCATGTTATTTTGGGACATTTAGTTGGCTCTTTTCAGCTAAGCAGGGACAGAGCTGAATCTAATAATCAAAATAAAGTGTTGATAGTTAATGGTTAAAGTGATCACTCTGTATTATCAAAGATGCTAATTTCTTTGAAATGTTTACAACAACAGAGTAATGCATATTCCTAATTATTGTAGATAATCTTCAAGGGTATGAGTATCAGTTCTAATATATGTGTTATAGTTACAACAGAGGTGTATTATGATTCTACTAAACATGTGGAATAATTTCACAGCAAATTACTTCAATGGTGGATGTAGAAATTCTGGTAAGTATAATTATGGTGTTGAATAACATTTTGGCATCAATTGGTAAATGTATGCAATCCAAAGCATTTTACTGTATTTAAAACCTCATCTAATAATTAACTGAGTTCTGTGGATTATTTTATATTATAAATCCAATAAATGCATATAACAATTATTTCACAGTGTAATCATGAATAATTTGCACTTGTTCCAAGGATGTTACTAACCACAAACCTTACTTTAAAGTTCTGTCTTAGTAAAATAAATGTGGCTCTTACTCATATAAGTTTTTTTTAACTCTTTTTTTTTTAACTTTCTTGACAACAATTCAAGCACAACCCAGTTATTTCGTTTGGGCTACAATATTGTGACAGTTTGCAGATGCAATTATTCATTTTCATGGAAGTAACTCTAAACCGCCTCCAATTAACATATAATTTATAGAATGTAAAGATGAATGATGGAATACTTGAATATGTATTTATTTATTGTAACTTTCTTTTGATAGGGATGCTGATCTCTTCTTGCTAGATACACAGAAAGTTCAGACATATGATGTTGGCTGGCTTGTGTTTGATATTACTGTAACCAGTAACCATTGGGTTATCAACCCACAGAACAATCTGGGGTTGCAACTATGTGCTGAAACTAGTGATGGTAAGTTCAGTTTATAAAATATTTATCTTGTGAAATTTACTTGTAAGTGTTATTTATATTTAGCATGCGTGTTGCATGAAATTAATCAAACGGCAAGCACTCTTAGGACCAGCTGATATAGAGGTAAAAAAGATTATTTAATTCTATGTGATTAAAACACACATGCCTGACTCGTTTCATGTTCATAGACATGTAATCATAGGCTGTGTATTGCATGTAACCTGATATTAATAAAAATAAAATATTTATTTTTTAGTATAATATGGCACTAGTACTTAGTTTTGCATTAATGTGCCTGCAAATTATGTCAATTGTGGGGTGCTTATGCTGTAAGCATCAGTTTACAGGTTGTTAGTTATAAGCTGGTTGCTTGTCCGAAAGAACAATGTGAATCCCAGGACTCTCTTGCATCCATGTACTCTATACTAAGCATCTTGTACCTCTACCTCGTACAGCAAAGAGTACACTGCCAGCATTTTATTGCAAGATGGAAGTATAAAGCAGTTTTTGTATAACCTAAAGTTCCTTTAAACATTACATGTTGCACAGATCTAATTTATTACATGGAAAAATACTTTGTTTTTTTTTTTTGGGGGGGGGGGATCATGTGCCTTTTAACATTCTGCTTACCTATTTATGCACTGGTATCAGCAGACCTTGCATGTATTTAGTTAGGGTGCAACAAACTTTCTAATTAAAAATCATTACAAAATCATTTGGTGTGGTACTTTTTATAAACAAAGTTGAATTAGGGGTATTTTTTATCAAAGGTCAGATATTAGAGTTACGTGATTTTTTTTTGGCTCAAATAAATTCGAATGTACTCACAAAACAACTCAAATGGGAGGTTATTTATGAAAAAAACGTAAACGTCTAAAATTAATTCGAATAGGAACAACCCAAAAATTCGAATTGAGTTTTCCCTCCGAGAAAAAAGTTGAATGTCAGGAATTGTATTAACTTCTTCAAATGTTTCAACGGACCTCTACCTTTGACTTCTACATGAACTTGGCAGGTTTTAGATGGTTTTGTTTGGTTTACCGTGCTGCAACATTTTAAGTGTGACACCAAAGTGTGGAATGCAAGAAAACCCTGTGGTGATTGGAGATTTTGGAAACTGGGCTAACTAAACTAAAAAGAGTGTGAATATACTACACTATATTTTTTTCTTTTCTTTTTTCATACGGCTTGTTTCCCTGAGCTGTGATAGCGCTGACTCTCTATAAACCAAACGCAACTTTGTATTATACTCGAAGGAGAACGAGTCCATTGGGAGCCGGCAACTAAGGGAAACTTCAGGACTCCCTGGGAATACTTACTGAATTTCTGAGGTTTTAGATGGTGGAATATCAAATATGAGCTGTTTTTAGGGTTGTGGTGTAATAAATCTTACATTCGAATTCCAGTTGGTGGTTTTAAATTTGAAATTGTGAGTTTGACCAAAAAAGCATTTTGAAGATTCAAATTTACCATTCGAACCTTAGTATCTTAAAGTATAAAAGCTTCTGTGCACTCCACAATTTTTGTGCACTCTCAGTTGTGTGCATACACCATGTTATTAACATGTTGTATGCACACAACTGCACAGAGTAAACAGGTTATAGTCAACACTGTGCAAATGCCATCTAACCCTTGTTACGCTAGGCTGTGACCTCTTGTTCAGAGGGACTCTGATTATCTCTGGCTACATGCAGAACCACGCTTTCATAGGCATTTCTTTTTACATGCTTGAAAAAATGAAACTGCAGGACAAGCATATTAATAGTGTAAATAAAAACCATATGCCTACCCAAGGCCTTTTACAAATGGAGTTAGTGTTGCTGATTTACAAAGGTGCTAAACAAAATACATTATTAATTAGTAATGCAAAAATATAACTTATAGAAGGGGTCCGCAACCTTTTTTTTTTTACCCACCAGCCACATTTAAATATAAAAGGCTGTGGAGCAACATAAGCATGAAAAAAAGTTTCTAGGGGGGTGCCCAATAATTGGTTATTTAATAGCCTGTATGTGTACAGACTACAGGTGGGTGTTTGTTTGGCAGTATACATGATCTTTATGCCTCCAAAGCTTGCTTCCAAGTCCAAAAACAAGCACCTGCTTTAAGGCCACCGGGAACAGCTTCAAAGGGATTGTGAGCAAAAAGTTGCTATCTATCTATCTATCTATCTATCTATCTATCTATCTATCTATCTATCTATCTATCTATCTATCTCTCTCTCTGTCTGTCTGTCTGTCTGTCTGTCTGTCTATCTATCTGTATGTGGTCTCCTCCAGCGTCTCTACATTTTTTTTTATTCAAACAGTGTGAATTAAGTGAGCATTGTGAGGATTTAGACATCAGAGAATAAAATGAATTGCTTTGGATATTATGGATTTAGAAGTAGTGTAACTGTGTTATATCTACCCCTGAACTCCTTTATCCTTGGAAAGTTATGTATGACTATGTCTGTATATGCTAACGATAATCATACGGATGTTTCTTTTGTGGAAATATGCTTTGAGGGGTACTGATAGAAGCATTGTGTACAGTTCATCTTAAGACTGCCAAGAAATTTTGGCACGTAGTTGTCAGGTGGACCCTTCTGTAATTGCAAACATGTTCTTTGGCAACATTCACTATTTCATCTTAGTGTTAAAAGGTGTTTTTCTTGGGACTTTCCTCAAAGTTGGCCCATAGCCCTTGAACTCCTCATGGTTTCTATTTAGGAGTTGTCATCACCACCTTTAGTTTTAGAATTTGGCAAACCATTGCTCCATAAAAGAAAAACATCTGGGTCTTCTATGTCTTTGGGCTAATAAAGTAATCTCATGTTATAAAATCTATTTTGTTTAATTTCCTTCAATTTTA
Organism: Xenopus laevis; assembly: GCF_017654675.1. Taxonomy (NCBI): domain Eukaryota; kingdom Metazoa; phylum Chordata; class Amphibia; order Anura; family Pipidae; genus Xenopus; species Xenopus laevis. The sequence continues at coordinate 82,377,057 of NC_054380.1, forward strand.
AACAAACTATTGATTTTAAGTGATGTTGAGCTCTATGAGTACCAACAATACATTTTAAAAGTGAAAGAAGTATAAACTACAGATATGAAAAGTCTATCTAGCCTGTCCTCTAGTATCCTTAAATACACTCCCCAACCTTTTTACCTGTGAGCCACATTCAATTGTAATTAGAGTTGGGGAATAACACAAACATGAAAAAAAGTTCCTGGGGATGCCAAATGAGTGCTGTGATTGGCACCTGCTATGAGGCCACTGAGAAACCCCATCAAAGTGGCTGGTGAGCAACATTTTGCTCATTAGCTACTGGTTGGGGACCACTGCTCTAATGGGATAACATCAGGCCTGTATTTGTGGCAAGGCCACATAGGCCCGGGCCTAGGGCGGAAAAATTTTAGGGACGGCATGCTGCCCTGCCGCATCTAAAGGAGCGCTTGGTGCTCCAATACTGAATAGCGCACTCGCGTGTGCACAGGGCCAGCGCTAGGACCATGCGGCTGGCGCTAGGACCGCACAGCCATGGGAGGCCATGCACGCGAAGCGTCTGCTGGCCTCGGGGCGCTGCTTCCATAAATCCGACCCTGGATAACATGCATTTAAAATGCAAGCACAGAAAGGGTCCACTGGTTTAGTGTCTAGTATTTGTACAATTTATTTCACATTTTTGACAGTTGTACAACTCTGTGTGGACATTGGCTACTCTTATTCTTTATGAATGTTAAACCAATGTTGTACATGTTGGCAAGGGAAGGTTTTGCTCATTACCATTAGCAAGTGTCCTTTTGTTTACATGGACTGAATCTTTAACCAAGGTACAAACTACTGGCACTAAACTCGGAATGAAGTGAAGATCGTCAAGAACATATCTTAAAGTAGATGTTTATATATTTTTTCCTATTAGATATGTTACTGTGTCTTCTCTTGGATCACATTTGTTGTTTCAAAAGGGTTGGTAGCAGCAAAAAGTGCTTGAAATGAAAGATAAGCAATTACTAATTAGAATACAAATAAAAGTAAACCCTCAAAATCGATTTTCTTATGCCAGTGTCAGTTTTCAGTTGCATGTTAGAATAGATATTGTAAAAATTTATAAAAGGCGTTTGAATAGGCCCATCTTTAACATTTTAATTTTAGTTTCATAATTTTCTTTGCCCTATGTTAAATGTAATCCCAACCACCTACCACTCACACTGTCTGAGCTGTTTTTTATGCCAGTGGCCTATAAGAAATATAATGCTAGGCCTTTACAGTAAGATCTATATCTTGTGAGAGTTTTTTAAATCCTACAGTAAAAAAAAAACCTCATGATTGATTACCTGATAAAAAAAATCCCCCCACTATGTTTCAAATAATATTATTTCAAACAATACTATTCACAGCACATTCACTGTATGTATAATATCAAACCTTTTTTCTTGGGGCATTTTTAAATGTATATTTGCTGTAACATGATACAACATATCTTAACATGTATCTCAACATGTACTCAAATAAACGACATAAATACAGCACAAGATTGCTGTACTGTTTCCAGCTGAAATTATCATGCTAAAATGAAATATATATAGATAAATATCTAGATTTATACAGTTGGAAGAAAAGTATTTTACCAATTGTACTAATTGTAACAAGGTGGATCTAACACACAGTGTTCTCCTGATTTACTCTATCCTTTTGGCTGAATGCCCGTGTCTGACAGATTTGATTAAATAAACATTGCAGACTAGGCCAGTGCCACAGTAGATATAGCTTTAGCCAGCCCCTTCCCTGTATTAACATTACTACTGAGAAGTGTTTGCAGAAAACATATCTTGTGACAATTTCTAAACATTTCTAAGAATTACCTAATTGGCTGTAATATAGACAAAAATAGGAAAGTATTTGTTTTGATATCACAGGTCATTTTAGGATGATGTAAAATGATCAGTAACATCTTTATATTACAGAATAACTGAAGTAGTCCCTGTATTTTATGTTGTATGTCGTTTTAATTAAGGATGCACCAAATCCCAGATTTGGTTTGGGATTTTGCTGAATCAGAGCTATTTTTAGCAGAATTTAGTCAAATCCAAGAGACCGGTTGAATTGAATATGAACCCTTTTTACCCGGCGGGGGGTGGAAATACATTCGCACACATCTGATATTTCAACTGATGTGCCTGCTTTTCCAGCAGAGAAGAAGGGTTTGGCTTCAGTTTGGTATTTGGCCGAATCGGTACCACTGGATTCGGGTATTCAGCGAAAACCTTAAAAGCAGGGTTTAGTGAATCCTTTGTTTTGATGCAGTCCCCTGGGAAACATAAAGTTGGGGTTCTACCATATGTTCAAAGTACAGTATAGAGTTTTTTTTCAAGTCCATTAAGTGGTGCCACTTGCCGCTTGTTAAGGTCCAAGTGGACCCTATGTTCTGCATACTTTTGTATAGAATTTATCTAATCTAGTGTCCTCTTCTACTTCAATGAAATGGCTCGTTGCACACAGACTCACTGTGTAATTTGTAGGGTGCTGGAAGGAAGAAAAGGGAGTACATTTATTGTGCACTTTGTATAGGATTCTACTTTTCTTTGGTGTTATAAAGCTAAAATATAGCAGGACAATTTTTCTGGAAGGGCATTTACATTAGGGGGCAGATGTATTAAGGGTCGAATATCGAGGGTTAATTAACCCTCGATATTCGACTGGCGGATTAAAATCCTTCAACTTCGAATATCTAAGTCGAAGGATTTTGCGCAATTCGTTCAATCGAACGATCGAAGGAATAATCAATCGATCGAACGATTAAATCCTTCGAATCCTTCGAACGATTCGAAGGATTTTAATCCATCGATCGAAGGATTATCCTTCGATCAGAAAAAACTTGGAAAGCCTATGGGGACCTTCTCCATAGGCTAACATTGACTTCGGTAGCTTTTAGATGGCGAACTAGGGGGTCGAAGTTTTTCTTAAAGAGACAGTACTTCGACTATCGAATGGTCAAATAGTCGAACGATTTTTAGTTCGAATCGTTCGATTCGAAGTCAAAGGTCGTAGTCGAAGGTCGAAGTAGCCAATTCGATGGTCGAAGTAGCCAAAAAAAAATTCGAAAATCGAACTATTTTTCCTCTATTCCTTCACTCGAACTTAGTGAATGGGCCCCTTAATCTATATGCAAGAGTGTGACCCTTAGTGCTTATGTCTGTCTGGGAAAATAGCTGCATTGTACACCTTGAACTAGATATAAAATCTAATGCAAGGTGTGAAGCACAGCATCAGAGTGCAGGTAGTACAGCTAACTAACTTGAGCATCTGAATAACATGTAATTCAGAAGATGAGGCCGCCTACATGCTCCCCCATTTCTGCCCCTTAGAGTTCTACCAAAGTTAATGATCCCTTTGATTTTTAATTTTCCTGTCAACACAGTGCAAATCTGTCATGGATATGCCATCTAATGTTTACTATCCAACTGCCTCTAAAGAGGGACTGAAAATATTTAGGGCAATGCCAATGCATGCAAAGGCATTTTGACCAATTACACAATTTCAGTGTTTTAGGAGAAACTATTCTCTCAAAGTCTATGACAGCGTATTCTCTGGCATTTTGTAGCTACCACAAAATGTGTGGGACAAATAGCACCGCATATCGTTGCCCTTATAATGTTCATAAGTCCAACATTCTAATGGACTTCAGTGAATTTGAAAAAAAAAAAAAAAAGGGTAAAAGGGTAATATCTACTTAAATATATATATCAGTTTTGTAAGATTTTTTAATATGCCACTTAATATGATATAAACTATCTTTTCCTTAAGTATTCATTTTGGGGGTATAGTTTTCCTTTAAAGTGGATCACAAAGGGGAAGCAAAATGAAAACTTACCGCAAATCAAACTTGCTATTTTTTTCTTTTTTTATGCCATCGAAAAAACACGGATCCTGGCATGGAGCCACTGTGCGTTTTTAAAGGAAAACCTGTATGCGTATTTGTTTAAGGCTTATGTCTATGAATAAGTAAGATTTTCTTTAATCTTTTGAAACATTTGGGACGCAGATGCCCACTTTAATTCAGCATAGTTGATTTCTATTGTATTGCTACAATGAAGTGCTGTGAATTTTTTATTTTCAATTATTGAGCATATTTTTTTGATGTGTTTAAAAAAGAGAGAAAGAGAGAGAGAGAGAGAGAGCATTGATATTGCACAGATCAACATATAGTTTTCTCCAAGAGTCTTCTTATTGAAAGGACCTTTGTGTCCCTTCCTGCCTAGAACAGCTGTATAGCTTCACATGACACTGTGTGTATTTCATGTGGACACACAAAGCTATTTAAATAGCCAAAGGTTTATTTGTAATAAGGTCCCTGATGCAGTTTTAGTGACCTGTTTGATTTCTTTTGTTCCCTAGTGAAGTATATGTTTTAAAGGTGGCCATACACGGGCCGATAAAAGCTGCCGACAGACCAAGTCGGCAGTTTATTGGCACGTGTATGGGGGCCCCCGATGGGCCTCCCCGATCGAGATCTGGCCGAAAGTCGGCCAGATCTCGATCGGATGGGATTAAAAATCCCGTCGGATCGCGGCCGCATCTGTTCGTTGATGTGGTCCCGCGATCCGACTGCCCGTTTGCGAATGCTAGGATCCGATCGTTGGGCCCTAGGGCCCACGATCGGATCAGCACGATATTGCCCACCTCAAGGTGGGCATATCGGAGGGAGATCCGCTCGTTTGGCGACATCGCCAAACGAGCGGATCTATCCATGTATGGCCACCTTAATACAAGATAACACACAGCTATTCATGACTGACTCACCACACCCCATTAGAGACACAGAGCATTTTTGGAAACATTTTGATGCAACGCCCATATATGTCTGCACTTAACATGTAAAACATTTAAACGATTGGGGTTGCGTGCAAAAGGATGTGATCACTTACATACTTAATACACAGGAAACAAAATTTGCAAATAATCCTCAAAACTTGCACTTAATTGTGTTTTCTAAAGGAAATTTTCGGTTACTTCATACAAAAACATACCATATATATTTCAACAGAATTATTTAAACCAATAACCCTGGTAATTAGCTCTCCTATTAGCTACTCACTATTAGCATTTCACAATTTCTGGGTGAAATGGATGAAAGCGTATGTGATTAGAGGCTATTTAAAATGCAATTCACTTTCAAAGAGTTTTTCATGACATATAGATGTGTTGTCACTGTGTGTAATTTCAAAAGAGGAGGTGTATTTTTTTTTGTTTGTTTAATTATTCACTTTGTAGGGAAACCTGATGAAGTAGTTCAAGCTTGTTTTTCCTTTTCATTGCAATCCTTTACATTAACCTATTTCCTTATCCCTTAAATTGTGCTGTGTATTTTTACTTGGAGAAATCTACTTGTTGGCTTGAGATAGTTTCCCTGAACATGTATTTTAGGGTAGGTACATCAACAAACAATTTTACAGGAATTTTGTGGAGATCTCAAAGAACAAGCTAATCATTTTGCAGATCTTACTTACAAAACAGTGCAAAATAAAAAACAAATATTGGTGCAAATCAGACAGGTGAGTACGTAGTATGTTCATGATAGGTGAGCACTAGTGATGGGCGAATTTCTCCCATTTTGCTTTGCCGAAAACTTTCACGGGAAATTCACAAATTTTTCGGTGAAGCGAAAACGCCAAAAAATTTGAGAAAATTTTGTGCAACTCAAAAATTAACGCGTGTTAAAGTCAATGGACGATTTTGATGCAAACGACTTCGGAATTTTTTTTGCTACTGGTGAATTTTTGCTGGAGTTTTGCTGGTGGTGAAACACGGAAATTCGCCGTGAATTTGCGCCAGGCAAATTTATTCGCCATCACTAGCGAGCACATATAGTATGTTCATGAATGGTGTTTTGACTTGTACAATTCTGCACCAAAGTTTGTGCTTTGTGATCTTAAATAAATTTATGTCTTATTTATGTCATTGGACCCACATACTTATTTGTAAGTGTTTATACTGTTTTAAAGGTCGGAGTGTAGGTGTTAAGTCAGCTGGCCTCATTGGAAGACATGGCCCACAGTCGAAGCAACCTTTTTTGGTTGCCTTCTTCAAAGCAAGTGAAGTCTTCTTACGCTCTGTTAGAGCTACAAACACAAAAAAGAAAAAGCAAGAAAGAAACAAATCTACAACTTCACATGACAGCTCAAGGATGCCAAGTATTGGAGGTAAGGCATAAGATTTATTACATATGCAGGAAGATTAGTGTAGCTCAGCAAAACAAGGATGCCTTTTATAAACAATTTACACTGTTAAGCCTATGCACACAAGCTGTTTTTGGCATTGCTGCTTAGTAGTGACACATCAAAATGATGTGGGCTGTTGAAAGGAAGCAGCCATATAGTAGGCTTACATGCTTTGCGCCCTATTTTTAACTTTTCAACTTATCAGAGACATGTAAAACGTTACCATGTACTTTAGCTACAGGGGCCTAAAATTGTGCTCTGTCAACAGGCAACTGCAAAGTACAGTTGCATTTAATGACACCAACCTTGCATCGATGCACTTCTAATGCAATGTGTTGTGGTCACCCTCATTTAGTCCAATGGCTTGGGCTAACAGTCGCATCACATGGGAATAAGCCCATTATTTTTGTTTCTTTTTTCAATGTATCCTAAGTAAAATGGTTGTCTCGTTTTTTCTGCATCCATATGATAAATAACTATAAATCCATCTCTATGTGAAATAAAAATATCAGGTTGGATGTAACATTGTGCATATTAAGAAATTAACTATTGGTATTCTTATAGATTATAACACAAGTGAACAGAAGCCAGCATGTAAAAAACACGAACTTTATGTCAGCTTTCGTGACTTGGGCTGGGAGGTAAGAACTACATTTTATGATTTTATACAGGTATGGGATCTGTTATCCAGAATGTTCAGGACCTGGGGTTTTCTTGATAATGGATCTTTCTGTAATTTAGATCTTCATATATTAATGGATTATAATGGAGTCTATGGGAGATGGCCTTAAAGTAATTCAGAGCAGATTTCCGGATAACGAATCCATACCTGTGCCAGATAAAGCCTATGTTCACCAGCACTTTCTTAATTAGGGTCAGAAACTTCCTTTCAATGTGTCGTTTGAGTACTGATGCAGTTATTTTATTTTGTTACACCACTTCTTAGACATTTCAATTTTATTTAGTATGTTGGCAGCATTGGCAAAGCAGTAGTGATGGGCGAATTTTGGGCGTTTCGATTCGCCGAAAAGTTTGCGAATTTCCAGCGAAATTTGCGAAACGGCGAAAAATTTGCAAAATGGCGCCGGCGTCTCGTTTTTGACGCCATTATCCGTTTTCTTTGACTTCAAATTCGCTGGCGAAAATGCGCTGGCATCCAAAAAACATACGAAATTTCACGACGGTTTCACGAATAGCAGGAATTCGCCCATCACTACACAACAGATCTGCCTAAGTGCTTCTGTGCTGGTGGCCTGGTGGGTTGATTAAATATGCAGGCGACTTTTCTAATGAGAAGATACTTTACATATCCAGTGCTTTCTGCCCTCAAGCATTTTCCAGCTGTTATGACAGATGAATGGAAGAATCCTCTTCCTTCTGGAACAGCACAGCTTTTCCAGTGATCCTGTTACATTAAATCAAGTTCTGCTGGTGAACTGACCCTGTCTGGAAAAATTGGTTTTAAAGTACTCATTGGAGGTTAATGTTCTTTTTAAGAGGAGGAGTAGCTTCTATAATCCACTATTCAGATGCTGTAAGCAGCAGTAGTGTAGTTACAGTTTGTGAAACATTTGCTGGAACATGGAATTACCAGAGTTTTAACTAATGAGCATTATGATTTTATGAATTTAAGTACAGGTATGGGATCCGTTATCCAGAAACCAATTATCCAGAAAGTGACAAATTACAAAATAGCCATCTTACATCGACTCCATTTTAATTAAGTAATTTAAACATTTTTAAATGACTGTTTAATAATAAAACAGTGCCCTGTACTTCATCCCAACTAAGATATAATTAATCCTTATTGGAGGCAAAACAATCCTATTAGGTTTATTTAATGCTTAAAGGATTTTTTAGTAGACTGAATGTGTGGTGATCCAAATTACAGAAAGATCCCTTATTCCAAAAACCCCAGTTCCCGAGCACTCTGGATAATAGATCCCCTACCTATATAATTTAAAACAACACATGCATATAATATTGTACATATGTAATATATAATATTTAGCTTCTAAAGACTGAATAGTACTTTAGATGTGTACTGCATGACTAGGCAGCACCCAAAAATGAAAGTTAGGGAGTTCTTTGCATTTAATGCAATCTGACAGTAATGCAAGCAAGAGTAATTTGCATTTTTAATGCAATCTTAGTGGCAGTATGTTACTAAAACTACCTTAGTTTTAGTAACTGCAAAATGTACATTTTAGTCATTGCTATATTGTGTACTGTCTTGCAGTTGAGCAGTGTTTCTACATACTGGATTTAGTCGAGGATTTGTCAAGCAGGAACAGGGCAGGGCTCGTTTTCCACCATACATACACTGAATATCGTACAAAAATTTGTTTTGTACGATATTATCTGTGCTCAACTTTTACTTTCTCAAAAGTGCTTACTGTTTTTTTTTCTCTTTATTTATTGTGTTTTTCCAACAAATACATACATTGTATCTTTATATACTTCTCTAAGGCATAAGATCTAACAAAAAGTTCTTACTGTTTGGTACAAAAGAAGCAAGCCACTTGCTACATTGTTTCCAATATATTGCATACGTGTTATATTTTCTATGCTGTGACAAATGCTGTTTGCTTTAATTTTTTCCAGGATTGGATAATAGCTCCAGAAGGTTATGCAGCCTTTTATTGTGATGGAGAATGTTCATTTCCACTTAATGCTCATATGAATGCCACAAACCATGCTATTGTGCAAACGCTTGTAAGTAGCTTGTAAAAAGGCAACATGTCAAAATTGAAGTATATTTGGTTCTCTAGTGCTGGGATTAAATTATTCTTTACTTTTAGGCAAAGTTGGTAATAGTAACCTTCTGCCCATTACATTTCAAATACATTACATTTCATTTAATGCTTTGCTACTGGATATATTGTAGAGGGCTTCAAATGAAAGGTAAGAAAAAAAAACACAAAGCTGCACAGTCAATAAGTATTTTGCTTGTAGTAGGTTAATGACTTACGATGCCTTGGGCATGTGTATAAGATGGAATACTATTGGTCTGTCAGGCTTTGGATTTAAAAAAAACAACTTCCTTTTCCCCTCCTGCCAAGATGCAGAGAAAAATGTTCTTCTAAGGTATAGTGAGAATATAGGTATTACCTTAGCAGCTTGCACTATACTCCCATGTTCAACGTGAGTTCAATAAACAGGGCTTGTATTGAATAAACGTTTTGCCTATTCTTTAAATATTTAAAGGAGAAGGAAAGCTCCTAGACAGTTTATTGTCAACAGATTAGCCACAATAGTGCAAGATAGAACGCTATATTTATTCTGCAGAATGCTTTACCATACCTGAGTTACCAGCTCTAGACACTGTCTCTGTTTGTTTAGGATAGAGCTGCCATATAAGCTTGGTGTGACATCACTTCCTGCCTGAGTCTCTCCCTGCTCACTTACAGCTCTGAGCTCAGATTACAGCAGGGATGGGAGGAGCAAACTGAGCATGCTCAAACCCTGCCCTGGAGGTTTATGCTGAAAACAGAAAGTCTGATACTGAAGCCCATGTGTACACAATAAAAGGAAAGAAATATGTGTTTCTTTTGACAGAGGACTCAGAGCAGCATTACTTTGAGGGTTTACTGGTGTATTTATGTAGACCTTTCTGATAAAGCTAACTTAATTTTAGCCTTTCCTTCTCCTTTAATACCTATTTTTGATATTTCATGAGCAAAAATGTAGAGTCACATTCTGCTTCCTGTTCATACAAGCTTAATTAAAGAAAATCTTCAGTCCACTGTATAAACAAACCCTTCCCTTCCCCTAGCTGTAGTCTGTTAGGTTGTGAGCTAAAGAGCAGCCTCATAATATTCAGTTGATTTATTTTGGTTGTGCTTGTTGGGAGGAGGAAGAAGAATATGACTTTACTTTCAATTTCAGGTGCTGCCTTGTTTACACATATACAGTACATTTCTTAATTAAAACAATTGGCCAAAATCCTATTCATTTAATTAATGTTCAAAAAGGGGATTTACTGGTCCTTTAACATAAACTCAAAGTCAACATTTTTAACATTTCAATATCTCATATTAAAATTCAGGCAAATGTATTTGTACAAAAATAGCTTTTTTCATATCTAATTTTAGATTTATTTTGAGCTGCTTTACTTAAATCCCTTTTTTTTTTAATTAACAGGTCCACTTGATGTTTCCAGAACATGTTCCCAAGCCATGCTGTGCCCCTACAAAGTTAAATGCTATATCCGTATTGTATTTTGATGACAGCTCTAATGTCATATTAAAAAAATACAGAAATATGGTTGTGAGGTCATGTGGCTGCCATTAGGCTATTTAAAGAGAAATCAATGGGTATTTACCCATACTGTCACAAAAGTGAAATGTCTGTGGCTGCGTACTTCACTACAATATACATATGTGTGTACAGTGTTATGTATATATTAGACTTTTGTAATTTATTTAATACATTTAAGTGTTCTAAGTACATAGTAATAATTATATACTGTTTTCATTGATACTGTAAAATGATGATTTAACTTGTCAGGATAAAAAAATCTAGCGTTATTAGGTCAAAAACATACTATTTAATCCCAGTCTTTTTTCAATATTGTTGGTTATGTTCCATTTTTCAGGGCTGAGCATCGGATAGTATTTATTTAGAAATATTAAAGATTGAAACAATGATTTCTGGGGTAATTACATTTTTATATAGGTGGTTTTAGTAAAGAAATATTAATTTGTTTTGCAAAAACAGTTTTGGTTGAAAACTTTTTTTGTGCTTCTGTAACCATGTAAAATAGCACCCTTAGGGCAGAGACACACGCTCAAATTCGGGGAGATTTAGTCGCCCAGCGATAAATTGCCTCTTGTTCGGGATGACTAATCTCCCCGAACTGCCTCCCGCTGGCTATAATATAAATTGCGGCGGGATGGCACTCGGATCGCTTTGTTTTCCGAAGTCGTCCGAAGTTTCCTCGTGAGGCATCCCTGGGCGATTTACATTCTAGCCGCCGGGAGGCAGTTCGGGAAGATTAGTCGCCCCGAAGAAGAGGAGATTTGTCGCTGGGCGACTAATCTCCCCGATTCTGAGTGTGTGCCTCTGCCCTTATCAGTTTTGGTACACATAAGTACACATAAAATGCAGTTATTTTGTAAAAATAGGGATAGGCAGATTGACTGACACCCAAATAAGGTTAGTAACCAAATAATATACTGAAACTGTTGATTTGGTTATTTAACAGTTCTGTATAACTTGGATAAAGATCAAGTTTTTCCTTATTTTCTCACTGATCACAGACTACTTGTTTGTTAATAAAAGGGATCATGCTACATCAGGATTTATGTAAATTACAATGGTGATGTTATCCCTTCTAAATACGATGATTCTGTATGAGCTGCCACAACCATGTGTTAAATACCATCAGAAAAATCTGGTAATTGTATTAGTCACTCCAAAGAGTTTTACCCCACCAAGAATGTTGTGGACTGAATTATAAGTCCGTGAACCTCAATAAACAGAACATAAATTTTACTGGCTTCCTCTTCAGTGCAGTTATGGGAATACCTTATACTGGCTCTCAGAAATACAGTTGTCTGATTCTACCATATGCAATTGTTCTTTCTTAAGCGTGCCTCCCATGCTTCTACAGATATACTTGCATTGCAAAACAGTGCATGTTGTAAGTGGCAAGAATTCCCTAGGGCAGAATAGTTCAACTTAAGTATATCACATTAACATTTTAAGTGATTTTTTTAAATTTTACTTTGATTCCTTTTTTGATGCCTATGTGGATTTTGTAGGTGTTTTTCCATGAGACTTGGTTGTGATAAATATACACACCACAAATCACTCAACAGCTATGCCGCCCTACCCACTCACACATTCATGGAGGAATCAAAATAAATTAGAAATGCATGCTCCTCTTTAGCTTAACTCCCTGGTTCTCTCACTTCAAGTCTGCTACACATGCCTGCTCCTATAGCTACCATATCTCTTCGAATTCCAGTGGAAGGCACAACCAGTTATATGTGAACCCATCTCCAGTCAGCATGGGAAGTGGAGAAATCCTTCCTGTCTGCAAAATGGCTTCAGATTCACTTTATGCATCAACTGATTTAATAGCAGATAGTTAAGAATAAGAACCTATGTTTTTATGCACACTGGTGTTTGAGATATATATATATATATAAAGTGAGCCTTCCTTAGTTGTTTTACCTTTATTTGGATACATTAGCAGGTGTATGCCTTTAAAACTACTTATTGGAAATTTCTATACCAGTCATCTGTGTCTAGTGCTTACACTGCATTTTCAGGTGCTGGCTCCAATTGTTGAAGAGAGAATCTCAACTCTAGCTCCATGATGCTTCTGAAAAATGGCCCTTATGCACCTGCAGCTTGAAATGACAGGACTGTTTTCTAGAAGATTTTGATAATATACATTACACATGGAAACTGCACACTGTTACTAGAGTCATGCAAAAATAATCTGTAGTCAAGCATAATATATCTGTACATAGACATTCTTTCAGTTAGACAACATACCGTTTTCAATAAATTAGCAACAAAGCAAATTATTCACTTAATAATAATACTGCTACAGTTCTTGGTACTTGTACTTGGTACTTCTATTTTGGCAGCCTCCCTCATTGTCAATCCAGCCCTGATTCAAGCTCTGAAGTGTATCTAAGAAAGTCAACTTTCTTGAATGGAAGTTCTATTTCTATTCTAGTTCTATATAGATCCTGAACCACAGATCCTGAATTTTATTCTAATACTTTGCTGAGGTGCAGTAGAAAAATGCAGGTACATGCTTTTTTTAAAAGTCCTGCTATGTCTTGTGTTTTTTATGTTCTATATCGTTATCGGATTGCCACAAGTGCTTCCATATGGGACATATTAAGCAACTCATATCTCATACCAGAGAATGGATATATGGGGAAATATTCTAATCTGTACCATATTTTTTTAGTACAGAAAAATTCACATTGCACCTGTTTTTGCTACTCTCTAACACTAACTACAAAATATCAGAAGCAAATAGAGACATACAGTAAAGTGCAGGGAGAGACAATCACTATTAAGAGTATGTGGGCTGCTTTTGTTTATGGATTTTACTTATTTTTTAGATAGCAATGGGAAATTTTGTACCAAGGAACTTAGTACTAACCCCAACCAGTCCAGTGACTAATTTAAAGAAGGGCTCATTAAGAAATAAAGTTGAAAAACTTTACAGATCTGACTCAACATAAATAAAAAATTGTGTTGCAGCACAGTTTAGGTATAATTTGTACAAGTATGAGATCTATTATCTGGAATGCTCTGAATCTTTTATAAATAAATGGTATTTATGTAATTTGGACCACCATAACTGAAGTCTGCTAATTAAATAAAGCCAATAAGACTGTTTTGCCACCAATATGGATTCATAAAGCTTAGTTACCATCAAGTACAAGCAGCTGTTTTATTATTATAGAAAAAAAGGAAATTTTTTAAAAAAGAATTGGAATTATTTGCTTAAAATTTACTATATGGGAGATAGCCTTCCCATAATTTGGAGCTTTCTGCATCATGGGTTTCCAGATAATGGATACCTGTACCGTTTTATTGTTACAGACAATGTCAGCCCCCTGACCCCACTAGTGATGTCCTCCACTCCACACACCAATGCTGCAACCCGTTTGACCCCCCTCCCATGCCTACTTTGTACATTTTGCTTGTAACACAAATTTTCCTTGTAACACAAATTTTTGGCTAATTTGCAAAAAAAAAAAAACCAAAAACCACCCATAGGCTCCAATATATACTGCACAAAAAAGTTGCTGTGAAAAGACAGCCACAGATTCCATGTATTTTGCATGGAAATAGTTGATATGGAAAGAAAGTTCCAGCGATAAAAGGTCTATTGACAACGTGTTTTGCAAATTGTTGCCGTTTTACAAACTTTCTTACTGTTAATAAACAGGACAGGTTAGTTCATCACTGTTTACCACTTATGGATAGTATTTATAAAGTCTTCAATTGTTTACCCATATTTATGTTCACTAATGCATATTCAATTGAAATTTAGCTCTTGAAAATTACTATTGGGAAATCTAGTATTCAATATGCATTAAACATTTCCTTTGGAATCGATTTGACCAGCTTTGTGGTTCCTTGTAAGTTCCTTTGTGAATAACCCTGGAGCTCTTTATAAAAAAATGGCATCTACCAACATTTTCATTTTCTTTCTCCCAGAAACATCTGCCACATAAAAGGTTTCAAAATCTATTCATTTCTAAAAGATTCTGTGTAAACTATTACTAATTCATCCAACCCAGATTTGTTGAGTTGTTATGCCCTTCTCAATGTCACTTTGGTTGAGCAACAAGTTCAAATGGTGTACCATAACTCACCCTACAATATGTGATGGTCAAATGTTAATATTGGCTAAGGACCCCATAGTGAGTCCCCATGCAAGTCAGGAAAAACTCAACCTACACCGACCCTAACCCTCACCCAATCCTAACAAGCAATATGTTGTCATTGTAGGACTGTACCCAATTCCTCTCTCTCTGTATGATACTTCTGTGCGCACCTCTGGTTCCAAGACATAGGAGCAGCATAGGAGTGTACTTTTTCCAGTCACACTGCACCCAACCCTCACCTGAAATGGTTGGCAAAATTCCATCCTGAACCCGCTTAACCAGTGTTCAACCCATGGGTCATTGCGGGTTTCAGGTCAACCTGAACATCACTCATAACCCAGTTCCCTTCATGGGAACATGATACTCATTTGGAATGGTCCACCATATAGCTCCTACTCAATCCCTGGTAAGATTTGAATAAGTAAAAAGAAAACAGTCAGCACAGATCATTCCCCTCAGGAGCCATAACCCTTGGGGGTAAGAATTATTTATTGACTACACCATGGCCCCCAACCTCCCCCCAAAGCAGCTGAAGAATGGTTATGTAAATAAATTCATAACCTTTCTGCCCAAGCCCAATCTTTGTTCACAACACTTACTCCCACCAGTGGTCTAATAGAAACAAAAATTGATCCCTACACAATATTACATCTACCCCATACGTATGCACTTATGATGGGAGAAATAACACCTTTAATTAGTATCCAAAGAACTGACTAAAAAGCTTAATATGTTCCACGGTAACCAGAAAACCTTTTTTAACCAACCACATTACTGTTCACAGAGTTCCTCTCCTCTGTCATCTTAGTATCTACTGATGTCTTCCTTGAAAATACAGTAATGTTGAAAGCATATTAGAATTTTTATAAAGGAGAAAAGATAATGCCCATACATTAGTTTCTGCTGGCTAAATCGTGAAAACATCCACTTTAAAGCTTATTGCTCAGCGCTTCTTTAGTGTTTTACTTGACCCATGGGCTATATTTCAGCAAATAAATTCTCTACCTGACACCCCTTCTTCAAAAGTACTAGAAAATAATGATGACAATATGATTGATAATAAAGTACTTTATTATAAAGGATTGTGACAACACATTCCTGAAAATTAGCCAGTTTTTGTCAAGATATGGTGATAAAAAGACTGATGGAGGAGTAGAAACATCTGGATTTATTATCAAGAGACAGAATATGTGGTTTGCCATTGACAGTTTTTAAATATATATTTTCTCACTTTCTCAAGTAATTTCACAAGAGATGCTATGGGAGCCATGCAACATAGCAGCAAAAAGCACACAAATAAGCAAATCGGTAACAGTAAAGCATCATATCTAATAGAAGACCAACTCATCAATTTATTTGATTATCTCTCTCTGTCTGGAGCCTACATTTTACAATTTTGGATGGTCTTGTGGTCATAAGGGTAGCTGTAATTCTGTACAGTCCTCAGAATTGGAGTAATCAGTTGCTGTAACTTGTAGGTGGATTACTTCCCCAGAGTAAGCATTACAGTATGTCTTTTTTGCGAATGCTTCCAACAAGTCAAGTAGGTCTGATGCAGGTATGGGATCTATTATCTGGAAAGCTTGTGGCCTGGGGTATTCTGAATAATCTTTTGTAATATATATTTCTACATCTACTAAAAAATAATAAAAACCTTAATTAAACCCAGTAGGAATATTTTGCCACCAATTTGGAATCACCAAGTACTAGTTTAATCATTACAGCAAAAGGAACCGTTTTTAAAAATTATAATTATTTGACTGTGTTATTGTAGAGACTTTTAAATTGAAAAATGACTGTCCAAACGGGATTTATCTGAATGGTCAGCTTGTTTTTGTTCAATCTGAAAATTAAGACCTGGACAGTAAATGTTGTTTCCAAATCGACATCTTACTACGATATACTGTATAATAATTTCCTGAAAAAGATTATTCCGTTTCTTTTATCATATGCATTGTGTGTGTGTCATATTTTGCTTTTTTCTTCTCTTCACTTCAAACTTGAGCTTGAAAAGAGATTATTTATATAACGTTTAAATCCAAAGTAAAGTCTGTGCACATTTTATGTTCAGTGCCTGATATACAGCAGTAATTTGCTACAAGTTCCCAGATGGGAGTTTTCTGCTTTTGTGCTTCAGACTTTTCTGCCATCGTTGTTATTGTTTCAAATTCTGAAAATGCTTTACACAAATTTTCAAAGCACAACATTTAGACAATGATAAATTAATGCCATGAATGATATAAACTCTGGTAAAAGACTTTACAGGATACAGTCTAGGAGAGCAACACATTTCCAGCTGTGTATCTTTTTGAGGATGAAGTGGAAATGAATCCTGTCTGGAATTTAACTAGTAATTATTTTCTATGATTATAAAGGTTTGCTCTTCTGTTTTTCTCAAACTAGGTAAAGGTAATAAAGATTTTTTATATGTATCTATATTAAGGGAGTGCATCAGTAAGGCTATAAAAGTAAAAAATGAAAAATAATAATGAAAGATAAATACCAAAAAAACCCAGAAAAAAAAGAATCAAAAATAAAAATCAGCAATTGTTGAAATATAGGAAATGTCTATTAATTAAATAGGTAGTCCAAAAAATCCCAATGGCCAATGAGCATTTAATCAAGCCACACTCCTTCAATCTCTAGTCACTGTCTCTTCATATTGGTGCACCACTTGCTTATATAAAAGATCATAACTATTCCTGTAATTGGCCGTAATTGGTGCTGTGAAGGGAGTTTCAGAATGTTATTTGCTTTGGACTCATATACTGCAATGTAAGTACCCCACAAAACCGACATTCATAGAGTTCTATAGCCTTTAATGCCTTTCATGTGCATCTTTACTCAGACTGAGGTCTTCTGTGTTGCTTGCCTCTATATACTAATGACTGAAGTCAGCATCAGCAGATTCAAGAACCAGCCAACAGGTAAGCACCGGCATATAGCGATTAAAACACAGACAGAAAGAACCCATCTGAACATTACCATGTTAAAAGTAATTTGAGCATCTATCAGTGAAGAATCAAGGGCCAGCTGCCAGATACTGTGGAACAGATATCATCATATTGAGAGCCCTGTAACCAGGACTATCAAAATCAGGCAATCTTGCATCACTATACTGATCCGTGAAGCTGTCTGAATAAAGTGAATGTCCTGCTTGGTCTGACAGGGTTATTTTGAACCAAATGTGCTCTTGACATGAGTTTGCTTAGATGATGCTGTATATCTGATCATAGAATTATCTAGCCTCTGTTTTACTTCTGTTTCACAGCATGGCAGCTTTTGAACTGGGGTGTGGGTTGGAGACAACACTGTGCTGAATTGGAATAATATAGGGCACCTTAGAACATAAGGGAAGAAGGAGGATGGTTAAAGCTACAAGTAAAATAACAGAGGTGGATGCCACACATCCATATAAGGTATAGCATTATATGAAGAGCAAATATCAAGAACTGAAATAAGTCAGGAAAGTTCTTTTGATGAAATAACAGATGGATTTATTGTACAAGAGCAACAAGTATTGACCACAGGTTTACTCACGTATGAGGTAAGTGTAACAACTCACAGAGGAGGGTAGATAGAGGAGGATGATACAGAAATCACAGATGTCACTCCCATAAGTCAAATTGTCAAGCGTACATCAGTTCCCTCAGGCAATACACCTTTAAGTGGTCCGGATCCCATCCAGTGGGGTGGTTAGGGAGAAGAAGTGTAGCCTAACACCCTATCCACTGTGGTCCCTTCACTAAAGGCATACAAGGCAGCCTTGTGGGAAGCTACTCCCTACTATTATCCTTGATGGAGCACACAACTGCTCTTTCTATATAAGCTGTCTATCTTACTCTCCTAGAGAGTCTATTAAAGAGTTTAACCTGTGCTTGCTAACCTCGTTCACGGGGTTTCCTGGTCCCCGACTTAATCTCTAAAGGTAAAGGTCCCTTTAGGGTGGTGGCTTTACTGGGCCTTGGTGTACCCAGGCTCAATGAGCACAACCAGTAGGTAAGGACACCAGCAGCCAAAGAGGAAGAGGCCACTCCTTTCCAACACTATATGGAAGTGTGGCAGGAAGTGGTTATACAACCTTTGGCCAATAACTGACAGTGAAATACTTAAACTAGATACATGGAAATTTGCCTAGTATCTAGGGACTAAGGAAGGGTAGGGATTTAAAGCTATACTAGCATAGCCGATCCTATAGGTCCCTACAAACATATCAAACACTTTCATGCACATTCAGTTCATGAAATAACCCTCAATATCTAAATAAAGAAACAAAAAAGGAAACAGAATGAGTTAATAATAATATTAACATTTGGAGGATAATATATAATCTAGTAATATGATGATAAGGGGGAGATTCGTAATTATCTTGATAGCTAATAGAGAATATGGGTACCATAGCCCTATGGAGACCCTTTAAACGGGAATGCAATCGCTGGTGGGACTTATTGAAAATGAAAGGCAAAGAGCTTCGTATTGCCAGGTTGACATGTTTCCCAACTTAAAACTCATAACCAACGTAGAAATATATTCGACAGAATTAATAGTCTAATTCAAAATTTTTATTGCATTTTGCAAATATTTTACAGTGACTACAATCATCTATTAGGATTGATTAATTTACCTAAAACCTGTGGTGGTGGAGGGATAACCTTAGTGCCTTATTGCAAATTAAAGACTCCTCAGAACCAGTAAAGCCTTGCTCCAGATACAGTGTGACGGCCTTAACAGTAATATTACATCATTCATTTCTTTGTCGTCTTTTTTGATTATACATTAACTGTGATTTCAATCTGTTTCTGTCATGATACACATGTTATCTTTTGGTAGCTAAATTTCAAAAGATCACTGTGACATAGTGCAAAAGGCCAAGGTGAACCTTTAATACCAGAAGAGGTTGGTTTCAATAATAATGTTTTTAATAATTTATTGCTACACTCAGTATCTTTTAATATAGGATCAGTTGTAGTCATTTAGAACTGTGGCATCTATGAAGATTTGCAGTGTCTAAATGAGATTAAATGTGATATCCATCAGTGCACAGGAAAAAAATCACTAGAGAATCATTAGGGTCTAAGCACCATGTTTTAGTTATTATTAGTGATGGAGAATTTATTCACCAGGCGCAAATTCGCAGTGAATTTCCACGTTTCGTCACTGGTGAATAATTCGCAAAGTTGGCACGTAAATTTGCCAGCAACAAAGTTTTTTTTGACTCCGGCGACAATTAAACAGACGCCCATTGACTTTAATGTGCGTCAATAGTCGAAATTTAAGATAGGAGTACGAACTGCGAGTGTCAGGTACCTTGGAGTTAATCTGCTGGCATGAAAGGACCTTGGGTTACCAACCCAACCGAGTGTGGGCTCTATTAACCTGCACCTTTGGTTGGGGATAACATTTTTGCCCAACAGGTGCTCTTTAAATGGCAGATGTCTGACAGGAACACATTGAAACTCTTTCTGGGTAACATAAACAGCACAAAGCTCGCAAAGCTATAGTGACCCAGAGCAATCAATCATATGTTTGCTTTCAAACTAGTGACCAGAAATTGGTTCCTATGAATAACTAAGCCAATAGCAAACTTTGCACCTTTTGTTACATTAACCCACCTGCTAACAAGAAGAACATATTGGTGAACATGTACCATACTACGTCCACCCCTCCCTAATTGCAACAACTGCATCGGAAACACTGTGCTGGCTTCTATGATACCAGCAGATGAATGTACAAAGTTGTATAGTTACAGAATATGACTAGTGATGGGCGAATTTGGGGTGTTTCGCTTTGTTTTGCGAAAAGGCGAAAAATTCACAAAACGGCACCGGCGTCCTCTTTATTGACCATGTTAATTATGTTATCAACCCAAAAGTACACTGATATTTAACACATAAAGGTTATTTAGTAACAATGTGGAAAGTACAAAATATCAGCAGAATGGCCCATGATCTTACCCATGATGCTTCATACTTACCTCCCTTTACATTCTTTTCCTGAAAGATAATTTAATAGGTTGCAATACAGCACCCATCTTTAAACCTAGCACAGCAGCTTGCAATCATAAAAAAGTTCTGTAATACATAGTCACATAGTAAGTTATGTTGACAAAAGACACACATCCATCAAGTTCAACCTTTTCAGTCTATATATAACCTGAATAACTGCCAGTTGGTCCAGAGGAAGGCAAAAACCCCATCTGAAGCCTCTCCAATTTGCCTCAGAGGGGGAAAAATTCCTTCCTGACAAGTTGCCAATCAAACTAGTCCCTGGATCAATTTGTGCTACAAGCTATCTTCCATAACCCTGTATTTCCTCACTTGCTAAAAAGCCATCCAACCCCTTCTTAAAGCTATCTATGACTGATTCAGGGAGAGAAATCCACAATGTCACAGCTCTCACTGTAAAAAAAAAACGCTTCAGAATATTTAGACAGAACTAGTGATGGGCGAATTTGCGTCTCGTTTTTGACGGCGGCGCCCATTTTTCTTGACGCCGGCGCCTGTTTTTTCGGAAAAAAAATATTTGCTGGCGGCAAATCGCGAAAATTCGCCACGAATTCGCGCCTGCCGAATAAATTCACCCATCACTAGACGGAACCTCTTTTCTTCTACAGTGGATCAGTAGGAAATAAGATGGGGAGACACCCCGGGGCATCATTGGAGGCACAGATACTGTATTTACTGCTAAAAGGCCGTGGTTGCCTTGGGCTGGTATAAAAAATCAAACATTATGTGCAACAATTCTTTAGTTCAGCTTTAGTTCTCCTTTAAGTTATTCAGTGAATTTACAACCGGTCTCCACAGATCCACACTATTACTGTTATGTGGATGCAAAAATGCAATTTATGCTGACCAACTAAGCATTTTACAACTAATTATACTGACAATGATTAAGTATCAATTAGGGATCAGGAACCTTGGCTCTCCAGCTGTTAAGGAACTACAAGTCCCACAATGCAATGAAGGAGCCTTTTGAAGGAGTCTAAAGGCAAATGCATTGTGGGACTTGTAGTTCCTTAACAGCTGGAGAGCCAAGGTATAGTGATGTATACTTTACAATTCTACATTTAGACCTTATTTGGAAACCCCTTATGCAGAAAGCTCCCAGTTATGTGTTAGCCATCTTCCATAGACTAATCCAAATTATGGAACAATCCCTTACCCAGAAAAAACCCAGGTCTTTGTGGATAGCAGGTCCTTCACCTGATAATTACTTTCATTTACCAAATATAGATTTTTTTTTTCAAACATTTTTATTGTTTTGCAAAGTTTGATACTGAGATGTCTCAAACATAAATCAAATCATTTACATATTTTCCAGATAGTATAGCATCTTTGGTTACATAGTCTCATAGAAGTTGTGTTATTAAACACCATTTTCCACATTGGGTTTACATCTTTATATACCAAATAAAGATTTTGCAAATATTAATGATAAAATAGCAATTTTAATTATGAACCATGTTTATCATTATGCATTTCAAAACAGTAATCACAGTGATGACATGGTACATTAACAATTACGTGTTCTTGGTTTAAAAATGGTAATGATGATATAGAAGAGGAGTTTTGACTTTAAAGAACATTGTAATATTATAGGAGATAGAGTTTGTTCATTATATCAAGCAATAAAAAAAACACAGAGGGGCTGATTCACTATGGGTCGAATATCGAGGGTTAATTAACCCTCGATATTCGACTAGGAATTTCTTGCTGTTAATACTTTCTAATAGATGGCTGGATAGTTAGCTAAAAGAAAGGCTGAATGTCAGGTCAAAAGAAAATTAAAATTATTGATGCTTATAATGCAGTGTTGTTATAGAGAATGGTCTGATTGTTGTACTGGAGAAGGGAATGGATTATTGACCACTTGTAAGGCACACTAACAACAAATATTTTTAGCTTTCCTCTGGATCAGCTACAGGTGAAAGATTGAAATATACAGTATACTGAAATTGAAATAAAGACCAGTTATTAGAATACATGAAATAACTAAAAATAGGGTATATGTTGCCTTAACAAATGGACTTTCTTATAATGCTGCACCTTTTATCCAGCTTTCCTTAAGTACTCATTTAACTAGACAGTTTGCAATGGTAGCTGTAATATGCAGCATATTCACTTTAGACAAGCTTAGAAACTTTTTAGATGCAGAGAAAATAAACTGGCAGACAAAAATTAAAATACCTTAAAGTTCGACTGGATAATTCAGAAAAAAATAGTTTGTTAACTCCTGATATTTTCTGCTTAACGGGGTGGTTCGCCTTCAGGTTAACTTTCAGTATGTTATAGAATGGCTAATTCTAAGCAACTTTTCAATTGGTCTTCGTTATTTATTTTTTTATAGTTTATGAATTATTTGCCTTCTTCTCCTGACTCTTTCTAGCTTTCAAAATGGGATCACTTACCCCATCTAAAAACAAATGCTCTGTAAAGCTACAAATTTATTGTACTGTTCCAACCCTCCCCTATCAATATTTCATATTCTCATTCAAATCAATGCATGGTTGCTAAGGTAATTTGGACCCTTGCAACCAGATTGCTGAAACTGCAAACTGGAGAGCTGCTGAATAAAAAACAAAATAACTTAAAAACCACAAATAATAAAAAATGAAAAACAATTGCAAATTGTCTCAGAATATCGCTCTCTACATCATACTAAAACTTTACTCAAAGGTGAACAACCCCTTTAAATGAAATCTCCTAAATCATCAACAGTGTCACTAAAGATGGCCAGTTGATGTCATAAGAAAGAATTAGAATCTCATTAGAATATAAATATATGCATTAATTATTCTAAGATGAATAGATCTCCAGAGTGTAATCAGGTGACATGCAGGAATTGAGGTGCACAGAGTGCAAATTTTTCTTGTACCACCCCTCCTATTAAACAAGCCCTATTAAACAAGCCCCCATTTAACCACACACACAGTTACGGACAGGAACATGTATACAATGCATATAACTTCTTCATTTCCTTTCTTTACAACAAACATATTCTAGGTACAGACTGGTACAGACTATCAGCACCATATTTGGTTTTAGGGACACACGGAGCTACTACAGGTATGGGACTTAACATCCAGAATGCTAGGGACCTGGGGCTTTCCAGATAACGGGTCTTTCCATAATTTGGATCTTCATACATTAAGTCTACTAGAAAATCATGTAAACATTAAATAAACCCAATAGACTGGTTTTGCTTCCAATAAGGATTAATTATATCTTAGTTGGGATCAAGTACAAGATACTGTTTTATTATTACACAGAAAAATGAAATCATTTTTAAAAATTTGGATTATTTCATTATAATGGAGTCTATGGAAGACGGGATTTCCGTAATTCGGAACTTTCTGGATAACGGGTTTCCGGATAATGGATCCTATACCTGTAGTAGCAGCTACATTTCATGGCTATAAAATAATGTGTGCATTGGAAATCAGTGCATGGAACATAGCAGCTGGACATACATGTACCAAATACTGGAACCCAATAGTAGAACGGATTAACCTGTGTTTACAAGGGTTTCTGGGATGTTCTTGTTTGACATAGTAACCACCCATGTCAATAGGCGTGATGTTAATCTGGATTTTGTTTATCTATCTTTATTTAAAAAACTCAGATAAATGGTCAAAATATAATAGTTTCTACTTCTATGCTGATACTATGGAATGAAAGCAGAAAGTGTATTTTTTATAATGTTTTGTTACAGTTTCCATTACATTTACAATATATACAACAGATAATTTTCTAGCCTTTAAACTTAATATGTGAACAAATATATCTCTGTTCATTGAATGTGAAAATATTTGAAACAGAAATTGTCTAACATATACAGTATATATATTTGAATAGAGTAGCTCTTGATATGAAATGGAATTTTTTCCAAGGAAATATAGTCAGTCATAAGGATTTCTCAGTGTTGAACACTGCGTAGTGTATGGAAACCGTCTGAAACATATACCACTTTACAATCTAGTTTAAACGGTGATATTTATTTATATAACTATGGCAAACCTTAGTGAGCAGAAGATATGTACACTTTTAGCAGTGTGGTTTTCTCATATTTAAGGACATTCAACAACTACATTAGATTTAATTAAAAGCTCTAGCAGGCCCACAGAGATGTAAAAGGTCTTGATCTAGCAGTGTGTTGACATCAATTGAAAAATGAGGCCACCTGCTAGCTCCACTTTTGGCTTTGTGGATAGTTTGCATTCATGTGGCCTGTTCTCTGCATGATCACTCTCAGCACTTTGTAGTTCACTGAACTGCTTAATATCTTGGATGCACTGCAGTCAAGAAGGTTATCTTTTCTGTTAAGATTAATGCACTATAAATGAAAAGCTGTTTGCATTATTATAACAATGAGCGTATAATGCTTTTAGTTAGCATGTTCCACATCAAAGGAAGGAAAGAAGTCATGGCTTAAGATAACATGATTCTATTCCTGTCTAATATCATTAGCTCACTCATACATAAAGTTGAAAACTACACATTTCAAATCTTTATGTCTAGCACTGCTGCCCATACTGTACATCAGGTGGAAGAGGGTCCTTATTGGGCTAATCTCACCCTCGGGGAACCTTGCATATTCTCTCAAGTACATACAGGTATGGGATCCATTATCCGAAAACCCATTATCCAGAAAGTTCTGAATTAGGGATTAGTCTCCCAAAGACACCATTATAATTAAATAATTTCCGATTTTTAAAAATGGTTCCCTTTTTCTCTGTTTATAATAAAACAGAATCTTGTATTTGATCCAAAGTAAGATATAATTAATCCTTATTGGAAGCAAAACCAGCCTATTGGGTTTATTTAAAGTTTACATGATTTTCTAGTAGACTTAAGGTATGAAGATCCCCAGATCCCGAACATTCTGGATAACAGGTCCTATACCTGTACTAGAGACGGATGTGCTTTAATAAATCAATCTTTTATTTTACAAATGGGACCATGAAAAAGTTTCTTATTCCCTGAAAAATGCATTGGGCCAGGGTATACTCTTTACATTGGTGCACTGCCAGCACTGGCTGATTGACTATGGCCCTTTCAGATGTCTAGGATGGTATGAATTGTCAATATGAAACAAACAAATGAGGAACTGGCACACAGGAGTAAATGCAGAAGGAGATTAACCCTTAAGTGTTTATTGTGTCAAATAATACACATTTGTGTCAAATGATACACATTTGACACAATAAACATTTAGGGGTTAATCCCCTTCTACATTTATTCCTGTGTGCCAGTTCCTCATTCGCTTGTTTCCTGTGGATTCAGGGGGGGACGTCTCCCTAGAGGACTGAGCACCAGACTCTGTAATAGAGGAGGGCCAGGGAGTGCATCCACACCTTTTCTATTACATGAATTGTCAATATAGCTGTTTGGAATCATTTGCAATATAGTTGGAATTGAAAATGTGATTGTGCTGTACTTCTGCATGGTACCAGACAGCCAACATAACCATTGGGAAGCTACTAAGGGTGGCGGAGTAGGAGTAGACCATTGGTCTGTGCACTTTTCAGGCACCTACCTGGGGAATAAGATCAGCAATTATATAAATAGACCCCCAAGTGATTTTAAAGGACAATTTTCTTTATCCGTTAAAGGGATACTGACACCAGAACCTGTTTTTACAACTAACATAACATTGTCTTTGCATGTGCTTTACAATTTTGCTATAAAAGTATTAGCCCCAAGCTTTTATTTTACCAATCTAATTCCCCATGTTTCTGTAAGAGTGGTCTATCATATTTGTAATGCAAATTAAGTCCGTGAGCTTTAGAAAGTCTAAATAACGTTTTGAAAAGTAACCGTCAGGTCAACAAAACAAAAAAAGTCAGGTTTAGGAACCTCAAGTGACAATTACTTACAAATCAAACAACCTATAGGCAACTTTTTGGGGGTTATTTGAAGTTATGTGAATTTTTTTTAACTCTATTAAATTAGAACGTACTCACAACTGGAATGGGAGGTTCTTTTTGAAAAAAAAGTCTAACATTTGATCGAATAGGAACAACTTGAAAATTCGAATCAAGTTTGCTTCCGAAAATAAATTGACCTCTGCCATTGACTTTTACATGAACTCGCCAGATTTTAGGTGGCGAAGTATCGAATTAGAACTGTTTCCAGGGTCGAGGGGTGATAAATCTCACAAATCAAATTCGAGTTGGTGGCTTTCAATTCGAAATAAAAAAAAGTTAAAAAAAGTTGTCAGCATTACTTTTCCTTTTGTTTAAACATATAGTAAGTGGCACAGTGGCTTTACTACCTTGGAGTGCTGAGGTCCTACCTTTGATTCCATTCATGTTCTCCCCATGCTTGTGTGGGATATCGTGGGGTGCTTCCGTTTTCACCAACACTCCAAAAACATAAAGGCTCCTGATAAAATTGACAAAATTGACAATAGCATGCGTATATATGTGATAGGGACCTTAGATTGTAAACTCCACTGGTGCAAGGAGTGATGTGAATTGTTGTGAAGGGCTGATGCATATGTGTGTTTTGTTATCAAGGATGATGACAGTGATCCAACATTTTAAACATGTTTAAATACATTGCTCATAGCATTACATAACTGTTAAGGTGAGAAAGACATTTAATGGTAATAAAAAAAAACAACATAAATTGATGGACTTGTCCTCAGGTACCACTTACAGATCAGGATAACAGTTTTTCTCCTTTAAGACAAAAAAATTATTTACATCAATTAATCTTCCTATTAAATAACCTCTGTTTAAACAGCCGTGGCCCAACCCCTGGGATCTGAATAGTCCCTGATGAATTTTTGGAAATCAATGCTTCAAAATTACAAGATTAGACAGAAATACAATTATCTGCCTAAAGCCTAAAGGATCACAAGTGAGCTTAAATGGCCCGTAAATTGAAGAATGACCTTGCATTACAACAGATGCTAAAAACTGAATGCTATATATATATATATATATATATATATATATATATATATATATATATAACAAATATATATAATATATATATATATATGTCTATATATATATATATATATATATATATATATATATATATATATATATATTTATATACAGAAGGAATGGATCCGCACACTCATTGTGGAAGTGAATAAAGTGTTTTATTGGTAACACAGCATTGTATCCGACGTTTCAGTCCCATCTGGATGAGAAAGGTCTCCAGGTGGGACTGAAACGTCGGATACAAAGCTGTGTTACCAATAAAACACTTTACTCACTTCTACAATGAGTGTGCCGATCCATTACTACTGCATATTATGAAAATTGATTGTGCACCTCTACTCTACCTGAGACTGAGATCGAGAGTGGACACCCAGAGCATTCATATATATATAGAGAGAGAGAGAGAGAGAGAGAGAGAGAGAGAGAGAGAGAGAGAGAGAAGAAAATTGTATAAAAATGGTATAAAATGGCGAAAAACAGCATCATAGCTTACTTCCCAAATTCCCATTCCTTTAGTATCCAGTCAGACTCATCACTATCATGTTCTGTTATTATTTTGCAGATGGGAATGTACAAAAAAAATTATAAGTAAATGAAGCCTCGTGTTAAATAATAAAGTGTATATGGCTGTCTTTTCTTCCAAAAACAATGTATTAGTCATATAATCATGCAGTGCAGCCTTAAAGGCAGGAAGGTGATAGTTTTTGTATTGAGAAACAAGACTCCTTAAAAATGAGCCACGGTCTCATAAAAATTAAGCAGAATAGCTAGAGGGTGCCACTAAAGAGTGAAGAAGGGCAAGCAGATCAAGTACTCTTTTTAAGATAATTACTAGAAACGTGATACCTTAAAAGAAAGAAACATCTTAAACCATTAGATCTAGTCAGTGGCTTTATTTTAATTGTAGTACTGGATAATTTGAGTGACATCATTCAACAAAATATTATACCACAGTTTGAGGACATTTTAGTCACTTTGAAAGAACAGTAATTAATTCTGTAAAATCCAAATAAAGCTTTTCCCTGATGCTCAAAACAGATGCTGTTGACAAAATAGAGTGTTATAAGGCAGGATAAAACAATGTGGAATGTCATGTAGGGAAGTACAAGTTCTGCTCTTTTTTGTGAGTGAGGGCATGATTGACTTGTTTTGAAATTACAGACAGCTGCCCCGTAGTGTGTAAATGACTGCTTTAGCTTTCTTTCCTAATAAAACACATTCCAAAAATTCAGCTCCTCTCTCTCACTGTGTTCCTCCCTCTTGGTCTCCCTTGATAAATAAATATATATATATATATATATATATATATATATATATATATATATATACACACTTGCAGGATGCCGGCACTCACGAAAAAATTAGTTAAACAAACGCCTGGGTGCAATCCTTAAATGTATTATGAAAGTAGTCCTCAAGAAGGAGCACTCACAGGTCTTATAACTGAAAACAAACTATTTAATGCGTTCACAAAACTAACGTTTCGGCTGGGACACCAGCCTTTCTCAAAGTTATACAACACTGCAAAAAAATTGTTGTATATCAACCGTTTTTTTGCAGTGTTGTATCACTTTGAGAAAGGCTGGTGTCCCAGCCGAAACGTTAGTTTTGTGCCCGCATTAAATAGTTTGTTTTCAGTTAAAAGACCTGTGAGTGCTCCTTCTTGAGGACTACATATATATACACACACACACGCACACTTATATCTTTTATCCAAATGCTTGTCCGATAAGGGGAGGGGCTTCCCATAATTTGAATTCTATTCATTAAGTCTGCTAAAAACTCATTTAAACATTACATAAACCCAATAGGGTTGTTTTGCTTTATTATTACAGAGAATAGGCAAATTGTTTTTAAAAATTATTATTAAAATTATTTGTTTAAAAATGAACTCTGGGCCCATGGGTCTGGACTATGGGTGATGGTCTTCCAGTAAGCCAAAGCTTTCAGGGTAATAGGTTTTCGGATAAGGGATCCCATACCTGTATATCTATAAAACAGCATATGTACAACTCACATAAACAGAGCAGTAGTCTGAAAAAACCTGCTAAGATCAATGATCATTGCTCTTTTATGGAAGGATATGTATATTCTAGTTTGCCTATGGGTACTCTGTATTGCTCCCACATACAGACAATTTAACTGGGGAAGGGACTATTGCAAATGATACTGTATAATTCCAGTAAAAAGCTGTATTATATATCAGTGCTACATAAAGGATACAAATTATAATAATAATAATAATAATAATAATAATAATAAAAATAATAATAATAATAATAATAATAATAATAATAATAATAATAATAATAATAAAGTGACTGCTGCATGTATGTAGATGTAACTGATTGAAGTTTGTTATTTTTTGTGCATTTGGTTATTTGTTTGTTGCTTCGATAAGCTTTGAACTCCATTTTGGAGCACAGAGACCTGCAGCAATTCAAAATGCAGGACAGATGCAAGTGTGCAAAACTGAATGTTGGTGCCTGTTATTTGCACTTTGCCTCATGTCCCACACTTTGTAAATGGCACTTTATTTCTGTTTCCCTCTATTTATAGGGGCTGTTCACCTTCCAACATTTGTTTTAGTTCTGTTGTTTTCAGTTCACCAGAAATTGAGACTTTCTTTGATCAAAGTTATTTCCCTTCGAAAAAAAATATTATTTCCATTAGTGCAGGATTAAAATAACTGAAAGCATCATGAAAATCTGAACCCTAC
Source organism: Xenopus laevis (assembly GCF_017654675.1). Classification (NCBI taxonomy): domain Eukaryota; kingdom Metazoa; phylum Chordata; class Amphibia; order Anura; family Pipidae; genus Xenopus; species Xenopus laevis. Next base: position 82,407,297 of record NC_054380.1, read on the forward strand.
CTTCTGGCAATAATTACTACACCAGAACCAGCTGTGTTATATATTTTTTAAAAATTCATATTTTTGAAGCTTCACTTGACAATGTTAGCTATGACAACATAAAAGGCTATTTAGCAAGACAAAATAAATACGTAATATGTAATATGGACTGGGAATTAAGCGGAAAAGGCATCAAGCTCTGCTTATTTGTGTTGAATTGTATGCAAAATGGTGTGGAAAACATAAATACTAGCCAGATGGATTAAAACTTAAAGGTAGGAAAGAGACCTTTATGCTTTTCCAGCTGGAATGCACCATGCCTGTTGACAGTGTTAAAGCTATTAAGTTGGATTGTTTTGTTATACAGCCCAATGCTCACATGAATACTAGGTTTTGATAAGATGAATATATTTTAACAGTTTTTTGTTATCTTTACTGAAAAATGGAACAAGGGACTTTGGAGAATTTAATGGATTCTCTGACTATTATATTGTACCTTCTATATGAGGCTTCTGATTCTGATAAATAATATGTGCCCTGTCCTCCGAGCCCTGTCACCCTGTTATTTCTAGTTCCTGGCTTTTCTGATATACATACTGTATATATAAATTACTATATGCTTCATCTGCATAAAAAGGGTTATAACTGCACATACCCAAAAGCACTATAACTTTAAAGCAATGTATGAAGACTCTGCCCACTTCCTTACATGTTTGCACACATCTGTGCCTTGCCTTTATGAGCATGCCAGATTGATCATTTATTGTAAAATGTTATTGCTTATAATGCCTGCCACTTGGTTCATACGATAACCTGACCTTAACTTATGATGTATATCCACATCTACTCTAAATAGAACATGTTTTATTGATCATAATGCAAAGTCAGTGTAAGAGGGTCTGCATAGGTCTGGAGTTGGACTATCCCTGCCATACTACCAGCCTCATCTTGTCTTGAGTAGCCCATAACCAGACAAAATATTTGTTCCATGGCACCCTAAAATCCAACATCTGAAAAAGAGAGGCTTTACCCTAAAAGATTATTGTTTCAGCCTATGAAATACCAAGTTTTTCATTTCACTGTAAGTATGTTATAGGTGGAACTATTTACCGGTAGTTGTTCTTCATTATTTATTTTGTATGGTTTTCAAATTAGCCTATCTTTATTACCATTTTTTATTTACAGTATTTCTTGAATGTGAAGGGTAGAAAACATATCAAATATTTATAACCATGAAAAGTGTATTCTGTTAGACATACCTGGTGCAATTCTGAGAGGTGGTGGAGGGTGGATTATGGGCTGGTGCATGAACTGTGAGATTATTTCATTGTTTAAAAGTCCATAGTTTAAGACAAATGGCACATCTGGCCATTCAAAGTAAAACAGCTGCATTGAAAACACATTTATTCACATCTTACCATCTGTAATAATTCGTAACAAGCCAATGCTGGCGTTATGCGCAAAAGGTCTTGCAGCAATACATGCTCATGCCTATGGTCCCTTTCAGCATACTCTTATGATGTAGATTTTTTATTTTGCTGAATTTTTCAGTAGATAAGATTCTTTATTTGTCACATGCATAGTTATACAAGTACAACATGCAGTGAAATGCATCCTGATCCACTTTTTTAGACTGTGAAAAATTAAAACATACTAGTTAAATACTACAACTAAGTACAAAAAGATTACCATAAAAAAATTCTACATTTTTTTAAATTAAATTTTTAATTAATGACGTAATGTGTCACTTAGATCCAGTAGGCGCAAGTGACATAAGGTGACATAAACCATATTATATACATAAGTGACAGTGAGTGAAGATTGTATAAAAAGTATAAAAATATAAAAAAAACAGCAGTGCAATACTGTATTGTGGTGATGTAGAGTGTCACATAGGTCAAATAGGTGAGAAAAAGAAGGGGGGAAAGGGATATGGGAAATTATGGGTAAGGTGGCATGTCCTGGTTCAGCAGTCTAATGGCCTAAGGATAGAAACTCCTTTTAAGTCTCTCAATTCTGGCCAGGATACTGCAAAACCTTTTCCCTATTTAAGCAAGTGAAACAGTCCATTACTGGGATGTGATGAGTCCTTGAGAATCCTGAGGGCTCTGGTCCTGCATCTCTTGGAGTAAATGTTTAGCAAAGATGGAAGAGCTGACCTGCAGCAGCATTCTGCTGCACGTATCACACTCTGAAGGGCTTTGCGGTCCTGGACACAGCTGTTTCCAAATCAGGATGTAATGTTCTGTGTTTGGACACTTTCCACAGCACTGAAGTAGAAAGTCTTTAGGATCTTCGAAGAGACCCCAAACTCCCTCAACTGTCGGAGATGGTACAAACGCTGCTTTGCCCTTTTAGTTTGAACTTGGATGTGTTTAGACCATGTCAGGTTCTCAGAGATGTTGACTCTGAGGTATTTAAAACTGCTCACCCTCCCCACTAGGGTCCCATTGATGTTAAGGGGTTTGTAGAATTGTGTCATAAAAGTTTCAAACTTTGATACAGGTCTAATAACAAAAAACAGCCATTTAACAGGTTACCAGGTAAAAAATCAAACATTTTATTATTGATGGCTATGGGTTACTGCACGTGGGCAAAATTTTAACCATTTATTACATATGAAGGTAAGGTGTCATTTCCTCAGTTTTTGGTTAATGCACATTGGCTATTGTTATTTTAGGTGCAGCTAAGTTCTGCTTTAGGATCAGAGGAAGCAGAGTGCAAAATGCAAAAACAAGGTGCAATCTGCCATTTGTTTACACCCTACCTTTCATTCTAGTTTCCACAGGCCTCTGCGCTCAGTTTTAGAGCACAGAGACCTGCGGCTACAGCACTGCCTGTATTTAGAAATTCCCAGTCTTCATAAAACCGCCTTATTTTTATATTGGCATAAATAAAGCAGTCCTCCATTCAAGCTGCATTTGGCAGGAGCTGGGTGGTCAAAGGCACATAGGCATCAACACCAACCCCTTATCCGTTCCCTAACTTCCTCAACCAGATGCTCAAGTTAGGGTGCAGTGAAGGACACAGAGTGCTGTACTTACCTCCTGTTCTTTGGCAATTTTTTTTCTCTGCTACAAAGTGCGCAGTGTAGCCAGACCCCAATTGCACCCATAGTGCTTTTACACTTCTGTCTGGGGTCATTGTATATTACCCCTATTATCTATAACTGTTTCCTGATAAGTATGTACTTATGAAATTCCTTTATAATTTCCTGAAATCTATACCACATCATGTAATTTGTTCTTGATTTGGGAGTTTTTTCTTCCTGTAAATGAGTTTGCTGGACCTTTGTAGTACATGTGCTATTATCATTTTGTTAAACTTTACCACTTTACCAAATGATTTGCTGGGAATGCTGCTTGGTTGTCTGGCTTCAATGAGCCTGATTACCGCAAACGATTGATTGTGAGACTCTAATTTAACTCTTTTTATTTTCTCATTGCTGATTGCCCTCTACCATTCAAAATTGCTGGTCTAGTCAAACCCTATTATTATTTTTAACACATGTGTATACAGCACCAACATACTGTATGTTGCAGTGCTGTACAATACAACGTTCTAGCAACCAGAACAGAAATATAAGAGTTCACAAGAAATAAAGAACGAAGACAAATGGTTCTTCAACTTTTTATCTTCACCATACTAAAATATAGTCTGAATATGAATTACCTCTTAAAAACCAATGAAAATAATACTTCTATTGTATAAGAATTAGAACTGTATACAAATAATACGGGTTTTATCTTTCAAAAGCAATAACTCTGAGCTTCCTTTTATTTGCCATTACTCTTTTATAATACTATTTTGGAATATTATTGGTTATGGAATCCAGCAGCACCATCTTGTGTTGCCCTTTTAAATATATCTCTGGCTTGGCCCTTTAATGCAGATGTGATAGTGTTTGCTGAGCATGCCTATTAGGCTCTGTTGTGGATGCACTGCACAGTGACATGCAGACACGCCGGTAAAACACATCTTACTCAGCTCTGTGCGTTTTCATGGGTAAGAAGGAAAACAAAATGCAGTTCTTTTTATAGATGTAGCATTCAGTGTTTCATTGTAATTACAACACAGACATTAGTGGTTTATGAGATAAAAATAGAAATACTGGCAAAAAGAAATGTGAAATATGGTGGCAAAAGCAAAATCCTTTCAAACTGAAATATATTTTCTTACTAAAACCGCTTTAGCAAGCCAGTAAAATACATGTAGCGGGCACAGCTGGTGACATCCCTGTCAATCTGGCAAAGGTCTACAGAAATTCAGTCATATAAAAGGACACACAGATACAGTATACTCTAAATATCAGTTTTGGAATGCAGAGACTACTCCCCATAAACAGGCAAAATATAATCTTTACTTTGGCTGTCCAATTTTTTAATTAATTTAGGGGCACATTTACATAGGGTCGAATATCGAGGGTTAATTAACCCTCGATATTCGACTGCCGAAGGTATATCCTTCGATTTTAATCCATCGAACGAGCGATTTCTCTTCGACTAAAAAAAGCTAAAAAAAAAAAAAAAAAAAGCTAAGAAAGCCTATGGAGACCTTCCACATAGGCTAACATTGAGGTTCGGTAGGTTTTAGGTGGCGAAGTAGGGGGTCGAAGTTTTTTTTAAAGGGACATTACTTTGATTATCGAATAGTCGAACGTTCTTTAGTTTGAATCGTTCGATTCGAAGTCGAAGTCGTAGTCAAAGGTCGAATTAGCCAATTCGATGGTCGAAGTTTTTTCTATTCTATTCCTTCACTCGAGTAAATGTGCCCCTTAATGTTTTTATTTTTAACTCCTTAAAATCAGCCTAAAACCCCAAACCCCAAATAACAAATAACATAATACTTGAGGTTGAAATAACTTTTCTCATGAAACCTGCTTTATTGCCAGGTTATGCAGATTGAGCAGAATGAAAAAATTTACGTGAAACCCTCAGAGGGTGAAAAGATTACTTCCTGATTAACCCTGTATTTTATCACTTGTTAAACATCATTCTAGTCTTAATGGCCTCATACCTGCTGGAAAAACAACTTTAAGCATTAGAGAGTTTATTGTATTGCCCCCTTTATAGAAGGGCGAAAAATTTGCGAAACGGCACCGGCGTCTCGTTTTTGACACCGGCGTCCGCTTTCAGGAATTTGCCGCAAATTCGAGCCTGCCGAATAAATCCGCCCATCACTACTTCTCTCTTTAAGTAATATCCGCTTGTCATTTCCTAAGGCCATAATTGCAATTCTAGATGGGGCCTTAACAAGTGTATTATCCCAATTTACTTATAGGTCCTACTCCATCATGGATTTCAGCTATACATCATGTGTATTCAACCCCTCGGCCCACAGGCCAAACGGACAGATACAATAGAAGAAATGATACATAGTATTTTCTATTGTTCCACTCATTTAGGCAGACAGTCCAAACAATCTGAATAGAGGAAAGCAAAGACAAGCTGTGGCTCTTCTTTACATGCTCATCTGCAGATGCACCATGCTATGGCTTACATGGTACATTTTTAAATTAAACGACCTATATCCAAAATAAGATATATAGATATTGGTCAGGATCATCCAGAATAAACTCACCAAACATCATGCAAAACAAAGTTTGTTTGTACAGTTTATGTAACAGAATGTTTTCCATGTCCCCGGGTTATGTACGAGATAGGTCTGTGTAGGTTTATTCTTAAGTTGAATTTGTATGTAAATTGAAACATATACAGTACATTTACTTATTGCAATTTAGGCAGATCACATAGTATTTTTACCTTTCTGTGCTCTGCAGTAGACACCACACACCATAGGGGATTGGGGCAGGTGGTTTGAGTACAGGTATGGGACTGAATAACAGTGCTCTCTGTTGGTTATATGAAAGAATAACAGTGACTGCAGTATCACACAGCGCCCTCTGTTGGTTATATGAAAGAATAACAGTGGCTGCAATATCACACAGCGCCCTCTGTTGGTTATATGAAAGAATAACATTGACTGCAGTATCACACAGTGCCCTCTGTTGGTTATATGAAAGAATAACAGTGACTGCAATATCACACAGCACCCTCTGTTGGTTATATGAAAGATTAACAGTGATGGCAATATCACACAGCGCCCTCTGTTGGTTATATGAAAGAATAACAGTAACTGCAATATCACACAGCGCCCTCTGTTGGTTATACGAAAGATTAACAGTGATGGCAATATCACACAGCGCCCTCTGTTGGTTATATGAAAGATTAACAGTGATGGCAATATCACACAGCACCCTCTGCACATGGTAGTGGGACAGTGGGACAATGCACACAGTAATCCGTTTGGCAATTCTCTGTCACCATCAACTTTGCAAAGAAGTCCGGTTGATTGCTGGGGGAGGCTCTAGCGGAATGTGCGCTGCTGGGAGACAGGGCTGTAGTTGTGTCTAGCCTTATACTCGAGTCAATACGTTTTCCCAGTTTTCGTAGGTAAAATTAGGTACCTCGGCTTATACTCGGGTCAGCTTATACTCGAGTATATACGGTAAATAGAAATTTGGGGGTTCATATATAATGGTCACCAAGCCTAGCAACTAACTGCTAATTTAGACAGCTATAGAGTAAATAGAAATAAGTAGATAAATAAATAAAGATGCATAAATATCCACTTTACCCACTGTGGGTAATACCCACTTTACCCACTGGCTTAGAATGTCACAGGTACAAGGTCATTCATGTATGTAAATATATATGAAACGCTATTATTTTTTTATCCCACTTTTGCGAGTAAGGAAAGCAAGAAAAATCTGGATAGTCATACACTTGTATTCCCTTGGATTTTAATAGGTTGGGCCAAGAGATGGTTTACAGAATGAAAAGGTATTTTCTTACATAATATAAAAGGTTTAACAATACAAACAATGATGATGTGCACTAGTTGGTATTATTAAATCACAACATTTTAAATCTTTGTTTTCTAAGCTACTCATTGCTCTTAAGCGCACCCTGTGAAAGTTTTTCAACCTGTTTTCATGATGTGATCCTTTTAAATGTGGAAGTCTAGCACACACATTTCTTCAAGCAAACCAAACCATGTGGGGTGATAGCCCCTAGTAACTACTTGGTTTCGGTTGTTCTCTATGGGAAATCTAGGCTTTTCTTGTGCCTGCTAAATTAAGAGGGACCAGGTTGATTTCAAGAATACTTTGTATCCAAGTTGTATATCAGAGCTTACATGCTCTGTCTGCTTTCCTCCCCAACTAAAAGGATACATGCCTCTATATCTGGGTCTAGTATCCAATATAAACACACACTGTGTCACTAAACTTCTAATCTATGTAAAAGTAGTGTTCTAAAACTATCATTACTTAGCAGAGGGTTGCCTGTCAGTAGGTTGGCCATACCAAATTTGCATTGTGTATTTGCTTGGGAGGGTGATTAAATAAATGTGTAAAATTTGTTCTAAATCTTTTAGGGGCAGATTTACTAAGCTCGAGTGAATGGTTCGAATGTCCAAAAGTTTGAATTTCGAAGTAAATTTTTAGGTACTTTGACCATCGAATAGGCTATATTCGATGATTCGACTTCGATTCGAATGATTTGAAGTAAAAATCGTTCGACTATTCGACCATTCGATGATCGAAGTACTGTCTCTTTAAAAAAAACCTTTGACTTCCTACGTCGCCAAATTAAAACTACCGAAGTGCAATGTTAGCCTATGGGAACCTTCCACAGCATTTTCTAAGTTTTTTTTTGGTCGAATAGAAATCCTTCCATCGATCGCTAAAAACCGTTAGATCGAACGATTTAATCGTTAGATCGAATGATTTCTATTCGATCGTTCGTTCGATCAAATGAGCTAAAAATCTGTCCACTTCGATAATCGAAGTTTTTTTAACTTCAAAATCTGCCCCTTAGTCTAGACTCGGAATAAATAATATGATTGTATTCAAACAGCATGCAAGTAAATTCTTTCTGCTATGGGACTGTTAGCATTTCCTCAGGTGAGACAGTACACCAACCCTTACTTTGTATTTGAATTCCGATACATACAGACTCCTCTTGAGGATTATATATTATCCTAACTTGTAGAAATTATGATGCAATATGGAGGTTTAGTTATTAAAGGTGGTTTTTAAAACCACAACTAAAGTCACAAACTCTAAAAGCACGAATGTCATTGAATTTATTAAAAGATCCGAATATAAAAATTGTGAATGAAACAAAGCACCGAACGATGCTCTAAAAAAAATATGAATACCTCGAAAACCTTGAAAAATTTTAGCTCTTTTTTGGAAAATTACAAGAGAAAAATCCAAAAAACTCTAAAAGTCGGAATTGATTAAAAGTGGCCCAATAAGATCAGCACAGCTGACATGATCTATTCACCTATTGACTTCTATAGGACCTCTACAACTTTTACTTAGTGATGTTTTGCCTTGTTTTTGTGTTTTTTACACTAAGGGGCAGATTTATAAAGGGTCGAATTTCGAGGGTTACAAAAACCCTCGAATTCGACCCTCAAAGTAAAATCCTTTGAATTAGAATAAAAATCGTTCGATCGAACAATAAAATCCTTCGAATCTAACGATTTTAAGCGTTTGATCGGATGATTTTTATTCGATCAAAAAAAAACTTAGAAAAATGCTCTGGAGGACCCCCATAGGCTAACATTGCACTTCGGTAGCTTTAATGTGGCGAAGTATGAAGTCAAAGTTTTTTTTAAAGAGACAGTACTTCGATTATCGAATGGTCAAATAGTTGAACGATTTTTACTTTGAATCGTTCAAAACATTCGATTCGACCGAATTTGATAGAATTTGACCAATTCGATGGTCGAAGTACCCAAAAAATTACTTAAAAATTCGAATATTTTTTCATTCAAACTATTCACTCGAGCTTAGTAAATCTGCCCCTTAATAAATCTTGAATTTTTTTTATAGTTTTTTACGAAATGTAGGAAAACCAGGAATTTTTTGAGATTACTGAAAAAATAACAATTTGATGGTTAGTTAATGGGCCCCCTAGTATCTGTTTTACTAAATAAGCCCCTTTGTCTTTAAACATTGTGCTGCTGGGCTGATTGTTAACTGCACTGCAAATAATATGTTACATTATTCTGGGATTTGTAGTAGTCCTGCAACAGTTGAGTAAATTTTGATTGAACAGTGTAGTGCAGTAAGGTTTAGCACTAGTGATGGGCGAATTTGCGCCGTTTCGCTTCGCCGGAAAATTCGCGAATTTCGCGAAACGGCGAAAAATTCGCGAAACGGCGCCCGTTTTTCCGACGTCGGCGCCCGTTTTTGACGCCGGCGGCCGTTTTTCGAAAAAAAAATTTTGATGCCGGCGAATTTTTTCTGCGAATTTTCGCGGGAGTTTCGCGAATTTATTCGCTGGCGGCGAATCGCGCAAATTCGCCGCGAATTCGCGCCTGGCGAATAAATTCGCCCATCACTATTTAGCACAACTTGAAAATATTGCAAACGAAAGGGAAGATTTAAAGATAATCCTTCCACAGGAATTTGTGCCTTCAGATGTGAAAACTGAATTCATTGATCGGCTTTCTGATACAGGATTACCTGCTATAGAAGTTACCAGCTTTGTTTCTTTTAAAATGGATTCCTCTCGGGTATGTGGGGTTTTTTTTATTTTCATTATCATTCAAATATCATTTCTGTTTCATTTTACATTTTCAAATGTCCCTTACCCTACCTATTGAATAACAAGCTGGGCATGCTGTATGCACTCAGTCTATAATAGAGACAATCACACTGTACCAAACCAGAATCAGTGGTTGGGGGTGTTGAGATGAATAATGGAGCATGCATTAATGTAGCATAAACATTTGACATTTAGCAAAACATATAGACATTTGACATTTAGCAAAGCATATAGTTTTATCCAAAACAAATGATTGTTATAATATTGGTGATGTATTTTAATGTTATATTTTCCTCCCACCGCTTCTCTTCCTACTTCTCATACTGGAGGGCTCATTTACTATTACCTTGGATGCAAATGCTAGAACAGTAACTAAAACAACTTGTTTTCCATGATAAAAGTCAATTACATCTTTGTATAATAACTGTGCGAAAAACAACAAAAAAATATCATAGTCTGCCTAAAAAGCTGTTAGTGGCTGGTAAGTTAAAAAGCCTCCAAACAGTACAAGGAGAAAAAAAAATATAATTTGTTTTTGTCTATTCCAAATACTATAAATAGGCAGAGCAAGGCTGTTCTCTAATTATACAACCTTATTAAATGCATTATTAAATTAAATTCTCACATCTGTGTCTCAGTTTCTGTGACTGCATTTCCTACATTATTTATGACTCCTGTTTTAATATTGAGCTATGTTATTTGTTGCTGTTTGTTTTTCTTTTTATGACACATCAAATGTAAGGGCTACACTGTCTTTGTGTGGAATCCAACCACTGTGGTGCCTGTACACAGAAATATCAGTGGGAATTAAGAAATAGCCAAATGATAAAGGAAAGCCCTGGAGCTATAAGTGCAAGGGCTGCATGACAAGGGGTCTGAATGACCAGCAGCAGCTGTGATTGGATGAGAAGCAATGATTTAAACACCAAGAAACACCAAAAAAAGAAAGTTATTAAAGTAATGAATTATAATGTACTGTTGCACTGCACTGGTAAAACTGATGTGCTTGCTTCAGAACATCTACAATAGTTTATATAAACAAACTGCTGTGTAGTCATGGGGGCAGCCATTCACAGCTGAAAAAGCAGAAAAGGCACAGAATACACAGCAGATAACAGATAAGCTCTGTAGTATACAATGGGATTCTTCAGGACATATCTGTTATCTGCTGTGTATCCTGTGCGTGAACGGCTGCCCCCATGGCTACACAGCAGCTTGTTTATATGAATTATAGTAGTGTTTCTGAAGCAACACTACATTATATTGTCCTTCCTTTAAAATACTTTCATTTTTTTGATGTTACTGTTCCTTTAAGGTGGGGAAAGCTGGGCTGGGGGGGTGGAAGAGATGAATGTGATATCAGGGGAAGAAGCAGTTCACTTCCTTATCTTCTGAGCAGTTAGAAACATCCCATCCACCCTCCCACCCCCTTTTTTGCATATTTTGTGAAAAGTCAGGAATTTTCTTCTTTTGTTCTCATATTATTTATTAATAGCAGAATGTGGATGGTTCCCTGATTGCGGTTTCTGTACCTTTATACAGTATAAATATGAGAATCAGCATTGTATTCATTTATGTTAATTCCTAATGTTTGATTCAGGGAATGTTTCCAATCACCATTCGGGATGGAATTTTTTTACCCCTTGAGGCATAATTGGCCCTAGCTTCAAGCTGGATTCTTTGCCTTCCTCTGGGTCAAAACAGTGTATATATGATATTATATTAAAAAAAATTGTTACAGTAGCAGTAGGTCCTTTCCAGAATACTGCACAGGTAAATATAGAAGAGAGAGAAAGGAGGTTCTTTCCTGTGACTGCACGGTGGGTTGATTGATACAGACACTACTACTGGAGATAATGGATTCAAACAAGCAGTTCAGTCACAAAGTTTCCGTCCAACGAAACCAAGTTAATCAGGATAAACAAGATGTGAAGAACTGTTCAAACGCAGTGGGTTGCTGCAAACTTCAGTGCTTTATTTCACACGACATGTTTCGAGCATAGCTCTTTTTCAAGTGTAACATGAGAGAACCCAACTACCACAATTTAAACATGGAGCTCCACCCCTCATTAACAGAATCACTGGTTAGAATCACTGGGTAGTATCACCAGTTGCAATTTCTGTTAATGAGGGGTGGAGCTCCATGTTTAAATTGTGGTAGTTGGGTTCTCTCATGTTACACTTGAAAAAGAGCTATGCTCGAAACATGTTGTGTGAAATAAAGCACTGAAGTTTGCAGCAACCCACTGCGTTTGAACAGTTCTTCACATCTTGTTTATCCAGACACTACTACTGCTTGCACTAGGTGACAGCCTGCTTGGATTTTCTATCATCGACTACAGACTACAGATTCAGGACCGACAGCAGGTCTGCTGAACTTTTTGCTGAACATTGTGGGAGATGCAGCTTCTGCTGGTAGCAGAGTTTGGGGCCATCCTCTCTGTAGGTAGAGGCAGCCTACAGGTAGTAGTGGATTTAATGACATAGTGCTCAAGTGAGGAACAGCAGAGCATAGTAGTGATCTCTTATGGAATTCTGGCTTTGAATATTTCCTTGGGGTGAGGCTGGCAAGGTCCTATTTATTTGATTAAATGTCCCCAGCTTTGCAACTTGATGCAGTGACACAAAGGGGTTATTTACTAAACTCTGAATGCAAAAATCGCGAAAAATTTGGGATTTTTTTTTTATAAAAATCAGATTTTTAAAAAATTACGAAATTAAACACAGAGGATGGAAAAGTCTGAATCTGAAAATCCGGCATCTCAATCCTGTCGAGGTTGCATATAAGTCAATGGGAGAAGTCTCAATGATTTTTTGATGTGTGCTGGTTTTCTTGCAATACCCCAAAGTTTTCGCAAAATCCATGCATACCAGTGATGGGTGAATCTTGACAATAGAAATTGACGCTGCAACTTTTTGGACACGCATCCAAAATTTTATGACTTAGGCAAATTTTTGCCGGTGAACTTTAGAATTTATTCGCCGGCGGCGAAATGCGGAAATTCGCTGCAAATTCGGAAGATGCTAATTTATTTGCCCATCACTAATGCATACATCTTAAAAGCAAGTTATTTCAAGGCAGCACATCTGATGACATGTAGAAACAGTGTTCTATCAGGTGCTGTGACTTTTTGTGAAAATGGAGCTGCAAAGCATAGGACACATATATATATATATATATATATATATATATATATATATATATATATATATATATATATATATGTAACGCTAATTTGGTTACTGTCCCTTTAAATAATAGCTTCCTTGGCAATTCAGGGGCCCTGAGTCCCTTTTGCAAGTCGAAAAGTACTGGGAACTGGGAAATCACAGCGCAGTGCCTCCACCTAGGGAGCACTGAGGAACTTACCTCAGAGGAATCCCCTAGGAAATAATAAACACACACACTTTGCAGATAACATTATTTAACTTTATATAAACTGTAAAGTAGTAACTAATACAAAAGTCACGCCTGTATGGGAATATAAGGGACACTACCTAAATCCCTATTAGGTTTTAACTATCTGTTCAAACACAGTTCGTATAGTATCACAGTCCCACTTGTCTGGAAGGGTTAAAAAGCACACAGTTCAAAATACAATGTCCCTTTCCCCAGAGCTCTTATTCCCCCGGTAGCGCTACCTTTCCCAGAGTACCTTTTCCCTTGGAAAATAGCAGCTTCCCACGTAGCAGGCAAAATTACACAAGGCCTGTCTTCCTGTTAGGCTCAGTACTGTGGCAAATCCTCTCTTCAAGGGATTTACTCAGCGATTTCTCTCAGAGGCAGATCACACTGGAATCACAAGTAACTCTTCTCCAGAATCACTCTCACCAATGGCACTTTCCTCCTCTGAAGCTTTAGCAGCGTGGCAGGGTCAGACAGCCTCTTTCTGCACTCCTGCAGACCTCACAGATCCAGCAGCTCTTGCAGGACTTTTCTCCCTTTTGATCCTTTCTCCACAGCACGTGTTAGACTCAATCACACGGCCTACACACACACTTCACAGTCTGGCACACCCTCTCCTCCCAGGATGCACTGCGGTGTCCAGCCAATCAGGTCGCTCTCCAGCCTGTTACTGGGCTGAATGATGTCACAGACAGAAAAGCAGGGAAAGGATTTCTCTTCTCCCCTACATATATATAAAAATATAATGTATACATTTAATAAAGTTTCATAAATGTATGTGATACATTAGATTATACATAGTTGGGTAAAACTGTCCAATGATTTAATCCATCCCACCAATTACCTGTTTAACATCATCAACACCTTTGGAAATGTTCTTTTAGTATTTCCATATGTTAAGGTAATAGTCCAGCAAAAAGAAAGAGTTCTAAATTAATAAACAGTGCCTAAGGGGAATTTATAACAGAAAAAATTAATTAACAAAGGAAATCACTATGTAACCTTTACCAGGTCTGTGTGCTTCAAACAATGTAACTTATTAGACATTCGGCTCTGTCCATGGTGCTCACCAGTAGACGTGTGATGCCCTATTACTCTGACTAATGTCACCATAATATTCAACAAAAACAATGTTTAGAACTTACAGCCTGCACCTCTACTGTGCAATATGTTAGATACATTTATACATACATATAGACAGATAGATAGACAGACAGACAGACAGATAATATAGCAGGCAGTTTCAGGGGATATCTCCCATTTGTTGTTTTGAGGAAGCATATTTTTGCTTTCCTAGGCAGTTCTAAGTCAAAATGTATCATGTGTAGCACTGCTTTTGCAAATTCTGCAACCTCTGCACAATTACATAGTACATTAACAGAATTGTTCCCTATAATAATAAAACAGTATCTTATACTTGATAATAACTAAGCTGCATTAATCCATATTGGTGGCAAAACAATCCTTTTGGGTTTATTTAACATTGAAATGATTTTTAGCATACTTAGAGGCCCTTTAATTGACAAATGAATTGCGATTTTTTTCCATGAAATTTGTGGTTTTCCTAATTTTCTCTAACAATTCTAATTTAACAATTGAAAAAACCACAAAAGCCTTTCACGCCAAACTTTGCCAAGTAAAATTTCGAGGTGCTGTAGACCATTTTAGACCAATCAGAATGTTAAAAGGTTTTTGGATATTTTTTGATTCGAATTGTACAAAAAACTTTAATTTTTGCGAGATTTCTGTGGTATTCAGGGGTTTTGCAGACCATTCAGCTCTTTTTTTTCATTCTTACTTTTAATAATTGGAACTTTTAATAAATTCAATGATAGATTCAAAAACCTCTAAAACCACTCAAATCCGACCTTTAATAAATAAGACTCATGGGGCAAATTCACTATAGGACGAAGCGCCTAACGCTAGCGTTAATTCGCTAGCATAGCGCCTTTTTGGTTAATTCGCAGATTCACTAACGGACGCTGGCGCCGACGCTCGCTAGTGTTACTTCGCACCCTTACGCCTGGCGAATTTAAGCAACGGATGTAACTATGCAAATTCACTGACGCGCGCATTTTTCTGAACGCTACCTTTTACACCAGACTTCCTTCGCTTTGCTTGGCGAATTAACGCTAGCGCAACTTCGCAACCTTACGCTTCCCTTGAGCACAACTTCGGATTTTAGTGAATTTGCCTAGCGCTGGCAAAAATACGCCTTGCGAAGTGCGCGCAACGGACGCTGGCGCAACTACGATTCTTAGTGAATTTGCCCCATAGGAGGTTATTCATTAAAGTTTGATTTTTTTCTAGTCGAAAAACACCATTTTTGTGAAAAAAAAACTCTAAAATGTTTCAAGATTAATGAAAATTCAATGGTGTTAAAAGTCCAAATAAAAAAGTACTCCAACTCAGACCTACTAAGTTCATGTAGAAGTCAATGGCAGATGTCCCGTTGATATCCTGATCTGCGATGGACTTCGACCAATAATGCAAAGATTTTGTGTTTTTCAGACATCAAATCCAAAAAAGTCCGAGGTTTTGCGCATCAAATCCGAAAAAGTTGCAGTTTTCAGACAAATCCGAAAAATGTGTACGATGTACTGATAATCAATGTGTATTGATAAATATGGGGAAAGAAAGCCTGTGTAAATTTGGTCGGATAATTTTCAAAAATAGTTAGAACTTTTCGGATTTTGATAAATAACCCCCTTTAGAGTTTGGTGATCCAAATTACAGAAAGATCCCTTATCTGGAAACCCCATTGTCCCAAACAATCTGGATTATTATCCAATGTCTGTAATAATTGTATTGTCAGCTCGATTCGTATAAGAAAATATACCTGCCATTGTGGGTGTCTTGATGACTGGTGCTACATTAGCAAATGCAATAATCTGCAAGGCAAAAATGAGAAAAAATTATAGAAATTAGAGCCAATAATAAATCTGAATTATTCTTGTAATTAAGATCTAATGCATTCATTTTGGTGAGTTGTGACCTAGCAGTCATTTATGTCAACGCCATTTACTGCTATAAACCTATAATAATTCTGCAGATTGTATGGGTGCCAATGTATAACTATTGCAAAAGACTACAATAATGAATAAGTTGTATAAATTAAAAATAAATTACATTTATAAAGTAATCATTACCATTCTATCAAGGTATTAATGCATTCCTTAGATCAAATTATATTAATTACAAGTATTTCCATAATAACTATTAATAACTAGTATGAATGAATTCACGAAAAATAATTGTATCACATATATTTGCCAAATTATCCCATTACATATATGTGATAGTAAGCAAAAACATGTGTGGCAAGGATGTCAGATGTCAGTGATAAGATCGTTTGCCATTATCAGATACATTTAAAAAATGTTTTGTGCATGCTTATGAGTACAAACATAACATAACATACCTAGAGACTTAGGGGCAGATTTATCAAGAGTCGAAGTGAATTCGAGGGAATTTTCTAAGAAAAAAATTTCGAAATTCGAAGTACTTTTTGGATACTTCAACCATTGAATAAAATACTATGACTTTGACTTCGAATTCGATTCGAAGTAAAATAGTTTGAATATTTGACCATTCAATAATCACAGCACTGTCTCTTTAAAAAAACTTCGACTTCAATACTTCGCCAAATTAAACCTGCCAAAGTGCTATGTTAGCCTATGGGGACTTTCTAGAGCAGTTTTCTATGTTTTTTGATGTCGAAGAAAAAACGTTCGATCGATCACTGAAATCCTTCGAATCGTTCGATTCAAAGGATTTAATATGGCCAAATTCTATGAAAAAAACCTTCGATATTCAAAGTCGAAGTAATTAAATTCGATGGTCGAATTTCGAAGTATTTTCAACTTCGAAATTCGAACCTTGATAAATCTGCCCCATTCTGTACCTTGATACACACAAACACATATATACACCTTATTTTATTCCTGTTTTTCAGATTGCAGCTGGAGCTACTGAGGTGTCTGTTTGGGGCAGCATCAGAAACATTCAGCAGAATGAATATTAATTGTTCAGTTGAGGAAAGCATGACAAGGTTTGAAGATATTATTAAGGCTGCTGGCAATTTAAATGAGCCAGTTCGAGGGTACAGTCTGTGTCATATTTGAATATTTAATCTCATTGCTGCTCTACTTATTATTACTTATTATATTACTTATTATTTTATTTGGGAGACACAGTTACATTTAGAACTTGTATCCAAAAAGTGATTAAAAGTATGCAGACACGTCCCTGTTTTTTTTAACTTCTTAACATTAATCTAAACTCTCCATATACCAAAGTATGAAACTGAAGCTGTGTTTAAGAAGATGCAGGGGCTAAAATGTTTTAAAACAATTCTTGCCCAGAATTCCTGCTGAATGGCACACATTTTAAAATCAATGCAGTTCTTTGTGCTCAGAGCCAGAGATTTCCACTGAGTAGTAAATAGCTTACTTCAGAGAGCACCCAATTATAAGTGCAACTTGCAGTGGAAACCCTATACATAACACCTGCTCAATGTAGGTATTAATAAAAGGCTCCCTTGTTCTTCCTTGTCACTGCTGCTGTACCCTGCTCTTAAAGGAACAGTAACACCAACAAATTAAAGCATTTAGGCGGGTAATTTATCAAGGTCCGAATATATCCGAACCTTGAATAATTCGTAGTTTTCGGAGCAAAAAAAAAACTATGAATTTTTTCGAGATTTATTAAAGTCTGATGGTCTAAAAATTTAGAGTTTTCTGGGAAAAGCTCCGAAGTTTGCGCGACCCTTTTTTTTTTCGGGCTTTAATCCTCATAAAAAAGATCCATTCGGGAATTTAGAGTTGCTCGAAGTTTGATATTAGAAATACTGAGATAAATTTGGACCATGATAAATAACCCCCTTATTGTTGCCCTGCACTGGTAAAACTGATGTGTTTGCTTCAGAAACACTACTATAGTTCATATAAACAAGCTGCTGTGTAGCAATGGCGGAAATTGAAAAAAGGCTATATGGCACAGGATACATAGTGGATAACAGATAACAGTATGTACTACAGAGCTTATCTGCTATCTGCTGTATAACTTGAGCCTTTTCTCCTTTGAATGGCTGCCCATGGCTACACAGCAGCTTATTTATATAAAGAATAGTAGTGTTTCTGAAGCAAACACAGCTGTTTTACTAGTGCAGGGCAACACTGCATTATATTTTTATTACAATTTAAAACAATTTCATTTTTTGATGTTACTAGTGCTTTAATGCAACAAGTTTAGGGCAACTTGTACAACAGTGAAGAATTTGATCTTATAGAGGGGCTTAGGTTGCTGATGGAAGGCATGACTAAAGCTTTATCCCATAGTAACATGTGGTGCTTCATCAGCCCTTAAATAAAATAGTACAATTTCCATAGATTACACTGTACAGCTAATCCCTGCAGTGGTAAGAGTTGCCATGTCCATATATTTACACACTTTTACACATGACATTTAAATTATATATAACATAAAGACAAGTATAAAGGCCAAAATGAAATGCTGTTTTGTGCTATTCACAAATATGTGCTTAGAGCCAGTGTGCCAGTTCAGTTTGTGATGCTCAGTTTTGAGTAACTGTACATAAGATAAAAGGGGTACAGTTGTAAGGGAGTTCTGAAATTATCACTTCTCTTGAGCAGATGATACATCCAGGGTTTTCTTAGTATGTTGTGCCTAGACACACTTGCCTGATTTGCATCTAGTGAATTGCAAGCAAATGATACTAACAATGTGCTGAAAGTGATGCCATTCATAAACACATTGGCTAAGAACTTAACAATAATAATAATATAATATACTGAATTGCAAATTGTGGCACCTGCTATTAAGCTGAAGTTCTGGCACAAAACACTGCATTGTGGGTAAAAAAACATGGCAGGTGTGCACCTTGCACTGTTTTAGTAAACAAGTCAATTTGTCATTTGTAGTGTAATGGGCAGATTCAGTTATTTTGCAGTTTGAAATTGCAATAACAACAAAAAATTTATTTTCTTTTGCACCAGAGACTTTTTTCTCCAAATCACATTTTTTCACAAGGTTTGTTACAACTGATTTTTTTCAAAGAATAAAACATTTTTCTTTAGAAAAAAGACAAAGAAAAACTCGATTGATGCAAAATAATCGCAATAGCATAATCTACTCTGGAGGTAGCTGAATGAGTTCACATGATTGAATGATTGTTGAATTTGCACCAATCGATTCGAAGGATTTAATCGTTCGATCGAAGGATTATTCCTTCGATCGAACGATCAAACTATTTGCGCTAGAATCCTTAGACTTCGATATTTGAAGTCGAAGGATTTTAATTCCCAGTCGAATATCGAGGGTTAATTAACCCTCGATATTCGACCCTTGGTGAATCGGCCCCCATATGTTTGCTAATACAAGCAAGGGTGGGGATCATGTTTAGATGTTCAGAATTTACACAATTGTGTCTGTCTGTAACTGTTCTTTGCATATGTATGATGTCTCTTTTACTAACTAAATTGTTTCGAGACAATGACATGCTCTGCACTGTATAATTATATTACTTCTTTTATCCCCTGTTATAAATGTGCAATTATTCATTACATTTTATTCAGCTTGTTTTCAAAAATGACTCAAACATAATTGGAATTTGTTTTTCTTACTTGATATTGTTAATTACATTATGGATAATAATTATGGAAATGCTTAATTAAGATGTTGCAGAGATGGTTAAACGTCTACATTGTTCGCTTTTGCATTTGCAAAGTAATGGAAATGTAACCCTTATATTATCTACATTACACAGTAGCTGTTTAATGTTCAAATGTTGCACACCAAAACTTTCTTTCTAATCAAGTCTGTAATATAGCAAAAGCAAAACAATATAGTTTATAATAATTAAATTGTACCCACCTCTGATTGGCTGTAATTTTAAAGTAACCAGATCATCGTATGATGATCATACTCAGTGACTATGCACATGTGAAATTTTATTGTTGGGTTATTGTATACAGTATATTAACACCTGCACACAAACCTTCATTGTATGTACAACTGGACAGGTATGAGATATCGGCAATAGTGATGGGCGAATTTCTCCATTTCTCACCGGAAAATTTCTCAAATTTCCAGTGAAATTTGCGAAATTCGCAAAACAGCAAGAAATCCACGAAAAAATTGTGAAAATTGAAAAATTTTGAAAATCAGAAAGTTTCATGAAAAAAAAAACAAGAAAATCTGAAATTTTAGTGAAAAAATTGTGAAAATCGGAAATTTTTGCAACAAAATCTTGAAAATTGGAAATTTGACACTGACGTTAAAAGTCAATGGCATGCAGGACTTTTTTGATGCTGGTGAGATTTCGCCAGCGAATTTTTGCTCGTGATTCGCAAATTTATTCGCCGGTGCATCTACTGTAACATGGGGAGTTTAATAACTATATTTATAAAACATTAGTAACGCCTGATGTTAGGAAGTCCAGATGGTTAGTTCATATTAGGAGATGTCACTCCTCTGTACCTCTGTGTTGACACTGTACAAAATAATTCATTCTGAAACCATACTTTGTGTCATTACTTTTTTTTTTTTTTTCTAAAAATCCCGTAGGAAAGAATGTAAAATGGGTGGGTTTTTCTGCGGTGAGCTCTAGTCTAACACTTTGATAATTCTGCCCCTAAATGTGCTTACTGTCCAGTGACTTTTTTTTTTTTTTTTGTTTCAAAAATCATGCAAATTACAGCACCTAAACAACACTAATATATATATATATATATATATATATATATATATATATATATATATATATATATATATATATATATATATATATATATATATATTCAACCTTTTATAAATCTGCCTCTAAATGTAAAAAGGACTTGAAGATCATCCAACAGGCCAGTTTGACCTTTTATTACTGTAACACTATCATTTCTTCTGTAATCTAAAAACTCAAAGAGGAGTAATAGCAACTTGTGCCCTTAATTACAAAAAAAATTTGTTCCCCTTTAGTGAGGCCTAGAAAAGTGGGAGAAAGAGATAAGGCCAGATGTGGAAATCAAGCTTTGAACTCCTTAAAGTAAACTGATATGGGAAAAGCAGATGTTAATGGAGAATAACAGCACTGTTTCGAAAACAGTACTGCGTAGGAAAACTGATGGGATCATAAAAAAGAGTAACTACATGAAGACAGTAACCTTTCAGTAAGCATTGATGTAATATTTCTGGTTACTAAATATTACACTCTCTGGTCTTGTATATTATGTCATGGTATTTGGCTAGATTTAGAATAATCCAAACCATAAATTATCACTACATGTACATAGAAGAGAATCAACATCAGGGATGAGCAACCTGCAGTCCTCTATATAAATATGCAGATCCTTCACAATAAATATTGAGGCCAGTGAAAAATGTAAAGTGTTCAGATATACTTGGCCTATAAACCCCAGCACCATCTGGGAGCCTTGTGCTTTTTGTAGAATGTTGGAACTGAAGTCCTACAACACCCTGAGACCCAGAGCTTATCACTCACTGAAATTCTAATTTATTAGCACATATACCATGATAAGAAGTAAAGCAAACAATAAGGGGGTTATTTACTAAACTCCGAATTCAAAAATCCCAAAAAATGTGTGATTTTTTTAAATAAAATCAGACTTTTAAAAAATCAAGAATTTTTCAGAATTTATTAAACCCCAAGGATGGAAAAGTCAGAATCAGAAAATCCGGCATCTCAGACCTGTCAAGGTTCTGGAAAATGTAATAATAAATAAGTGTAAAAAACCCCAGCAGATTTGATCGGAGTTTGTAGCAGAAAATGTTGAGATAAAATCGGACTTTGATAAATAACCCCCTAAGAGTCACATTTTTTAAGGGTCGAATTTCGAATTCATGTGAGTTTTATTAAATACCCCTAAACTCCCATAAATTCGAAATTCGACTACTCTAAATTTATTGATAAAATCTTAACGACCCGAAAACTCAAATCAAATTCGATTCGAATTATAAAAATTTGATTTGAATTTAAGAAACGCAATGCAAATGTCAGGAAGGCTACGAACATCACCAAATTGATCCCTGGACCTCTCCGATTGACTTATATGGTAAGTTTGGAAAATTCACAATTCGAATTTGAATTCAAATTTTCACTTCAACTGTTAAAAAATCTGCCCCTAACTGTTCATGGTTATATTATATTAGCACTAGTTAACTCTGAGAACCATTTTGCTTACAAATCCATAATTATAAATTCAACATCGGTTAGTTTTATTCTGTTTAAATACCTTGCCTGAAGCAAAGCCAGAAGAATTATGGTAGAAAGTAAAATGACTGGAGAGATATAAGCTGCTGTATAAATCATGGTATTGTACCTAGAAAATAAAATGTCTTTTAAATGTCTTCCAAAGGTTAGAATATATGTGACACTTGTCATTTATTTAGAGAAGAGAGTCAAAGTGATATGTTTTTGAGTTTGTGCAGGAATGCATCACTATTTTATAATGAGCAGGTTTGATTTATGGCATTTAGACTAAACTGTCTTGTCTATTATATATTGTCAAATGCCAGATGCTCCTATTGCACTATAAGACTGCTAATATCTATCAATGTCACTCACTTACTGGAAACATAAGGCAAGCTGCACATGGAGATTAATGCATTGTATAAATGAGATGAGAGAAGGGAGAAAAAGAGTTAGCTAGAAACAGTTAAGTGATACAATAATACCGATTTACCAACACACCCAAAAACATTGTTTTGCATATAATGTAAGTATAATGTAGGTAAATGATAATTACAAGCCACATTATAATACACAGGCATCCAATAAAAAAAATTGTAATATCTAGAGAAAATACTAGAGATTAGGATAAACTTTAAAATCAGTTCCTAGATTATTACTGAAACTGCCTTCTGATACCAAACACTTGAATGTAAATACAGTGGATTCCCCAGTATCCCCAAAACAAAGGCAATAGCACTTAAAAGGCAGTATAATATTCAATATATAGTATGTTCAATATAGTAATATATACTATATTCAATATACTATATTCGACTCATGTTGAATATAGTATATATTCAACATGAGTTTCATAAATAGGGCTTGTGCTGAATAGAATGTGTGCCTACTGTTTTAATCACAAAAAATCAATTTTGTTATTTCTTGCGCTCAACAGGGCAAACAGAGAGACATGTGAAGTAAATAATTAGTTTACCAGTATAAAACCCCCTTCCTAAACCCTTTGTTGTGACTATTTGTTATCAGAAGTCCATTATACAAAGGAATTATCTAAATTCTGGTAATCTAATGATCTACCTTGCAAGGACTAAACATGGAGTAGCTTCAATTTCACTTTTTGTCCTGTTTAGTTCAAGAATCAAAAATCTTGTGAATGGGAAAAGATCTGCAGAGGGTAGTATAGGTATAGGACCTGTTATCCAGAATGCTCGGGACCTGGGGTTTTCCAGATAACAGATCTTTCTGTAATTTGGATCTTCATACCTTACGTCCACTTGCAAATCATGTAAACATTAAATAAAACCAGTACAATGATTTTACTTCAAATAAGGATTAATTATATCTTAATTTAGATCAAGTACAAGGTACAGTTTTATTATTACAGAGAAAAAGGAAATACATTTTAAAAAATTGGATTATTTGATTATAATGGAGTCTGTGGGAGATGAGCAGTCCGTAATTCCGAGCTTTCTGGATAATAGGTTTCCAGATAGCAGATCTCATGCCTATAGTAATCAAATAACAACATATGCCCTTCACCATTAGGAATAAATAGAGTGCAGTTACTGAGCACCCACTTGTGTGTAGGTACTACATTAGGTACTCATTCTACAGGATCCAGTCTATTTCTTCATCATCATCTAGTCTGCACCAAAGAAAGTAAGAATAAAATTTGACGAGGCTGTTATGCAGACACAAGAAAGAGAAGAACCAGTGAGGCTACACATGTAGGGGCAGATTTACTATGCTCGAGTGAATATTTTGAATCCAAAAATATTCGAATTTCGAAGTAATTGTTTGGGTACCTCGACCATCGAATTGGTCAAATTCGATCGAATGCGATTGAATCGAATGATTCAAACGATTCGAAGTAAAAATCGCTCGACCATTCGATAATTGAAAGTACTGTCTCTTTAAAAAATCCTTCGACTCAATACTTCGCCAAATAAAAACCGAATTTAATGTTAGCCTATGGGGACATTGTAGATGTAGGTTTTGAGCACTTTTTATGATCGAATAAAAATCATTAGAGCTATCGCTTGAAATCGGTCAGATCGTTCGAATCGCTTGATCGAACCTTCTTACTTTGAGGATCGGATTCGAGGGTTTTTTAACCCTCAAAATTCGACCCTTGATAAATCTGCCCCGTATTGTTAATTGATTGTTTTTGAAGTACACATTGAGGAGTCTTACCATTCTGCATGGGAACCTGCTAATAAAACAGATTCCTGTGAGTAACTCTTTCTAGAAGGGAAAAGGGCAAATGGTTAAATCAGCACAAATATATTTTGAAAAACTGATGCAACATTTTAATCTCACATTGTCAGGATTTGGCATATTAGTTAATTTTGTTTATGCAGCATTTATGTGTGCAGTATCAGGAAATTTAGTGGAACATACATTTTCAAAACCTGAAATAAGACGTTTACTATGTAATGGCTAAAATACTACTGATTTGCAATCGTATTTTCTCTTTTTTAATTTAAAGTTAATGCTATGGGAAGAAAGCAAACTTACTGAAACAGGACTTGCTATGGACCCTGTGATAAAATATTCTACTTAAATGCTGATCCTCTACACCGAAAGCTGGGCTATAGGTGCACTACATGTGAAGGTCTGCACCAAGAGTACCAATATAGGCAGCTTTGCAATTATCATCTCCAGGGCAGCTTAGATCTTCAATGCTGATGTCCATCACGCAGTTTTAATTTTCACACCAACATTTTGACAGATACGTGTCATATCTTTGCCTGTAGATAAGTGTAATTATTGGGATTGTATGACACTTAGGGACAGATTTATAAAGGGTCGAATTTCGAAGTACAAAAAACTTCGACCATCGAATTGTTTTTTCAACAAATTTGGCAATCCTGCAGTTGAATAAAAATCGCTCGATCGAACCATTAAAGCGATTCGAACGATTTTAACGATCGATCGAAGGATTTTTATTCGACCTCTAAAGACTTAGAAAATGGTTGTAGAAGGTCCCCATAGGCTAACATAGCACTTCGGTAGGTTTAATTTGTCAAAGTATTGAAGTCAAAGTTTTTTTTTAAAGAGACAGTACTTCGATTATCGAATGGTCGAATATTCAAATGATTTTTTACTTTGAATCGAAGTCGAGGTAAATTTGAAGTCATAGTATCCTATTCGATGGTCTAAGTATCCAAAAAATTACTTCGAATTTCGATATTTTTTTACATCGAAAATTCCCTCGAATTCACTTCGACCCTTAGTAAATCGGCTCCTTAATACACAATATTTCTTTTTTCGTCTCACAATATTTTTGCATTCATTCTTTCCTCATGAAATGATTAGGTACAAATAAACAGTAATAAAGACATATTAGCAACATTTGCAAATTAGTACAGTCGTAATTAAATTTATAATGATAAAAAGTTATTCCTCTTCAGAATGTGCTGTGTAAAGAAACAGATAATAAGTGAAGCTTGTATGTGATTTCTCAACTTTGTCACTATAAATTGATGTCACAGGGAATTTAGCAAATTGATCAAAATAACATTTAGGGCCTATCTATTAAGTCTCATATGTTTCTGGTCGAGTTTTTAAGGGAATTTTCTTTAATTTTTAGAGGGGAAAAAAGCTCAACATTTTCAAGACGTATTGTGCTCCAAAGCTGGTAAAAATCAGAATCCAGAACTACTCCAGCTTAAAACATGTCGAAATCATGTGAAAGTCAAAGGCAGATGTTTCTTTTACGATTGAAAAACATTTTTGGCGTCAAGAAAAATTTGGTTTTAATTGTCGCATGATTTTAACACGACTTTTTTTTTAAAATTATGCCTAATTGTGGATGGGAGATAGGTTTAATTTTTAAAATAATGAGAAAAATTCAAGTTTTAATAAATAACCCCCCTGTATCATATTATTTGCCTTACAATTCGATCCCTTTGTCTGGTTACATTGTTCAGCAATGCCTTCCAACCAGAAAGCAAATTAATCCTGACTCTAGTTTTCTGTTGTTATTGTTATTTTTTTCCTTAACTGTCTGTACAGCCTTATTATACTATTATTGTTATTAGTAGTGATGGGCGAATAAATTCGCCTGGCACGAATTCGCTGTGAATCTTTGCTTTGTGCCGCCGATTTTGCGAATCTCCTGCGAAACTTTGTCGGTGTCAATTTCCGATTTTCAGGATTTTTTGTGAAAATGTTCGAATTTCACATTTTTTTGTGAAAACATTCAAATTTCAGGATTTTTTTGTGAAAACGTTCGAATTTCACGTTTTTTTGCGAAAACATTCAAATTTCAGGATTTTTTTGTGAAAACGTTCGAATTTCACGTTTTTTTGTGAAAACATTAGAATTTCAAGATTTTTTAGTGAACTTTCCGATTTAATGATTTTTCTCTAATTTTTCGAGGTTTTCAAAGGAAATTCGCGAAATTCACCCATCACTAATTATTAGTTTCTCCTCATGTTCCCATCATCAGCATTTGTATTGCTGGCCTGAGCCAATGCATTTTCCCTATGATGCTTGCATCAAAGTTGCATGCTACTTTGTCTTGTAACTCAGGTTTCAAAATGCAAACAGGTTGCATATTTTACAAAGATATGCCCTGCTACATGGCGACATTTTGTATACATGGCAAGATGAAAAAACAGGGAAGATTTACAAACATAGGTGCTACATTACACAATAACCTGTAGCAACAATTAGACCTCTCATTCCATTTCTAATTCTAAGTTGTATACTTTACAAAGCCAATTGCTGATTAGTTGTTATGTACAATAGCACTCATGCAATTTAGCATCTGTGGTTATTGGTATACTGTGTTATTGTGTAATTTCTTTGTATTATTCAGATTGAATGTTCTTGACTTACTCCTTCCTTTTTAAAAAATAACAGTTTTTGTGCACACACTGGCAATTAGTAAGTAACAACACTTAATCCAGTTGCCACCTTTACTGTGAAGGCCCTGCAGCAGTAATATGTTGGAAAACTACAAATCAGAGGAATTTATTTATTTAGAATTTACCTAACTAATTTATCTAAGGCAAATGCAACACATAACTGTTTCTCCACCTGCCAATCCACTTGTCTACGTGGCAGCACAGAAACCTGTTCAATTAACATCAGAATTTAATAATCAGCCTTGTAGTATCAGCTTCTATTACAGAACAACCTCATTTTCTGTTTGATAATTTGCAATGACCCCTAAGCTTAGCTTCTTAACAGCTGAGCATGTGAGTGTTGCAGACACTTTACAAGATGGTGACCCCCTGTGACAAGTTTGAAGTCCTGGATCATTGCTGCTATTGACAAGCTGAAACTTAAGCCGGTGCAATATGTTCAGTATATAAAATATGATATTTTTTGCCATATTAATTTTTAGGTTTTAGTTTTCCTTTAAAATGCAGTGGTATTCCATTCCCCTCATTTGAACTGAAGAATCCCCACGAATGAGTGGTGAATTATTTTCAAGATTACTAAGCAAGTCCAGATGTCTTAGACTTTTTTAGACCCTGGACTATTAGATATTGTATGGTTTAATTTAATTCCTGTTTTAAAAGTGTCAGAAGTCTAAATTTCATATTTTTAATTCTCTCTGTGATTTAAAATATTATTTTTGTAACAATGCGTTCTTGTCTGAGAGCCATTGTTGGATCACAGAAGTGCTTTCCAACTGGTGTTACTATTTTTATTTATTTTATTCTGATACAGTGCAGGCTAATCTTATTCTTAAGTTTCTGAATGTTATCTAACCTGCATAGCTCATCTTCAAGGCACCTATGAATTACATCAAGACAAGAGATGGGAGTTTCAGTTTGAACTGCACATGGCTTGCTATGAAGGTCATCACCTGTACTTTTGCAGTCCTCATCAGATTGGACACAATCACAAAAGGAAAACAATTCAGATACATGGAAAGGCATTGTGGTACAGCTCTCTGGCAGCCTGTTATATTACATACAATTCCATTGAATTTACAGATCGGTAGCAGTGCTGCCAAGTGTCTGTTGAACACTTCACCTCTGACGCAAAGAGTTGCTACTTCAAAACAAGACATTGGGCTGCTGTATTCTACAAATAAAACCATAGCATGTGACAATGTAGCCTAAATTGGCATATTTTATATTTGTTCAGACAGTTGGCATTACTGTACGTCATTCATTGGGACACAGTATTAAACGGTTTTGGACCCGAGCATATTGCTTGTGACTCATGTGATCGCATTCAGAATCATTACAAAAGAATAAAGAAGGATGAACGAAGGGAATCAGCAGGCCTGGTCATTACATAATAAGGAATAATAATAGAAAACATAATCAATATGACCATGGAAAAAAACAAAAGGAGGATAAGAGCGACAGAGAAAAAAGGGATTTTAAGAGAATTGGAAAGCAAGAAAAAGATATAGCAAGGAAATGACATTTAGCAACAAAACAATCAGAAAAACATATCTGTTCCTTAATAATTTGACTGTACACGCATGGGATCCATAATCCAGAAAGCTCTGATTATGAAAAGGCTGTCTTCCATAGATACTATTATAATCAAATAATCCATCCAATCCAATCCAATTTTTTTTGATTTAATAATACATTTGCGCCAAGCACGATGACGTCGGCACGCCAGCATGTAAAACTAGGAAGTGCATTCTGCACGCGCCATAGGAAAACTTGCACAGGAGGAGAAAAGCAGCAGGTGGCAGGAGTCCCCGCTGGAGACTCAACGGGTGAGACCGCCGGCCACTAGACTACCAGGGTGAGTCCTTACATTACCCCCCCCTCTCGAGGAGGGGCCACCTGACCCACAAACTTACTAGGAGACCTGGGATAGGACTGTCTCCTAAGGAGGTCAGCCCTGACATCAGATTTGGCCAGACTCTTTACCGACACTGGAGGAGGACAAACTTGCTGGTGGACCTGTACAGCAGGTTTTAACATAGAAACATGAAATAAGTTAGATAACATCATATCATATCAGGTAACTTGAGACAGACAGAGGTTGGGTTAACAATCTCCACAGGCCAGGCCAAAATGACGACGACGAAAGTTTTTTGAGGCAAATTGGGTAGAGGAGGAGAGATTACAGGCGTAATCAGACAGACTGGGCCAGCACAAGCAGAGTTCACAAATAATCCTTACAGCTATTGTCTAAGACTTATTTTTGAAAAGTTACAAAAAATATTTTTCAAAAATTTAAGTGTAAGCTACTAGTTTAAATAATATATATTAAATATCTATACTAATATTAAAGATATGTACATTAAATATTTATATCTGTATATAAAGATCATACATTGAATTGGCTTAAACATTGTACAAAGTACACAGGTTATGAATTTCAGATAATTTGTGATACCTTTTATGAAATCCCCTGTCTGTTATATGTAGCTGATTAAATATTAGTGTGTAAATGTGTGCAAAAGTGTGGTTTCTTACAGCTGAAAAGATAACAGCAGTGCAAGTTTCCATTCTTGGTCTGTCTAAAATCTATAGGGAAAAATGGGTATGGGCTGAATTTGTTGGTAAGAATAATTTATACCTAAGTGAATTGTACTGAAGATCTTTAACTAACATACATGAATCAGAATTGTTTTCACTAGCTCTAATTCAATGTTTAGGGTTCTTAGGGCTCAGTTATGATGTAAAGTACTTTTGGGGTTATGTAATAAAATATGCTATAAGGGTCTGTTTATCATTCTGTCTAATAAACAGGTACAAACAGATGCACCACCAATCACCAGGCATCACCGCTTAAAAAACATTGTATTTATTAAGATGTTTATTCATTTCCAGCAACTGCGTACCTCAGTGTAATAATCCAGCATAAAATTAAGCAATTGTCTGTGGGAAAAAACAGTGTTTATTTACTGAGGTTTATTACTTATTTAAGCATCAAATAAATTCTGGCGGAATTTGCTGTGGAAAAGAATATTTCCCATTTACTTTCACAGATTACACAAGGTCTGAAGTTGTGTAAAATAATGGTGTCACGTGCAGTGTTTGAGTAGCATAAATAAAACATTTATTTGTTATACACAACTTTGTTTATGGTATTTTGATATTTTTTACACAGTGTAATAAATAGGACCCTACGTTTGCCCAGGTGCAGTAACCTATTGCATCCAATGAGTAGCTAACATTTACTGGTCACATTTTTAAAAGCAAACATCTTATTGAATGCAATGGGTTACTGAACCTAGGAAAACCTAGTTCCTTTTATTATAGCCCTGTTGATTGTGCCCTGAGGTCCAGCATTTTGTGCACTGTATTCAGACAGTAAGTGGTCCCCTGGAATGCCCCTGGGTGCAAGCAGGGGTCAGACTGGGCCAGTGGAACACCGGGAAAAAACCCGGTGGGTCATTGGCTCTAGTGGGCCTTGCAGGCTAAATACACAAACTATGAAGCAAGATCAAGAAACCAGTGTTATTGAATTTATTAAATTAGTGTAAATAGAAAGCAATAAAATAAGGGAATTGTGTTGCGGATAGGAAAATCCAACAAGTAGTTCAGGTATGGGATCCATTATCCAGTAACCCATTATCCAGAAAGCTCCTAATCATGGAAGGGATGTCTCCCATAGCCTCCATTTTTTCAAAATAATCCACATTTTTAAAAATGATTTCCTTTTTCTCTGTAGTAATAAAAGTACCTTGTACCTGTTCCAAATTAAGATATAATTAATCCTTATTGGAAGCAATACCAGCCTATTTAGTTTATTTAATGTTTACATGATTTACTAGTGGATTTAAGGTATGAAGATCCAAATTATGGAAAGATCTATTATCCAGAAGCCCCCAGGTCCCGCGCATTCTTGCTTAAAGGGATACTGTCATGGGAAAAAACATTTTTTCAAAATGAATCAGTTAATAGTGCTGCTCCAGCAGAATTCTGCACTGAAATCATATTCTCAAAAGAGCAAACAGATTTTTTTATATTCAGTTTTGAAATCTAACATGGGGCTAGACATATTGTCAATTTCCCAGCTGCCCCAGGTCATGTGACTTGTGCTTTGATAAACTTCAATCACTCTTTACTGCTGTACTGCAAGTTGGAGTGATATCACCCCCTCCCTTTTTCCCCCCAGCAGCCAAACAAAAGAACAATGGGAAGGTAACCAGATAGCAGCTCCCTAACACAAGATAACAGCTGCATGTTAGATCTAAGAACAGCACTCCATAGTAAAAACCCATGTCCCACTGAGACACATTCAGTTACATTGAGAAGGAAAAACAGCAGCCTGCCGGAAAGCATTTCCCTCCTAAAGTGCAGGCACAAGTCACATGACTGGGGGCAGCTGGGAAATTGACAAAATGTCTAGCCCAATGTCAGATTTCAAAATTGAATATAAAAAAATCTGTTTGCTCTTTTGAGAAATGGATTTCAGTGCAGAATTCTGCTGGAGTAGCACTATTAACTGATGCATTTTGAAAAAAACATGTTTTCCGATGACAGTATCCCTTTAAAGGTCCCATACCTGTATTAGGACAATGGCACAAATGGCATGTGCCACTATTTTCCATTAATACTGATTGGTGGCAACCAAAAAGCAAATATTTTGCTAGCTGTGATCAAAACCATAAACTTCAACCATGATTTAATAAAATTTTTGCATTTTCTTGGATTGCATTACATTGATTTTTTGCCAGTTTATAATGATTAGCTGATTTTTATGAGGCTGGGAGTGACTGTAAAATCTTACTAAATCTTACTATTTCTATTAACCATCTTTGCTACATTTTCATATAAATTGGTGCCTGTAGAGATTCAGTGTTCAGACAATGAGGTTGTGGAACCGTAAAAAGAAGATATTGCCTTTCGCTTTGTATAAAAGAAAAGAAATTCAAAGCTGCAGGTCTTCAAAATTTTGTTTTAATTCCATTGACTTCATATTTGATTTGTTGTTATAAATCTATAGTTTTGTTTTATATCAACACAGCATGGTTACTTTTTACTTTCAAAATAGCCATCCAAAATACATCAAAATATGTTATGTTGATTAAATATATTTTTTTTATTGCGCTGTTTGATGGTCATTCTTGTGTTTTTACAGTATTACATCTTTATATTATTATTAATCTTTATATATTGTTTTTTTAGAATAGGTTGTTGCTACAAATGATACTTAAATGAAAAAAAAACTTTTTGCAGTGCTTTATTTACAATTCTGGGAGAGGTTTTAAATAGCTTCCTTCAATAATGCTGTATTTTTTAAAAGACAATGCAAGGTAATACATGTTAAATGCTAAATGAGCACATGTTCACAGATACTTTACTGTTTTCATATGGCTCCAGAATAAACAAAGATTAAGTCAAGCATGAACACTAAAAGGAATGAAACAACTGACAGGGACCTGGAAAAGCTATTTATAGTTATTATTATTAATACTTCACTGAGCAAGATTAAATCAAAATTCTATCAATATAATCATTATAAAAATATTATAAAGAAAAACCTAAGCTCCTCACTTTGTATGCTAATTAATAATACACATGCAATAAATTGTAATAATAAAGCCAAGAATTTGGCGATGTGTGAAAAATAAAGATTAATATGGTTACCTAGCTGTAAGGTTTATATTACTTATTATTATTACTTTAACCAATTTAGTAACAAAAGTTGCAATCATTTTAAAAGTTTAAAATATGTAAGAATGTTTTTATTCAAAGATGTACACAACATTGTAAAAAAATGCAAAATATGAAAGTTTAGTTACCTGTGAAGAAGTGCACACGCCTAATGAGTTCAAGGCAATAAAGACCTGTAACGATTTCAGCACCGTTTCCAACAGAACAGCTCCCAGCCGACAGGGATATTAACTCTTTGTTACACACACCACTAAAATGTTTGGAAAGTCTATCTTACAGCTTTCTTAATACTTATTTGCATTAATGATTTCCTGCAGCATTTTAGGGCGAGTTTTTTTTTATTCAATACATTTTTTTCATTTTTCTATAAATGATATTCATTGTATGAGCAATAAGCAGCTACACAGCCACAGCTAGTTTGTGTTGAATTATGCTACCTAACAGGAGATTTTTTAAAACAGATCAAACGACTACATCTTTATGTTCAAATCAATCCAAATTCAACTCAAATTACAATGCACATTTTGTTTAAAGGGGTAGCATGTCTTATTCTTAGAAAACGTTCAGTTGGTCTTCATTTTCTCATTTCTGAATTGTCTTTTTCTTATGACTAGAGGGTCACTGACCCCAGTGGCCAAAAACACAGCACTGTGAAGCTAAAATTGTTGTTATTGTTATGTTTCATTACTTCTCTTTCTGTTCAGACCTTCGCCTTTTCATTTTCCAGTCTATCATTGAAACTACTGGTTGATAGTGTAAACTAGACTCTAACAACCAGATAGCTGCTGAAATTCCAAACTAATAATTAACAAAGCATACAAAGTAAAACATGAGAACCAGCAAATATAATTAGAATATGGATTTCTACATCATACCAAAAGTTCATGTAATGGTAACTACCCCATTGGCCCTTTGATCTTTTTTCAGCCTACAATGAATATGCGGAACGTGAATTTTTTTTCTGTTTTAAAACTATTTTAATCTCAGATGTATCCTAATTAATGTAAGCAGCATAAAACTATGAAACCAAGATTGCCTATTTGAGAGCACGGTACTCTGTCACTGCAATATCTACTGACAGAAATGTGCTTTTCATTAATGCATTCCCTTTTGGTACATGCTTTAATTGAATAGAAGAAAAAAAAAAGGAATTACTTTGTGTAATACATGTAATTGTTCCTAACACCTACTAAGAAAGTTATACCAGAGGCATGGTTCCAACATTTTCACCAATCTTGTTAACAGAGTTAATTGCATTCATTGCTATTAGTGTGGAATGGATACACATTTTAGTACAATTAAACAATATGATGTTTTAGAATAGAAGAATTCAACAGAGAAAAAATAACATACATTTTTGGTTTTAGAGGAATTTACTTTTATGCAATTAGAACTGGAACGTAATCTATTTTGTCTTTTGTTTCATTTAGCTAGTGTCCTGTATAGATGCCTGATCAGTATTTTCAAGTTAAATAATTATTAACATCTATTAAATTAGATTAAAAATAACATTGCAGTTTGCACAGTGGGACATAAATAAGCTATTTATTACTGCATTCTCTTGGAGAGGACAGTGAAGGATAATTGTAGGATTCCACTACATTTACCCACTACAAATATCTATGCTAGGACTACTGGTTTTAAAGTCAGCTCTTTACCTGGGCATTCCTAAGTTTAAGGAGGTGTAGACAATAGAACTGACAGGCTTATATTGCTATCAATTACATATCCTTCAGTTTCTTATAGTGGGTATTGTAGAAACAAAATATCTGTCTGCTTCAAAGAACTCAAGTAATTGCTCCATTTTTCTGTGCCATCCCCAAACTACCATGGTACTGAGGTAAGTGGTTGGAGTTAGGATTCTTCCTCATAACCATCATAAGGGTGCAGAGTTTTTTTTTCCTAACCTGTAAAATTAGTATTACCCTTTTAAAAGTTCATCCTGAATAACCAGTTGAAGGTTGAAGTGTGCATATCTTTTTATGTTTATGCCCTGTAGAGGTATATAGGAGGTGAACGGCAGGGGCAATGAGGTCAGCATAAGTAGGATGTCACATTGGAAGATCAAGTTGTTGAACAAAGCTATTATTATGGTTTAAATATGTTGTGCTGTTGACCAATTGAAAGGGTTATTGCTCCCCCTCAAAACATATGCTTCCATATAGGGCCCCACCAGTATAGAGTGACATACAAGTATATACAATCGTTTTTCCATGAAATGTAATATCCTTGCAGTAAATGCTAATCTGTTGTACCTGACGTGGGCCTGCTAGGGTCGGTCACCTTTGGGTTCCCGTATGCCCAGGACCCACCCTCAGGTTGCAGGCAGTATCTAAGTGCAGAAAATCTAAGTAAAATGATGAACAGAATAATATAAACCACTAAATGTGCCCTGGAGGACAGGTACTACAACCAAACAATTGGAACCCTGTGACACATAAACCAAAATAAATTAATCTGATGGAGCCTGATTATATTCCCCCTGTGCACACATTTTACCATCCACAAAATTGGTTCTGTATGACTGTAGTTTTTAGCTTGGTTTCCTTATATCTTTTGAAATATATTGTATTAAATAACCTTGCTGTTCTACCTGGCTGTAATAGGCCAGGCACACTTCATTAATCTGTCTCTGTGCACGTATGTTTT
The DNA here is from genome assembly GCF_017654675.1 of Xenopus laevis. Taxonomy (NCBI): domain Eukaryota; kingdom Metazoa; phylum Chordata; class Amphibia; order Anura; family Pipidae; genus Xenopus; species Xenopus laevis. Next base: position 82,442,736 of record NC_054380.1, read on the forward strand.
GTTAGCAGGGGTTTGGGCAGTACACTAGTCATTAAATGCACGTACAGTATGGGCATGCAAAACAATTTTGGGTTCTTGGAAACTTCTGAGAAATGTAGTATGGGCTCTAAACATACAGGTTGCCATGGCAGTATAGTGTTACTCTAAGGTATTGTGTTTTTTGTCCTTGCTATAATTTGTGTTTAGAATGTCTTGTGCTTGAAAATAGCACAGTTCATATTTTTTCCTGTTTGCTTCTGTTTTGGGGAGGTGGTTTCTCACGGTTAATGGATACACGAGTCTGTCAGAAAAGTCACACTGTAGTGTCCAAAATATTGAACTCTGCATACGTTTAAATACATATTTTTCATTTATACGTGTAGGAACAAGTGTAGGAACCCACTTTGGGACACAAGCCCAACAAACCACTCCCCATTTTACAGTTATACCCTTGGTAATAATATAAATATATATAAATAAATGCAGTGGCAATACCTAATACTCCCAGAACGCACAGCAGGGTGACACAGTGGCAATTAGATGTAAAACATCCCCAACTCATAGCAGGAGTACACAGGGGCAATTCCATGTATAATATTCTCACAATACATAGCAGGATGACAGAATGGCAATTCCATGTATAAATACCCCCATAACTTATAGCAGGATGAACACTTTGACATACAGGAAAAGCCTCAGAGATAATGAACACAGGAGCTGCATGACAAGGGTTCCAAATGAGCAGCAGCCAGATTACACTGGTTTATGTTTAGAGATTAGGTGAATTAGGTGTAGCTGTTATTGGTTGAGAAGGAATGAGTTAAGTCAGGGGAAAGCCAGGCTGGGGTGGAGAAAGAGAGGGATCTGATGATAGGGGAAGAAGCAGTTCACTTCCTTATCTTCTGAACCGTAGAAATATCTCTCCCACCCTTCTTTGTGTTCTATGATTATCTATTTATAACCGAATGTGGATATTTTCCTGCATGCACTGTTGTATTGTGATTTTGGTATAGTTATACAGAATAAATGTGAGAGTCTGCATGTTGTTATTTCATGTTAAATGAATGTCAAATGCTTGATCCAGGGAATGTTTCCGATCCCATTGGGGTCAGGAAGGAATTTTCCCTCTTGAGGCATAATTGACACTGGCTTGAGGCGGGATTTTTTGCCTTCCTCTGGATCAAAACCGTGAATATATGATAATGTATTTCAAGTTTTGCTTGTCATAGTAGCGATAGGTCGTCACCAGAGTACTGCAGGGAGAAAGGAAGTTCTCTACTGTGACTGGGGGTGGTGTACAGATTTTAACACTGAAACACATGATAAGTTAAGTCACAGCACCATCCATATATCATAATTTTATTTTTCCTTTATTGGAATCTTGGCTCAGCTCTCAGACAAAGAACAATGTTTTAGACCTGGCATGGCTTTTTTTAAAGTTACTGAACTACTCATGGTCACATAAATTTATATAGTGAATAAAGTAACCCCTCTTGTAAATTATAAGGATATTATAAGCTACCGAAGAGTTTCATGACCATATAAAAACACGAGGCTGAAGGCCAAGCATGCTTGACAAAGGGGTTTACGCCCCGAAATGTTGCATCCGCAATAAATGAGCAAGGGTTTTCCCTGCTAGAAGTAATCCAAGTTGTGCCAGTGATTTCTTGCTTTTACTGTTATGCCCAGCTGTTGCCCAGATCAAACAGCAGAGGGTGCTCAAGATAAAATCCAGTATATTACCAATGTAACAACTACATTAACACAATAAAGAATATGTTGGAATAGAAGGAAAGTGGGACTGCTTGCAAAAGTTTATAGTCTACAAAAGGTTAAAACTGTAAGTAAACCTTACAAGATTTTTTAAAAGTCTATGGGAGAAGTGAATTCACAAAGCTGTTGGTAAGAACGCATTTCTAAAAGTGTTGTTAATTCAAATTCACAACAGTTATCTGGTTTATAAACTAGTCACACTGCTGCCAACGTGTCATATAAATGGTACAGATGTGTCATTATTGGGGCTAATTCACACAAGTGTTGTGTGCACCAAGAATCCTTTTCCTACAGTGGCATAAACTAAATAATAACATAACATTCTTTATTATGGGTGTGAATTTCGGCAAAAAAATTTAGTTCAAACCTACCATACTCACAGTTAATAATAAAATATATTTCAAAGAAAACATACACTATTTGATTTATCCATATAACTGTGTGTAAATATATTTGCTATCAGTAAGATTATATTAAACATACCTGTAATTTTTGCTAAAAGAGAATACAGCAGAGGCCCCTTTATTTATGTTTCTGGTGCCCCTGCACAGAATGTGAAAATATTCATTTGCACTTGACATGTAGGAATGCATTGCATGGTTTAACCTATTATTTCCCTTATTCTTTATGTAAAGTTCATATTGGTTTACTGCAAACTGAGTGTTTTATTTTCCTAATGGTCACTAGGTGAAGGCACTGCACTGTAAATCCCAGTTCCCAGTATCTTTCATACTCGAAAGTAATTTAAAACCCTGGATTGCAAAGGGTTAATCACTATTTAAACGAGAGTTAACAAAGATAGGGTGACATGTGTGTTCACACATAAAATTATGTATCAGTTAGGACCCTTACTGAAACCTCTATACATTCCCACAGATGGCCATACATGTACCATTACAATTGTCTGGTACAATGATGAAACCAAGTAGACCAATGCTGTAATTGTACAGGGTGAGCTCATTTTACTGTGTACATTACTGTTGGTTATGTTTAAAACTAGGGTTGTGTCTACGGTCAAGATATTGAGCCCTCCCTCAAGACCAGCAGATTGGAAGCGATTAAAATATAATGTGTTTGCTTTTTTTCAAGGAGAACCAAAACCCTAAAAATCAATATGGCTAAATAGTCCATATTTTATATACTGAACTTATTGCACCACCCTAAAGTTTCAACTTCTAAATAGCAGCAATGATTTAGGACTTCTGATTATTAAATTCTGATGCTAGTTGCACTGGTGTCTGTGCTACCATGTAGTACCTGTATTAATGACTAATTAATTATTTATATTCTATTTGTACTGTACAGGCCCGGAACTAGGGACAGGGAGAGTAGGTGCCCGCCTAGGGCGCAATCATGGGGGGGCGCACTTTTAGGGGGATTTTTTTCTTTTTTTTTAAAACCTGGTTTGCTTGCCCTTTACTGGTTCTTTAACTTTTTAAACTGGCTTTTACTACCCCCTCTTGCCCGTGATTCGTACTTCACTCCTAAAACACTTCCTACCTCCCTCTTTGCAGCTGCTGGCACAGGTACATGTTTGTGGGCAATATCTTGGCTGCTGCTTGAACCGGTAAACAGATGATGGTTTTCTGGCTGCTGCTGGCACAGATATATATTTGGGAACAATATGATGAATTTTTGGCTGCTGCTGGCACAAGTACATATTTGGAGGCAATATTGTGGATTTTTTTGGCTGCTACTGGCACAGGTACAGATTGGGGGCAATATGAGGGATTGGCTGCTGCTGGCTCAGGTATATGGGATAATATGGTGTCTGCTGGCACACAGGTACACAGATGTTTGGGGCAATAGGTACAAATTAGGAGCAATATGATGGATTTGGCTGCAACTGGGATAGGTACAGTTTGGGTGTAATAATATGATGGATGCTTTGACTTATGCTGGCACAGGTACAGATTGGGGGCTTGAGAGCAATCTGAGGGATTGACTGCCATTGGCACAGGTACAAATGTTTGCAATATGATAGGTGTTGGCACAGGTATATGGGGCAACATCATGGCACAGGTACAGGGGGCAATATGAATGGTAAGGTGGGACATGGTTAAGCAGGACAGGGGGGGATGGGGGGCACTGACTGAAGCCCTTGCCTAGGGTTCCAAAATATCTTGACCATGCCCTGGTACTGTATATTTTGAGTTGGTTCCATAACATCAGGTAAGTGACAGGAACACAGAGCATGTGCTTTGAATCAACAGCTACTGGGGCATCTTCAGAGGTACAGATCTTCCCTGCTAAAGGGCTGTGGTTGCCTTGCGCTCATACAGAAGCCCAAAACATAATTTATAACATTTACAGCCTACTTCTTTAGCTAAATTTAGTTCTCCTTTAACTTTACCCTTTTCCCCCAACCCTTTGCATTGGTTGGAAATTTCATTTTGAAGGTGTGATCTCTACTTTATCCATATCTGTGCCTATTGGGCAGGGGATTAAAAAAGACGGGAATCACCAGTAGGCTTGGGCAAATTTGACCCGTGTGATACAAATGTGATGTGTGTGTCTATGACTGACTAATTGATTAGCCAGAATAGAAAGGACTGGGGTCAATATAATGAAGCATAGGCAATAGAGATAATGATTAAGGCTCCTGTAGGTTACTAAAAGTCAAAAGAACAATTCATATAAACATGTTGTTGCAAGCGTGAATCATAGTTATGAGACTGATATTTGCTGCCAAATTCAATAGTTCCTGTAGGTTACTAAAAGTCAGACTCGCCTGATGTTGTTGTGCAACATCAGGCCCAATCAGTAATTGCCTTGTGGGATCAACCCCACGAATGAAGTATAAGGTTTGAGATTTTCCCATAATAGCTAGGGACTTTGCCACTGCTGACGAGCTGTGTGATGTTGTTATGGTTTGCTGCCTCCAAAATGCCGTGTCCCCCGGTTGGAGTGATGATATAATATCTAGGTAACGTATTAATTCATTAACCCTGTATATATTAACTCTTTTCACTGATAAGTGTAAGTAATAAAAAGTGTTGCATGACAATTGATTTCCTGTTTTAATACAGTGAGGTGTGGGTGGGGTAGGTTAAGCTACCAATCATAGCAATACAACCCGTTTCATTGCGCCAAAAATTCGCAGACAGCCATTAAAGTCTATGGGCATCATTTCTGAGATGAAACAAGGCGAAAAAATTTGCTCATCCCTAATCACCAGTAATCCCTACCACTTAATGAAGGGAAAGGGATAGTAGCCTAGCCTACATTTCCCTGAAGGTCACACCAGTAGCAAGTTTGGGGTATAGTGTTAGTGGAATATACAATGTATTGGTTATCAGTGTTGGAGAATAATGTTTTTGGCAAGATTTTGGCAATACGATGGTATTGTGGAACACTTCTCAAGGTTATTGATAATATAGTTTTAAAAGAACAGTTCAGTTTAAAAATAAAACTGGGTAAAAAGGCTGTGCAAATTAAAACATTTTCAATTTAATTAGTTAGCTCATTTATGATTGGTAGGATCCATAAGCAGGCCCATGTGGAAAGGCCACAAAGGCTGGGCCTAGGGCAGCAGAATTTCAAGGGCGTTACACCACCCAGCTGCATTTGAGATAGTTAGGAGCACTAGAGACATGCATGGCAGTCTCCACTGCTGTTTCAGACCCAAAAGTTAAAGATCCGCTCATGCATGCTTATGTGCACAGGGGGGAAGGGTGGGGCAACAAATGGAACCAGCCTATGGGCGCCCCTTTTTTAAATCCAAGCCTGTCCATAAGGTCTATTATTGTGTGGGCAACAGGCAGAAATTATTTTACGCAGGACTGATTACATGGTGCTCCTCAAAAGCTTCTAATTCTCTATAGCAAGTTGATAGAGGAGTGAAGTGATTGACTACTGATTCCACCCTGCTGTGGAAGTGTTGGTGTCCTAGAAGATCAAAAGGCTTTTCAAGGAATCACCCTCCAGAGCCAGAACCAGAACCATTTCATCTAGAATATGGTAACTCTCCAGACTAGGGGATTGTTGAAATATACCCCCTGAAACTCTACATTCATATGTTTTTCCATTTCTTGCTTAGTCAACAACCTATACATACTCCTCATTTTGACCTCTCAGCAGTCTGTCTCTCTTCATTCTTTCTGATCTGATTCAGAATCAGATTTTGATTGATAAGTCGAATACATTATGGGGTGGGGCAGATGCTACATTTGCCCATAAGACTTGCCTATAAGACTAATCAACTGCATTTGCTTAATAACATAATAATAATAATAATATTTATATAACATAATAATAATATTTGCTTAATAACAGTTCTGACAATGCACACAGTTTATGAAAAATAATTATCCATATTTTCATTTCAGATGGTTTTATTGATCGTGCCATAATTTACAGTTAAAAATGCAGACAATAGAGATGACCAATATTCAAAAGCCGTGTTAGGTGAAAGGTATTTTTTTCTGAGCCTGTATAATGTAATGTCATTGGCAATTTACATCAGTGGGTGACAAACGCAACATCGTTTAAAACCAACCCAGTCCATTTATTTTATTTATTTCAGCTATACAGTAGTTTGACACTGTCAATCAATGAGAAAGAAAGAAAACCCTGAGAAAATGAAATTAGCTGGATTTTCAAACTGAACGCCAAATATTTCAAAAGCAGCATTACACATGTTCCATTTATATGTTACTTTTGTCAATGAAGATGTAGGCACAACATCACAAACCATTCTCTATAGCTTTTACTGTGATGTCTTATTGGTATTATTAATATTCCCCACGTGCAAAGCTGGAAAAGAAAATGTATTTTCTTGTCATTGAATGGTCATTTAATCTTGTATTATTTCTCTGGGTACACCAAATCTCTCATATGGCCTGGAGCAAAAGACATACTGTATTATTCAGACTAAGCAACATTTTTTTACCTGGCGTTTCTTTGTATCAAAGATATGTTCTAATTATCTGGCAAGTTAACCAAAAGAAATGTAATATATTTAGCAGTTTTTATTTAAATAATGGTTGCAACTGAAACTAGGTGAAACTAACCTTGATTGTCTGTAAAAACTACTTTCCCTAACCCGTCGCCTTCACAGAGGCCATATATAGCCAGAAAATCAGCCAACCAAATCTGGCGTCAGGACTATCAAGGTAATTGAGCTTTCCTGAGCCTAAAATGGCATTGCATACTATTTTAAGCAACTTAAAAAAACTTTAGCAATGTTTATATAGATATTTGTGTGCATAATAGAACATTTTGCTCATTGGATCAACATATATTCTAATAGTAGGTGGACACAATGACTCAAATCCTGCACAAAATAGTAGTGAACAATGGAATTAGTTCTGCAATAATATTAGGAGTTCAAGTACCTGTGTAGAAGCAATTCCTTAAGGCAGAAGTAACTGGTAACTGCTTATATGGCTTTGTATGTGCAGATAAAATTAACAGCAATAGAGTGAGAAAGCCTAGAATGGATTAATGTTGGCTATTTGTTACACAGATAAAAAGGTAATAATTTCTTTAAATTATTACTGATACTTTCTAATGTCTGAGAGATCCAGCAATGTCATTGATGTATCCATTGCTAATCTTATTTAAATATAATTGTACACAGTAATTAACTTTTACTCCACTTTCAGAGGTTTATCTTACATATACTTTTAAACAAATTATTACCATACAATTTTAAAATCTACACACGTGTGCATTCAGCTGATCAAAATGGCAAAAAAAAAAACAAAAATAGCAAAATGCCAAAAATACATTTATAATGGAGTATAAATCCATATTGAATTACTGGCTGGATTTGTTTTGCTGTATTAACAGTAGGTATACTGTATGCTTAGTTATTTTGCAAACAAAACATGGCTTTTCAGTCCCAGTCATCCTCCAATTCTTTTTTTGGCTAATACTGATATTGGATTTATTTATTGTTTACAGGATCTTCTAGTATACTTAAGGTATGAAGATCCAAATTACAGCAAGATCGGTTATCCAGAAAACCCTTGGTCCTGAGTATTCTGGAAAACAGGTCTCATACATGTACCTTGTTAATACTGACTCCGTTCATGCAATATGTTGGTACAAATCAAATTTCATCTTTTTGTTCTTTTACAGAAATATGTATCCATTTGCTTCCAACACTTTTTCATACTTTTACATTACACTGTGAGTAAACATTTGGTTTTTATCACATTTTTCCCTTAAGATGCAATTCCTTCATTTGCCAGTTATGAAGCAATGCTGGCCATTCAATGGACCTCTGCATATCAGAATCTAGAAACAGATGGGTAATTACACAAGAGGGACAGGGCATACTAGGCACCTTGGCTGAGAAAGACAAACTATACACCCAAACAATGTAGGTTGCTATAAAAATATATTGCATAAAACAGTTGTAGCATGATGGATATTGTCTAATTTAACGGTATGATTTACAGTATATACTTCTGATTTAAGTCTTCTTTAGCTTTAGTCAGTGAAGTAAATTCAGCACATTTTAGAGAGTTATTATAAAGATAAGATGTAAGGCGTCCTTGCTCTACATGTATTGCTGGGTAAAAAGTCCATAGCAAACACAGGTATGGTTACCCAACAAATATACTTAAGAATCAATAAACAGAAAGCAGACATACAAGACTCAGATTGAGTAACAAACGGAGTCTTGGTTGAAGATAAACAAAGTTCTTGCTCATCTTTTAGAACAATAAGCTAATAATATTGCCTGCGTCGGCATGCAGGGTTAAAGATCGCCGTAGCTGTTGAGTATAAGGACAATTTAATTTTTCAATGAGGAGCTTTGCTTCGGACCCATGAGTGAGTGCCAGGATTGGATCATCTTTTGATTATCAGGAACCTGAGGGTGATGAACCAAAGGTTGTGGGGCTCCCTGATTGTGCTGAATTAATGCTGAACTGACTATTCTTGTAAATTACCATCACATGAAGCTAAGTAAATGTTTTTAAATTCTACCTTTACTTGTGTGTGGGTAAGTTATTGCTCACAAGCAGTATATCAAAAGGTATAATCATTGATCCTGTATAATTGTATAACTATTTTTATTAATATGAATTAATAAAATTATTAATATTGATAAAGGTTCACACCTTTATTACAACAGCTCATATGTAAAACCCTGCTACATGTAAATAAACTGTTTTCATGATAATATACTTTTAAATTGTATGTGCCATTATGTGCCAAATTAGAAAATTTCCCTTTTAAGAAATATGGTGTTAAAAAAAACACCTTTCAAACATTCTGAACCTTAAATGCAGAGAAGAGCAGCGGAGCTCCCGGTCACCATCTTCCAGATCTTTGTGTAGTCTTCGGAGCTGATTCCTGACTTGGCCCAACTGTGCATGCACTGGCAGACTACGTGACGGTGAAGAGACCCAAAGACTACATGATGATCCAGAAGATGGCAACTCCTCTGCTCTTCTCTGCATTTAAAGGTAAGAATTTTTGAAAGGGTTTTTTAACACTAACACTATCATGGGAAGGGAGACAGGAGGGGGGCAATGCCTGCAAGATCGTGGGGACTTTTGGTAGGGTTTTAGTTCTCCTTTAATATAGTCCAATATGATAAATATCCACAGAATCACCTTCCAAAGAACTATTGTCCAAGAGGGAAATGGAATAACATTCACTAAGAAAACACATTTTCGCACAAATAAGAAAAAGAAAGTGCATGTGAATACATTTGCAATGTAATATTCTTCATTAGACTTTTTATTGCATTGTGAATCTTAATTGCGCATTGTGAAACTTGAACACCTGCTTGAAGGTGGCGGAAACTTTTGGAGCATACGTAACAACTTCTTCCATAAGAAGTTTTATTACATATACTGCACACTATCCCAAACTATAAAATTCGCAGTAGCTGTCCTACTGTCATATGAGGGGCAAAAATGGTTCACTTTGTGAAAATGTCTTCGCATTGCGAACAATTTTTGCGTTAGCGACCGATATTATATTGCCCACTTGAGTTGTATTAATCCTATATACAATAGCTATGGCATCCCTTATCTGGAAAGCTCTGAATCATGGGGACGGTATCTACTATAGAGTCCATTTTAAGCAAATCATTTTTTTTTATATTTTTTTTAAAGGTTTCCTTTTCCCTGTAAAAATAAAACTGTGTCTTGTGAATGTATTTTTTTTTTTTAGCAGACTTGAAGTATGGAGATCAAAATTACAAAAAGAAAATGCATTAATGAACATGAATAATACTCCAGCCATACATCCAGTCACCCTGTAGGGGCAAATTCCAGCATTCGTTATCATTTTCAGTATTGCTCCATATCTGAAAAATGATTACGGTGCATCCCAAGGCCAATTCTTAGCAACTGCAACATTTATTATGTCTGTTTCATTGAGTCAGTGGTGACCTAGCAAGTAAAATTGTTCTTTAATAATGCAAAACTTTATTTTGTTATTCGTTTGATTGCTTTTGCAACAGGTCACTATGGCATAAAGAAGCTACCAATTGTGAACCGCTCCACTGCCATTTGCATTTAAAGTATTTATGTTGGTGAGGACAACATGTTCTGAAAGTCTGGAAACATTATCACAGTTGCTGATCTGCGTAGTCAATGATTTTCTGCTTTCAGTGCTTGCTCTGCCTCGAATGAGATGATCGTCCTGATTATTATGAATTCCACGGCAACAGCATGAAAAAGCTGCTTTGAACTCTTCTCTAAATTTACCTGGAAAATGAAAAAGTTACAGTAGTCAATTTTTTTCAGCAAATGCTACAAACTGAGTCACAATCATTAGCTGAACATAAAGAGACACTGATGCAAAGGCAGTCATTACTACTCAAAGGCAACTACTCTTATACTGGAACTAAAACGTTGAAGTAAAGTCTTAAATACTGTATGCCAATGTACTTTTATTTAAATTATGTACAAATGATGCCAGTCTATGGAGCACAAAGTACAAAAAAAACCTGAGCTGAATGGCGTTTGAGTCAAAACAAGCTATTACAATCCCATCCGTAACTATGATAAGAACCCATGTTAAAGGAAAGAGGGCTCATTTATCAGGTGCAAGGCAATACATGCAGCACATAGCCTGTACTAATAACTTACTCAAGCTCCTTTCTACAACCTTACATCAGGAAGTATTGAACAAATGCAAAGGAGGCAGTATGTAATGTCTGTTTTTGTAAGTGGGGAATAGTGTTTTCTGGAGATTTTGCCTTATGTGCCATAAATGGTAGGGTATATTAAGAGAGACCTGGGTGCTAGCCATACAGAATAGAGCATATGCAGAGACTAGTGGGACTGCATACTAATTACTGTATAAGCAACTTTTCAGTTGGCTTTCATTTTTTCTTTTTTACAGTTTTTGAATTATTTGCCTTCTTCTTCTGACTGTTTCTTTCAAATGGGGGTCACTGACTCCACCTAAAACAATGCTCTGTAAGACTATTGTTATTGCTACTTTTTATTACTCATTTTTCTATTCAGGTCCTCTACTATATATGTTCCAGTCTCTTTTTCAAATCAATGCATGGTTGCTAGGCTAATTTTATCTCTAGCAACCAGATTGCTGAAATTGCAAACTGGAGAGCTGCTGAATAAAAATCGAAATAACTCAAAAACCACACACAATACAAAAATGAAACATAATTGCAAATTGTCTGTGTAAACATTTTAATGGAGGGAGGCAAAATGTTAGGCACCCTCCAGTGCTACTGTTAGGAGAAAGCTGCTCAGGCCCATAAATAAGCTACATAAGTGCTGCACAGGCATCTCCTTTCCTTAGATTTGTGTTCCCCTTCCTTTCCATTTGGGCATGCACAATAGGGTAGATCTTTGTCAGGTTTACTCTACTGCACATGTGAGAACAGGGATTTTCACAAGGGATGCCGGTAAGAAGATAAATAAAATGCAGGCGCATGCCAGCAGTAGAAAATCATAAAGGTGTTACAGACTAGGAAAGTATGTACAGGTGAGGTATATGTCAGAAGAGGTGCTATATTTTTTTCAAGCAAGTCTGTTAAAATCATACCTCCCAACATTTTGGAAATAGAAAGAGGGACAAAAAGATTTGCCGTGCAGAGCGCAGCGAACACCCCCTAATTACTATGTCCATTTTACAAAATTTGGCAGGTTATGAAAGGTTGAACACATTTCTGTGGTTTGTATGTGTTATTACAGTTTTGCTAATGAAGGTGAATTGCCCTTTAAGCTGCAAGTCACAGTTTCCCCAAGAGACCTGCTTATCTTAAATTGCTACAATTGTTTCTTTGATTATCTTAAATTGTTACATAATAAGTGCATCTGCCACACATGCTGAGCTCTCTGCCAAAAGCCTACACACCCGCAAGTATCTTATCTGCAACTCGGACCCGTGACCCGCTGACCATCAAGAATCAGGAAGTGCTGTCATTGTAAACTGGAAGTGACATCATCGGAAGTAGACGGGATCAGAAAAAGGGAATAAAAATCGCTATTGAGACCCGCGGCCCGTAAACTCGCAGACTATCGTCTATACCCACACCCGGAACTTCAACCCGCAACCCGCAGGTTTGTTTTTGAGGGTAACCCGAGGGTACCCACAGGTACCTGACCCGCTGCAGGACACTAGTTTCAGCTATATCTGTCTATAATGAAAGTTTCATCATACCACTCTTTTGTTACATTTACTGTATTTTTATAGCACCAACATATTTCACAGGGCTGAATGAGCTGATATTTATTTTGATTTATTTATCTTTATCTTCACTTTTATGGTCATATGCTAGATTCACTTTTGCTTGCCAATCTGATTTGCAATTACTACAATAACAATGATTTTAAATGTTCTTTTCTTGTATCATCTAAGGAGCAAAAAATCAAGGAATCATGCTGAAAAAGACATACAGATTTTTACATATACACTACAATATGTTGATTGCAAATTTGTACAAATGAAGCAAGTTGAACTGAAGCACTTAGAAATCATTTAAAAAGCTGGAGCAGGGTGCAAAATGCATACCTACAAGCCAGTGGCTTAATTCTAAAGGCTCAGCTTTTTGCACTCCTAGAATGAAGCACAAACTGCTGGGCCTTCCTTTTAATAAAGTGCCGAGCAAAAAGATCACTCTTAATAATGATCTAATAGACATTCATATAGTAGTCAATAAGATCATAATATCACATAATATAATATAATTTTACATAATATTATTATATAATACACAATATTTCAGGAATAAACCAATAAAAGAAATATAACACACTTACCACTCAGAAAGTTGTAAATAATAGGGTTTGCTGCGCTATTTGCATACACCAACCAGTGGGAAAAAGTAAACCAGGCATATACAGTTTCCCTGTCATTTGTGTGAGTAAACATGCCAAACACCCTGTAAAAGACATAGTTAGTGAGCACAGCATGAAACCATTTTCATATAAAGTGTAAAAGATGAGAAGTAATGCTTGCCTTCCACATGCTGATAATACTTGAATATATATATTACTGTGTCCCTCCTGTCATTAACACTTTTATAAAGAACTAAAGCTTAACTAAAAAAATAGGGCAGAAATGCTGTACATGTTTTATGCTTCAATACCATCCCAAGGCAACCACAGTCATTTAGCAGTAAAGATCTGTGCCACCAAAAGATGCCCCAGTATCTCCCCATCTTCTTTTCTGCTGATTTACTGCACATGCTCTGTGCTGCTGTGACTTACAGAACTTAGGGACCCACTCACAATATACTGATTATATGTAATATAAATGGCACAATGTGAGTCTGATTAGTAAAAAAATCTGATTATTGGTACATGGCTGCTAAAGACCCAGCACAATTAGAAATAGAATTGAATATTCAACCCGGTAGCATCAGCTTATATGATCGGCAAACCTAATTTTGTGCTTGATGATTTATGACAACCCCAAAGCTTAGCTTCTTAACAGCTGCTCAAAGGTCAATTAACATGTCCATTCCACTCCTAACAGAATCCAAGATGGGAAACTCCTGTAACACATTTGAAGGCCTGGGTCATTACTACTATATAGATGCTGAATATTTAGGATGGTTCAGACTCGCCTGAAAAACCATTCATTGCCTGTGGTATACTAAAAAGTATTTTAACATTAATTATGCCTATAAGAGATGGGTGTGTGTTCCACATAGACCTTAGTATACATAACCTAATGTTGTTGCACTATGCTTCAACAAGTTGTAGGAACTTAAAACAGCTGCTCACCTTTTAAACACTTTTTTCAGTTCAGTTCTTTTTAGATTGTTCCCCAGAAATAAAGACTTTTTTCAATTACCTTGCATTATTAATTTTTTACTGTTTTTCCAAAATCTAAATTTAAAGTTGAATGTTCCTGTCTCTGGTGTTTGAGTCTGGCAGCTCTGTAATTCAGGTGCGGACTCTAAACTGTTACAATTTTGCAACATTGAGTTGATACATTTCTCAGCCGCATCTCTGGAGTATTAGCAATTATTGTATCAATTCTAACAGCTGCCTGTAATGAAACCCAGAGATTCTGCTCAGCAAGGACAAAGATAAGAAATGTATCAACTAAATGTATCAATTTAAAACAGTTTACAGGGTCAGTGACCCCCCCTCCCAGAGCTGCTTTAGAAAGTGAAAAATTACACTTTACACTTCAACATTAGAAAAGCAGTGACACATAGAAAATAGAAAGTTATTGGGAAAAGTCGTTATTTCTGGTGAACTATCTGAAAATAACTAGTTCTTTGAAGGTGAACAACCCCTTTAAAGAGCAGGAAATGTGCTAAAGGATTGCTATGCATCAAATTATAAAAAAGGCGTTTGTGAATTGTTTATACCATGAATCTGGAAAGGTGTTTGCAATTGGGTAGTGCAGTGCTTAGCTGAAGGCTAACTTCACCTTTAACCAGTAAGCAAAAAAAAGTTTTAATGAATGTTTGCACATATTAACTGTAAAGAGTTATGGTTTACAAAGCAATAATGCAGTACTGTTTCTGGAGTGTTTATGGCTAATAGAAACAAATGAGTCTAAACGTATTTGCTATTTAGCCACTTAAAGAGTAGCTATCATCATATACCAGCTCTGGCAAACGTTACCTCTTTAGAATATTAAGAATGCTAATTGGTAGGTAGCAAAGTGCAAAGACCAGCAGAACAACCATGAGCATCCGGGCTGTTTTCCTTCTAGTGTGAATCTGTTTTATTTCAGCTGCCACAGCATTATTTCTTGATTTAGTTGATTGCTGCCCTTTAGAATGAATGGAACATTGTAAGGGCTTCCACTTCCTCTGAACTACAGAGGAGGTTCCTGGAATCTGTAATACAAAGCAGAAAAGGGGTGTGTTAAAAGCAATTACTTATTGATTCGCTCTTTATAAATTTGCCAAAACGAAGATGAGATTTTTAGATTCCAGAGAAAAATCTTGCCATGGCATGTGGCTTTTCTGCAAATTATATATTTTCATAGTCAATTCAGATATTATTCTCTATAGCTAGCGATTAAAAGGTTTTGCATCTATGCAAATTGCTTTTATGACTTTTTTTTCTTTAATTTCCAAACACTCATTAGTTACAAATTTGAATTTGCAGCAGCACTGCCAATAAACTATAGAGCATGTGCTCAAGATCATGAGCAGGTTTTCCTTTTTTCTGTTTGCTTATTGTGGGCTGTTTAGATAAAGCTGGCTTCAAATGCCAACAAACTGCATCAGGGTAGTTCATTGTGAAAGAGCGAATGTCATATAAGCTGTGCTCTCCATATTTTACATCAAATAGAACTTATTGCAGTTTCAGTCTCTCTCTCTCTCTCTCTCTCTCTCTCTCTCTCTCTCTCTCTCTCTCTCTCTCTCTCTCTCTCTCTCTCTCTCTCTCTCTCTCTCTCTCTCTCTCTCTCTCTACACACACACACACAAGTAAGAACATGTACATCTACAGGTATATTATATGATCTGCACCAATTACTCATCAGTAAGAGTTTTTATCAGCTTGGATTTCTAGAAGCATAGCTAATAGCCAGTAAAAGGTCCAGTACAAGGTGCTGTCTTATTATAGTGAGACAGTAGAATAGTCAAAACAGAGCTTTTTTTTAAAAAAAAAATAGGGCTCTATGGGGAATTGTATTGCCCTGTTTTGGATACTTCTGGATAATGGATCTTTGGTTAATAGATGTAATTAGTGATGAGCGAATCTTGCTTCACCAAAAAATTTGCAAGTCAATAAGCAACATTTTTTAACGCAATTTTTCATACACATGTAAGGACCCATAGGGTTAATGTGACCCTATGGTTTTAAATCCATACACTTCCTGATCTCCCTAGTTGCTGGGCAGTTTCTTCTGTAGTTAGTTGTAATTTGCATAGTTGTTTTATTGGCCATGAGGTGTTGTGACCACATCCTGTCACACTTTGGTATAGTGAGTGAGAAGAAGTGGATCTTCCTCTTTGGCTTCTGGTGTCTGCCCCATCCGAATGTTTCCATGGAGCCTGGGTACACCAAGGCCCAGTTAAACCAGTTTGCCCTAGAGGGACCTGAACCTCTAGTGTGGAAGTCAGTGATGCTGGAACCCTGTGAATGAGGCTAGTGAGTGGCAGGAATATATTTGTTATAGACTCTCTAGGAGAATAAGACAGTAAGGAAAGATAGAAAGTGCAGCTTTGTGCTCCAACAAGGAGGTGTAGCAGGGAGTAGCTTCCCAGGCTGTAAGATTTGCCTACAGTGAAGGGTCCACAGAGGATAGGGTGTCAGACTTTAGGTTCTCCTCCCTGACCACTCCACTGAGTGAGATCCAGACCACATGTGAGGTATTTCTGCCTGAAGGTGCTGTACTGCCTTGACTACATCCTCACGGCATGCACCTGAATCTGCCTCTGATATACTGTCTGAGCTGTGTGCTTGTATATTCTGCAAATGCCTCTTTACTGATGTGAGTAAAGACAAATAAAGTTATTTTGTTTTGTTTGTCTGCAAGAACCTCCTGGCACCCATTTCTTTATTGGTTAAAACACAGTGGCCTGTGGGAGTTGTAGTTGTACTACACCGCACCTTCAATTCTTCCGCTTTGCGAAGGCCCTGCCTTAAGTGTTACAGTCCAGTGTAACCCATGCTCTAGTATACTAGCTGGCTGTTAACACTGTTGGCCTATATAGTCCAAAAACATGTTACACACATGGAACATTTTTTACATGCGTAACTTTTATCAAGTCAATGGGCGTTATTTCTTGCAACGTTTTTGATAGGAGTTTTTTCTCACTCCAAATGGATTGTCAATGGGGCATTATTTTTTTGTGGTGACTTTTTTGTGTTTGTAACTTTTGTCTCAGCAAAAAAATTTTTTGCTGTAAATTTTTTACTCAGTTTCGCAAAAACATTTGCAGATGGTGAAATACGGAATTGGCAAGTCCATGTATAAATGCTGAAAATTTCTAAACTTGCCCAACTTTTTTTCTGTGCTTTTTATGTGTGTTCCCCCTCAATCACAAGCAAATGTAAGAAACAAGCTGACTGGGTTCAATGCAATTTTATTTTATATGGGTAAAAAGGTCAATCCCCCAACACAACTTCTACGAATGTTTCTAAATTTTTCCCTACATTCTTTATTGATAGATTGTGAAAATTTCAGAAAAACATCTAAACTTCAATTAAAAATGCCATCTCAAATATAGATAAATTTGGCCACTAACGTTGCTACCAAGTTTACTATGAATTTCTTTGAATTTTCCAAAGTATTCCTTTTATTAATAGTGTCCCTTAGTTACTAATGAACGTAAAGGGGTTGTTCACCTACCAAACACTTTTTTTCAGTTCTGTTTTTTCAGATTTTTCCCCAGAAATAAATATTTTATCACTCACTTTCCATTATTTATTTTTTACAGTTTTTCCAAAATCTAAGTTGAAGGGCTCTTCCGGTTTCATGCGTTGAGTGAACGCACTGAATTCTTTTCAATGTGGCTGTACTCACACAGACGCCTGTAAGCGACAAACGCAGGTTGGGTCGCAGCATGTTGCATTTTACCTGCGTTCATCGCTTACATGCGTCTGTGGGAGTATAGCCACATTGAAAAGCATTCAGTGTGTTTACTGAACACATGAAACCGGAACGCAGGCGGTAGGGGAGCGCAGCTAAAAACGCTTGTCTGTAAGAGCCCTAACAATTTTGCAACATTTAGTTGATACATTTCTCAGCAACATCTCTGGAGTATTAGCAACTATTGTATCAATTCTAAAAGCTGCCTGTAATGAAACCTAGAGATTCTGCTCAGCAGGGACAAAGATAAGAAATGTTTCCACTAAATGTGGACCCCCACCTCCCAGAGCTGCTTTAGAAGGTGAAAAATTTACATTTCAATAGTAGAGAAATGGTGACACATAGAAAATAGAAAGTAATTGGAAAAAGTTGTTATTTCTGGTGATCTATCTGACACCAACTACTTGGTTGAAGGTGAACAACCCCTATAAATACCAATAAAACATTAAATGGCAAATTTATTTACCTTATTTACCGAAGTTGCGCCAGCATTGTTTTTGCCTCACTTCACCAGGCGAAGTTTCGCCAGGGCGCCGGTAATTCACTAAAATCCAAAGTTGTGCCCAGGGAGGCGAAAGGTAGCGAAGTTGCGCTAGTGTTAATTCATCAAGCAAAGCGAAATTACACTAGCGATGCCTAATTTGCATACGGCGCCGAGTTAAAGTACAATGGACGTATATGTAGCAGCAAATACATTACACTACACAAGCCTCGGAAAGCTTCATAAAATAAAATAAAGTTGTTATTTTGCCCTACACATGTGCCCACTGTATCATTGAGTTGCCATATGTTAGGAAATGTAGGGGGGAAGGAGGGTACCCCCAAAAAAATTTACAATCTTTTTCAGCCTATCACCCTTAAAAAAGGAAAAGACGCCAGCGTTTTTTGGGACTTAGAAAAAATTTCAACTTTTTTTGAAGCAATCCCTTTCTACTCTATTGCACTTCGCCTGGTCTGAGGTGGCAAAGGCAAGTCTGATGGTAATGTTCAGTAAAATGGGCAAGTTACTGGCTAAGGGTGCGAAGTAGCACTAGAGTAGATCCACTTCGTTAGTAAATCGGCAAAGTAAATGACGATGTTATTTATTAATAACAAACAAATGTGGATGTTGTCCTGCTTGCACCGTTATATCGTGGTTTTGGTACAGTTATACAGTATAAACGACAGAGTCTGCATGGTATTATTCATATTAAATTAATGTCAAATGCTTGATCCAGGGAATGTTTCTGATAACCATTGGGGGTCAGTAAGGATTTTTTTCCCTCTTGAGGCATAATTGGCAATGGCTTCAGGCTGTGGTTTTTGCCTCCCTCTGGATCAAAACAATGGATATATGATAATGTATGACATAGTGCTGATTTAAAATCTTCAGTGAGGAATGGCAGAGCATCATAGCGATCTATAATGAAATTTCAGCTTTAGAATATTGCCTTAGAATAGGCTGGCAAGGTCCTATTTACTTGATGAATAAATGCTGTGGCCATTTTACCCTCATTTCTGACTCCCAGGGTTTCATTAAGGTACAGAATGCAACAATGGGGTTCAGTGGGATGGCTGAGGGCATTGGGTCAATTGAGGAGTCCCCTTGTCATTCAAATTCCCACACATTACAGTAAGTCATAACTAGAAACAAAGAAAAATGATGGTATTCACTTACCTGACGACACCATAGTTTTCTAAAAATCTGCAGGTATGCTAGAATCATCAAACATAAGGGGACCATGTAGGTGATAAAAAAGAAGCAAATGTGGTAGACTTTGGAATAAATCTGACCTAAAAAATATTTGGGGAAAAAAAAGTGGTCAATTGCTTATCCATAGTTTAGACCAATAGAATGTAACACCTAACAACCATGTAAGCTCCACGAACACTGCATTTGCTGTAGTTGAATATGTATTTCAAAATACTGTGAAACAGCTTGAATAGTAATGGGGTGTTAGTAAGATAATTTATAGTTATACCGTATATTGTAGCCAAATGTATTGCATATATCATCTTTATCAATATAAAAGGAGATCTGGAGTTATTTTAAAATCAGACGCACAAAAAGACTCACACCTACAAATTAAACGAAATAAAGAAACAGCTTTTGTAAATTGTCAGTCATCACATATGGTGTTCTAGTTTCAGTAATATGAAAGAAGTTACTAGCAGGTGTTCTATGGAAAATAAATGATCTGCAGGTTTATCCAAGCGTTCATTTACAACAGTCATGTTTTCAGACAATACATTTTGCCTCAATGTATAGCTTAAATTGTGCAGTTACTTCTAAAAGTACATTATCACCATCATTATCGTGAAATGATTTTTAGTTCATTAAAGGTACTTCATTTGTAAATTTGTTAAGTTGCCACTTGATGAAGCATGCAGTTAAATAGGAATAGCTCCTGAACTTCTTGTAGAATGGCATATCTGTAAAGGCTCTAGGCATGGATGAAAGCAGCTGACTCCTATTCCTTAGCACTCCCTTTATATAAATAGTAACTCATTGTGTTTGTAGACTTAAAGTATGTTCTGGCTCAAGCCTGAAGCAGTCTGTGGCAGGGGAATGCAGATAAGAAAGCTCTTAACTTGATATTTACCTTTACTGATCCTTATAATATGTAGCATTTATGTAGCATTTATCTGCACTATTCATCAGTTTTGTAGGCCAATATTCTTAATGAACCTTAACCTATATAACTAGGGCTGATTACACACGTTGTATTCAATTGTATCCACCTGTCAATGTGCATAAAGGGGAGATTTAAGCTCCAAAATGTTTAATTGTGCCCAAAAGATTCAAATTTCTAATAGCTGAGACTTTATTTCTAAAAGCAGAGACTAAAAATTACTTTGTGTTAACTAAGGCAGCAAAACATTTGTTGCGAACACTATATATACCACTAAAAGTGTTATCTAATGTAGATGTGGAGTCTAAAACCAGAATTTCTGCCTAATCTTGAAACCATTTTCCACTTGAGAGAGTTCAAAAGAATAGATAAAACCACCCTGAAAGAAAGATGAAATGTATATAATTGTTAAAGATGGTTACCCCATGTCATGTTGTACATACAACTATGCAAAGTGTTGTGTGGAATACACACTGGCTCCCATACTAATCCTGCAGCATCTTGATGGGATTTACATCTGCCTTTGACTTGGCCATTTCATTTTTTTACAAGTATTCCCTGGTAGATTTACTTGAATGTTGAAGGAACAGTAACACCAACAAATTAAATTGTCCTATAATAATGGAAATATAAAGTGCTGTTGTGTTGCACTGGTACAGCTGTTTGCTTCAGAAACTGTAGTATAGTTTATATAAACAAGCTGCTGTGTAGCCATGGGGGCAGCCATTCAAAGCTGAAAAAGGAGAAAAGGCACAGGATACAGAACAGATAACAGATAATCTCTGTAGTATACAATGGGACTCTTCTGAACCAATCTGTTATCCATGTGTCCTGTGCTTGAATGACTGCCTCCATGGCTACACAGCATCTTGTCTATATAAACTATAGTTGTTTTTTTGAAGCACAAACGCTAGTTTTACCAATGCAGGGCAACACTATATTATATTGTCTTTCTTTTACAACACTTAATTTTTTGGTGTTACTGTCCCTGTAAGGTCCACTTTTGGTTGAGCTTTAATGTTCTGACAGATAGTCTTACATTATCCTCAAGCATCCTTTGGTACAATGAAGAATTTTATGGTGTAGAGCTATAAGGGATGGGTGCCCCAGGCAAACTGGCCGCCTCATCGGCCCCCACCCCCTGAGCACATATGTACGTTTATGCACGCATGCATGCGAGAAGTGAGCACAGACAGGCACGCAATCATGTGCTTTGAGGGAAAGCAATTTCTCCCAGCTGATGTCAGAGACTGGTAGAAATTTATAAGACGTCTACTTCACCACACAGTGGCGTAACTACCAGGGGTGTAGGGCAGAGCCGCCCAAGGCAACCTGGCTGATGGCAGCGCCGACTTGGTGCACGCATGCGCGAACTGATGTGTGCACGCTTGAAAGGACGCAGGCGCGCATGCCCAAATGGACGCTAGCGTGTATGCCCTAACGGACGCTGGCGCGCATGCGCAAATGGACACGCAAGCCAACTCTGCTGAAGAGAGGGGACCGGATTAGGGGTAGGCAGGCAGCATGGAAGGTAAGTGCCTGGCGCCCCTCCAGCTTTGCGCCCTAGGCACGTGTCTACTCTGCCTACCCCTAGTTCCGACCCTGGTGTAGGGGGTGTGACCGCACCTGGGCTTGCACCCCCTTTGGGCCCGCCAAAGCAGCGATAACGTTATTGCTGGTGGCTGGACCGGGGGAGATTTTACACTGCATTTCATAGGGGGAGGGCCCTCAAAGTTTGAGAATGGCTGGAAGGCTAGCCGAAACATTAGCAGTTTTTTGCTGAATGAACACCATTTTTTTACCTTGGATAAGACCTGTGCGTGCATGCCTTATTTGGGACAGTTAACTTATTGTTTGCATTTTGCACCCAGGCACACTTTACCTTTATAGGTGCTGTTCAAGCAAGTTTTCGAGTATATATATATATATATATATATATATATATATATATATATATATATATATATATATATATACTGTATATAATACAAAAACCATGAAACCGCTGCAGCAAATTCAAAAGACAACACATGGCTGACAGTACTGTACCTTATATATGGAATTTTTACAGCACTGACCTATTTACCATGACCTCTGTCCTGACCACTTTTGTTTGCTTTTAATTTAATCAAATCGCAAGTATGTTTTGTTTTCTTCAGCACACTAATTGTATATTCATATATGGAAATGTGGTACTATATATGAATTTACATTTTACATGATAGAAAGTAGAGAAATTCCAAGATGCTTTCATAGCAACTGACTCTTTTAAATAAGAGACGTTAAGGAACATCTCTGATTGGTTTCACGGCTCACAGTAATGGAACACTTTTGTAAAATGTCAAAAGTTCAGCTATTACAAAATCTAATTGAAAATATTCTAGATAAAAAACAGCAATATTTGGCAATTCTCCGGAAAGTGGTACTGATGCTATTAGTTCTTTAGTGCACTAGACATGATTGTTTTTAATTCAATTGTTCAGCATATTGACATGTTTAAAAACCATTGGGGCCCACTATATGCTATTCTGCATACAGCTACCACATCCTTTCACTACCATTTATGTAGTGCTCATCTGAGTCAAAAAGATCCTATGGAATGTATGCTGTACTGACAGCCCTTGTAACAAAAGGTAAACAAATAGTGTCCTCTAGGGAACAGCTGTGTCCCAAACCAGAGTGATAGCTCACAAATACAATCATATTGATCGAAGTCTTTCTCTCTATTGTCAGAGAAATAGTTACTATGACATTATGTTACAGCTGGAACATTAGCGCAGCCAGATATTCTGTATACTTTATGTCACAAGTGGAGTTTAAAGGACAAGCTTAGGACAATCTTTATTACTGTGGCCAATCTTTGAATACAATATATGTGCTTCCATTGTCACTGCACAATTTGTATTAAAAGACTGGCCACAATAATAAAGATTTTCAACGACACGCCAGTAAATGAAAATGCCGTTTTAATGCGTTTACATCAATCAATATAGTTTCTTGAAGCAGAATCTGTTAAAAATGATATACTTCAAAGTATTCGATCAATAGCATGATCATTGCATCACATCCATTATGACGGTTAAGTACACGATTGCAATCAGTTTGTAATATACTTTTAATAATGGAATGCTGTTCAGAAGAGATGTGTTTAGCTTTTGTTTTAACCCTTTCATATACCAGAGTGTTTTCATACTTTAAGGTCTGTTTTCACACTTTTGTTCCTGGAATTTAGCTAGTGGTCCTATGAGCAGTTCTGTACATATAACCTTGTAATATCTAAAGGAACATAATAATGGTCACCAGGGAATGATAGCTCCACTCACTGTAAGCTGTAGTGATGGGTGAATCTGGGCCGTTTTGCTTTGCCGAATAATTTGCGGAGCTGAGAAAAAAATGAGTGAAACTGCGAAAATTTGAGAAACACATTGAAGTCAATGGGTGTCAAAATAATTTTGACACACGACAAGTTTTATATGCGTGACTATTTTGTCCAAATGCATTAAATTCAATGGGCGTCTGAAAAATTTTGATGCTCAACAATTTTTATGTGTGGCAATTTTCACGATTCAAGTGTTGAATCAGATTATTTGCTGCCGATTTTTTCGACGCAGTTTTGCGAAAACATTCATGGGCAGCAGAATGCTAAAATTCGCCACAAATCCATGCATGGTGAATTTATTCACCCAACACTAGTAAGCTGTTCTCCTTGAGCTGCACTGGAGTATTTGTGCTTGCCTTCAAATCATCAAAGGATACAGCTGCTTGTACATCATATGTTGTTTAAAGGGAACCGAAAATACTAACCCTAATCCTATATTTTCGTCTAGCACACAAACTAAGATCGCAAAGGGATGTTGGTGAAATCTGGGGTGGATTTGGTGAAGTTGGAGTGAGATCAGTGATATCAAGGGCAGGGGTATGATCAGCCAATCACTGCATCAGTCTAATAGAGTCCTGCCCGGTTTTCCTCATTTTGAAACCCAGGCAGGCAGTTTTATGGTTAAGGGCTGTCACAGTGTTGAATTAAAACATTTCAGTGTAAAAGGCATAGCAAAAACAAATGTAGAAATTGTAAAACAAAGGACTTCTTAACTGGAATCAAAGTGGGTATTGCTCCATTTATTAGACCAGCTCTCAAGTAAAATACATTCTTTGCTCCCCTTTAAAAGGGAGTTCATTCACATGCATTTCTAGTATATAATTGCTATTTCAATTTTACAAGTGAAGAAATATGCATTACTTCTTCATGCTCAATATATATACAAAGGGAGACTGAGTGTTCAAATAACTCCAAATGTTGGTGCATATTTTTAGGCAAATCACTAGTGTATGAATACAACTGATAAATCCATGTAAAGAGTTGACTTTTTGAAACATTTTTAACAGGGAAACAAATCCAGTATTATCTTACGGCTTTCTTTGCAACTGTGGTTGCAACATTATTCCTGTAGCTGTATAAAATGCTTATAGTAAGTAATCCACAACATTTAATGCTTCCAAATAAAACCAATGTCATTGGCTGCTTATATCTTGTTCTCTGTCGTCTTTATTTAATATGTTGTAAAAGGATACGTTATTTAGTAAAGAAAGTTGACCTTAAAAGCAATCCAGAATCTGCTCTATTACAGACCAGCTTGCCCAGTAGGAATTCAAAGATAGAAGCACTTAACACATCTAAGAGAGACACCAGCTAATGACTGCCTCTAATTATGCAAGGTATCAAGCATGGACTATAGTGATGGTGGTAAGGTAACACACCTTGATATCAAATACTTGCAAAACTCTGCAATCCCAAAATCAAGGATACAATTCCTATATGGAAAAGATTAGGACAACAGTAAAATATTACAATAGGGGCCTTAACTGCAAAAAAATCATCTAAATCATCCAGAATTAGCCAAAACCACAAATCCAACCCAGGGAATATTAATAGGACAAAAGCAAGATGAACGTAATTACTCACTAAAAAGAATGCTGATTTTAGTTTTTTAAAAAGCACTTGGGTGAGTGCTGAAACAAGGTTTCATGGACAGATAGAGATTTCGAATATGGAGAGAGGCCATCAAAAAGTGAAGAAGTAGCCAACATGTATAAAATTAAAAAAGCTTTATTAGGACATGCATAGGCCTAACACATTTCATGCCTGAAGTGGGCACTTACTCATGAAACG
The DNA here is from genome assembly GCF_017654675.1 of Xenopus laevis. Taxonomy (NCBI): domain Eukaryota; kingdom Metazoa; phylum Chordata; class Amphibia; order Anura; family Pipidae; genus Xenopus; species Xenopus laevis. The sequence goes on from NC_054380.1 coordinate 82,468,221, forward strand.
CGTTAGGCCTATGTATGTCGTATTCAAGCTTTTTTAATTTTATTTCCAAAATCTCTACATGTTGTAAAGTTGATTGGCAAACCCTTGGACTGGGGGTTACCCTGGTAAGAGACCATTCTATAAACTATACTATTATTATTTTTACTTTTTTCCCTTTTTTCTTTTTCTTTTTTGTTTAAGAACTGAGCCACACACCATTGTCTATGCAGCCATTCATGGACAGATAAGCTAAAAGTTAAACTTTTTGAGTTAAAATAATGTAAGGGGGGATAAATATTTCATGCTTTAATGCTCAGAACTAGAGATGTGTTTCATCTGCAATTCAAAACAATCACTTACACATTTGCGAAAATGCAAACGAGTTCTGAACACAGCTGGGGAACAAGCTAAAGATCAATATTTATTTAGCAGCAAATAATTTCCAGAACTCACAGTGAAGGAAGTCAACAAGAAATTACATGTATGTACATTGGATACATTTAAATGGCATTGTAAATTATAATTCTTTATTAAGCTGGGCTCTAGTGGCAATGTCATGGTCATGGGATTCTTTGCTGCCTTAGGACCTAAACAACTTACCATCATTGAAGGAAGCAGGAATTCTGCTTTATATAAAAGAATTCTACAGGAGAATACCAGGCCATCTGTCCATCAGCTGAAGCTGAAGTGCAATTTAGTCATGTGGCAAGACAATGATTCCAAATACACAAGTCTACAAGAAAATGGATGAAGAATAGAAATATCAATTTTTTTTTAAATGACCAAGTCAAAACCCCAGATCTAAAACACCAAAGAAATGTCCTGGGGAGACCTATATTAAGCAATGTTAGGAAAGCACCTGGAATGAGATGTTCATGCTAGGAGACATTTAAAAGTTACTTGGATTCATTAATTGGAAATTTCTTCACATAGAGGAGCAGTTCAGTTATTAAAGCTAAACTGGATCAATCAATTGCTATTCCTCGATAGAGGAGGATGGTTTTGTTATTTGTACACTCAGACTCCCGTTATATAGCTAGGTACTTCATAGAATTCAGCAACATTCTGTGGCAAATTAACAAATATTCTGTCACAAATATTCATTACATATGCCTAGTAACCCACTGCAACCAATGTCGGTTCCACCAACAGGTCAGATAACAGTATGTGCTGATTGGACGCTATGGGTAATGCACTATCCCCATAGTTTCCAAATCCAACACAATCACACATAAAGCATACTCACTTTTCTTGTACATAAATGTAATTGGGACATAACACTGCACAAAACGCCTTTATCTTAGAATTTAATGGGTACCTAAAAAAAATCTAAATTTTCCCAATGACTGACCAAAGCCAATCCCCAGATACTTCAGAGATCAAACATGAAAATACACATTTTTGTGGTTTTATCAGATAATCAAAATGTTACCCAACAGAGTGACCATTTTCAAAAAATGTAACTATAAAAAAACAAATACCCCGATATGTAATAAAAGGCAGTATGTTTGCCCAGGCAAAGTAACCCATAGAAACCAATAAGATGTTTGCTTTTAAACAGGTGACCAAGAATTGCTTCCTGCAGATTGATTTCTATAGGATACTGCTCCAAGTCCTGGCCAAACTTAGCGCCTTTTTATTACATAACCCCCATATAAACCTGAAACAGGCTACATATACATAGGACAATAACTCATTGTAGGAACTGGCTGCACTAATCCTGGAAATTGAGCTACACATATGGGATCTCTTAAGAAAACCAATAAACAGAAAGGTCCAAATTATTGGAAGGCAAATACAGGTATGGGATCCATTATCCGGAAACTTGTTTTTCAGAAAGCTACGAAATACGGAAAGGTCATCTCATAAGTATAGACTCCATTTTATTTAAATAATCTAAATTGTATCCTTATTGGAAGCAAACCCAGCCTAATTTGGGTTTATTTAATGTTTAAATTGTTTTCTATTAGACTTAAGGTATGATGATTCAAATTATGGAAAGATCCATTATCCAGAAAACCCCAGGTCCCGAGTATTCTGGAGAGCAGGTCCCATACCTGTAATTACATTTTTTATAAAGAATTTTAACAGGTCACTTACCCTCCCAGCGCTCATCACACACAGTAAATAGGATTGTTTTGTTGGCTAATTCTGGAAACACACTTCTGCACTCCATGACAATAGCCTGAGGAATCATTATAACACAGGATACAATCCAAATAATAACGATACTCTGTTGTGCTCTTTTGGCAGTACTTTTAAACATTAACGGGTGACAAATTGCATACCATCTATCCAGGGCGATGCAACTGAGGGTTAGCACAGAAACTGACACAGACACAGTCTAAAGAGAAAAATAAAATAGAAGTTAGAAGCCTCTCAAAAAATGTATTATTTTTCATAGCCTACAGTAATAGGTTTGTCTTTACAAAAGCAACTACTGTAAGCATAATTATTGTAATTTATTATACTAAGGGGCAGATTTATCAAAGGTCGAATTTCGAAGTGAAATATACTTTGAAATTCGACCATCAAATGGCTATACTTCGAATATCGAAGTCAAAGGTTTTTTTTATTGAATTTGACCGTTTTGCGGTCAAACTAAAATCGTTCGATCGAACGATTCAAACGATTTCATCGATCGATCGAACGATTTTACTTTGACTACAAAATCGTAGAAAAATGCATTTGAAGGTCCCCATAGGCTAACATAGCACTTCGGCAGGTTTAATTTGGCGAACTATTGAAGTCGAAGTTTTTTAAAGAGACAGTACTTTGATTATCGAATATTCGAACTATTTTACTTCGAATTGAATTTAAAGTAAATTCGAAGTCATAGTATCCTATTCAATGGTTGAAGTATCCAAAAAATTACTTTGAATTTCGAATTTTTAAGCTCGAAAATTCCCTCGAATTCACTTCGACCCTTGATAAATCTGCCCCTAAGTGTCTATTTTTACTGGTACTTAAGCATCAAGCCATGTTCTGTCATAATTAAAAGAACATTACCAAATCCAGTAATTATATTAATGGCCTTATTTATCAAAATCTGATTATTCTGATTCTGATTTTACCCCTAAAAATTTAGATTTTATTTTAAAAAAAAACTAACAATTTTTGAGTTTTTGGATTCGGACTTTGATAAATAACTCCCGTAATGTAAAATAATCTATAGTCTTTGTATTCACTATTTTTCCTTGTGCTATTCTATCAAATTACCATTTATTAATTAGATAATATTATCATGTATGCAAACAGCAATGTTGTTAATTAAACATTATTTTTTATGAAGATTAATAAACTAGGATTGATTTGTCTAGCGAGCACCACAGAGAGATCTTCTTCCGGCTCCTGCTTTCTTCAAATTTCCCCAGGCAAATGCATTTGCAGTATAACAAAATTATATAGTGAATAAAGTACCCCCTATTGTAAAATATAAGGATATTATAAGTCACTGAGGAGTTTCATGACCATATAAAAGTACGAGGCCGAAGGCCGAGTACTTTTATACAGGTCATGGAACTCCGAGGTAACTTCTAATATCCTCACATTTTGCAACTGGGGGTACTTTATTTATTATAATACACAAGTTTCAGTGAGTCATGTGACAAAAATGACATCAGAACTCACCGTTTATAACTGATGACATCAGAACTCACCGTTTATAAGGATATAATTTACAAGATATTCATGGCTTTTGTGTATTATATGAACTTATTTGCATCTGACTCTTCCACTTTATTCATTTATTTATACATGACTTTAACCTATATAAAACCCCTATGTAAGATACATGTACCTGTAAGTAAGGAATAACCTTGCAGAGGGTCTTCCCAAAGAACCATGTTTCTGTTATATCAACCAGCAGAGTTGCTGGAAGACAAATGATTGTAACGAGCACATCAGCAAGTGAGAGGTTGACAATGAAATAGTTGGTGACTGTCCGCATGTGATGGTTCTTCCATACTGCAACACAAACTAAAAAATATATATACACACGTGAATATAACTTGATATACATAAATGCAACTACTATCAAAATACAAATTAAGAATATTAAAAATAAATATACCCAGGATGAAATACAACTTTATTTTAGTCTGTCTACCTCCAGTTTATTTGCCCTATCCATCCCTACTCATCCAGTCACAGATTCTTCACCCGCTCTGTCCTTTTACTTTCAGCACATTATCAGCTCCTGCTTGAAGGACTCACCCCTTCCTCCTTAGTGTCCCTTACCTTCTCTGCTAAATAGATAGTATTTTTCCTCACTTTGGAAGTTACTCATGCTCAGTAGCTCATTGGATTTTACTGTATATTTGTTCAGTTTATTTCTTCCACTAATAAGGTTTTTTGTTACCCCCTAAAAGAACAGTTAACTGCCCAACAACTCTTTCCCCATGGTTATCTATGCCAAGCCCAGGGTTTTGGACTACTCCTAAAAAAAACTGATATGCATTCACTCAAGTGTCCTACAAAAAGAAGAGGACATCTACACTAGAGGAATGCCTCTAGAGACATTGGAGGGGAATGAGGGTCTGAAGCTTCATAGGTTTGTTGTCCATGAACAGTTGTAAAGCAGATCTATATGTTAATCAATCAATGAGGATAGCAGCACTACAGTTATTTTATGAAAGTGATCACTTTATGGAACCTCAACTTTTTTGGGCTTTTTGATGCTGAAAATCTGGGGGGGGGGTGGAAAGTAAAACTTTTCCTGGATTTATTATTTAAACAATTCTGAATCAGAAAATACTCCAGTTAAAACCTGTTGAAAGCATGTAGAAGTTAATGGCAGATGTCTTTCTTTGATTTGTGGTTTTTGAAGTTTTTCTGTGTTTTTGAAGCTGGCTTTTGGGGAATGATAGGAAAAAGTTATGGTTTTTGTGACTTTTCCTGTTCCTGCTTTTTCAGTTTGCATCTTTATATAAATTTCATGACATTCGTGGTTTAGAGAAAGTGAGTTTAGTTGTGGTTTCACTCTAAAACCACTAAAATGAGACTGTTGATAAATAGGCCTCCATGTGCCAAAGGCAATATTTATATAGTTACAAAATGATAAATACTTATGTTAGCCCTTTTTTGCTCTTTAAAGGGAATGTAAACCCTCACAAGAAATAATGATATTGCTAGGAGTGCTTTTCTAAGCACTTTTTGAATTTCACATTAATTATTTTTTTTTTACATTTGAGATATTAGCAATTTTTACTACAGTCCCACCTTCTAGTCAATTCTACCAAACCTGCTACATCCGGGTAACATTTTCAGTAGAAGAAAGGAAATTCTACTGATATTGCTGTGCATAGGAAAGAACATTTCTGATACCTTTTCTCTGGTCTTTCCTAAGTAGAGAAGAACCAGAATTACATGAACTCCTAATGCACACTGATTCAATCATATTTACTGAATTGACATTAACAAATACATTCAACCATAGTGGGCCTCATTTACAAAGGGAAGGCTGAAAAGTAAAAATCTGGTAATTATTATGATAATGACAGAAGGGTTTTCATATGCTGGATGAAAATCTGAAATCTACAGCCTCATTCCAGAAAAGATTATATGGTCAAATTGACAGCACATTAAAGGTAGCAAAATATATTATTAGAGTGGTCAGTAAGGGTCCTCATCCAATTCAAAAATAGCAAAAAAAAAGTATGGATGCAGTCCAAAATTCCACAGCATAAGCTCTACTAGTTGTTTTAGGTCAATAAAATCCTTTACCAAGTGTTAGAAGAGAACCTATTAGGGTGGCATATTTTCTATTATACTATATTTCTATTATATTTTCTATTATGCCTATGGCTTTCTCTAACTACACATTAGAGAGACAATGCTAGGTAGGTGATGTTCTGTAGCAAATAATAAGGTGACAACAGCCAAGAGAAAACAATATTATGCAGGGTTAAGAGAGTGTCTGGCACAAAACTAGTTTAAACATGAAATAAAAAACTAGTTCAAACATGAAATATAAAATCAGGTAAAAGAACTATGAAAACACTTAAAGGGAATTATAAAGAACAATGATATAACTACTCAAAGTGAATTATTTGGAAACTGATTTTCAAGTATGAAATATAATACAGGTAGAGGAATAGTCAAAACACTTAAAGGAATTGTTCAGTGTAAAAATAAAAACTGGGTAAATAGATAGGCTGTGCAATATAAAAAATGTTAAAGGCTGGAGTGATTTCATGTATAACAAGTCAGTCAGAGCACTATTTCCTGCTTTTCAGCTCTCTTGGTTTAACTGACTGGTTGCCCTGGCTACCAGACAGTAACCAATCAGAGACTTGAGGGGGGGGGCACATGGGTCATTTCTGTTGCTTTTGAATCTGAGCTGAATGCTGAATATTAATTACAAACTCACTGAACAGAAATGTACCATGTAGCCCCCCTTCAAGTCGCTGACTAACTCAGAGTTATAGAGCTGAAAAGCAGGAAGTTGGATTCTGGCTGTTTTATTAGACATCTGTTCACTCCAGCCTGTATACATTACATTTTTGGCTAACTAACTATATTAGAAACATTTTTTATTTTGCACAGCTTCTCTATTTACCCAATTTCTTTTCACACTGAACTATTCCTTTAAAGCTAAGTATATGAAAATTATATATCAGATATGAAATACAACATGGTGTAAAAGAATGGTAAAACCACTGAATTATATGGACACTCATAATGGTTAAAACATTTTTTAATTAGTTGATATCCCATCAAGAAAATAAGTACATAATTATCATTTCACAGATGATATATAATATAAATACCAAAGGAGTACTGAGGCAAAAATAAAACCTATTATTAATATACATTTCTCTGGGTATAGTGTTATCAACAGTTTATACTGTTCAATTGTTCATTATTAGGCTTCTTCCATGTACCTCATGTCATTGAGTATTACATTTTAAATTCTTAGGATGCAGAGACACATTTCAATTACATCATGTAAATTTAGGCATCGCTACTCTCCTACTCTTTCTCTCTAAACAACAATATTTGTTGTTTCTATTACTTTTTGCAAATGCCAACTGTGCACAGAGGAATTCTAGACTGAGCCTTACGAAAAACAATAAAACATTAACACAAAAGGAAATCCAAAAAGAAGCATATGACAGACTAATTTAATAAAATAAATATATTATAAGGAAATGAACTCTTTTGAAATGAAGTGGTGTAAAGGTATTACCTTTACTGGCTAACTAAAATGATAATCACAGCAATTCTTCAGAACACTTCAGTTTCTTTTTCAACGCTGATTATTCCCCAGGGGATAATTATCTGATCTTTTTTAGTCTAGAGATCTAATTGGCATGTAAGTTATAAATGAAGAAAAATATTTGCACAAATATAAATAAAATTAGAATTTTGCAAAGTACTATTCATCATTAGACAGTTATTGCACTGCCAATGGCAACTGCACACTTTTAAGCTTGAAAGGCAAACTAAAACTTTTGCACTCTTTCTTTCACTGGTGAAAGTGGTTGCTAAAAAGCTTCTGGGCTTTAACAAGCTATATTAAATTTGCGTAAAAAAACTTTTTTTATTGTGAAACAGGGATAATAAAATATGACGTGTCCATTTGGTTTTAAAAAAATGAGTTACTTAGAAAGCTCCAATACTTTGCAATAACCTCCTTCACAGCATATGCCAATACCAAAGAGACCAAACAGGCTAAATCAGGATGAACTCAATCATCCAGTGGGGTCTATGGTAAGCTTACCATTCATACCTGTCCCACGGGGACAGGCCCTGTAAGAAATTGCCCCGTGAAGCATCCCCGTCTGCAGAAAAATCTTTAAAAAATCCCTGTGAAGCAGTTGGTCAGGGTCCGCACTGTATTATTCTACAGGCAGGGGCGCAGGAGAGAGCAAGCAGGCAGCAGGTTGATGACATCACGAGCACGAGGAGACTGAAGTAAACAGGTGCGCCTATGTAAACCTCTTGTGGACTCGGCAGACTGATCAGGCAGGATCGTGTTCCCTATGGTGCAAATTCCCCCTGTCTCCCCTGTTCTCCCAGATGATCAGTGGCAGCCAGAGAATGCTGGTAAGGTTATGGAATTGCCTTTATGCTATCCTACTATGAATTCTGGGGGTATTGTACATGGAATTGCCTTTATGCCATCCTACTATGAATTCTGGGGGTATTATAAATGGACTTGACTTTATGCCATCCTACTATGAATTCTGTGGGTATTGTACTAAGAATTGCCTTTATGCCATCCTACTATGAATTCCAGGGATATTGTACAAGGAATTGCCTTTATGCCATCCTACTATGAATTCTGGGGGTAATATATATGGAATTGCCTTTATGACATCCTACTATGAATTCTGGGTGTACTATATATGGAATTGCCTTTATGACATCCTACTATGAATTCTGGGGGTACTGTATATGGTATTGCCTTTATGCCATCCTACTATGAATTCTGGGGTATTGTACATGGAATTGCCACAACATTCATTAATATATTGACTTAGGGTGTATTTCTAAAATGGGGAGTGGTTAGTGGAGGGGTGTCTTACAAAGTGGGCATGGTCTAAAAAATTCTCCCCTGTCCCCGGGTTTCTTTCCAAAAATCTGGCCACCTTAGTCTATGGAGATCTACCAGATTAGGACCCTATCAATGGATGGCTTGTCCAAAAGGTTTAAACCTGCTCAACTAGTATCTGGCCAACTTACGGCCAGATATAAGTCAGATATGAGATGATGCAGTTGACTTTTAGTTACAATACAACCTCAGTCTGAGAAGCTACCTGTGTAGAAAAATTTGGGAAAGTGGTGCAGGGAGCAACACACACACATACTTCCCTCAGCCTGCTCCTCATGAATACAGTGCTGATGAATGCAGGGAGAAGTGTAGGTCTTTGACTTATGTGTACTAAAAACAGGACACAGAGAAAGTACAAATGATGCATTTTAAGCCATTTTTTACACTTTGCCCCCTTCCTAGTGCTTCATAAAAGAGGCCTTAAATGTCTTAAAACTAATCATTAATGGGGGTGCTTTTGTGGGTAGCTCTGGCGATACGACAATATTTTTTGGGGGGTGTAAACTTGCATCATTTCACTGTGCTTTAAAATGAATGTAAATAAAAAATGATAAAATGACTTAAATAACTTCAGTAAGTTTGTTGTTGGTGTATTTTGGATCACAGTTGTGAGAAACAAAAATAGGATACTATCTTTAGAATAAAATTGATTTACTTTTTTTCTGCAACCAGTAAATAAATGTCATCTGACAAAAAAAATATATATTTTCATCTGACTAGAAAAAAATAAATGTAACTTTTTTTTATCTGTTGCTCCACTGCTGTTCAAGATGCCTGTGGCTGATTTTTACAATGAGAAATACAGAGCAGGAGAAACAAATGTATAATGATTGAATATGAAGAAGTAATGAATTTTGTAATGCAAAGAGATCAAAAAATGTGCAACATCCTCAACATCCTCTGTGCTCCACAATACTAGATACATCCTCTTGTAATGTATAACCATTTCAGCAAGCAAAATAAACAAGCACATTTTCATTTTACATGGATACACAGACCATTCCAAAATTTTGGATGCCAGGCATTAAAACAATTATCATCATTTCTAGTCTAAGCACATGCTGAGTAATTATGTAGATTGATCTTAATCTGCCCCAGAGCACATGCATCCAGTGATATTACACAAAGCACAATGCCTTTTTGTCCAATATATGGACACTTCTCAAGGTCACAACATGAGGAGATGGGCATCTGTTTTAAGGTCAGGGCACACGCTCATATTCGGGGAGATTAGTCGCCCAGCTACTTATCTCCCCGAATCTAACCGTGTGCCCTGACTCTTATGGGGACATGGAGATTATTGAGGACAAGGCCAAGGCTTTGGGAGACAAGATGACCTATTTATAATGGTGTTAAATGTGCTGGCAGATAAAAGGTGTATTTATAAAGCTGTGTATTTGCCCTTGTGTGTTATTTTATGTTGTCCTTCATGATCCCTTAAATTCAACAATAAAAAAAACAGATTTGTGGTATCTATACGGGTTTATCCATCCCTTATAAATACCGCAAATAGTTGTTTTCAATTTTATCAGACAGGGAATAACCTTGATAAATATGCCACTAGGTGCACAATATTACAGAAAACCCATTATCCAGAAAGCTCTAAATTATGGGAAGGCCATCTACCATATCAACTCAGTTTTAAACAAATATTTTTTTATAATAATTTCCTTTTTCTCTGTAATAATAAAGCAGTACCTTGTACTGCTTTGGAACAAAGCTGCATGAATCCATATTGGATGCAAAACAACCTTATTAGGTTTATTTAATATTTAAAGGTTGTTTTAGTAGACTTAAAGGGATCCTGTCATCGGAAAACATGTTTTTTTCAAAACGCATCAGTTAATAGTGCTACTCCAGCAGAATTCTGTACAGAATTCCATTTCTCAAAAGAGCAAACAGATTTTTTTATATTCAATTTTGAAATCTGACATGGGGCTAGACATTTGTCAATTTCCCAGCTGCCCCCAGTCATGTGACTTGTGCCTGCACTTTAGGAGAGAAATGCTTTCTGGCAGGCTGCTGTTTTTCCTTCTAAATATAACTGAATGTGTCTCAGTGGGACATGGGTTTTTACTATTGAGTGTTGTTCTTAGATCTACCAGGCAGCTGTTATCTTGTGTTAGGCAGCTGTTATCTTGTGTTAGGGAGCTGCTATCTGGTTACCTTCCCATTGTTCTTTTGTTTGGCTGCTGGGGGGGAAAAGGTAGCGGGTGATATCACTCCAACTTGCAGTACAGCAGTAAAGAGTGATTGAAGTTTATCAGAGCACAAGTCACATGACTTGGGGCAGCTGGGAAATTGACAATATGTCTAGCCCCATGTCAGATTTCAAAATTGCGCCAATTTGAATTGTGTGACTATTTCTAATTGTCGCCCAAAACCTTCAAACTTATTGGATTATTGAATGAAAAACTAAAATTTTTCAGAATATCAAATGAAAACAAGCCCAATACTGTTGACAATCATGAAGGCAAAAAACATCTCCTAATTGTAAAAGGAACATCTGCCATTGACTTTTACATTACTTCGACAGATTTTAGCTGGAGTATTTTAAAATTCAAATTTTCTTTGGAGTATAATAAATTTTGGGAAAAACATTTCTTCTAAAAACTCAAATTTTTCCCCTTTAAAACTCGACCAGAAACATTTGAGGTTTAATTAATAGGCCCTTTAATGTACGGCAATCTCAATTATGGAAAGATTCCTTATCTGGAAATCCCCAGGTCCTAAGCATTCTGGATAACAGATATCATACCTAAAGAATATTAGACTAAGAACTTGAATGACAATGACATATGACATTTATAGTGAGTGCTATTAAAATGGTAAATTCATTTAGAAACCAACAATAATTTCAGCCATACCAATGTAGCAAATATTACACAGGACACGCTTTGCACCAATGCATACCTTGGCAGAGCAGGTCACAGCAATAGATGGTAAAAGTGTAGCATTAGTGATGGGATAAAATATTCAGCTGGCACTAATTCACAACGAATTCTTGCGTTTCACTGCTGACTAATAAATTTGTGAATCTCCAGCGAAAATTCACCGGCGTCAATTTCAAAATTTTTTCATGAATTTCACGTTTTTTTCGTGAATTTTCCGAATTTCACGATTTTTCACAAATTTTTAGGCGTTACGCGAATTTTGCGGGACATTCACAATTTTTTCAACAAAACGGGAGAAATTTGCCCATCGCTATGTAGCATTAGTGACTGGTAGATTCACTTTCAATTTAAGTTTTAATATGATGTAGACAGCGATATTCTGCAACAATGTGGAGTGTATTTTTTGTGGTTTTTTTTTTACATTTATTTAGCATTTTGTTCAGCAGCTCTCAATTAAATTTAACCTTTTAACCTAGCAACTTCACAGAGTCAGTGACCACCAGCAACAAAACAACATGTTGCAAACGTAAAAGAGGCAGAAATCGAATTAATTTCAAACTCTAAAATAATGAAGACCAATTAAAGCATTGCTGATAACGGAATTCTATAATATACTAAAGGTTAATTAGTTAAAGGTGATCATTTACAGAAATTATTCCAAATCCAGCCATTGCACACATTTCAGTTGGGCATTTGAAAAGGCTTCAGAATGACCTTTCCCCAGTATAATGAATATTCATTAGATACATTGATTTGTGGCTGTAAATAAAATGCAAAGTGCCAATTACAGTTTATAGTATGTCTGTGGTTCCACTGAAGTGGTATGGTGATACTCTACTGGGTATCCAGGGAACACAGGAACCTCATATTTGTGCAGAGCAGTAACATAGTGGGACAATGCAAGCCACCTGAGCCAAATATCCAAAGGTAAAGGTTGCTTCATTCATTGATAGCATTTTCCATATTACTAATTAGAGTTGGCTTCTAGTGATGAGCAAAATCTTTCACCAGGTTTTGGTGCGAAAAACGCATATCAAAGGAAAATTCTCCAATGAAAGTGAATTTGTTGGTAGATATTTCTAATGCAGTTTTGCAAGAATGTTAGACTTAAACTGGAAACGTATTTATTAAGTCATTGGCAGAACATTACAGTTAGGACCGGATTTCCTTTCCGGCTGCCCCTAGGCCACGCTCCTAGCATTTCTAGCGCCCACACTGCCCCCTTTCTCGCGAACGCACACACGCAAGTGGCGGAGCACTAGGGAGCTGAGCATCTCCAGTGCTCCTCAGAAAGCGGCTGGGCAGCATTCTGCCCCCCCATGTTTTGCCCCCTTTGCCCCCTAGGCCTAGGCCTTTGTGGCCTTGCCACAAAACTGGGCCTGATTACAGTACATCAATAGCAGAAAAAAGGGTTAATCCACCTGTCTTGTACTGTATTATATGCAGTACATAGAGATGTATCAAGAGGTTTATATCAAAACATATATATACATGTATCGGATCCCTTATCAGAAACCTGTTATCCAGACAGTTCTGGAGCCTTCTACCATCGAGTCCATTCTCAATTTTAAAAAGGATTTCCTTTTATTTCCTTTTATTAATAATAATAATAATAATAATAATAAAACAGAACATTGTACTTAATCCTAACTAAGTTGCATGAATCTGAATTGGCAGCAAACAATGCTATTGGGTTTATTTTATGTTTTAAATGATTTTTATCAGACGTAAGATTTGGTGATCCAAATTATTGAAAGATCCATTATCCAGGTCTCAAGCATTTCAGATGATAGGTGATATACTTATATAAATTACTGTATTATGTCATTATCAATGCACATGAACATTGCCCTCTGGCTCATAGAATGGCAGTTTGGAGGCATATCCATAAGTACACGTATGTATGGAAGGATAGGTTTTTATATGTATTGAACTAGATCAGCCTTATAATGTTACTGCTGGATGAAGAGAAAAGAAATAGAAATGCAATCCAAGTTATAAACAAGGTACAATAGGATACTTCCATAATAAATTCAGTCCTATTAATAAAATTAGATAGAGGTATGGGACCTGTTATCCATAATGCTCAGGATAATTAACCTGGGGCTTCCTGGATAATGGATTTTTCTGTAATTTGGATCTTCATACCTTAAGTATACTAGAAAATCGTGTAAACGTTAAATAAACTATTAGACTGATTTTGTTTCCAATAAGTATTAATTATATATTAGTTTGGATCAAGTACAACCTCTCCCATTGACTTATATACAACCTCGGCAGGTCTGAGATTGCGGATTTTCGGATTCAGACTTTTTGCAGCATCAGGCTTTAATAAATCCCAAAAAATTAACGTTTTGCCTCAAAAAGCCTGACTGAACTTTAGTAAAAAACCCCCTAAATGTTAAATATATCACATAGGGGCACATTTCCTACTGGTTGAATATCGAGGGTTAATTAACCCTCGATATTCGACCGGCGAAGTAAAATCCTTCGACTTCGATTATCAAAGTCGAAGGATTTACCGCATTTCCTGCGATTGAACAATCGAAGGAAAAATCGTTCGATCGAATGATTAAATCCTTTGGATCAAACGATTCAAAGGATTTTAATCCATCGATCGAACGATTTTCCTTCGATCAGAAATTTGTTAGAAAGCCTATGGGGACCTTCCCCATTGGCTAACATTGATGCTCGGTAGGTTTTAGGTGGCGAAGTAGGGGGTCAAAGTTTTTTTTAAAGAGACAGTACTTCGACTATCGAATGGTCGAATAGTCTAACCATTTTTAGTTCGAATGGTTCGATTCGAAGTCGAAGTCGTAGTCGAAGGTCGAAGTAGCCAATTCGATGGTCGAAGTAGACCTGTCTATTCATTCACTCGAGCTAAGTAAACGTGCCCATAGTGTTTTAGCAATAGTCATATAAATACTTGGAGGCCTATTTATGAACTGTCCAAGGCCGAAGGTTTTTGAAACTGCGAATAATTCATTAAAAGATCTGATTATAAAAAGTATGAGAACACTAAAAAATATGAGTACCTTTAAAACCTCGAAAAATTCAAATTGATTAAAAGCAGACCAATAAGATCAGCTCAACTCCCATTGACTTCTATAGCACCTTGACAACATTTTTGCATTAGAGGTTTTTGCGTTTTTTACACTTAAATAAATCTCAAATTTTTCAATCTTTTATGAAATATAAGAAAATCACACATTTTTCGAGATCCGTGGAAAAAATAGAAATTTGATTGTTAGTAAGTGGGTCCCTTAGTGTTGTGCTGTGCAGATGCAATACTTTCAGTTTTCTAGTTCATTAGAAAGAATACACAAAGAGAACACTAGATGGCTCTGCACTATCACGTTTGTTCTTATTTGAAGTCCCCTGTGCCTTTCAGATGTCACATTTTCATTCTGGCTACACGTGAAGGACCAGATTTGAATAAATCAGTTACTCTGCATTTACCTCAACGTCACTGTTTGAATAATTTACCGTTATCTTGAAAATGAGGTTAAATTACCAAGCTCAACTCTTAAGAAACACTTTACAATTGATAAAGCCTCAGCCATTTTCTTAAGACACGCCAGAAGATCTAAAATAAACTCAAATTGGATACTGAAATAATTGAATGTTCATAATCTGGCAAAAGGTCACACGCATGAAAAGAAATGCATTGATGAAACGATAACAAAAGCACCCAATGTTAATGGCTTCTCTTACAGAAATCCGTCAATTTAGTTACCTTAAGTTCACAACTATTGGGATGGAGCTACATGAACTCAATGTTAATATTTCGTTTTACAGTATTGATACAATTATATTATTTTTTTTCTATCTTTATTTATTTTATTTTTTTTCAAATATCCAGTCCTAAGGTGTCAAGCAGATTCTTGCTGTCTCTGTCAGTCATAATATTTCAGTCTGATCCCTAGAGATATCATCATAGTGAAATATTGGGTGGCTGCAGTGAGGTCACGAGTTGATGGATATCAATGCCTAAAATTACTCATAGCAACGGTTATGGCAATGTCTGTGAAAAACATAATAAAGAAACTAGAAGACTCCAACAATTTACAAACCACATATTAGGCTTCACAGCTATACCCAAAAACTGTTTTATTTTTCCATAAGGAAATAGATTATCATTCTAATAACTTTCTAATAAACATGAATTACCCCTTTTCATGGTAATAAAGTTAGTTGTAAAGTAATTGCTATTCAAAGCAACATCTGTCTGGCTGTTAATATTTTCTACACTTCCAGTTCTGACTCATGAAATAATGCATTAGAAACCAGCTGATTAACAGATCAGGAGAAAACTGTATCTCCTGTTTCAAGAGTCAGACCCAGAGAACAGTAACAAATAAACACTGCTTTAAAAACACTTTAAAACCACTTTACATTTGTAAACTACAAAAAATGTGTTACAAGACATGATTCAAGGTGTTGGGTACTCATATGTCACATTAAGTAGCGTCAATCATCCACTAGAGCACTGTTGCATTTCCCATTCAAGAGAATGTGAGGTTGCAATTGGGGATTCAGGCACTTCTTATTCTCCGTATAAAATTAGCTAGTGGAAAATCTGCCCTCCATGCCAGCTAAACTTTAAGGGATTAACTATTTGATTATACATTCTTATATAAATAGAACTTGATCAAAACAAGACAAAAGTGGTGGGGGTGATAAATGGGGAAGGAGAGAACAGTATAATATTGTACATATGGTAAAAGTAAGAAAGAACAGGCGATGAATCAAAAGCAGATAGAAAAACAAAACAGCAGGTATGAAAGAGATCAAATGTCTCAATCTAATTCAAATTAGATTTAAATATAAGCTTGTTCCCTAAAATATGTTAAATGGTCTTGAAGCAAATATAAAATAAATCGGAAGAACACATTTGCATTCAGTTACCTATCATTATGTCAGAATATATATAGTCCTCTGCAATGTTGTATCCCTCCTGTCCCTGCAGATTTGCCCATATACAGGTATGGGACCTGTTATTGAGAATGCTCGGGACCTGAGTTATTCTGGATAATGGATCTTTCTGTAATTTGGATCTTCCTACTAGAAAATCATGTAAACTTTAAATAAACTCAATAAGCTAGTATTGCTTCCAATAAGGATTAATTATATCTTGGTTTGGATAAAGTACAAGGTACTGTTTTATTATTACAGAGAAAAAGGAAATAATTTAAAAAATATATATATATTTTTTATTATAATAGAGTCTATGGGAGACAGCCTTTCCATAATTTGGAGCTTCTGGATAACGGGTTTCCAGATAATGGATCCCATACCTGTATTATACTAGATGGACAGGCCCACAAGTCTGAAAACCTAGTCAGTGGCAGACCTACAATTCATTATTATTATTGCTATTTAAATAATATCTATATATTCTGCAGCAGTGCAATTGTCTTCTCAATGAAGCTAAAATTGGACTTAACCAACTATACTGTATATATACAGTATTATTGACTGGCTCTGCTACTCAGCCTGACAGTTTAGATGAGCCTTTACATTATACACCTGAGTGCTGGGAGGTTGCCAGTGAGGGATAGGCAACTGAAAAGTTTCTAAAGGGGTTGGGCTGACTGCTACAACACAGTGTAAAGTTGCATAAGAATATCTATGGCATTTTAATATGCTGGCTGCTATATTCACAACTGCACAGAGAGAGAGTTATATACATATATATAATACTGGGTGCCAGAGCAAGGCTGCTCAAATAACTGGTATTTTCATACTCAGACTGCCAGTTGAAAGATGAGCATGACTGCAGCATTATTACTTACTGGTTGCCATTAAAAAAATGGCAAATAACTGCAACTTTGTAACACGCAGGCTGCCAGATTAAATCTGGGTATATAAGGAGGGAATTATTGTATACTGGCCCGCAATGGAAAGATGAACAATTAATTCTAGAACACTGCACATTTGTAAAGTTCACATACCTACACACATACTGGGCACATATATCTATGGCAATATTAGCAATAATCTGCCACTATAAAGCTGCCAATATAAATACGGTATTACTATATGCATTAGTATTTTTGTAAAGATGTACTGCCAGTCAAAAAAAAATATACTGTATTATTGTGGTATTATTGCATGCTGTCTACCAGTAAAAAGTTAAACATCTAACTATGGCATTACTACATAGTGGCTGCCAGTGGAAAGATGGACAAATGACTGTGTCAAATGTATAGTACTGTATATATTGTCTGTCTGAATGTTTATAACTAAAACTAACATGCTGGGCATGTAGCTGCAGTATGACACACTCCCTTTGAGTTTAAAAGAGGGCATATATATAGCTTTAGCTATTTTGGCTGCTGGAAAAAAATTGGGTATATACAGTATCTTTGGCTGGCAGCATACAGTGAACATATAAATAATGCTGCTATTTCATCTACCTTGGCACCCATACACTTGCTGGATTACTGTGGATCATGTGGATTTATGTGTGTGTTGCAATACCGGCATTATGTGTAAATGTTTTGGAAGATCTGCAAAGGATTAAGTGCAAATGTGCCTACGGGTTTACTGATATTATGGACATATGGCATTACTGTGGATTATGTGCAAGGATACCTGTAGGATTACTGGAGGTTATAAAGTAATATGTACATGGGATTAAGGGTTTTATGTGCCAGGATACCTATATAATTACTGGGGATTATATATTAATATGTATACTAGAATGCTAGGGATTATGTGCCAGGGTCCCTATAGAATTACTGGGCATTATATGTTAATATGTATATTAGTATGCTAGGGATGATGTGCCAAGGTCCCTATAGAATTACTGGGCATTATAGGTTAATATGTACCTGTATATAGGAATGCTAGGGATTATGTGCCAGGGTCCCTATAGAATTACTGGGAATTATATGATAATATGTATATTAGAATGCTAGGGATTATGTGCCAAGGTCCCTATAGAATTACTGGGCATTATATGTTAATATGTACCTGTATATAGGAATGCTAGGGATTATGTGCCAGGGTCCCTAAAGAATTACTGGGCATTATATGTTAATATGTACCTGTATATGGGAATGCTAGGGATTATGTGCCAGGGTCCCTATAGAATTACTGTGGATTATATGTTAATATGTATATGGGAATGCTAGGGATTTAAGACAGAGTATTTGTAGGATTATTGGGAATGATATGATATATAGGATTACTAGAGATTATGTATACTTTTGCTTGGATTACTAGTGTTTGTGTGTATTTGTTTTCAGAAATACTTGGGATTCAGTGGCGATAATATGGGCATATACCTGTAAAATGACTTTTGTTTGAGGCACCAGGGTGCCTGTGGGATTAGGGGATATTATATGAATGTTTTGGTTTCTATGGATTATCTAATTGAAATTTAAGAATTGCTAGGGTTACAGCATGTGTAGGGTTGCTAGAGATTATATGATCGTCGGGCATAATTTGTATACATTGCTGCATTTTTACTGTGAACTATCTGTTTAGGATTCCAGATGATTTCTATCATATGTATCCACAGGATTACTATGGATTATGTGCATATGTGTGTGCAGGATTACCGGTGGTTGTGTGTATTCAGTAAAACAGGGAATCCAGAACTTCACAAGGTCTCTAAACAGGGACGGCAGGATGCAGTGTTGCCATGATGATCCCAAGACTCTGTGGGTGTATAGAGCCTGTATGGGACACCAAGTTTTCTGACAGCAGCGCATGCTGAGCAAGATACCTCTAGTGTGGATCTAGTGCACGAATCAGCTCTGATTGGGAGACACAGTTAAATGAAGAAGGAGAATACTGTACTTAGACTGTTCTGTGCCAGAATGTCATAAAAGAAAGACGCTCACTCGTTCATTTATATTATCTTCTCATTGAATACAAGAACAAGTTATTCTAAAACAGCTTTTTACTATGCATATGCATACATTTAGTAAGCACACACCACAGAGAGTTGCCTGTCTCTGTGTCAGATACCCACAGCATGGTATTTGGCTTTCTTCAGCACAAAGCTGTGCCCAACTACCCCAATCAGTCCTATCATTTCATGCTACAGTGCAACATAATGTATTTAGGAAGCCCCACTGCACAGTCATGCAATTATCTTTTATATCTGCCCAGTACATAGCAATACATATCCTTAGAATGGCAAATGAAGGAACGGAATTGCCTTCAGTCTCATAGCACCTTCTATTGTACAGGCACCAATATATGTCTGTGTGCCCCTTCTCAATCTCCTGTCCATGTAATGACTATAGGAAACAGGTAAACTTCAACAATGCTCCTTTTTACTCTGAAATCCCATTGAGTGCAAAGAAAGGATCTCTATTATATTACTTACCTAGTATATTTCCAATAAGAGCAATGATGAAGACTATGATATAGCCAACGATTAGCACCCATTCATATTGTTTTGGGTGCAGATACTCCCTCCAAAGATAGCGAAGAAATTCATCATCGTAATCAGCATTTGCAGTTAGAAAGGGCTCCTGTGTCCCATTCAGATCTTGTTCAGACCAGTTCCTGTAAAGTAGATGATCAAGTTTGGCTCCTTGCATGCTGCTGTTCATCTGAAGGCTCCCGGTGCTTCTCGCTGTCGATAACATTCATGAAGTAATAATTAGAGGGGCATGGATAACTGCAGATTTAGAGAGGCAGCTGAGGCTTGAAGCACTTTGCCCTGTTCACTCTGTGGAACAGCTGGAACAAGTGGAGAGTGGAGACTGCCAGACTACAGCAGCTTCACATGAAGCACACACACATCCATGGCAGCCTGAACCTTGATTGGGATTTGACATCCTCTCTGCTACCTTGTTAGAACACTCAAGTCACACAAAAGCCGAACAGTCTTGAGGGTGGGGTTTATGCTGAGCAGGAATCAGCCTCTGCTCCAGGGTCCTAATATTATCAAGCCACTGGGACTTGGTGCTCATTCCATTTAATACAAATCCATTCAAATTATGTCTTTCTCATGCTCTAGCGTCAGCTAATAATAGAAACTCTAAAATTATTATCCCATAAATGATATCCTGGCACAGGCTGTAAATGTTCTGTTTTTTTTTTGGAGCCATTTATTACTACCTATTTCTGCTTTCCATCTCCTTTTTATACCCCCCCCTAGTCTATTGCCCTGGATTTCCAGCTTTTCACCAAGAGGTACAGTGCAGTATACACACACACACGCACATATTTTAAAGGTATGGGATCTGTTATAAAGAAAGCTCACACAGACTTAATTTCAATCATGTTATTCTAATTTTTAAAAACAACATCCTTATTCTCTATAATAATAAAAAAAAACAATACCTTGTACAGGGTTATCTGTTATCCTGAATGCTCTGGACCTGGGTCCCTGGATCTTTCTGTAATTTGGAACTTCATACCTAAAGCCTACTAGAAATCATGTAAACATTACATAAAGCCAATAAACTGGTTTTGCTTCCTATAAGAATGACTTGTGTCTTAGTTTGGATCATATACAAGGTTCTGTTTTATTATTACAAAGAAAAAGGAAATCATTTTTAAAAATGTGGAATATGTGATGATATTTTTATCAATATATATATATAAAATAAAATTTAGATATCTGTCAATATACAGAAGGTATATATATATATATATATATATATATATATATATATATATATATACTCTCAATTTGGAATAAAGCATTCGTAGGCCATCACTTCCCTTAGTAAATCAAGTGATTTTATTTTTCACACATCACAGTGCTCCAACATTTCGGTCCCTCTTGAAAAAGGTCCCAAGAGGGACAGAAACGTTGGAGCACTGTGATGTGTGAAAAATAAAATCACTTGATTTAATAAGGGAAGTGCTGGCCTGGGATTGCTTTATTCCAAATTGAGAGTAGATGATTGATATTTGGCCGTGCACCCTTGCAAATGCTTTGTTGGAGTGCAGATACTGAAGATATAATGTATGCATATACAATTCATTAAAGTGCTACTGCACTTCTATATCGGTGCAAATTGCATCCATACTGCCTCTCACCTACTGACCCTGTGAAACCCTAAAGCTACTGCCACCCTGGACCCGGAAGTAGCTCCAGGGGTTTCACAGTGGGTTGCAAAACAAATACAAACTCCATTTTGAACTCCTCTTTGGAAGTGACACAACCATTACTTGCACCTGATTTGCTCAAAGCATGAGCACATCAGGGGCAAGCGTAAATGATCCTGTAATCCTAAAAACACATCTTTTCTGGTAATCCTGCAGAAATAGATAATTTCAGTCTCCAGTAATCTTGTAACATAATCCACAGTAATCCCGGTGACATAATAGAACACAGTCTGAAGCAATCCTGCAGAAATCAACCCCAATAATTGTACATACTACAGTAACTGGAGTTCCCAGTATTCCAGTAATACTCCATGATCATATGCAGATATTGGTACCCCTGAAACCATATTCACACATTATCCCCTATAACATTGCAGGCAAATTCCGACATAATCCTTTGAAATCCTACAGGAAGATTCATACATACTCTTCTACTGGCACACATAGTTCTAAATAATCCTGAAGACATTAAATCCACAATATTTCTACAGAAACACTGACATCCCCAGTAATCCAACTGGCACCCTGGAATAATATACACTCCCTCTAGGCTAGAGCAGGGGGATCTCCCATTACTGGAATCTTTCTTTTTCGGAATAAAAATGAAATGTAACTAATGCAAACTATAGGCCTCAATTTATATTCATATCATTTTCTTGGGAAAGGTAAAAGTGCCCTGTTCCTGCACATTCCACCTTTCCTCGCATGTTGCACCTTTAACTCTTTGTGCTCTTTTGTGCACTTTACATAAACTACTGTAAATGACATCATAAATTTGATAGAATATATACACTGCATGGAAACAGTTGAACAGCACTCCAGGAAACCTGGAGGTCATTTTTCTAAAAATGCAGAACACCTACAAATGTAGAAATATTGAATAGCTGCAGAGAATGTTGTTGCTGGAATTCAACCGATATCATTCAATTTGCAGGTACCGAATGCACATAATTCAAAGCAAGTGATTTGCATTCTTATGCATGAAGAAACAAATCACAGAGGTTGAGTGCTGGTTTCTCTTTTGTTGCAAAGTCTATATACATGTGTTTCTATTTTTTTGTCTGGCTTTTATGTAAATGCCATGTAGCAATTTACTAGCTATTGCCTAAAAAAAAAAATCTATAAACCAGTTAATATATATAGTTTGCTTGATTTGACTCCATGTCTGTGGTTTGAAACAAAGTGAGTTAATTGTTTCATCAATGTGTGGTTCATGGCTTTTTTCTTACAGGGAACAGAAAGAGAGATTGGATTAGGCTGTATGTGAGTGGGATGTGGATTAGCGGATAAGTGACTTGACAACGGTTGAATATGGCTTTATTTTTTGTTTACAGCTCTGCAAGTGCTGTTGCGTTAAAATGTCTTCTCTTATTCATACAGATCACAGCAGCAATCTACAATTATTCTGTTTATACAGTATAGTACCTGACAGAAACATATTTAAAGGGATAATGTCATTGGAAAACATGTTTTTTTCAAAATGCATCAGTTAATAGTGCTGCTCCAGCAGAATTCTGAACTGAAATCCATTTTTCAAAAGAGCAAACAGATTTTGTTATATTCAATTTTGAAATCTGACATGGGGCTAGACATATTGTCAGTTTCCCAGCTGCCCCTAGTCATGTGACTTGTGCTCTGATAAACTTTAGTCACTCATTACTGCTGTACTGCAAGTTGGAGTGATATCACCCCCCTCCCCCCCCCAGCAGCCTAACAACAGAACAATGGGAAGGTAACGAAATAGCAGCTCTCTAACACAAGATAACAGCTCCCTGGTAGATCTAAGAACAGCACTCAATAGTAAAAGTCCCACTGAGACTGATTCAGTTACATCAAGTAGGAGAAATAACAGCCTGCCAGAAAGTAGTTCCATCCTAAAGTGCAGGCACAAGTCACATGACTGGGGCAGCTGTGAAACTGACAATTTTTTTAGCCCTTTGTCAGATTTCAAAATTGAATATAAAAAATCTTTTTGCTCTTTTGAAAAACGGATTTCAGTGCAGAAGTCTGCTGGAGCAGCACTATTAACTGATGCATTTTGAAAAAAACATGTTTTCCCATGAAAGTATCCCTTTAAGAATACAAGGTTGAATTAACACCAATTATTAAAGGTACTTGCGTCCAAATCTACTCCTTGCACCCTAACAATTGTAATTGCAATGCAATGCGCCAACTGAAGCGGGGGAACTGTAGCTCCAGGGTTCTCACTACTGTCAGAGCCAATACTCTGAGCTACAGAATTGAGTGCAAATGTAATCTTAATGATGAGCTCCAAAAATAAATCTGAAATCCAAAATGGCACTTATACTTGTGGTCACAAATTACCCTTTGTTCCTCTGTGGCATATATTTGCTTGTAAAACTGTCCCATTTAACGTCATGGGTCTCATTTACCATTCACTAATTACTACAATACAAGTACTACTTGGGGCACAAAAATTGCACTCCTTATGGCCCACTCACTTGTCTCAGAGGGCAGATGTGTGCAGACTTCACTTATTAAAAGAGTGGAGTGCAGTGCTGTGTGAGATGAAAGCCCTGAATTCTTTCCTTTGTGCTTCCATTTTTTTAACTTTCACCATGGGAATAGTTTCATAAATGAGGCCTTGTATGTAAAGTAGCATAGTGGTACCGGTCATGTAAAAAATCATGTCCACTTGACATGAACGACCATAAAAAAAACATATAGTCATAAGAATGAATAGCACATAGGGTTGCCACCTTTTCTGGAAAAAAAATACCAGCCTTCCTATATATTTATCTTTTTTCCCTATTAATAACATTGGGCTCAAGCATAATTATTACCGGCCAGGTGGCAACCCTAATATTAGCACAGCACACCCTGGCTCCTGATTCAGTGCAGTTGGTGCTCAGTCAGGAAATTAGCAATTCAGGCATCTCCCCTGTGTGTCTTATTCAACTCTTGACCATCAAATGTATTTACTGGTGCCGCCTCTGTATCCATAGATGTAAATATGATTTATGTCATCCCTGCTGATCAATTCTGCTTTAAAAAAATGCATTGAAAATCACTTTCATAGGTCTATGTTATTGAACTGCTTTTGACTTGACTGTAGGTCAGGTCATTCTAGGCAAAAATACTACCAGCCATGAAGAAATACATTAAAGCAATCAAGTGTCTTTATTATACTGATGTGTGAAAGCTGGAAGATTCTTATCTTGTTAATACAGGATCATTTTACTGTCATTCTTCCTGTTAGTTGTCATCTGTTTGTGTTAGTTCACATGCTGAATATCCATGTTTTAAAATATGTTATTTCCTTGCATTTACCATTGAGCTTTCACATCCCATCTACTATATTGATCGGTGTTTCACATGTGTGATGTTCTAATGTGGTTCTGGCGAGGCCGATGCAGAACCCGTGGTGTTCTCCATATCTTGACAGTGGGCCCAACAGGAATGTTATTGTTCTAAGGCTATTCAGTTATATGGCAGTGGCAAGCCTTTTAACTTAGATAGCTAATTCATTGCCAAGTCTCACTCCTGCATGATAATACTGATAATACTTGTGAAGTGTCACTTTCATTGCAAGTATCACAAGTAGTAACCTGCTTTCATCATCTTTCTCTTCTCCAGAGGAGACCCTGTCGCTATCAAATCAGCTCATAATTTTTTCTGTTGCAGAGAAATAAAATGTAATTTGAGAGCATTCCTTAAACACAATGCTAAGTGAGTCACAATCCAGTTAAAGCCATGTAGCAAATTGACTCAGCTCCAGATGTCAATGAACCACTTAGATCATAGGAGTA
Organism: Xenopus laevis; assembly: GCF_017654675.1. Taxonomy (NCBI): domain Eukaryota; kingdom Metazoa; phylum Chordata; class Amphibia; order Anura; family Pipidae; genus Xenopus; species Xenopus laevis. The sequence continues at coordinate 82,493,504 of NC_054380.1, forward strand.
AAATATTGAAACCAATGAACCACTTAGATCATAGGAGTTAAATATTGAAACCAAATCCTGGGTTATAAAGGTGTCGATATTGAAAGCAAAGTACATACTAATAATCAGATCATTAAAACATAACTTTTATGATAGCCAAAAAAAAAAATATATATATATATATATGTGTGTGTGTAAGTAGGGAAAACACATATTAACAAATGCATGACTTATATATCTTTGCAAATGACTTTCTTCTAATTCTTAAAATACCAGTAACACCAACAAATGAAAGTGTATTGAATTAATTAAAATATAATGCACTGGTAAAACTGGTGTGTTTGCTTCAGCAACTCTATTATTGTATATATAAACAAGCTGTTGTATAGCCATTGGGGGCTAGTGATGTGCAAGCTGGCATGAAACCCGCGGGATCCTCGGGTTTACCTGTGGGTCAGATGGGTTCGGGCCTGCTCCTGCACAAAATTTTAGAGTCACGGACGGGTCCGGGTTGAGCTATTCTCCTGCTCTCCCTGACCTAGCACTGCCAGCTTCTGGTGCCTAAATTTATAGACTCGCTCCTACCCATGAGACTCTATTAATAGAGTCTATAAATAGAGGGCAAATGGAAGGACGCGCCAGGCCGGATTGGGATGGGGCGTGTTAGGGCTGGGTGCTGGTCAAGAATTTCAGAAACCTATACACCGCTAATGGGGGCAGCCATTCAAAGCTGAAAAAGGAGGAAAGGCACAGGACACAGAGCAGATACCTGATAAACCCTGTAGTATGCAATGCAGTTCTACATAGTTTATCTCTTATCTATTATTTGTCTTGTGCTTGAATGACTGCCACATTTCAATTTTTTTTTTTGTTCTGGGAATTAAAACCATGAACATTATGTGAAATAAGCTTCAATTAGTCTGGGATCATTCAGTGATAACATAGGTTATATGAGTGAAGTGTTCAGTTATCCATCTTGGGGTTGTGAGATGGGTTTCACTATAGGGCTTTGTGACGTTGGAGGTGATTGAGGTGTAGGGTCTGCAAGGTGGAGATGATGTTGAGATTCCATGGTATCTCCTACAGTAGAAAATGAATACTGCCTGATGTTGTGCGAAAAGTTCAGTCTTAGAGGAAATGACCAACGATATTTAATAATATGTGACTGAAGAATGGGAAGAGAAGATGTATTACAGCAGGCTGAACAGGAATATTGGTGTTAATTGTAATTGTTATTCAGACCTCATACATTACAAATCCAAATATTTTTTGTAGAGTAGAAACACTGATCAACTGTTAGCTGCATTTGTAAAAACAAGCAAGCAAACACCAAACAATAATCACTCATGTAAAGGAAATCCGAACAGTGCTTACAAATGATTGCAGATGCTCCCCTGTGACGCCAAGAAAGAAGAAGAAATTTGCAATTATCTATTTATTATCTCTTTGAAATAAAACCTGATGACTGCGATGGGTTTCTTTTTCTATATTCACATGGTTCTATCTGATTGCACTGTGGGGAAAAGTCAAGGGAGAAAATACAACTGGGAAGACGGAATGCAATTTCCTTACTGAGTTAAAATTTAAGCAGTGCAACACATTTATTTCTAGGTGTAAAATATAGTATAATCCCTGTTTTTAGTGATGACATGATGATGTGTGTGTGACCTGTGTATAAAATAATACATTTGCTCAGATCTCTACTGGCAGATGTAGATTTAAAAGGAACAATAAAAAATGAAAAATAAAAGTGTTATAAAGGAATGACAACATAAAATACTGTTGCCTTGCACTTGTAAAGTTGGTGTGTTTGCTTCAGAAACACATACAGTATATAGCTGTGTAGCTCTGGGGGCTGCCTACAGAGTTTGTCAGCTGTGTGCCCCTGTGCCTTTTCTCCTTTTTCAGCTTCAAATGGCTGCCCCCGTGGTTACACAGTAACTTACTTATATAAACTATAGTAGAGTTTCTGAAGCAAACACACCAGTTGTACCAGTGCAGGGTAACACTACATTATATTTTCATTACTTTAAAACACGTTCATCTTTTGGTGTTACTGTTCCTTTAATGTTGTTTCTGTTTACTCACTGCTTTATCTCAACTTTTCCTTAAGATAAGATAAGGGACCATAAAGCATTGGCTAAGGCCTCTCAACCTGCATTTTTCTGCAGGCTGAGAGAAGCAGTTCTGCTACATCTGCATCTCCCTGTAGCTGTACCCACAATCACAGCTTCCGTCTACTTGTAACTAAATGGAACCGTGAGAGCAGCTGAGCCAAGGCTTCATATGCCCAGGACCTAAGGCTACAAGAGACATACTCTGTATAATTAAACTGTAAATCATTCCATAAGAATTGTCCATAACTGTGGAGAGAAATGTAGTATTACTTTTGTATATTTTGTATTTTACAAAAATTGATAACCTTTAAGGCACCAACACTGAACAGGGGAAACCTGGATGCGAGACCATTCCTAAAAATCAGCTGATTAATACTGTCATGATCAGCCTGTTTGTACTCATCTGTGCTCTGCTTTTCAATTTATCTCAGCCAAGATTTTCTGAAGCTACAGGAGGAATGAGGGGAGCTGAATATTATATAAAAAGCTTTAATCTTTGTGCATCTACAATAAATTGACTTTTCCAGCCATATTCATGGCAGCACACATAGGTGTTATCTCCTTGCTCACCAGTAGCATAACAAAATCCCTTCCATGTAACTTAAGATCATTCCCCTTAGGCACTGTCTTTTTTTTCCCCTTCTGCTGGCTATGGGAATCAGGAGCCTAGAGAGAAATGTATTGTGTAGTATTGTAGACCAGGGACATAGTTGATCCATCAAATATCATCAAATGTCATTCTCTCTACTTGCAAACAATCTTCCTCTCCAGACATTTTCCCTTCAGAGCTCACTGCCCACAGGAAACAAGAGAAAGCAAAATGAGGGGAAATGTTACATTTCTGGAAAAACTCCTATTCTCAATATTTTCGAGGCTGCAAATCCTATCGCCCAGAAAGAGAGTTTGGAAGAGGTAATTGTAGAAAGGAGAACAACATTCCCTCTGGAGGGGATCTACATTTTGGGGAGCATCTGCAATGTGTGGATCCAACTAAATAATAAATTCCTATATTTGAAGGGGGTCTCCATCCAGTCCAAGGATTATGTTCTGCAGCTGCAAGTTTTGGGAGTGATCTGCAGGGTACCTCTAGACCAGTACTGGAAAGGATTTCGTTCATTGTTATTTTTGGAATGCAATGGAGTTTTGGCCCTTTCTTTGGCCCTTGTTGGTTCTCAGGGCCCTCAACAAAAAAGATCTTTGGCACGGAAATGCTGCAAGCAACAAAACAACTGGATTATCTCCATCAAACTACCAAATGTTTATTTGCATATATCAATTAGAATAAAACAAAATCTAAAATAAATGAGATATGAACCTTAGATAGGTCATTTTCTGTTTTCCACTTGGCCATTTGACCTCTCCACATCTCCAAGGATTTTCACAAAAGTACTAATCACATTAATAGCAAATATGATAGAGCCTAATACTTCAGTCATTACTATGATTATTTACTGGTACTAGCTTCAACTGAACAAAAAGTAAAGATCCATAAGGAAAGAGTAATTTAAATGTTACCAAATCATTGTTGGGTAATACATTGCGGAAAATGTCAACTTACTTCAATGCAGTCATTAGTTTATCTGGGACCTTTTTTTCATACAAAGAAAGGATTGGATCCCTGCCCAAAGACAGAAAACAAAAGGTTTTGACAGCAGTGATATTGCAAAAATTTTAGATACCAGCAAGGTATTACATGCAAGTAGTGATGGGCGAATTTATTCGGCAGGCGCGAATTCGTGACGAATTCCTACGATTCACTGCCGGCAAATAAATTTGTGAAACCGCCGCAAAAATTCGCCAGCATAAAAAAAATGGACGCCGGCGTCCAAAAACTGACGCCAGCCTCAAAAACGGACGCCAGCATCAAAAATGAGACTCTGGCGCCGTTTAGCGAATTTTTCAAAATTTTTGCAAATTTCCCAAATTTTCCGGCAAAGCAAAAACCCCCAAATTCGCCAATCACTACATGCAAGTGTTGGGGCCGATTGACTGCAGCCATACAAATAGTTCCCTAGTAAATGAGACTCATGAGATACTTTCAGAACAATATTCTCAGACAATAGATCAAATCAGATCTGTTTCAAAGGATTTTTCTCCTGTACAAATAGAAGATGGAATTTAATGTGTGCTTTACCACAATGTGAGGAAAGAAATGTTTTGTGAAGCCAGATTTTTAAGCTGGCCATAGACGCAAAGATCCGATCGTATGAATCCTCAATTTCGTACGATTTTAGACCGTGTGTGGAGAGTCCCGACATTTTTCGTCCCACGGAGATCGGTCGTTTGGTCGATTGGACAGGTTAAAAGATTTCTTTCGGCTGCCGATAATATCTCAGCATGAATTGCCGATTGGACGGTGTTCAGTGGGAGACTGAACATCACCAGCTTTGGTCGGACATAACTTTCGTACAATTGCTGTCAGGGGCAGAACATCGGCTGATCTGTTCTTTTGTACTTTATTTGATTTGAATGGTTAGTGGCAGGTCGGGAGATGGGGAAGTCCGATTGCTCGAGGATTCAAATGATCGGATCATTACATATATGGCCAGCTTAAGATATTAGTCACAGAAGGGGGCTGGAGAGCCCACCTAGATCTTTTTTTATGTAAAGGGAAAAATGATCAATAGACAGAATACACAATACTGCAAATTACAGAGAACTGCCATTTTGTTATGTTGTCTCATAATATGTCATTATTAGTGATGAGTGAATAAATTCACCTAGCGCTAATTCGCTGCAAATTTTCACGTTTTGCCGCCACCAAATAAATTTGAGAAACTCCCGTGAAAATTTTGGATGCACAGTGACTTTAACGCCTGTGTCGAAATTAATGTGAGTGACTTTTCGGATACGCGCCCAAAATTGACGCGGGCATCAATAGTTTGAGTAATTTGAGTAATTTGCACGAATTTTCAACTTTTTGCAGAAAATTCGCAAATTTTTTGGCAAAGCAAAATGGGAGAAATTCATCCATCACTAGTCAATATACGTGGAGAGAAAGCCAGAGACTAGTAGAAGATCCAGAACTTCGCTAGGAATAGTTGTTATGCTTAATTAGTCCTGCTTAATAATTTAATTTACTGTTAGTTTGCATCTATCAATTTTGTATTTTTGTAACAGAAAAATCTATAGCCTTTTCACCCAAAATAGAGTAATTAATAGTTGGGGGGGTTAAAGTGCAAACTATCCAGAACTTCAGATTGGAAAGAACCCCATTATTGATGCCATGTAAAACGAATAAAATGTCTGTGTCTACCAATTTGTATAAAAATCTCACAGTTCATTAATAAAAGAAGAGGGAAAGTAAAAAAATTAAATACTCATATTGAAATATGTTTTTCCTTGTACTTTCCAGATGAGTATGTCAAATATAGCTGTTTTTATTACTTGGAGCTAGTAATTATTTTACCTACAGCAAATATTTCAGATAAATCCTGATAAAGCGACATGTGGTGAAGCAGCTGCTTATTATAAAGGTCGGGAGAGTGTTTATTTATGAGGTGTTGGCTTAATTTCGATTGCATCAAAAACAGGTGAAAGTCTTTTTAAAACAGCAGAAGTTGCTATGGTGCATGGCCTACAGATGTATACAGAATGTATTACATGAAATTGATTAAACAATGAAAACTATTCACTGTACAAGATTATCTGTCCATACCAGCCATGTTCTCTTCCTTTGCTAACTAGTGTAGTAGCATCACTAGTAGTTCTTTACATCAAGTATGCTTTATCTTTACTAAATACAGGTAAGTGGTGCTGTGTAGTGATGGCGTATTTGTCCCATTTAGCTTTGCCGAAAAATTCGCAAATTTACAGCGGAATTCGCTAAACAGCAAAAAAATGCGAAATGCATTGAAGTGTAAAAATTATTTTGAGACGCTTCAATTTTGATGCCCTTCAATTTTTATACACAAACCTATTTTTTCCAGATGCATTAAAGTCAATGCGCGTCCGAATAATTTTGCGGCGCGACACTTTTTATGTGCGAGACAATTTTATATCTTAGTTTGGATCAAGTACAAGGGATAGTTTTATTGTTACAATAAAAATGGCCTTTCAGTTATTTGGAGCTGTCTGGATAACAGCATTCCAGTAGGGCTGCCACCTGGCTGTTTTTTTACCATCTTAGCTGGTAAAACACCCACCCAAGCTGGGACTGGTAAATGTAGTTACCGATAAATCTGTAGTGCCCCTTTTATGCAGCCCCTGCCCACCAAAGCCCTCAACCAGCCTAGAACTTCCCCTTTCCCCTTTTGAAGTCATCCGCCCCCTTATGACATCATGGTCTGCCCCTTTTTGACCCTGGCCAGGCCAGTAAAAAATTGTGCGAAAGGTTGTAACCCTATATTCCAGCTAACAGATCCCATATCTGTAGTTCACAAACTTGCCAATCAATACTCAGAAAGCCCCAATGATTAAAATATTTATGCCTGCTGAAACGTGAATTAGCAATGCTTTTTTTGTAGCAGAGGCTGCTGCCAATACGAGAGGGATTCTCAAAAGATAACCTTTGCTGAATCTGGCCTCTTACAAAAAATATATTCCTATTTCCTACACCTTCATAATTGTTGTAAATTAAATACCTAGGGTCGAATTTCGAAGTTAAAAATACTTCGAAATTCAACCCTCGAATTGAAATCCTTCGACTTCGAATATCGAAGTCGAAGGATTTAGCGCTAAACGTTCGTTCGATCGATCAAAGGATTTTTCGTTCGATCGAACGATTAAATCCTTCGAATCGAACGATTCGAAGGATTTTAATCCAACGATCGAAGGAAAATCCTTCGATCAAAAAAAGTTTAGCAAGCCTATGGGGACCTTCCCCACAGGCTAACATTGACTTCGGTAGGTTTTATCTGCCGAAGTAGGGGGTCGAAGTTTTTTTTAAAGGGAAAGTACTTCGACTATCGAAAGGTCGAATAGTCGAACGATTTTTCGTTCGATTCGTTCGATTTCGTTCGTATTCGAACGAATTTAACCAATTCGATGGTCGAAGTACCCAAAAAATACTTCGAAATTCGAATTTTTTTCATTCGAATCCTTCACTCGAGCTTAGTGAATCGGCCCCCTAATGTTCCATACAGAAGCATAACGGACTACTTGGTTCCAGAAATCGGAAAAACCGAATTCCTGCCAGTAACAGGTTAAGTAAGCCCCATTTCCTAACATTAGCTTTCAGTCACACAGTACATAGTGAATACAGCCTTAATCTTATTTAAGGTGGTTTAGCGCTAAGCTGTGAATTTGAGTGTCCCTTCTTCAGATCTAGGCATTGCACTGAAAACTTTTATTCTGTGTGGCCATGGCCCCTCTGGGTTCCTGGTTCCTATGGTCATTTTAATTTTTATAATTTAAACCTCAATCTCTCAAGGGTATACAATCTTATTTAAATAATACCCAGGACTTTTCTTAAAATATGCTTTATGGTTGACACCTGTAGACTGTTACAATTAATATCTGTGAGCTGTCCTGTCAATCTGGGAAGAAATCGTAATTATCCCTGGAGAATGTAAGTGCAGCTGCATTGTACATTCCAGGCCAGTGGGTCAAGCTGTTACTGAGGAGCACAGAGACATTTTTACAGTTACATATCAAAGATTAGTCATATAAAAAAGGAAAAAATAACTACTGACGGTTGGCAGAATGAGCTGTTAAGCTTTTCTATAGTTTAAAGGGACAGTTCACATTTAAATGATCTTTTAGTATCATGTATTTGTATGTAGAAATGTGTCATGGCTAGATACTGTAACTTTATTAACTTTTTAATTTAGCAAATTAAAAAAATCATGGTTGAACACAAATAAACGACAATCTTTTTCAGTTATTCTACTTAGGGGTGCTTCCTATATCAAAAATATGGATATGGAATCCATTATCCAGAAAGCTCCTAATTACAGAAAGACCATCTCCCATAGACCAATTAAAATCAAATAATCCAGATTTGTTTTCTCTGTTACAATAACACAGTACCTTGTACTTGATCTAAACTAAGATATGATTAATCTTTATTGGAAGAAAAACCAGATTATTGGGTTTATTTAATGTTTACATGATAGTCTAGTAGACTTAAATTGTGAAGGTCCAAATTATGAAAACATTCATTATCCAGAAAACCCCAAGTCCTGAGCTTTCTGGATAACATCCATGCAACCCTAGAACACTGACAATAAGCTTCTGTTGTGCTTTATATGTTTATTGGCTCATTTCAGTAGACAAAAGGCCTGAGCTTTCTGGATGACAGGCCCCATACCTGTAATATAAATTAAAGGAACAGTAATACAAGAAAATTAAAGTGTTTTGAAGTAGAATATAATGTACTGTTGTGCTGCACTAGTACAGCTGTTGTATTTGCTTCATATACTCTATTATAGTTTATATAATAAAGTTGCTGTGTAGCCATCGGGGCAGCCATTCAAAGCTGAAAAGGAGAAAAGGCACAGACTACAAAGCAGATAACAGATAAGCACTGTAGTATACAATGGGATTCTTCAGAACATATCTGTTATTTACAGAGTATCCTGTACTTGAATAGCTGCCCTGCCCCCATGGCTACAAAGCAGCTTGTTTATATAAACTATAGTTATGTTTCTGAAGCAAACACAGCAGTTGTACCAGTGCAGGGCAACACTACATTATATTGTCGTTCCATTAAAACAATTTCATTTTTTTAGTGTTACTGTTTCTTTAAATAGTGTATAAATCTCATGTGTGACATAACTGCCATTGGTGGTGTCTGTGTTAGTGCCAGTTAATATTCACTTGTGAACCCATCCCTACTGTAAGGTAAAATCTAGACCCTTTGATCTACTTTCTAAGCTATGAATCAAATTGAAGGTATGCTACAGAAATAATTAATGTTGAATTTATAATTGTACAACTCAACAGCCAAGGAGAGGTTCAGCCCAGCAGTACCACATGTGTGATGTTTATCTCGCAGAACAGCTCTGATCACCTCAAAAAGGCCAATTATAGGTCACCAGAAGACATTCGCCATTGGGACGTTCATAAGGAGCTTGTTAAGGTGTCAGATATTTCCTTTAGTGTTGTAATAATAGGAGTTTTTTCAATAATGGCTCATGGTAATACTCTGATTAAACCCAATAGCTCATTGCAATACTATGCTACAGAACTGTATAAAAATATAACACAAAGAACTGTTGAGCCCAATGTCGTATGTTGAGCTCAATATAGTGTACACGACCGCTTTATAACATATAATTGTGTATAACAAAGCTTTGTATCATAGTATACAAGATGGCCTTATAATCTGTAATCATGTAAAATGAAGCTTTGTGCAAGAGAAATCATGGGAACTAATCAACTCTATAACCTAATACTTTATTCCTACTCTGGATATTCTATGTGTATGATTTCTGAAGCCCTTATCAGACTCTTCGTTATTATAGCTAGGGGCACAATATGCTATTCAGCTACCAGTTAGCTAAGATAAGATCACTGTTTCGGATGTGCTTGTTGGGAGTCTGGCCAGATCCTGATGAGCGCATGGGAAGCAAGATCTGTTATTAACCAAATCATTATATGAGCTAAGCCTATATAAACTGGGGGTCTCTGTTCGGTCAGTTGATATTTCGCCTGTGGGGTTAACCCGTGCAGCCACAGGACCTTTGAAGCCGTTTCAGCCTCGATCTGCAGACTGTAACATATCTCCCATTCTTGGTTGCAGAGGTGCTTGCTCATTCAATATTGTACTCTTTTTCATTCAATGTATGTAATAAAAATCTTTGCTTATACATAGCTGTTGTGTTTTAATTATTTCGGAGAAACTCATAGAACCACAGTTAAAACAAGTGTATATGACAGGTTTTCATTTAAATACATTTTTTCCATGTATTTCAAACTTACAGTAGAATGGCAAGTAAAAACATTATTGGATAGTGTGGCCCACTCGCACACCCTGGTCTTCGAAGGTAGATGCCTGGTGCACGGTGTTTTGTCGGGATCGGCACCCTCCCGAGCAATCAGTTTCAAAGATACACTGGCACTCACAGCTGGTTCAAGCAGGGAGATAATAAACACGCAAGGAGTGCCAGTGTATCTTTGAAAGTTAAAACATTGCCATCCCAAGATATTAGATCATGAGTAACCATCTATTATAACTGCCAGAATATGGCCTATAATAAGAGCATTGCTGTAATGAATTTAGACACATACTACTTGCCAGAGTGGTTTGTTTTTGTTAGTACAGTACCATGTTTAATGTTGCAAGAAGTATTATTTAAAACAATTATCTTTCATTTTGAAATGATAAAGTAATTATTTCCATGATTATACATTACATGTATATACATTCTCTTAAAGAAATTCTACGGTTTTATATAGTTATATCCAAAGATGTTGAGGCAAGCTCAATGTGACTGCTTGCTAGCTAGGCACTGTAAGTAGTGACTTGTCAACTTATACATTTACAAGCTAGGTGCCTTGTTAAAAGGCCCAGTTATATGTCCAGTAGTATTCAAAATCGATTACCAGGCGACGTATGTACATTAGTCATTTGTTGTTATAATGTGGATGGCTTTTCTCAGCTTTATCACAAATGAAAAGCTGTGGGTTGCAACATTATTGCAAAGCTTATGTCATACTGGGTATTTTCCAGAGTGAATTGCTGCAGACGTTTGTCTTGGAGAGATAATTGTGTGCATTCTTTGAAGTTGTACTCATTAACTTTCCCAGGTAAATGAATTATTTTTTTTCTCATAAGATGGTTAATATGATGTGCTTTTTGGCCTTAAAGGAGAACGAAAGGTAATTTACACCGGAGGGTGCCAAAAGTTAAGCAGCCCAAGTGATTATATTTACTTACCTGACACTCCGGGCCGGTGCTCCTATCAGAAGAAAACTGCACTGGCTCAGGAGTTTTCCAACAAACACCACCCCTGGGCTGGTGCAGTTTTCTGCTGATAGGAGCACTTGGGGAAGCTTTTGGCACCCCCAAGTATAAATTGTCTTTCCTTCTCCTTTAAATACAAATTGAACATTTTTGTTAAACACCTGCACCAAAAGCAAGAATCCCCCCAATTTCTACAGTTTTCTGCACATTGAAGGTATACAGCAATTTTTATTGTACACACCTTTATGTTGAATATTTTATCTTTCCTACTATACCATGTGGAATCTAAGACCCACAATGCCTGCATTTGTTTTCTAAAAACTGCATGCAATATTTAATAAATAAACAGCTTTATTTTCTCTTTGAAGCAATTAGCGAAGTCGGAGAAGTGCATATATGCAGTTTTATTATGAAGTTGTAAAATATACAAAAAGTTCTTGAGCATTCGCATATCTCATATGCCAATATTGTTAGTAAGTAAAGTCCACTTATTTCCACAGTTATTGTTTTTTGTGAATAAAACTTCCAAATTTTTGCATAAACCTGCCAAACTTATTCTCATTAGGTTGTATAGAATTATACCCTGGAGAATTGTAACCAAGTGTGTTATTGGGTCTGTTATAAGTATTCATCACCCCTTTGCTTTGGTAATCTGAAATGTGAACATTACTGTTGTGTACAGGCATAGAGTTTTCTAATTTACAAAAAGGTTCGAAACGACTATACACCCTTCTCTCATTTACTCTAGCATGATTAACCTCCTCTTGAGGGGTGGGTTGTGAAAACATATTCCTTTGCTGTAAATCTGTTTGTTGCATCCCCCTGTGCTGTGAGTGCCTTAGATGCATTTCTCTCTGCACCATAGAAGGAATTTCGTTGTGTTGTGGCATTTCCCTTGGTAATACCTCTGTCTGTGGATTCCAAGAAGGATCTCTTTGTACAGAGGATTGCATTAAACTTCTATATGTGCCATATGCCCTGGTGTCTTGATACTGAATCTGCTCTGTATTAAATCGTGGTGTAGACGCATCTCCTGTTTTTTCAGTAATAATCATTTCGGGGGTTTCTGTTACTTGGTTGGCTTCTTCACAAATGGTCCTTGGAGATTTAGGGGGGACTGTGCAAATGCTTTCTTTACTTTTATTTAAGCTAAATTGGGAAGCAGAGAGTTTTAATTTGTCTTTTTTAGGTGAGATATTTTTTGTGTCAGGCTTTTTTAGATTTCCCTGTTCGTTGCCTTCAGAAATTAAGGTATCAGAACTACTGCACATTCTATGAAAAGCCGGCGTTTTACTTTTGGAGATATTTTCTTTTTTCTCAGGTGCCAGATTCAGAAGAGATTTCAGTTTTTGTGATCCCTTTTTAAGGAAATTGGGGGAGCCTTTGCTTTCTTTCTTTGTTGGTGAATGGCCATTGTGGTCTTCCTGACTGGCTACATCTAACGATTCTGATGATATTGCTTGAGTAACAAGAGAAGACTGTGATTTACTGTTTGTATTTTCATCAATATGGTGTGAAGTATTTTCTAGATTTGGAGTGCTAGTAAAGTTCAAAGTATTCTCCTGCAGAGTGGATTCAGGTTTTCTCCTAACCAACGAATTATAAATGTAGTTTGGTGGCACTATGGTGTTATTTTGAGCTCCATTTACTTTTCTGCGTTCAAAGAGAGGCAAACTTCTCCTCTTGAAAAGGTTATCATTCTGTTTATTAGTAGGTTCAGTCTGATTGTTTGTACACAGACCTCTGTACAAGTAACTCGTTGGTCCTATATTAGAAGTGTAAGTTGAACCAAGTCTTGAACTTTCGGGAACATGCAGACTATGCCTTTTTAAAGCATCATGATGAGTAGTGTGTTGGTTTTCATAATTTATACATTTATTTTGATCCATATTATCGGAGAACCTGCTAATATGCGTTGACGGTGATGATGGTATTGGTGTAAGGCTACCCTGGGAGTCAACTATAGTGGAATTTGAATGGGAGGAGCCAGTGGTACAACTGTTTGCTTCCATTTGTTCAGACAATGTAGTATTATATAAGAGTGAAGAGCGAAGCCGGGAATTGCTGTAAAGAGAGTTATCAGTAATGCTTTCAGTTCCTTCAGATGCTTCATTTCTCTCACTAAATGTGTCATTTGAATCAGGAGGGACATTTGAATGATCATTTAAGTATGATTCTATTCTCCAGTTTCTTAGAAATGATTTTGTGGTGCGTTCCAATGTTGGCATTCTTTGTTGTACAGATCGTATGTGATTATCAGCACCGTGGAAAGACCTTCGGACATTTCTCTCAGATAGGTTTGGAACTATTCTCTGTGTTAGTCGGGTTGCAAAACTTTGTGTAGATCCATTGTAGTTACTTAAATAGCCACCCCTTGATGAAGACCCAATGCTAGCAACATCTACTTGTCTATTCCAGGTAGCAGGGGCATTATTCATTCTATTGTTATTTGCTCTATTTAGCATCATATAAGGTGACATCTCTGTTTTGTCCCCTGCAGCATAGCTATGTCTTTTCCAATTGTCATGTCTTTCAAACTGTTGAAAAGGCTGAATTTTACTTTGAACATTAAATCCCAACTGATGAGGTCGATATGCTGCATTTCTCATGCCAAATGTATCATCTTCATTGTTTAGAAATCTAGTCCGTGGTTTTAAATAGGTAGAATCCAACGCATGTTCTTTCCTGCCAAATAGACTCCGTTGGGATGAGGCTGAGAGCAATGAAGACATTGAAGATTGGTATGTGCCATTTTCGAATGGAATTTTTTTCAGTTTTCCAGACACCAGTTCCTCGGAACCAAATGCAGCAGGGATACAAGAACGGGCATAGATTGTTCTAAATTCTTCATCAAATGATTCTACTAGTTTTCCAGTGATAATCTGGACCATACTTAAGTGTATCTTCTCATACGACCACATAAAACTGAAGAGAACGAAAAGACATTGAAAAAGAATTAAAAACAATTTTCAATCTTTTGAAAAATATACACAAGTTATCAAAAAAAGATTATCTTTTTGAATTAAGATTTTGGCATAGGTGGCTGTACTTGGTCATAGACTAACCACACTGGGTAGTAGAAAGGGATTGTTTGACTACAGCTATAGAATCCAGGTAATTGTTTATGAAGATAACTTTTTAACCTCTTCTTAGACTCTGTTTGTTAAATATTTGCCTGCTATAGGGGAATGCTTCATGTTTTCTCTGTTTTTTTTATGTCATTGCAGTTATTTTCTTAGCCAGTTCTCTTTGATTTGGACCATTTCACCAAATTCTTCCACTGGGAGCTATGCAATGATTTTGTTTTATATTGTGGTTTATTACAATACTGCCTGCAAGTAACATCAACTTGAATTTTGCACCTGCCCTAAAGAGATATTGCACATTTATTTTTTACTTAGTCTAAAGGAAGTATAAAGGGCTTAAAAATTATTTAAATCTTGTGTAAATCTCCCTTCTGATGGTATGAACCAACTTGATGTCATATCCTAACTTATATCACCCATAGCCAAGAAGCCAACAGTAGGCATGATTAAAGCACTATTGTTTAATATAATTTTTTGGCATAAAAAGTCAGAAATAGCCAAAAATAAACAAATTACTTTGTTGTTACCCCTATTACTTGTGTTTTTACCTTTTCTGGAATCAAAAGCAATACAAAGTGATTATAAGAGGTTTAACAAGTAATAAATGCTCAAGGTGACCACAGTAATGTAATGGCCCTCAAATAAAACAAGTACGACCTTTACATGGTCTTGTGACACTCTCTTTTCTAGTAGAGTATTAATAGATTAGATAAAGGAAGTTCAAAAGTTCAAGGAAGATATACAAATACTTGTTTTGGGATCATATTCAGGACAACACAAACATTTGCAGCTTGAAGAATTTTATGACATATATCTTGAAAATGCAACTAAATGTAGCATTCATTATGTGACCTTACAACAAATTCAAAAATCGGATTCAACTAAATATGGATAAAACTAGCAGTCATGCAGGTATCACATAAATCAGGTGAATCATTTTCAAAGGGAAATAAACATGTAAAAATTGTTTAAAGGAGAAGTAAATTGTTAACCACCAATATGTTAGGCACCCCCAATGATTATAACTGTCATCCTAACACGCAGCACTCTTTTTCTTTGAAAGCTTAGGATAATGTCACACAAGGATGTTTCTCCATTTGCATTTCTTCTATCTGTGGATCCACTAGACTGATTTGGTCGTAAAAAAACCTGGTGGGCCCAGCCAACCCAGGGCCACTCCCCGTGGAAATGCGGGGAGCTGCAAGAGTTAAAGGGATATCATCAAAGTCTCTAGACTAAACCATATTTACCTGTAAGTTCCATACATAACCTTCTCACAATCCACCAGTAGAAACTTTTGGTCCATTTTGCCAGAGAATTTGGCACCAGACTTTGAAAAATAATCTTGACCTTTGACAGTTCTTACTCTTAAGTTCTATAAAGGAAATAAATAAAAATTACATTTTAAAACAAAAAAAAAAATCATTTTTTTTTTAAAAAAGAAACTCATTACATTATCATTTATATATTACAGGAATGGGACCTGTTTTTTAGGATTCTCGGGACCTGGGGTTTTCTAGATAAAGGATCTTTATGTAATTTGGATCTTTATGTCTTATGTCAACAATAAAATCATTTAGACATTAAACAAATCCAATAGCATTGTTTTGCCACAATAAGCATTAATGATATCTTTTTTTTTTTTTCAAGCGGTTCATTATGAAGTTTACATTTTTTCTTGTAGGTTTCCCTCACCAAAATTTTTAGCACAATAAAAGAAAATTAAATTCTTTGCAACTTTTCAGTGTACATTAATTAAAACTGTTTTCAGTTATTTGTAAATGTAATTGTAGTTGAAAGTAATGCCTGTTTATCCCTGATAATTTAATTCTGACTCATAAACAATGTTGGGAAGGTCAGTTCTCCGTTTCAGGTCTACACCGTTTAAGGAGTCAGAGCTTAAACTGGGAAATTAAGTAAATACCCACATAGCTTTATGTTCTTAAACATTTGGTATCCTTACATAGTTACATAGTTAATTGCCATTGAAAAAGACCAACGTTAATCAAGTTCAACCCCTCCAAATAAAAGCCAGCACACACGTATCACACACATAGACCTATCTATTCACTCACAATTTTGACTACATATATATAATGATAGCTATACTAAACTAACTGTAGATCCTAAGTGATGAATGTACATCACTATTCTTAAAACTAATACAAAAACACCATACTTACTCTGAGCCTTTGCATCTGAACTCCTTGTTTCTCTGTCATTTTGAGAAAATGTGGAAAGTTTATGTCGTCTAGAAGAAGATAAATTGGAACTCCTCTGCTTGATGCCTCCACAAGTTCCCTAAATATATCTACATCTGTAAACATATCCATAACAATGGCGATTACCTGTAATAACAAAGAATGATTATAAAGACATAAAATCTATCTTCTGTATCTTCTAAATCTAATTTTAGTTGGAATCTGCTCACAGTAGCATGTTTTCCAACTAAACACAGTGGTAAAACCTTTTGGCTGGTGGGTGCATACATTTATAATATAGCCCTGTTTGCAATTACTGCTTTCTTCTAAATACAGGCTTTTTAGAAACTGCTGTAAAAACACAGATCTGGGTCTGTAAGGATCCGTTTGGCACACCACATGTGAAGCCAAATACTGTAGATCACTCACCTGCATATAAATAAAGATTAAGAATAACATAGCTCGGTTAAGGCAGATCAAACAGACCACATACTTTTTCAAATACATGAATGAATCTGAATCCATCGGGATTAAAGACAAAATTTATGCAAGAATATAAAAAAACTTGGTAAAACAAGTTGTTTATTGAATAATGAAAGGTGATTTAAGGCCCAAATTATAATGACAGATAGTGGTAATGATGTTTAACGTTTAATACAGGGGTGTCCAAACTGCGACATGCGGCCCAGGATGCATATGAATGCGGCCCAGCTTGAAACTCTTGGTTCCAGAGGAAATAGCAGGAGGGGGGTCTCTGCCCATTGCCCAGTTAGTAATAATAATATAATAATATGTCTATTTATTATCCAGGTGTCCCATATTCCAGTGTATAGCTCTATCTGGTTATCAAACTGGCATTGTAGTTCTTTTCTGTGTATTTCCTTTACTTTTACAATTAAAAGTGTATTTTATGTGTGGCCCCAGACAAATTTTCTTTTTCCAATGTGGCCCGGCAAGCCAAAAGTTTGGACACCCCTGGTTTAATAAGAAAATACAATATCAGGCAATTCAAATTTAACAATTTCTTTACCATACTGGATCAGCATAAAAAAAGAATCATTAAAATCCTTTTTTCCTATATGCAATTTGCATTGGGCATAAAGAATTCAGACAAGTGATCAGATCTGGAGAAATGCCAAAAAAATGGTAACTTGCACCAAACAGAGAGAGCATATATACAAAATTATGATGTTCTGGTACCATACACCGGACAAACTGAACAAGCTTTTCTCAAATTCACCTTCAAATTGCTGGAGAAGTTGCGGACATAGAGGGACTCTGGAACACATATTTTGGGACTGCAATATAAGTCAACCGTTTTGGGATAGTGTTTCCTTATTATTAAATAAAGTAATGCCATTTCCAATCCCTAAAGACAGCACAACGTTTCTATTAGGAAAGCCGATCCCACATTTGAATTTAGATAAAAATTAGAGCCTCCTCAGCTGTACACACAGTTAATCTGTTTTATGATGATATGACATGACATATGCTTATCCTTAACAATGTTGATGATCAATGCATTCTGCATGTACGACTGTATCTTTTTTTTTCTGCTCTTTCTTTAATAAAATTATAAGTTACAAAAAAAAAAAGAATTCAGACAAGTGATATCATTCAGCACTGGCAATCCATGCGGTAGAATGGCATACCATTGCTCAAAGCAATTGAACACATTTTGCCAAGTTGACACTAGTTGATGAATGTTTCAGTTAATTAAAAACTTTTCTGACTGTCAGGAAAATGTAACTGAAATTAAAGAAAGCTTTGATAACTGGGGAAAATATAGAACTGCTGGGAATCCTTCAGGATTCCCCAATTCAATATTCAAGAAATCTGCCCTGCTTTATATCGCTTTCTAGTTTGTGCATGTTTTTTTTTCTAGAATATAAACAATAGTAGGAACAGAAGCCAAACATAAACCATGTATTACTTCCTTCAAACACCCTTGCGCAATTTTCTTTGGATCAATAATCAACATAATTGTACAAGTTACTGTTAACTTATTATCATTATTTTTAACTCACCCAAAACAAATAAATGTAACTTGCCACTTTTTTCTTTTGGCAGTTGAGTCGCAATCTGTTTACAAAGCCAGTTTTAATTATTGGCAAAGGAAAACATTATTCACCCAATTGTTCTCGTTGGGCATTTTTCCCCTGATGATGTTTATTGCATACTGTGAATAAATTGTAGTCTAGTAATCTACTAAATTGTCTAATAAAGGTACAGTATCCCTTAATCTATGTTACAATAGGATTAGAGGGCCCTGCAAATTAGGGTTTACAAACTAAAGGTTAGGGTACAATTGAGACATTAGGACTTTAGAAACAATTCTGTGATTTATGATACAGCAATGATTAATTAAGGTACATTGAATAAGCCTCTTTAAACAGGTGGGTCTTTATGGAGCGTTTGGAAAAAGGAGAAAGTCTGACAGCTCGAGGCAGAGAGTTCCAGAGAAAAGCAGAAGCCCGAGAGAAGTCTTGTAGACGAGAATGGGCAGAAGTGATGAGAGGAGAAGCGAGGTGAAGGTCAGAAGCAGAGTGAAGGTTGCATGAAGCAGAGTATTTGGAGATCAGAGATGAAATATAGGGAGGGGCTTCATTATTAAGGGCCTTGAATGTCAGTGTTAGTAATTTGAATTTGATTCTAGCGGGGATTGTATATATGTAGAGTTTGGAGAGCAGGCAGAACAAAAAGTCCCTTGAGTGCTCCGTGTTCTTTATGCTTATATATATTTAAAAAAAATATATATACATATATATATATATATATATATATATATATATATATATATATATATATATATATATATATATATTTATGTAAATATACAGTATCAGCACTCACTGTTGTTTGTGAATACATTTTCTTTTATTTCACATACATCTTGTTTACATCTTATCCGACTTTTCAGTCCCACATAGGGACCTTTTTCCCTATGTGGCACCGAAACATCGGATAAGATGTAAACTTGTGTGAAATAAAAGAAAATGTATTCACAAACAACAGGGAGTGCTGATCCTCCATTTACATATTCCTACACAATAGATCTTGCACCTCTAGCTTTATCAGTTCGAGTGCAGGCACTGTGGGATATTTCTAGATATGTATTTATATATAGAATTTATTTTTTGTGTGGTAATGTATTCAGGAAGAAAGCATAAAATTAAAACAATTTAAAAATATCCATCAGCCTTAGACTCAATCATTATTTTAAATAAAACCATTTTAAAAAAAAACGAAAGCTATTTTCAATTGCTTTGTATAACAATAGTGATGGGCGAATTTGGGGCATTTGCTTCACTGAAAAATTAGCGAATTTCCTGTGAAATTCACGAAACAGCTAAAAATATTTAAAACGGCGCTGGCGTCTCGTTTTTAATGCAGGCGTCAATTTTTTTTACGCTGGCGAATTTTCACAGTGGTTTCACTAATTTATTCGCCGGCGGCGAATTTCTGGAATTTGCCGCAAATTTGCGCCTGGCGAATAAAATCCATCCAATCACTATATAAAAATGCTCCAAAGAAAACAGCAATTACATTCTTCATTGTGTATATGGGTTGAAAATCTCTAACGTTACATGCCAAACTGCCCACTCATTGGAGCCCATTTATACTGCTGTCAAAGCTGCCAGACATGTTTAGAGGGATCTGAATAACAGCTTACTAGTGATGGGCGAATTTATTCGTCAGGCACGAATTTGCGAAATCACGAAACGGATGCCGGCATCATAAACGGACGCCGGCGTTAAAAATGAGACGCCGGCGCCGTTTCGTGAATTTTTCGCCATTTTGCAAATTTTGCGGGAATTCGCGAATTTTTCGGCGAAACGGCGCAAATTCGCCCATCGCTACAGCTTACTTTACATTTGTATGATCTAACAGTATATCTAATCTTTTAAAGCATTCCATAGTAAACTACAAATTGTTATTCATATTGCAAAACAGCACTTAAATCAATGACAAAAGCAATAAAGTTGCATAAGTGTAATGTCAAATGAGGCATTATGATTGCTACAGCCTTCTGGAGAAAAACCACAGCAATCAAATCACAAACATTGGAGAATTACATTGATTAAAAAGGTGGCTGCATTGGGGAAGATGAGGAAAAACAGGAAAGGGGGAAGAGAAGGAGAGAGAGGAAAAAAGGATTATGGCACAATATGAGAATGTATAGAAAGCTGTGTATCTTACGTACATATATTCCGTATAGGGAGCCTGAGGTACTGTAGGTCACCTCAGGGCTGTAATCTGTAGGGCTAGCTATGTAAGTTAGTTTTAGGGTAGATTTGTGGAGGTCACAATAAACTATTCTTGGGTTCACTGGTGGTGTGGTATGAACCTCCAGTGTATTTATATCTACAAGTTCCCTGAACTGTGACTGTGGTGTGCTATTCAGCCAAGTATCTCAAGGAGGCAAGAGAACTACATTACATTATGCTACTGATGTACCTTTAGACACTTTTCTGAAACAAAACTAAGTCATTAAAATAAAATCTAGTATTACTATTAACGTAGAGGGGTAAATTTATCAAAGAGTGAAGTTCCGCCACTAGAGTGAAATTCCGCAGCTCTCAATGCATTTCTATGGGATTTTGAAAGGCGTATTTATCAATGAGTGAAAGTGAAAGTTCACCCTTTGATAAATACGCCTATAAAAATACTATAGAAATGAATGGAGAGTGGCGGAATTTCACTCTAGTGGCGGAACTTCACTATTAACTTCACTCTTTGATATATATACCCCATATTGTTTTGTAATCCATATTGTTCTTAAATTGTGCCATTGGTTTTCATTTTTTTTTTGTGGTTGCTGGGGTTTGTGAATTATTGCGACATTTTAGACACGACCCAATCTTTAAAATATTTTCTTTTCTAATATATGGCATATGAGTGGCTTTGCCTTGTATAGGTTCTGAGCTGGTTGGCAAGAGACTGTTTTGTATCCTTTAAAATTGCATCATAAAATTATCTTATTTGCTATCTAGGCCAGCTCAATACATGTATTTTGTTTATATCTTTATATGTATATACATAGGTACTGTATGTAGACGTCTGCCAAATAATAGGGAAGCCAAGGGAGTTTCCTTTATGCTTAATTCAGTTTGCCACACCTGTTTTCAAGCGAAAATCATAAAGTTAAGTTATAACAAGAACATAATTAAGAAAAGCTTTTCTAGGTAAAAATGCTACCTACAAATTAAAGTACACTGAGTCTTTGACCACCATTGCCCTTCCAGTGCAAACCAGATTGGTCCAAATGCTCTAGTCCATCTGCAGCTGTTTCCTGTACCTAAATAATCTTACCCTGACAGCACAAGCATCTACAAAAAGGCAGTATGTTTCTAATTCAAATGAATGAAATGCAGCTGCAGATGTAAATTGCTGCTATTTTCTTGTAGTATCCTGATAATAAATACTGTACATAGTGTGTAGACTAAATTAGGAACATGATACAAAGTACTGCTATTCAGATAACATGTTTTGCATCCTATAAGGCTAATGCCACACGAGCTGAAAATCAGCTGCTGAAAAATGTAGGCCTAAATTGACATTATTAGGGCTCTTACAGACAAGCGTTTTTAGCTGCGCTCCCCTGCATTTCAGTTTCACGCGTTTAGCCACAGAGGAGCACAGGAGTAGACGCACTGAATTATTTTCAATGTGGCTGTACTCACACAGACTCATGTAAGCGCCGAACGCAGGTTGGGACGCAACATGTTGCATTTATAGCCACATTGAAAAGAATTCACAATGACCACTGGAAGGTGAGAATGTGTTTTATTTTGTTCTATAGTATGAGTCTAATATAACCATTTTAAGATGTGTGTTATTCATGCTTTCAACACACTGATCATGAAGGACTAAAAGGAGATTATGAATGTAATGTTGTAATGTATTGGTAATTGTGAATGTAATTGTGAAGTAATGGGAAAATGTAATATTAGTTGTTAATTCAAAATTTTTTCACAATTACTTCACAATGAGAATAAATGTAAGCAAAGTGACCGATTTTGCCTTTGTGAACACTCTGCCTCTCAACATGACAGCAGGATAATGAATGTGAATTTTGGGATGGTGCGCAGTGTATGTAATAAAGCTTCTTGATGAAAAAGTTGTTATGTTTGCTCCAAACGTTTACACCGCCTTTAAGCAGATGTTAAAGGTTTCGCAATGTGCAATTAAGATTTGCAATGCAATTAAAACCTAAAGAAGAATATTACATTACGACATGCACATTTTTATTCATATTGGTGAGCAAATTTGTTCTCTTTGCGAATTTTATTACATTTCCCCCTAAGAGTGACGCTATTCGGTGAATTTCAAAGTGTGAAAAGGCATTTAAAGGAGAAGGAAAGGCACTCTTTACTTGGGGGTGCCAAAAGTTAGACACCCCTAATTGATTTCATATACTTACCTCACACCCTGGGCCGTCGCTTCTATCAGCAGAAAACTGCACTGGCCTGGAGCACTTGGTGGTGCCTAACTATTGCCACCCCCAATTAAATATGCCGTTCCTTCTATTTCAAGAATCAGATGGGGCTTTAGGTTTATGGTATATATGGCCTGTCAACTATAAAACAACATTGAAACAGACATTCTGAAAGGTTGAGTAGAAATTTCAACAAACCTCCAGTTTTAATAGTCTCAAACATTTCTGTGAAAAAAAACACACAGGGGTCTGCTTGTCTATATTGCAAAAAAAAGGCAATATTAAAATATTGAGTAGCAATATGGACAATACGCACAGGGATTGCTGAGGTGCAGTACAGTGTGCCAAGTCAGAATCAGGACTTTTCCATGTTTAGTTATGCCGCTAATTACACTGTTGTACTGCCTCAATGTTTTCATTTCTAAAAATGAGTATCATTTACATGCCACTGCATGCAAATCCCTAGTTGCTTTATAAAACATTAACATAAGCTACAGATAGTAGTTATGGTACACTGTTCAATTGAGCCTAGACTTGTCCCCATTAATGTTAAATTCAAAGGCTGGTAATCACAGAAGCAGCAATAGTTGATTGGAAAAACAGCAGCAGTCAAACACTTGTCCCATGGATGCATCTGCAAGTTGAGGTTATTGCCAAAGAAGCCAATATGGAGCAATTCCAGGCATTACATCTTTAGCCTAAAGAGATATTAATCACCCCGGGGAAAAACTGCTTGGAAATGCACTGGGCATTTTAGGGGAGTTTGTTTACCTTTCTCTCTACCATTAACATGGGCTTCTGAATGATATATGATTTCATATTACCCCCACCACCACCAGATAATTGCTTAATTGTTATGAACATGTACTGCTTATTACCTAAATACTCCCAAATTTTGCAGTTTACTCCAGGGGTTTGCCAGAAAGTAGGCAGGGTTATGGTCAACATTTCTTATAAATTCTTGGGTCCATGCAAATCATTATTAAGGAAAAGTTTAGTGCAATGAACAAAACTGTCTTCATCCAACTGCAGTTCATAAAGGGACTTGCATTAGCATTTGCTATACGTGTGCCTTGTGCTGATTTTCCAGCTGCAATTTGTTAAATAAGGTGCACAGTATAGTAAAGAATGACAATCAGTGGTGTAACTAGTTATTACTGGGCCCCACAGCAAATTAAATTTGGGCCCCCAACATAACCAGAGGTTGTCGTTTTTTTACCAATATTTGTTGAAATTGCTCGTTATTTAGGGACTCATGGGGCCCCTACACCTCCTGGGCAGCCGCAGGGACTGCTTTCTCTGTAGTTACACCTGCTGCTGTGTAGCCATTGGGCAGTCATTCAAGCACAATATACATAGTAAATAATAGATAATTTCTCAAGAATCCCATTATATACTGCAGAGCTTATCTGTTATCTGTTGTATATCCTGTGCCTTTTCTTATAACTTATAACTGTGAGCCACATTCGAAAGTAAAAAAGAGTTAGGGTGCAACATAAGCAACTACAACATTCCTGGGGGTAGCAAGTATGGGCTGTGATTAGCTATTTGGCAGCCTCTATGTGGACTGGCAGCCTAGAGGAGACTCTGTTTGGCAGTACACTTGGTTTTGTGCAACCAAAACTTGCCTCCATGCCAGAAATTCAAAACAACATGTTGTTTCTGAGCCACTGGCTGGGGATCATGGAATTTAAATAATGCCCTAAAAGTGAGTTATAACTTATAACTTACTGTAATCTTACTGTGCCTAAAATATTTTTTTTGTGCTTCTTTCTTCAGGCAGCAATTTCCAACTAGTGGCTTGTGAGTAACATGTTGCTCACCAACCACTTGTTGCTCCTAATGTCCTCAAAGCAGGTGCTTATTTTTGAATTCCTGGCTTGGAGGCAAGTATTTATTGCATAGAAACCAGATGTACTGCTAACAGAGCATACTGAAGGCTGCCAACCCACATAGGGGCTACCAAATCACAGCCCTTATTGGGTATCCCTGAGGAAAGTATGCTTGTATTGCTCCCCAACTCTTTTTATATTTGAGTGTAGCTCATAGGTAAAAAAGGTTGACGACCCCTGCTCTAATGTAACCCTAATTTTTTGCTGTAGTCAATGGCATGCAAATAGTTTGTGTATGGTTTATACCCCCGGAAACATGGCTACTTCACTCATCACATCAGAGTAAAATAAGAATTTTATTGATTAGTTTAACCCCATGCATTTCAACTGTATAAAGCTACAAAACAATATACTACCAGGTCTGTGTTGCTTTACTGCTCACACCAGAGCTTGGCTAAACCTGTACACCTAGCTCCAGTTACAATTTAAGACAATAAACAATGGCATATCGAATGAAGGATTTCCAGTTCTGTGGGCAAAAGGCTAAATGCTTAGTATCAGCCTAAGGGTTGTTTTTATTGGTTTGGAAATTGCAGTTGAAAATGCATTTTCAAGTAACAATCTCCTAATCTGTGAGTTTCAAGGTGACTTCCAATGAAAGCATTGGGGAGTTGATTCAAACATCCTGGACTAACCCCAGTTGCCATTGCTCAAAGGGTTAGTTAACAGATAGGGGGGCTCATTTATTAACGCAGCGCTAAAAAGAGCGCAGTGGCCTGACATTTGCCCAGTGCATGCGAGTATTTAATAATGTAGCGCACAATACCTTAACAGTGCGATTTGTGCGCTAATGTAGACACTGACAGGTGCGACGTGTGAAACTGCGTATCAGCTGTCGCAGTGCTTATAATAAATTGTGCGCACAGGAAGATACCGCAAAGGTAAGGATTAGTTGTGCTCATGTATGAATGCGCTGCTTTAATTAGTTGCGTCACATATTGCGCATATTGCGTTCACTTAGACGCATCTGCATTTGTTTCTGTGCTAATATTTGTTTGGTTGCAAAGGTGTTTAGCCTACCTGATACCCTTAAAGGAACCTTGGTCAATACAAACATGTTGGGTGGAAGGCGTGGTTAATATGCACTTTACAGGGGTTGTTCATCTTTGAGTTAACTTTGAGTTAACAAACATCCCCACCAACAGCAGCACCATTGCATTTGCCAGAACCCAGTTTAGCAGTGTGGCTCTGCACACATATATAAAATTCTCTTTTAAGCAACATGAAACGCAAAAATGTGAATATACTAGCGCAGCTGGGCAGGAATGCGCATTTTGAAGAGCGTTACTATTACGCCACGAAGAGGCAGTCGTAAAAATTGTGGTGCTGTTGCCCGGGTGCAGTTTTGCACATATACAGACGCAAATCTGCGACGGCCGCAGTGCAAGCGCATTGTAGCCACGCCCACAGCCACGCCCCTAACAACCACGGCATCGTTTGCGACATAAAATGCCCAATCTTTTGCGCAATGCGCATAAACAAAACCATCGCAAAAGCTCTGTGTTATGAGCAGTATCACGCAAATATATTAGCGATCACGCTCGTGATGGCGCAGACAATCTTTTGCATCCACTTATGCGCTGCGCTGCTTTAATAAATGAGCCCCAGGGAGTCTGAGAATCTTTAACAAATTTCAAAATAATGTATAATACACTTTTTATTGTGAATACATAGCATGAATTTCAGTGACCCCCATTTCCTGGTGCAAGAAAGACTGCACATTTTACAGTTTGCTTCAGTGTGCTGTGCATGTAACAAATGTAGCATACAATGCTCCTATGACATTTTTAATGGGGTGTTCACCTGCAACACTTTTTCAGTTCAGTTGTTTTCAGATTGCTCACCATAAACAAAGACTTTTTTCAATTGCTTTACATCTTTTATTTCCCAAAATTGAAGTTTAATGTTCTTATCTCTAGTTTTTCTGACAGCTCAGTGATCAGGAGCATTCGGAACTGTTACAATTTGCTACATTTAGTAAATTTCTCAGTAGCATCTGTGAAATATTAGAAGCTATTGTACAACTCTAACAGCTGCCTTTAATGAAACTCAGGGATGCTGCTCAGCAGGAACAAAGATAACAAATGTATCAGCTAAATGTATCAATTTAGAACAGTTAAAGAGTCGGCGACCCCCCCCTCCCAGAGCTGCTTTAGATGGTGAAAAATTAAACTACAATTCAAATTAGAAATATGAAAACAAATAGAAAATAGAAAGTAATTGGAAAAAGTCTTTCTTTTTGGTGAAAGCAATTGAACTGAAAAAAGTGTTTGAAGGTGAACCACCCCATTAAAATTCCATAGGAGCAATTCAATTTTCAATAATTGCTTAATGAAGAGTATTCTAATGTGAAATGCTAATTTTTGTTTTGCATGCATATTTTTACTAGTGATGGGCAAAAAAATTCGGCAGCCATGGATTTGCAATGAATTTTCGAATTTCACCGGACTCTAATGTTTTCACGAAAGTGCCCCGAAAATTTGTCGGCAAAAACTCTGCTGCATGAGTAAAAAATTATTCGGATGCCCATTGACTTTAATGCATTTGGACAAAATAGTCACGTATATAAACATTATCCATTGCGTCAAAAATTGTCACGTGTCAAAATAAATTTGACACCCATTGACTTCAATGTGTTTTGTGCATTTTCGCCTTTTCGTGAATTTTTTCACTGTTTCGCCCATCACAGTTTCGCCCATCACAAATTTTTTGCTCTTGATGACTTTTATCACTTTCCCCACTGGTCAGTGTTCCTACACGTGTACGTTTTACCCTGCCTCATGTCTTCTGAAAGGGCTGTTCTTGTATATTGAATTATCGTCCATGTATCTATGTAATGTGCAACTGGATTCAAAAATAGGTCGTAGGGATGGGCAAATTTCGCCTTGTTTCGCCACGGAAATGATGCCCACAGACTTGTATGGCGTTGTGCGGCCAAAAAAGAAAAGACGCGCGTCAAAAATGTTTTTGACCCCCATAGACTTTAATAGACGTCAGCAACATTTTGCCGACGGCGAATTTTTGTTGAAAACAAAACGGGTCAAATTCGCCCATCCTACTGTTCCCTATGGTGGGTCAACATAATTACCCATAATAGTAGTTCTGCAATTAACACAAAGCTTGTGTATGTGTATATATATATATATATATATTGTGGTGGTGTGATAAAAGTAGTATAGAAATATAAAACAAAAGGATTTTACATATTTTTCAAGAAATGTTGTTGTTTTCTGTCACTGTGCTATTTTACAAATAATTAATTGTGCTAGGAGATACGTTGGTTTGAGCTTTGCTGCGCAGCTAAATATTCCTTTAGTTTAAATGGAAACAATTAAAAAAAAATGACTAGTGATAAACTTGTTTGCCAAACCAGATGAATGCTAGGGAACACACTGAATGGCTGTTTTCTCCCATATGGTATAACAATACAGTTTTATACAGAGATGCAGTATGTACAAGGGAGGCTTCTTTAGATGTAGGGATACTGAACAACCACCTCAACCACTTGTTTTACTTTTACATTTTACTATTGATCCCACATACAATACAAACAATATCTGCTTAACAGACAAAATTATCAACACCTATTGTACCTTATTTTCAATCAACTCCACCCTGCTCCACCCAACCGTGCCCTGTTACTGCAGTGTGTATTCTCCCCCCCCCATTGCAGATATATCATTTATCATGATTCAAAGTTATAGATTAAGGCACATCATAATAGCTAAGCCATCTGTTTTTTTTTATCAACAAATCCCCAGATAACTTTGTTTTAAATAGCACCAGCCATCAGTTTATGAGGAACCAAAATGCTCAGATAGGTCTGCTATATTCCTGCTGTATGTTCTATCTAAACACAAGGAAACAGCCTTAATATATAATATCTTGTATCACTAGCCCTGCCTTCCCACTTAAATACACATACAGTAATAAAGATCAGTCATTCGCATATAATAAGCTAATGAACAGGTGGATAGACAGTTAAGTGTTATCAGTATTTACCTTTCATTATAGCTGTTTATATTACAAATGTATACACTTTGAACTCATTATAGTTTATTCTAAAACCTTTTAACCTTTCTGGTTAATTAAACATTATTTTTGCTTAAGAAAAGCAATAACATTTAATTTATTATTAATTAAGTAGAAAATGGATGCTGATAATTAGTTTCACACATGAAATTAAATTTAGGAATGTCCTTTTGCAGTTTCCCATCATGATATAAAGTGTCCAGAAACATTGCATGTTACACCCATAATTAGATAATTAGATACATGCATTACTTGTATAATGTCCACAACATGCCTTTCTGCGTTTTCCTACCACTAATTAGTAAAATGCCTATTTAATGTGCACATGCAATGCATCAACTATATTCATAGTAATAATATGTCTGTACAAATAGGCATTTATGCAATGCCTTGTAAGATTGCTTTTCAAAAATACTTGATTAAATGATTATTGTAAAAAAAAAAGGAGAAATAAAGACGGCAAGAGACAAATAAAATTGGCAGACAAAAACTTGAGCAGTACCATACAAAAAGCATGGAGCACCACGGGATGGAGAGAGTAGAAAACAAATTAAAAATTGTATTCATCCATTAAGATCGGCACAGAATTACCTAAACATCAGGGAACCATAGGCTTGACGCATTTTGTGGCTGTCCAGCCACTTTCTCGAAAGCACAACAGTTCAAACACTCATCATCTTAAATCACAGATAAATCCCACCCATAAAAACATTTAACCTTTAGCAGTAGCACCCACGGAGATGGGTGATTTATGCCCCTGTGCAAGGTCATTCTACTTCTTTTAACAGTGTTTTGGGGTAGAGACAGGAAGAAATAAGGTCCTTGTACTTTAATGCCTTCACTCTCCCCTTCCACTATATGGCAAGGATAGGTTTACAATGATATAAGCAGTAGACTTCCTAGAGATTTCCCCAACCCTAGGCATGGAGGGGGAATATAGTTAAATACAGTGGTAGAACTAACCATGGTGCTTATATACCTGATAAGGAGTGGAGCTTGCATTCAATTCTAAAACATCCAGTTTTCTTGAGGTAGCAGCCCTTTTGAGCCCTTGGATTGTAGAGTTTGCATAGTGTTAACAGTAATATTGGGAAGGCCCTGCTTAAGAAAGCTTACAGTCTAAAGGGAAGGGGAAATATAAGGTGAGGATGACCAGTGTGGTTCTGTCATGCTAGAAATGTTCAGTGTTGTATTCTATATCACTAAATAAGCCTTAAAAAAACAATCAAACTCTTTTTCCTCCAATGGAGTTCTGTTATCAAAATGCAATTACTTTCTTACGTGCAAAAAATTTATATGTAAAAAAAACAGCAAATGAATAGATAAATATGCACACAATATTTTGCAATAATTCAATAAAAAGTAAAGATATGGGTCCTGTTATCAAGAATGTTTGGACCTGGGGTTTTCTGGATGAGGGATCTTTCCATAATTTAAACATTAATTAAACCCCATAGGATGATTTTGCCACCAAAAAAGGATTTATGCAGCTGTTAGGATCAAGTACAAGGTAATGTTTCATTTATACAGTTTAAAAAAAGAAAATAATTTTAAAAATGGGAATTATTGGATTAAAATGAAGTCTTTGGCCGTCTTGTAATTCAGAGCTTTTAAAAAAACAGATAATTTATCCCATACCTGTAGTTATTCTTCAATTTAAGGTGGCCATACACGGAGAGATCCGCTCGTTTGGCGATGTCGCCAAACAAGCTGATCTCTCCCCGATATGCCCACTGTGAGGTGGGCAATATCGGGCTGATCTGATTGTGGGCCCTAGGGCCCAACAATCAGATTCTAACATTGTAATGGGCGGATCGCGGGACCACATCAACGAACAGATGCGGCCACATCCGACGGGATTTTTAAGCCTGACTTTCGGCCAGATCTCGATCGGGGAAGCCCGTCGGGGGGCCCCATACATAGGCCAATAAGCTGCCGACTCGATCTGTCGGCAGCTTTTATCGGCTCGTGTATGGCCACCTTTACTGTCAACATTGTTTTAGAAGTCAGATCCAGGCATTCAGAAAATGTAAATAGTCAGACATATACTGCTTTCAATTGCAATGGGGCGGAGGATCCCTTTGTGTCTACTCAAAACATTTAAATGTTAATGGTCCCAATAGGATTGCTGTGCTTCTAACATGAATTGATGCACCTTAGTTACCATAACGTACAAAAAAACCCCAGATTTTCTATTATTTTACAAAAATGAATTATTGTTAATATTTTGGAGCTTTCTGAAGTATGGTTTTCTTTTCGTTGCAATATGTACTTATGTACCGCACTTATACATATCAATTGCTGAAAATTGATTTGTGACCGGAAATCAATGACAAAGAAAACGTTCAAATAAATAATTATGGGTTGAACTTTAAAGTTGTTGTTGCAGTTAAACATGATTCATCCATAAAGTTATTCAGCTGAAATTATTTACCATTATCATTATTTACTTCACGTGCATGCATATTTGGCTTGGCTTAATGATTAGGCAGTACCTATCAACATAGTGTATATTATCGATAGCATATGATTAACTGCAGGAATTAAAGGAAAACTATACCCCCAAAATGAATACTTAAGCAACAGATAGTTTATATCAAATTGAATGACATATTAAATAATCTTACCAAACTGGAATATATATTTACATAAATATTGCCCTTTTACATCTCTTGCCTTGAACCACCATTTCGTGACTCTATCTGTGCTGCCTCAGAGATCACCTGACCAGAAATACTACAACACTAACTGTAACAGGAAGAAGTGAGGAAGCAAAAGGCAGAACTCTGTCTGTTAATTGGCTCATGTGACCTTACATGTGGTTTGTATGTGTGCACAGTGAATCTTACGATCTCAGGGGGCGGCCCTTATTTTTTAAAATGGCAATTTTCTATTTATGATTACCCAATGGCACATACTACTAAAAAAGTATATTATTATGATAATGGTTCATTTACATGAAGCAGGGTTTTACATATGAGCTGTTTTACTCAGTATCTTTTAATAGAGACCTACATTGTTTGGGGGGTATAGTTTTCCTTTAAGGCCAAAACAAAGTTGCGTTTGTATAAAAAAACTTTTATAGATCATTTAGAGTGATGGGCGAATTTGCGCCGTTTCGCTTTGCCGAAAAATTTGCGAATTTCGCGTGAAATTCGCGAAACTACGGAAAAATTCGCGAAATCGCGCCGGCGTCTCGTTTTTGACGCCGGCGTCCGTTTTTTCGGAATTTTTTTTTTTGATGCCGGCGAAAAATTTTTTGACACCACGAGTTTCGCGAATTTATTCGCTGGCGGCGAATCGCGCGAATTTGCACCTGGCGAATAAATTCGCCCATCACCAATCATTTATATATATTTTTTTTTTAAAAAAAATCGGAATACACCTTGTATAGTGAAATTTTTATTTTATATTTTTATATTTTAAGTTTTGTTTTACAGTGGTTTGGTTGCGACCAGTTTATATACATTTCAGTGGGTAATTTTCATGGATTTTACGTTTTTCCACTGTTAAACGTTTACATAATTACATAGTTGAGTTTAAAAAGGGCCAAAGTCCATCAAGTTTAA
Source organism: Xenopus laevis (assembly GCF_017654675.1). Classification (NCBI taxonomy): domain Eukaryota; kingdom Metazoa; phylum Chordata; class Amphibia; order Anura; family Pipidae; genus Xenopus; species Xenopus laevis. Next base: position 82,525,667 of record NC_054380.1, read on the forward strand.
CCCTTTCAGATGAACCCAGAGCACATAGATACACACATACACTCATACCAGCCTATCTATACAATTTTCATTTTTCTAAATTTAACAATAATTATTCTGACCCCCCTAAAAATGTAAAATAGGGGTTCAACTTCATACAGGATGTTAAAAGTGGTATTCATTAATTGCCATTAAGCTAACAAAAGAATATGCAGGCTGTGTGCAGCAAAGGTTGCATTTATAAAGGTATTTAAAATAGTCACACCTAATCAAGAGTAGTTGTAAATATGTAGATGTATTTTTAAAGCTCTGTTGTTGTTTTTTCATGTTTATTCAACACAATCATGTGATGCATCACAATCCATTACAAAAACAGCTACAATTTACAAAGGTGTGTCATTTATTTATTTTATAGTGCAAAAAAGGGGGGGGTTGTGGATGCACTCCAAGGCTAAGTAAAACTATATTTAAATACAATGGAACTACTACTGATCTGGCCAAATTGACTACAAACATAGAGAAAAAGAAGGGGGATTGCAGCTTTTAAGTAGGGGAATTAATTTGGCCAGATCAGTAGCACTTCCATTGTATTTAAATATAGTTTTACTTAGACTTGGAGTGCACCAGAACCCCCCTTTTCTGCATTTTGTATTGTAGCAGAGAGTTATTCTGCGGGAAGTCTAGCAGTTATGCTGTTGGTCAAGCTTCCATGTGGTTGTAGCACCCTCACACCCGTACGTTTAAATGGTGTTCCCATGCCTTTAAAAATAGGTATTGAATTTACAGCTTTGGTTATATGAGGGGGAAACAAAACCGGAGATCGGAATAATATATAGTGCAGTATTTCAAGATTATTAATTGTTACACCTTAAGGGGCACATTTACAAAGCTCGAGTGAAGGATTCGAATAAAAAAAACTTCGAATTTCGAAGTGTTTTTTTGGCTACTTCGACCATCGAATGGGCTAGTTCGACCTTCGACTACGACTTCGACTTCGAATCGAACGATTCGAACTAAAAATCGTTCGACTATTCGATCGTTCGATAATCGAAGTACTGTCTCTTTAAGAAAAACTTCGACCCCCTAGTTCGGCAGCTAAAAGCTACCGAAGTCAATGTTAGCCTATGGGGAAGGTCCCCATAGGCTTGCCTATGTTTTTTGGATCGAAGGATATTCGTTCGATCGATGAATTAAAATCCTTCGAATCGTTCGATTCGAAGGATTTAATCGTTCAATCGAACGAATAATCGTTCGATTGTTCGATCGAAGTATTAGCGCTAAATCGTTCGACTTCGATATTCGAAGTCGAACGATTTTAGTTCCTGGTCGAATATCGAGGGTTAATTAACCCTCGATATTCGACCCTTAGTAAGTGTTTTTATCAAATGATTATTTGTGTAGTTCAACTACAAACTTTTACTATTGGTGAAAAGTGTTTCCAAATAGAATTTGTGATTTATTCTGTGAATAAAATTATTCCAAACAAAATTCGTGATTGTTTCTAAAAATAGGTTGCTTAAACCAGTGAAAAATAAAAATAAAAAAACAAAAATAAAAATGAAAAATACAATGCACAGAAATGAAAAAAGAAGGGAAAGATAAGAAAGGGGAGGGGGGGATGGGAATCTTGCTAAGTGCTGTGATCTAGCCCACACTATAAACTTGTATTTTTAACTAACAGTTGATATAACTTTTCCATAAATTGTGCATTAGGGAGTAACAAGTAACTGTTTCCAGGGGTATATTATACTCACAAGATGTGAGCAATTTCAAGCATTGAATGTATACTTGAATATATATACGATATATATACACTGTATATATATATATATATATATATATATATATATATATATATATATATATATATATATAGATATATATATATATATATATATAGATATATATATATATATATATATATATATATATATAGATATATATAAAAATTAACCGTCCTCAGGGAGGCTTGAGTTAGGAGCCGAAACGTTGGAATAAACAGCAATTTTTTTCACTTGGAAAAGACCCAGAGTGCGGTTCATTTGTTATTTTTGTATTTACTATATAACCTGCACCTAGGCATTTGATATATATATATAAGGAGTGCTCCAGGTCGATAATTTATATATATATATATATCTTCCAAACGAGTATCCGCACTCCAAGATCAATCTTGATAAGGGCAGGGGTGCACGGTAAATCTTGCATACACCAATATTTCACAGACCAGCACTCCCTTTGATATAAGACAAACAATCTTTTATTGCATCTTTCTCCAACGTTTCGGTCCCTTTTGGGACCTTTTTCAAGGTATCATCCTTGAAAAAGGTCCCAAAAGGGACCGAAACGTTGGAGAAAGATGCAATAAAAGATTGTTTGTCTTATATCAAAGGGAGTGCTGGTCTGTGAAATATTGGTAGTATATATATATATATATATATATATATATATATATATATATATATATATATATATATATATATATAATACTATATGGGACCTATTTAAATGGGGGAGTTCTGGGCCTACCATAATCAACCTTTATAAGTATGAGTAGGAGCAAAAACAAGGAAAGGAGATCCAATTAAGGAGACAATAAATTGGGTGTAAGATAGCAAGAAGATGGAGTGTCTAAATGAAAAAGTTAAAATAAGGGGGGTGATGCAATCAAAAACAATTACAAAGGAAAGTAGATAAGTCTGAATGTATTAAAGATTTGAGAATAAAAATATTGGGAGAAAGACAGAAGAGTATAGAAAGGGAACAAGAGGAAGGTACAGCAATAATGGCGCTGCAAACTTAACTGCAACTGGATTTTCTAGTTTATTTCTAGTTTATTTTTTTTTCATTAGCATCTTTGCAACGTACATACAAATATACTTTACATTCAAATATACTTGCATAGTTTAAATTCTGATGTAAAGATACAGAGTTTAAAAACAAATTCAAGTCACAACCCTAATGACTGCTGTAGCTGTGAACACATGTTCCAATATTTTCAGCAATTTATTTCTTTATTTCTTTGAAAGGTTTACTGAAAGGTATAGCTTTAATTTAATGGAGAATAGTCCACATTTTGAAATTGAAAAAAACTATATGGCAGAAACTTAAAATATATAGCTATAATGTATTTATTTACTATGGGTATGGGATCTGTTATCCAGAATGCTGGGGACCTGTGGTTTTCTGGATAATGGATTTTTTCATAATTTGAATCTTTATACCTTAAGTCTACTATAAAATCATTAAATAAACCCAATAACGTGGTTTTGCTTCCAGTAAGGATTAATTAAATCTCAGTTTGGATCAAGTACAATGTACTGTTTTATTATTACAGAGCTTTTTTTAAAAAAATGTGGATTATTTGATTATAATGGAGTCTAAGGAAGAAAACCTTTCTGTAATTTGGAGCTTTCTGAATAATGGTTTTCTGGATAACGGATTCCATACCTGTATATGAATATCAGTTGTGGTTTGGAGGTGTAATACTGTTTCCCATAACTTATAAGTAATCATAATAGCTCCTCATAGAATGTCTACTCTTTAAGACAGTGTCATGTTCAAGGTATCAGATAAGTTATTTTATGTGCACATAAACTATACACTTTAGATGGATTGCTTTTTTGAGATAAACATTTGCAACATCAGTTGAGGAAGTTGCCATAAAATTTGGTCCACTAAATCTTTAAGGCCAATGGAGGTGTCTTCAGTACTGGATGGTCTGATCCCTCTACAGTAGGGATGTAGCGAACTGTTCGCCGGCGAACTTGTTCGCGCGAACTTCGACCGTTCACGTCCGCCGAATGTTCGCGACGTTCGCATTTTGAGTTCGCGTTCGATTCGAATACAAATCGTTCGACCATTCGACCATTCGAATTCCTTCGACCGCTAAAAATCGAACGATTTCCATTCGTTCGAACGATTGTAAGCATTCGATCGAATGAAAAGCATTCGATTCGAATGAAAATCGTTCGATCGAACGATTAAAATCCTTCGATCGTTCGAATCGAACGATTTTAGCGGGTGTTCGAAGTTCTCGAACTGTTCGCGAACGTTCGCATTTTTTGCCGGTGTTCGCGAACACCATATCGACAGTTCGCTACATCCCTACTCTACAGGCACCAATTAGAAAGAGGAAAAGTTTGAACTGTGAGGTTAATCTTACTGAAGCGCCAGAGGGTCAATTGTGAGTCTAATCCTGTTCCAGGTGGGGTGAGATGAATGATAAAAGCATCCATAAGACAAAGCTAGAATTCATGCTAACACTTCATAATACGTCAGGAGAAATACCTATTCAGGGTTGGAATGGGCCGTGGGGGGTTTGCAGACCCCTGATGTGGCAGCCCGCTAGGACCCACAACCCTCCAGTCCAACGCTGCTATATCTTATTCTATTTACACATGCTAATTAACAATTCAACTATTCATTATTGCATATAGTCAATACAAAACAAACATATTCCCATTTTAAACAACAGCTGTCCAATATGCTCCTCTCATGCCATATCCCCACACAATATTGCAACAGTTAAATAATAGAAAAAAGAGCAGGACAAAGCAGAAAATTCCTGTTAGTGCAGTTTATCTCATGCTGCATGTGTCAGCTTTACCTGCCTTTTACAAAATTCAAAGCCCAAAACGGGAATTGTGAAATAAAATGCACTTGCGGGATATTTCTGCTTTGCCTCTTTCTTACTGTTTTCCTTTATTCTGATTGTCACCTTTGCTAGTAAATGCTGGAATAGCAATTAGGACCATATCTAGTTAGGAGTATTGGGAAGGTCTCTCTTGTGTTATTATTGTGCATATTATTTTATAAAAATAATTTAGGAATCCTAAAATAATTAATTCTAATGAAACAGTCATTAATAAAATGGACTAAAACCCTGAAGAGGCACTTCTCTATGAGATGCTGACTCTGATATTTCCAAGGCAGAAATTTAAAGAAATTGTATCAGCTCTATCTAGCTTGTTTTCATTAGGATCTACGAACCTGCCCCAACCCGCCCCAACCCATCCCGACTACATCTGTCTTGTAACCTTGTTCAGTTACTGCAACTTGCTTTATTTATTTTATATCCTGTATTATCCTTTATATTTATCTACAGAGATGTGAAGAAAATGAATCACTCAAATCAGTCCCATTCAAGTGAAATCTAATTTGCCTATCATATGCAAACAATAGGGTCAGAAAATTACTAGTATGTTTTTGGACTGTGAAAAAAAGCAAAGCAACAGAAGGAAACAACAAAACCACAAGCTAAACTTTCAAGTAAAACAAAAGTTGGCTCTTTTTCTGGATTAAAATACAATGAAACTATAATTTACTTTTAATTTGTTCAAAAGCTCCCCCAGTGAAAATAATTGTTAATGACGAATTTCTTAAAAATAACAATGTGATAAAAGAGGAGAGACAACAATTGGGCAGCAACTTGTACATTTTAGGGCCAGATTTATTAATGGTCGAAGTGAAAATTTAAGTTTTCGAGTTTTTTAATGGCCAAAACTGTCCATTGCGACTAAGGAGGGAATTGTTAAAATTTGATTCTAGTTTTTATTAAAAATTCGAATGACGTTTTTGAAATGTATACACTGGCCCGTTAAGAACGCAAATTCAACTATTCACCACCTTAAACCTGCTGAATTGCAGTTTTAGCCTATGGCGGACATCCTGAGATCAATTTGGAGTTGTTTGCTGCCTTCCTGAAAATCAAGTTTTTTTCATAGAAAAAACTCAAATCCATTCAATTCGAGTTTGCGGGTCGATCCTATTCACCCAAGTACAAAAAAATTGATTTTTTTTTTTTTTTTTATTAAATTGCAGTTGGTTGAATTTTGAGTTAAAGGGAGTTTATGGGAGTTTAAAATAACTCCCATGAGCTCGAAATTTGACCCTTGATAAATCTGCCCCTTAACTGTCATTCTCCTTTAAAAGTAACAAATTATATTATGGACTGCACATAACTTCCAGATAATTTCAGATAATTTCAGATAGTATATAAACAAAAGCTGCACATATGCACTAATATTCACCCATTTAGCAATTTCACAGAAGAAGTAAACACAAATTTGGCAATTCACATATATAACAAAAGTTTGCCTCAGGGGCAAATCATTGTTGTACTTTTTCCTCTCCTCATTCCTGTTTTATAGATAAACTTAAAAGAATCAAAGAATGTTAACAATTAATATTGTTTTTATAAACAGATTATCAGTGTGGTTAATAGGAATGTTAATGCTTAGACTGAAATTATAAATACTCTTACGTACCTAAAGAATTGAGATTATATCCAAAATATCACGAATTCAGGAACAATTTATGACCCATTGTCAGCATTTTTGTTAACAAATCATGACATTTTCAAAACTGCATATAGAAAAACTACACATAGGAGCAGATTTATCCAAATGTGAGATTAGAGCTCACCATAGAAAAAGTCACCCACTTTCTATTAATTTCTATGGGATTTTTAATTTCGTGTATATATATATTGTATCAATGAGTTAAAGTTAGCATTTACCATTTGATAAATACAATTCTATTGTATATCAAGCTCAGATTTCACTCTTTGATAAATCTGCCCCATAGGATCCCAATATTTGATCTCCCAATAAGATTAGGAAATATACATGAAATAATGTAGCCAAACCAAATGAAATCAAGGGGCTAAAAGACCAGGAAAATGGGAACATACCTGTTTTGCTTCCTTAATCATTCTTCTAATCATTTCTTTTATTGTGAAAGGATGTCCTCTTGGAGGATGAAAATATAAATTTATATCTGTAGTTCCTACTTGACTGGGAGCTACATAAGGCCAACCAAGATCAAGGTTTGGTGCCTCTACATCAGATTCCAAAGGCCAATATGTTCCAGAAGAAGAGTTGTCATCAGTAACATCACCTTGCGAATTGTCTACACTTTCTGATGGCTTGTGTATGTGATTTGTGATATAGTTCAGCTCATCCTCTGCAAGGAATTCTGTGGCTCTTTCTTTCTGTAGAAAGTCTTTGTATAAATCAATACCACCTTCTAAAAGTGCATCAATTGCCATTCGGTAGCATTCTTTATAGTGGGGTTCTAGGCAGTTTTCCAATTTAACTTCATCATGCAAGGATGAAAGCATTGATAGTGATTCCATTCTTGGAGTAATTCAAATATATTAAATAATATAAACCTGGATAAGCGGAAAAGACATAAGACAAAATTAGTTTTTATAAAAAAATAATTTTTATCTACAACATACATTATTCAAATTCCAAAACTCTTATAATTAACAATAACCAAGTTAAAATTATTACTGTTTCCAAGTTGAAGTTTCCATTGGAGGCCTCCACAGGAAGCCATTTAAATGATTTACTTTGACTTTTTGGGGGTTATTTAAAAAAAAAACTTAAATTTTATAGAAAAAAAAACTCAAATTCACATCTGAAAATACTCCAGCTAAAATCTGTCAAAATCATAGAGAAAACCATGTAAAACTCAATTGCAGATGGTCCCTTTTACCTTTGGAACATATTTTATGCCTTCATGGTTCTTGAAAGTTATGGGCTGTTTGCTCTGGTTTTTACTTTTAAATTCAAGTTTTTCATTTTCAAGTTTTTCGGATGACAACAGCAACGAGAAAAAAGTATCAAGTGGAAAAAAGTGATGAGCCATGGATTTGCGGCAAAAAAAAAATGCTCATAAGAAAAAATGGCCATTGACTTTAATGCATTTGGACAAAAAAGTTCCATGGAAAAACACCTTTTGACTTTAATGCATTTGGAACAAGAAAAATTTGTTGCACGTAAATACACCCATTGACTTCAACACTTTTCACCAATTTTTTGTAGTTTAGCAAATTGTTTGCAATTTTGTCATTTTTGCACAGTTTCTCAAATTTTTGGAGAATCGAAATGGGGCAGGTTCGCTCAGCACTAGTCACACGTTTTGAATTGTTGCTCAATTTTTTCAGAATGTTTTTTTACACCAATTTTTTCGAGACAATTAAAATAAATAAAGGGGATTTGGGTTTGGGAGTTTGGTCTGATTTTTTTTTTTTAATAAAATGATAAAAATTTGAGTTTTAGTAAATAATAAGTTCTATACTGTTGAAGCAAATCTTGTTGCCAAACATCACCTGTATAAAAAATATTTTTTTTAGACAATAATCTTATTATAATGATAGGTGAAACAGAATACAATAAATATGACTTGTACTGGAATGTGTTCTGCCCTTCTGAAAAATCCATACTTCTCCATATTTTCTCATCCAAGACAGTTATAGATTTTACCCTTACTGCTCTCAAAGAAGAGTTAGCCTAAAGAGAATACATAAATTCACTAGCTCAAAGTTTGAGGCCTTATCAGTTCTATAAGGGACCCTTAATCTCAGGTGCAGTGGGTGAGAAAACGTTCCTTGTTTTTCTTCCAGTGGCTAACATGGGAATCTGCACTGGGGAAACATACACGGCGCAAAGTTGCTACTCCGGAAAATAGCCATGCCTACTATGTTTCTCCATTGCAGATTTACATATTAGCCACTGGAGAGGAAACAAGGGACGTTTTGTCATCCACTGACACCTACTCAAGATTAATCATTGGGTACAAAATGACAACTGAAGAATAACTGGCCTGGAATTTCACTGTCACTCTACAAAGTATAATGATATACATTTTTTTTAAATTACAATTATAATAGGTAGCCATAAAGATTGGTTTAAAATAGATATTCAATGATGCCTAAAAAGAGTATGAGGACAGCATAGAACTGAGCTGTATCACTCTCTTATAGTGATGAATACTCCCCTCATTTGCACAGCACATTGTACTATTTGTATATTACCTTAATACAGTGATCCCCAACCAGTAGCTCGTGAGCAACATGTTGCTTCCCAACCCCTTGGATGTTGCTCTCAGTGGCTTCAAAGCAGATACTTATTTTTGAATTCCAGTCTTGGAGGAATCTTTTGGTTTCATAAAAACCAGTTGTATTGCCAAATACCTCCTGTAGGCTGCCAGTCCACATAGGGACTACCAAATAACCAATCACAGCCCTTAGTTGGCGTCCTCGGGAACTATTCTCTTGCTTATGTTGCTCCCCAACCCTTCTTACATTTAAATGTGGCTCACGGGTGAAAAAGGTTGGGGATCCCTGCCTTAATAGAATGTTTTACCATGTTTAACAGGAACTTCACAGCATCAGTGAAACCTAGTTAATTATCATTGTATCTCTGATACGCTTACAATACTAATATACAGCTAAATATGACTCAAATGTGAATTTTCATCGGTGAGATAATAATATGAGAATTATATAATGTAGATTTTCGCCCCCAAAATTGCATGTAAAGCAGCACTGAAGCAGCTAAAATAATTCTAGTTCTAGTTACACAAAGCCATATTGTTATAAGTATATTGTTCGCTGTTTGAAGCATTGACACTATGGGAATGACTCATACCCATAATAAGTATATATAGAGAGACGGCATAGTGACATCTGCTATCATCCAGCTATGTGTCAGCTCCAGAAGATTTCAACAGCTCCTTAATCATTTCACAACAATGCTAAAGGTTTTTTAAAATGATTGGATTTTCTTTAAGCATCAGTGACAAACATCTGATCATCAAATACGTTTTTCTTTAAAATTGTGTTGACAAACCACAGCACTATTGTATTCTGCTCATATAAAACAAATGTAAAAATTTGAGAGAGATTTTGTTTTTTTTTCTCAAAATAAAACAAGACATTTTACCATTGTAAGATGTTAACAAAGCACTTACGGCAGTATAGCAGGAAAGAATGCACATACTTTTGTGAAATAGATTTCCAGTCATAGTTCTTATCTTAATGCAAACTTTGGACATGCCCTGAATGGCATAAAGGTCTGCAGTAAATAAGTGAATCATTGCATCTACACTGTTGTTTTTATGGGATTGGCTCATTTTGTATGAAATTGCACTAGAGCGTTCATGAATAGCGCTATAGCTTACTGCATGAAAATCCATAATTGGTTTATTATGATTACTTATTTCTAAAGCGCTGGAGCATTTATAAAGTATTTTCAGGTTGAAAAACCAAAGCGCTGGCATCTTTAGGTGTATACCTTTGGCAGCACACAAGACTGTTGCTGCAGGTAACCCCATGCAATAATTTTAATGCAGAAAATGTCGATTTCTATGCCACTAGCCAAAACTAGGCCTAGTCACATGGGTTTGGTCAGTGACTTCACCACCCAGACAGGTAAATGCCAGGTGCTGCTTCCTTACTTACAATTATGCCTTGCAAATTATACTTGTGTTCAGTTGCATAGGGGGTTATTTAATAAACCCCGAATGCCAAAACCCGAAATTTTTGCATGGGGTTACCTGCAGCAACAGTCTTGTGTGCTGCCAAAGGTATACACCTAAAGATGCCAGCGCTTTGGTTTTTCAACCTGAAAATACTTTATAAATTTTTGCGGGATTTATTATACCCCAAGGATGGAAAAGGTCAGAATCTGAAAATCCAGCATCTCAGACCTGCCGAGGTTGTATAAAAGTCAACGGAAGAAGTACCAAAGATTTTTTGATCTGCGCTGGGTTTCGTGCAGTAATCCGAAGATTTTGTGAGTTTTCCGGTGGAAAACTTTTCACAATTTTCTTTTCAGGTTTTTTCCTGCAAACACTATTTTGGAAAACTCTATTAATAAATAAGGTGAAAAAAACTGTGCAAATTTGGTCTGAGATTTTTCAGAAAATATTGAGATAAATTCGGACTTTAAAAAATGAGTCTCATAGAGCTCATCAGAGCAGACTGCCTCTGCATCAGCAGCATGCCACAATTTTTCATGCCTAGGGTGCTACAAAAATACATCTGCTTGGGTCCCTGCAATTAGCCTTAGGTCTCTCAGCAGTACTTTGTTTAAGTCAGTGGTCCCCAACCAGTAGCTCGTGAGCAACACGTTGCTCTCCAACCCCTTGGATGTTGCTCTCAGTGGCCTTAAAGCAGGTGCTTTCCAGGTTTTCCAGGCTTGGTGACCTGGAGGAGAAGTTTTGGTTGCATAAATACCAGGTGCACTGCCAAACAGAGCCTCAATGTAGGTTGACAATCCACATAGGGGCTACCAAATGGCCAATCACAGCCCTTATTTGGCACCCCAAGAACATTTTTCATGCTAGTGTTGCTCCCCAACTCCTTTTACTTCTGAATGTTGCTCACGGGTTCAAAAGGTTGGGGATCCCTGGTTTAAGTTATTAAACAAATTATACATTTTCTTAACAACAGAAAAAAAACAAGACCTTACTCTTACTGGAGGTTTTATCTGTAATCTCATTTTTACCATAATTTAAGAGCATAATACAAGATTGGAAGAACAGTTCTATTTTGGATATATTGAGTTATTTATTGGGTTATCAAGTATCCAATATTTACTTCACAGACAGCCATGCAGGGCAAAAAAGACAAAGCATTTGACTAGCAAATACATTGCAGCAATTAGAGCTCAAGATAACATCAATTTGTTGAATCACTATTTGCATACACAGTACATTTTATCCAAGGTGTTGCTTTTACAAAGCCAGTACAATAGAAATAGTTCAGATTCTGCTAAATCTAAATTGTATCTGGATGCTTTATGAAAACATTCTGTATGCTGCAAAAATAAATAAAATCATGTTTGAGACTCAATTTTTATTGTAGATATTTGCTAATTCAGAATATTTTTTTTTACTCTTTCTATATATACTGTATATATATATTATGGATATGACAAACTGTTCATATACTTTGGCAGCTGATTATTTAGTTTGGATTAGTTAGGATTCAGACAGCAAACATGTATTTATAATGGCACACAATTAAATGGTTAGACAGCCTGAGCTATGATATGAAGATTTGCAGTCTCTCAAATAGTAATAATATTGCATCAGCATGAAATGCTATGTTCCAATAAAACGATTTATTAAAAGAACACATACACCGATGGTTAGAGTAGAAACAGGGTAAAAGCAATGCAGTGAATTCACTAATTACTGGTGGAAACAGTGACTCTTATTGGTAAGGAATGCTGCTGACTTCTAGGGCAGGGGTCATTATAAGTGAGCCCTAGGCAGTTATGGAAACAACATTGGTGTTATTGTTAAGGGCAGTACAAATATCCTAAGGGCACAACTATTAAGACAGATGGTGTTAAATACACAACACGGTACAGTATTACACAAAAAAACCTGCTCTACAATATTGTCCTTTGACCCAATGCATGGAAAAACGCAGACAGCATTGCACTTACAGTACATGCTCATTTTGTTTATACATCAAATCTGGGATATAGCTAAATATGACAGGGAGTTATCTTCACCAGAAAATTAGATTTATTGGCCAGTAAGGGCTGAGAGCAGCAGAAACACTTTGCTGGCTCATCACCCTTCAGATCACGCTGCTGTCTCCTTATAGATCATAGTTTGCTTGGCCTTAATGAAGAACTAACAATGAGACTACAAAACTGTGACTGGGGATGTTAAATGAAACTTTTAACCACAACCTTGACAGAAATATTTGTTATGCCCAGATGATTCATGGCTAAACCTCAATGAGTAATGGAAAAAACTGAAGGATGTGAAAGAAAGCCTATTTGTGATTGTGTTTATGAAAATAAATTGTTATTGTTGTAGTTGTAGTTGTTATCAGTATCAATGCTGCAGATTTGTTCTGGTCTCTGTGTTGTCCTGCAAAACTTTTTGTAAATAACAAAGGACTATGGAAGATGAGCTAACATCTGACGGTTAAATCTGTTTAATATGTCTCTTATATTATTAACATTATTAAAAACATTATTCACCTCTTATATGTAAATAGATATAGATCACTGCTGATGTTGTACTCCAACAGGACATAATTTTAGGAAAGAATTTAGTAAAACCATGCATGATTTCATTCTTACATTTACCAATTCAGGGATGGGCGAATTTGACCCGTTTCGCTTCGCCAAAAATTTGCCGCCGGCGAAATGTCGCAGACGCCCATTAAAGTCTATGGGCGTCAAAAAATTTTTGTCGCGCGTCTTTTTTTTTTTTTTTTGACGCACGCTGCCATACGAGTCTATGGGCGTCATTTTTTCGGCGAAACGAGGCGAAAAAATTCGCCCATCCCTATTTACCATAGTTTGTCTCCTCCCTGAACCTTTATATATATCCATCCACCTCCTCCCTCCACTATCCTATAGTGGGCTTTTGAATCATAAGTACATTTTATGCAGTGACTGGGTATACTGACATAAAGGGGGTTATTTATTAAAACTCAACTTTTTTTCACTTTAAAAATAAAAAAAAAGATTTGACCAAACTCCCCAACCTGAATACTCCTTAATTTACCAATATCTGTACTTATTTTGATAAAATCAGTGGAACAATTTGAATCATGTGACTTTTTCTAATTGTCACTAGTGATGGGCGAATTTGCGCTGTTTCGCTGAAAAATTCGGGAAACATCGCCGACGTCCGTTTTTTCGATGCCAGCAAATTTTTGCCACAAATTCGGGCCTGGCGAATAAATTTGCCCATCACTAATTGTCACTCTGAAAACTCGAATCTATGGAATTGACACCTGAAAAAATCAAATTACTTTTTTTATCAAACAAAAACCAGCTCAAACAGCCCAAAACTATCAAGAATTCTGAAAGTAAAATACATGTTTCAATTGCTAAATTGATCAATAGGCCCGAAAGAGAGGCCAGAACAATAAATAGGCCACAAAATGTACTTTAATACAAAGAGAGGCCAGAACTGATGAACTGATGACTAAGAAGGGAGGAAGTCTTGGATGGAAAATGGTGAAGGAAGGAGGTATGAGACAAGGGATGGCACAAGAAGAAGGTGTGAAATGGGGGTGGGGTGAACAGGAAGGAAAATAACAAAGGAGGAGGGCAAAGGCAAAGTATATGAATACTAGAGCTCTAACATATGGATTCCCCAATTCAAGTGTTAATGCATCTGCCTCTTGGCCATTTTTTTCCCCCAATATGACTTTTAACAGCTTTACTTATTCTGCGATTTTATGTTTTTAAATCTGCATTTTCCTACCTGAGCAGTAATGCAGTTATTATGTGTCAGTACATGTCGACTGGCACCAGAATTAGCATTGTGTATTGCTAGCCTCAAACAAAAATCAGAACTGCCAGACTGGCACTAATGTACATGCCATTGGCATATTCAGCAGGACAGCACAGTTGGTATACAGATACGAACCTTATTTTCATTGTGTTAAGACCATAGGCAGCAGCATTATATTACATTATATAGAACCAAATTATTAAAGTGGCACTTCTTTTTCTAATGCAGTATTTATAAACGACTTCAGGTTTTTGTGGTTTTGTACACAAATAATGAACGTTTCCAAGTACCAAGAATTTAATTTGGATAAATGTACAGTATCTTCATGTCATCTAAGGGGAAGTTTGCCTTTCAAATAACACTTAGTATGTTATTAAAGGACCTACAGTATATGTAACCACTTCAATAATCATGTATTTTTATTGGTGATGGCCTACTCATTTTGACTCTTTATTACCTTTAGCACAGACTGCTGCTTGATTTTTAGGGTCATAGCCTATGATTGGGTGCCCACATGGCACGAACGCTTAGGGCTACACCATTTGACACTATTTTGTTGAATAAAATTTACTTTTGATTGCATCAAGCATTGGAGTGAGATCCGGTTTGTGCCAGTTCTATATGAATATCGAATTGCCAAGAAACCAGATACTAGTTCCAATGATAAAACCAAAAACTGCAAGGCATATAAAATTTAAAAAAAATAGAAAATTAAGATATAGAATCGTTGCCATTGCTGATATTATTATCTACATAATACTAAAAGGATCAGTTATGCATGCAAGTATGAAAAGTACAATTTTGGATGTAAAATGTCCATGTTTTTGCCAATGATGCAATTTACCATAATTCCAGTGTCACTGCAGCTGTGCATCAATCACAGTTGCATAATATGTTTCAAAACAGAAATAATTGCACTTGCATCCTAGCATTTTGAGAGGGGTCATTGCATCACATCTGGAACTCCCCTTCAAAATGGAGCTTCTTTGTAATTCACTGGGTGTGAGTCTGTCGCTACTAATGATGCAACCCATTGTGGGAACCATGTAGCTATGTAGCTCCAGGTGTCCCCAGTATCAATAGTCATAGTTGCTCACCATGCATCAGAAGAGGCAGGATGAATGCATTGGAAACAATGTGCAAGTGCAGGAACGTGTTTGAAAGCAAGAACTCTAAGGAACTGCGTCAATAAGCAATCTCCATTGCGACCATTTACTTCACTGGGGGATTATGCTTGTAATTTCCTCTTAAAAGTAAATTTCAAGTAAGTTGAACGTATGCATTATTCATTGCTCAGATGGCTACTTCGTTACCAGTGCTGTAAAAATATGTTACCGATAAAGCATTGACTTATTATTCATAGGTGAACTTCCATTCAGAGGTCTTTCTATTCACACTGAAACATTGGTCCCCCAAAAAATAAAAAATAAACCCCAAAACATGTTTTTTTAACACAAAAAATGGCATGCTATTGTATCATGGTACTTAAGAAGTTTCAACTGTTCATTAAAGCTATTGTTTAACTGTAAGGGATTTACTTAATCACTGGTTCTAGCAATTAATTTACAATCTATGTTGCCTAGCCTACATTTTAGTAGACTGCCATTTACTGTGGGCAGGCTGCCTAATAAATCTGGCTGACCATTTCAAGAGAAGAACATGTTTCTATTGTTTGACAACACCCTAACTTTGGCATGGTGTCATGTACTGAAATGCCCTTTTATTGCACAGCTTAATAAATATATAAATATCAATCCCATTGGCTATTATAGAGACAGACAGCCTTTCACAAAACTGATGCTGAAGACCTGCAGCTAGCATTATTGCAAATACATGGAAATAACTTGGACTCAGTGATGTAGTAAATACGATTCTCCTTTACTTCCAGGGCTAAGCACAAGAGGCAAAATCTTTGCCATATTTTTCCCCCAACAATGTCCTTCTAACTTCATTTTAGTTTAGATACACTTCAGCCACAAACCATGATGCAATATGGGTGTCTTTCATCTGGACATCATGCGGGTGGGCCAGGGGAATATAATTACAAGACATAACAACAACTGGCACTAAAAGCAGCCACAAGTGATTGGATGTGTTTTGGCATACACTTCTAGCATAGTTAAGATATTTATATTTTAAAATGATATATGTCTGTATTTCTTAATTAGAAAAGGGCAGCATTATTGTCTCAATTCAATTGTGTTAGGAGCTTTACAAAAACTGAATGGGTTAAAGCAAAACACCCTTTTGGGTAAGGGCACATGGGCAGAATCGGGGAGAGTACTCACCCAGGCAACAAATCACCTCTTTTTCGGGGTGACAATCTCCCCAAACTGCCTTCCCGCCGGCTATAATGAAAAATCGCCAGTGGGATGGCAATCGTGGCGCTTTGTTGCCCAAAGTTTCCTCATGAGGCAACTTCTGGCGACTTCTGAAAACGAAGTGCCGCAAATGCCATCCTGCTGGCAATTTTTCATTATAGCCAGGGGGAAGGCAGTTTGGGGTGATTGTCGCCGGGGCGACTAATCTCCCCGAATCCGCCCGTGTGCCCTTACCCTCTAACAAAGGAATTGAAAGATAAGTAGAGAGGCCGTGAATGAAATGCAGAACCATAAAAGTGTTTCTGCAACAGACAAGGCAAACATTGTAATTGAGCAAGTTAAACACTAACCTCTGTCACTTCATAGATTACATGAGCAACAGTCAGTTAACTGATCCCAATAGGTTTACTTCCCCTTATTGTTAACTCCAAGATTGTTTTCTCTCACTTTAAAATAATATCAATGCTTACACTATCTACACTGACAACGTTCCACTTGAGAATCTTTCCCTGCTGTTTAACAATTATGAAATGTAACATAGTCCAATGTGTCTATTTCAAATGTCTCAACAGAAAACTCTGATTCCCTTCTATCGCCACTCTGTCACCTCTGCTGCTGACATTTAGAAAGTAGGCATATTGTATAATATGTGTAAGAAAATAGGAACATAGTCTGTCTTACTTACCATAAAATGTCAAAAAAGCACTGAAGGTGCCGCTCTGTAGAAGCTTCACCCTTGTTATGTCTCAGGAAATCCTATGTGTCACGGCTTTGGAAGAAGTTTGAAAGAAGCGTGTTTGGGTTTGGCAGTTCATTGGGAAGAAAAAGAGTTCTATCCAGACAGGTGTGTTACCTGTTGTAACATGCAAATGACTTGTCATTCGAAACCAGCCAGTAGCTAATAGCTGTGCAAACCTGTTTACATTCAAAGCCCATCCCTTCTACTGTGGAGCCAGAAAAAAAATGAGGTAGGCGTTCCAGGAGATTTCACTTTGTGTAGCAGCTTAGAAACGGAGGTTATAGGAACTGTAACAGTGGCCTGGAAATCATTTGATACTGATTTGTGATATCAATGAAGCTAACATGTTCTTTGATATCAAGCATTAAAATGCTGGCAGAGTGTAAGCTAGCTCTGTGCTTGTTTAAACTTTATTTCACTAGCAACCCATTGGTTTTTATGAAAGTTACAGTTTACACTAGCACCATCTGAAACCCTACACCGAGAATAATACAACTCATTTACTGGCATTGTAGAGGCGACAAGTTGCAGGTAAAAGTTATTTGTAAGGAGTTTCGGGATAGGTCTTACATGTTCTTTGAGGCCACTGTTTTTAGTCAATTTCAAAATATCACTTTGTACTTGTATAATGTATCTTTAAATACTGAAGGGTTCGCCAGTATGTCTGTTTTAAATTTCAAGATTTTGACATAATAATAACTGACAGTTTCTTTTAGGAACTATGATGTAACAACATATTATCAGTCAGATATAATTAACAATCATCAAAGAAGAAACACAGATATTTTAGCTATGTGCTGTTAAGTCTTAGCGGAATGAAAGGGCATATTTCACACACGGGGGGGGGGGTCGAAATACTTCACACTGATTTAGTGATAAGTACAAGTAGGGGTATATTTATAAAGGTATGTAAAATACAGTGTTCAGATACACCAAACATTACTATTCATGTTTTTGTTTTCATGCCTTTGACATGCATTTGAGTTTGCACCCAACACCCAAGATGATTGGTTCCAGTATATAGGCAGTGACAGGCAGGAAGTTACGCCTGAATTAGTAGCAACTGATTGGAAGTAGAGCAGGATCAAGGGACAGGGACAATGTAGAATACAGTAGGTCTCATAAGAAAATATATACAACCATATTGTATGTATTTAGATTCCTCTAACGATTACAGAGAGAATGATGTATTCCTATTCTCGTTTTTATCTTACCGATACATTAGGGAATAAAGCTATAGCCATACTTGCAGACGGAACCAACAAATGTGTTTACAAATTTGCAATTTTGATGAACTACAAATGAGAATGTATTAAGATTCAAGGAGTTTGAATGTTCTCCTCTTGTCTGTATCTATTTTCTCTTGATACTCTAGATTCTTTCCTCACTTCAGTAAAGTTGTTTGACTCCTAAAAAATTGACCATATTGCGTTATCTTGTTAGGGACCTTAGATTGTCAGCTCTTTTGGAGCAGGGATTAATTGTATGGTTCCCTGTATAGGACCGCAGAAGACGTTGGTTTTATATATACATATGTATATATATATATATATATATATATATATATATATATATATATAGATATATATATAGATATATATAGATATATATATAGATATATATATATAGATATATATATATAGATATATAAAAATTATATATATATGGTAATAATCTCTTCAGGGAAAATGTACTAATCATTCCTTCTCTTCTTTATCTACACAAACAAACTCTGTATGTAATACTTCCCTTTCATATTCTCTAGTGACATATGTTATGCTAAGCACTTTATATCTGTGTCCAGACAAACCAGCTGAGTGACTGATTTATTAAAAACTGTTAAGTACTTACTGCGCTTAAAACATTTACCTATGTCTTTTGTATTATTTCCTTCTCTTTTCTCTTTTGTATCACTTACTTCCCTTCACATTGTAGGATCTAATGAGCACAGCACACTTGTCACTGTTGGTAATCAATGCTTGGTTACTTTGTCTTCATATGTATAGTACTAAGTAATGTTTGTGCTTTATAAATTAAATATAAAAATAATAAATAAATAATAAATGAACAAAGCCACAACAAAAGAGGAATTCAACAATAGCAATGAAAATCACTTGGAGAAGCTTTTATAATACACTTCACTAACTCTGTTTTCTTGATTTCAACTCTCACACAAAGTTGGTCAGTGCTAAAATATATCTAAAAGAGAAAAGAGAAGGAAGCGCACATAGGGCAATATTGTTTTGATTTGTCTGGTGAGAGCAATCCAACCACAATAGGGTTAAAATGTGTTGGGATAAAAAGTTAATTGTATCCACCCGAGGTGCATACTCTAATAAAGCCCCCCTTTTGGGTATGTACAAATTGTCAATGTTTAGCATGTGTGTCATATTTGTTTTGAGCTCTGCGGTTCGTTACTCAATACATGAAGTGGAGATAACAGAGAAAATAATAGTATAATTCTGTTAAATAAATATTTTAAAAGCAATCACAGAACATCAATTTTATCACATTCCAAGGTAAAGGTCCGGACTCCCCAGAAGGATCTAAAGTTTGGAGATTTGGTGGTGTTTAAGGAGTAGCACATTTGTGCCACACTGTCTTTTCCTTTTCACAGACTTACCATTCAACAATACTTGTGATTTGTCTCTCATTCCAGCTAAGGAATTTAAATACAAGCACTGCACACAATTTTACTAGAAACGTCATAGTGGATATACAATACGTCATAGGTGAAATACAACATGGAAATTAAGTCTACAATGGTGGAAAAGTATTCTGCTATATGCAATGTACAGAAGACTAATGTTGGCTGTTTCATATATATGCTTCACACAAAAGGAGTCAAGTTCCAGGGCATTACTATTCACTGTATTCGATAGTATGTGACCCCTATCAAAAGATTTATTTAACTTCTGAGATGTTGATCAAAGTGCAGGGGTAAATGTCTAAAAGTTATGACTTATTTTATTTATACAGCACATATTTATTATAATAAACGTGTATTTATATAGTGCCAACATATTTCACAGCGCTGTGCATAGTCCACATAATCTGGGCCCCTGTGCTCTAGCTAATCCCAGCAACCACATACAGTATCAATATACTGTGTTAGTAACACACTTAGGGGCAAATTCACTAAGCGCCGAAGCGCCTAACGCTAGCGTCAATTCGTTAGCGTTGGTCATTTTCGTTACTTCGCAAATTCACTAACGAACACTGGTGTAAATTCGCTAGTGTTACTTCGCACCCTTACGCCTGGCGAATTTTCGCAACGGACGTAAGTACGCAAATTCACTAACGTGCACATTGTACTGAACGCTACCTTTTACGCTAGACTTCCTTCGCCACCTCAGACCAGGCGAAGCGCAATAGAGTAGATAGGGATTGCTTCAAAAAAAGTTAAAATTTTTTCTAAGTCCCAAAAAACGCTGGCGTTTTTTCTATATTATGGGTGATAGGCTGAAAAAGATCGAAACATTTTTTGGGGCTCCCCTCCTTCCCCCCTACATTTCCTAACTCATGGCAACTTAACTATACAGTGGGCACATGCGTAGGGCAAAAAAAAAAAATATTTGATGTTTTGAAGGTTTCCCAGGCATTTGTAGTGATTGTACGTATTCCTACATTGAAATTTGAATTTGGCGCCGTATGCAAATTAACCATCGCTAGCGTAACTTCGCTTCACTTAGCGAATCAATGCTAGTGCAACTTCACAACCTTACGCTACCCCTGAGTGCAACTTTGGATTTTAGTGAATTTGCAGAGCGCTGGCGAAACTACGCCTGGCGAAGTGCGGCAAAGTGCAGCGAAGTTACGCCTGGCGCAACTACGAATTTTAGTGAATTTGCCCCTAAGAGGCCTGTTAACTAAAACTCATTTTTTCTGACTTTTTAATTAAAACATACCAAACTCCGATCCACGATCTGGCTTAATTAACTTTGGATCTAAGTGTCTTTATAAAGTCATGCGACTTTTTCAAATTATCACCCAGAAAACTAAATTTTTGAGTCGCATCGACAACTCTAATTTATTGGATTATCAAATAAAAACTGACTCCAGACAGCCCGAAACTATAGAGAATCATGAACATGTTCAAATTGTTAAAGGGACCATTTTCTACTGACATGATTTGAGCAGGTTATAGCTGGAGTATTTTCAGATTTTCAGAGCATAATAAATCTTTTAAAAAAAAAATTTTCCTCTAAAAATTTTGATTTTTTTCCCCCTTTAAAACTCAACCAGAAAAATTTGTGACTTCATAAAGTGCTGCCTCGATACAACCAACATTAAATAAAAATCTGGTTCTCCATGCATAGAGTAGGCAGTAATAACTGGACCCCAATGCAGCCTGTACCTCCTGTGGCTCAGTAACTTGCACATTTAAATGACATACAAAGTAGGGGGTGGGAGGGGGATGCCCATCTGTCTCATTTGAACTGAGAATTTGATTAAAATGCAGTCCACTGTGCTCCAAAAGTCATGAGTACAACAGATAATTTTGCCCCCTTACCTTATTTGGTCACCCAGTCAACCCCTGAAACTTTGGCCTTTAATGGACAACTTAGTCTACCAAGGGTGTGTAAGTCTTAACTTCCTACTATAGAATTTATAAAGTCTATGTGACCAAATTTGCCCTATGAGACCTCACTAATCTGGGCAGCGTTTATTTTCCTGTGCTGCTTGCTCTCCTGTTATAAATTAACAGAAAGAGTTTTGCCTATGACACTCCCATCCTTCCTGGAACTGGTTTCACTACTGGGCTGATTTTTGTTTACTTGGGAAACACTGTACTATTTTATATAGGATCGCTTTACCATTTTATGCTGAGGTTGCTGGAGAATTTTATGTTAAGGGCCACTGAAACGTATCTTTCTGGGGTGACTGTAGAATTTTAGGAGTCCATTGTGTTAAATTTATTAAATGCTAAGGTTATTTTATGCTGTAGGTAATTGTATCATTTTATGGTTAAAGGATAAGTAAACCTTAAAAGTAAAATATAAAATTGGTCGTTTTGCTTTGAGCACTTTGGTGATTTGCATACATTAATTTGTTTTTCAGTTTCAGAGCTATTTAAGTTTTTATTAAACGGTTAATACAGTACATTTTTTAACAAAAGCATCTGCTGGTCATCTCCTGTGACTGTACAAAAAAATATACATTCAAAAGGAAAACATAGAAGTGTTGTGATGTTGCTCTGTTCATGAAAAAGATCAGAAGTCTCAGATGCCCTTTCCCATCTCCATTCTGAGCACAACAACATCCCAACACTTCTCTGTTTTCCTTCTACAATGGTCTTACTGGCATGGCTGAGGTTAACACAATTGCAAAGTTATTTTTTTTACAGTGGCCTTACAGGGCTCAACTCAGTTCTCAAGATACCTAAAATTCCTTAAGACCAGACCAAGTCAAAATGGTCCAAATTGTAAACAGTGGTCTTAGTATTGACCAACCAAGAAACTCATTTCATTTCCAAAACCTCTGACTTCATAGGAAGACTCTTCTTATATCTTATAAAGTATCAAGTCTCAATAACTATGTGTCAAATAAATGATGCCTAATTATGCTGCATGCTTACTCATCTTAATAATCAATAGCATTGCTTCACTTCTCAGTAATCATGAAACCACTTCCAAGTAGACAACACTATGACAACACTATTAAAACTGTTCTGCATATGGTAGCATCATGTTTAATTGTGTATGTCTGTATGTGTATACATGGTGGGGCAGATTTATGAAGGGACGAATTTCGAAGTTAAAAATACTTCGAAATTCGACCATCGAATTAAAATACTTGGAATTCAAATTTTTTTTCATCGACTTTGGCTATTCTGTGGTCGAAGTAAAATCGAATGATCGTACGATTAAATCCTTCGAATCGAACGATTCGAACAATTTTATCGTGCGATCGAACGATTTTTACTTCGACTTCAAAAACTTTGAAAAATGCTGTAGAAGGTCCCCATAGGCTAACATAGCACTTCGCCAGGTTTAATTCGGGGAAGTATTGAAGTCAAAGTTTTTTTAAAGAGACAGTATTTCCATTATCGAATGGTCGAAAATTCGAACTATTTTTACTTTGAATCAAATTCAAAGTAAATTTGAAGTGTAGTATCCTATTCGATGGTCGAAGTATCAACAAAAATTACTTTGAATTTCGATTTTTTTTTTACTTCGAAAATTCCCTTGAATTCACTTCGACCCTTGATAAATCTGCCCCCAGTGGCGTAACTACCGGGGGAGCAGGGGGTGTAATTGGGCCAGGGCCCGCACCCCCTCGGGCCCCCCTGGCTGCTCGCACACCACTAGTAAATAGGAAATGCGGCCGTAAATGCAGTTTCTGGCCGTACGGAGGGGGGCGGGGCCCGGCTGCACTTCCCGCGCCAGGGTCCGCCCACCTCTAGTTACGTCTCTGTCTGCCCCGGTGTGTTTACATTTCTCCTCATTATTCATTTATATCACAAATTCTAGTATCTAGTTCCATACTTCTTGGTTCTCGAAAAAGATTTTGTCAGCTAGTTTGCCTGATTTCCTGTAATTATTATTAATATTTGATAATTAGTCTCATCAATGCATGATATGACACTGTTGTGTTGTAAGATAGTGAATCCCCCACCATCTTTATTGTTTTTAGCAAATATTTTTCAGTTTAAAGTGTTTAAAATGTGCACATCTCAAAAAACTATATATATATATATATATATATATATATATATATATATATATATATATATATATATATATATATATATATATATATATATATATATATATATATATTGTATACAGTGGTAGCATTATAGCATTATGGTGTAGGGCTGCTTTTTATCAGCAGAGACTTAAAGGGGATCTGTCACCCAAACATAAAAAGCTGTAATATAAAAGTCCTTTTAAAATGAAACATCAAACTCAAATTTTTTTGTTTTATTAACATATCTCTATCTGTTATATACTCGTTTGAAACTCCCAGCTGTCAATCATATATTGCCTGCCCCTCCTCTTTGCCTTAGGCATAGAGGCGGGACATGCAATTACTTTCCGTTCTACATTTACTAGATATTATTCCACACTTCACATTACCACTCCCTCCTCGCCATCTAAATGTGTAGTCAGTGCATGGCATGGGCATCAGGTTCCAATTATTCAACTACAAACTCACACCCTGTCCCTCCTGGAACTTGAGTCCCTGGTGCTCAGTAGAATGGGGGATCGGCAAACCCCTCAACAATCAAGGAAAGAAGTTCAATGGCACGGAGGTAATGCTAGCAGGCTGAAACCTTTGCTTTAAATTTATTTAGTGAGGCATGCAACGTTTCGGCGACAACCCCTTGATAAAGGAGTAAATTGTAAATTTAAAGCAAGGGTTTCACTCTGCTAGCATTACCTGATTGCCAGTGAACTTCTTTCCTTGTATGGGCATCAGGTTGCCCATTCTGGTGCATAAACAAGATTTTGGCATGATCTAAAGCTTGCCTTAATAACAGTGCCCACAAAATGGCTGCTGCCTGTTTCACGTGATTGTCAATTCCAAGACTACAAGAAACAAGATTGAAATAATTTATATAGTGTGAGTAAAGTTTATTATGCTTGACTAACATCATAAAAATGTATTTGGAAATATTTCTAATGGTGACAATTTGCTGTCCAATTTGTTATTGTTTGTTATTGTTGCACAAGATAATTCTACAAAATATTAAAATGGGGGGATTAAATACATATGCAAACATAAATCAATGACAAACTTTGTTTAATAATAGCTTGATATACAAATTTTCTTTAGGATTCATTTATTAAAAGCAAGTGCAGCTTCAGTCACATGACTTGAAACCATTCTTTAATTGCACTTGCGTCTAAAGCCACTTGATGCTCATCTGCATAGTTTTTATTGTTGCTGCTGGGTTAGTCCCACTTCCACTTGCAAATCACGTGCAGTGCTACTACTGATGCTGAGGAACAATGGAGCTACTGCTTACCTGCATTTGTATTCATAAATAAGCCCTTTTAATTTCCATAGAATATGTCTATGTATGTGGGTGAATGCTGAGGATCTCTTGTCTTTGATGAGAAAACAGCCAGAATATCCCAGTCAAGAGCAAGTAACAGTTTCAATATCACACTTTTGAACCTCAACTGGTTTTAAAGGAAAACTATATCCCCATATCCACATTGTAGATCTCTATAAAAAATACAGTATATTTGCATAACACAGCTCATATGTAAAACCCTGTTGTGTATAAATAAACACATAGGGGTCCGTTTACTAAAGTGCGGTAAATCTGACTTTAAGTTTCCGCATGTTATCGCTGAGAATATTTTTATGCCAGAATATTCGCAGCGACTAAGTTTACTAAACAGCGATGCGCTCAGAAGTCATTGCGATCACTTGCGGTAACTACGTTAAGGAACCAGCTTACGTTAGCGGTAATTTTAGCGAGTTGCGAATTTTCTGGCGAAAAATTACGTTTTTGCGAATATTTATGGTATAAAATAGTCTTGTTTTATGGCGGTTCTTGTGGCAATTTTTACTGTGACATTTATGGCCAGAAATGCATCTTCAAAACTCATAAACTTTATTGACTGATGATTATACCATCCAACAACATTACCAGAGTAACCAATCAAACATGTCTGCATCATATAAACCCTTCTGTCAATAGAATTATAGGAACAAGAAATGATACCAGTCAATCTCTTTGCTTCATAGAAATGCACAGTTTAATGTAGCCAATAACAATGAAACAAAAAAGCGTAGAGGCTGACGAATCCTTGGACTGTGATGCCGCTGCCAATTATACACCTCTGAGCTGAAACTGCTGCTGTTGCAGCAGACAGAAGCAGAAGCCAAAAGATCCTGTCAGCAATAGCTACAGATCTCTCTCTCCTGTCAGCAAAGAATGATGGGTAAAAAAAACAGTATTATGGGATATTTCCTGCCCCTTGAGAATTTTCTGGCGAAAAAAATACTTTTACGCCACTACATAGATGGCGGTAAAAGTTTGCGAATATTCTGGCATTAATTTTGTCTTTAGCACATTTCGCTGTTTAGTAAACCATGCGTTAATGTGTACGTAGCGTTATTTTCAGCGAATGCGATAACTGGCGAACAATTATTCTTGCGCAAGAAAATTCGCAAATTTATATTTACCGCAGGTTAGTAAACTGGCGATAACATATTTGGCGAAAATTCTGTCTATATATTGTGCGAATATTTTTAACGCACTTTAGTAAACAGACCCCTATGTTCATAATAATATACTTTTTTGGTAGTATGTGCCATTGGGTAATCATAAATAGAAAATTGCCATTTTAAAAAATAAGGGCAGCTGTTACGGCTGGAGTTCCAAACCCAGAACTAAAACCAAGGTCCTGGTCGCTGCTCAGTCTTCCGCCTATAACAACCACATTCAGCTTTGGGAGGAGCCCTCCACTACTCAGGTGCCACCAGGTCTCAATGTGAGAGTACTAGGGAGAGAGTTCTTGGCAGGCAAGGGAACCAAACGTAGTACTGGAAAGGAGAAAAAGAAGCGTGGTTGAGGGACAGGCCAGGTCGATACCAATCGGAAAGAGCAGTACAGATTTAAGAGACGAGAGAGAGTAGACGAGGTCACAGGCCGAGTTAAACACATCAATATTGCAGTACAAGGCAGGATCCAAGAGAGTTGTCAGTACACAGGCAAGGGTCAGGACAGGCAGCAAACTCGACATGGTCAGGGACAGGCAGGGTCAAGAACAGATCAGGAACACACAGAAAATGCCCCCAGGAACTATAGAAATAGACCTTACGTTGGGCAAGAAAAACTGGACGAGGCCTTTTTAAATATTCAAATTTTCAAAAATATTCAAAAGTATGATGACATCACAAGCCATTGCTTGTAAACCCAGCAGAACTACAGAGTGCACATCAGGATACAGGATGAAGAATCCCGCGGCAGGCTTCCCCGTCGTGGGTATCATGGGCCATGTTGCCTAAGTATTAATTTTGGGGGTATCGTTTCCCTTTAAAACCAGTGGTTGTCCAAGGATCTGATGCTTTGTTGCTTACCTATAGGGTTTTCACATCACAGTAGGATGTCACATTTGGATGTCCAGTTTGGTATCCCTAAACCCAGAACTTCGCACCAAGCGAGATGACATCACACGGATCGCCGAAACAAAAAGGATGTGCGCACATCTTGCCACATTCATTAATGCGAAGAAGAGGACAATGGCTGTGGGCAACTCCTCAGGGAATGTGGCTGGCGTCACCGCCGCCCCATTAGACCACCAGGTATCCTTACATAGCATTTGTATATCAAATTCAACTTCTCAAATCCAAGGCAAGTTGCCAATATTTTGCTGCTATTGAGACAATATGATACGATGTATATAGAACTTGTTTGCTTTTCATTTTGCTGAGTGTTCATGTCTGTTAAAAATTCAGTTTGCTCATTTGAAAGATGATATTGTCACTGGCTATGCACATGAATGTATTCCACACCTGGAACTAAATACAGTATACAGTATCTAAAAATGAATGCATATATTTTATTCTCACACCAGGGAGTGTCAATTTACTTTTCTTACTGTTTTTCTTTGTACATTTTTCTCCTCTCATCCAGCTTATGACATACTATGAATCACCTGATGTTTTACCTGATATTAGGTGTGTTTTGCCACAGGCACAACGCAACAAATATGATCACTCATACGTATCTGTCCAAAAGTTCTCAGAACAAGAAAGGTTCACCTACAGTATAGGATATTTTGCCTTTAGTGTCAACATCTTCAAAATCAGCAAAATCAGCAGATACAGATATCAAGTACAGTAGATGTGAGGCACAGCACATGTATTTGCTTGCTTTTGAATATTCTACAGACTTCTACAGACTATAGCTTGCTTTTTTATAGTGTATATCTTTTTTTTATATTGTACTGTGAATAGAAACATGTTAAAGGAACAGTAACATTTAAAATTAAAGTACTTTAAAGTAATTAAAATATAATACTGCTCTGCACTGTTAAAACTGATGTGTTTGCTTCAGAAACACTGCTATATTTTAAATAAACAAGCCACTGTGTAGTCATGGGGGCAGCCATTAAAAGCTGAAAAAAGAGAAAAGATATAGGATACACAGCAGATAACAGAAACGTTCTGTAGTGTAGTATACAATGGGAATCTACTAGTGATAGGCAATGAATTATGATGATGAATTAGCTTCGCCGAAAAATTCACAAATTTCCCGCGAAATAGCGAAATGCCGAAGAAGGCGAAATGCATTGAAGTCAATGGGCATCAAAATTATTTTGAAGTGCGTCAATTTCGACGCCCACCAAATTTTTTATACGCGCGCTTATTTTGTCCACATGCATTAAAGTTAATGGGTGTCTGAACAATTTTGACACACGAAAATTTTTACATGCGCAATTTTCCCTGCAGTTTCCCTTCAGAATTTATTCGCTGGCGGCAAAACACGGAAATTCACTGCGAAATTGCGTCTGGCGAATGTATTTACCCATCACTAGATTCTACTTTATATGTTATGTATCCTGTACTTTAATGACTGCTGATGGGAAAACAAAACTTGTTTACACAAACTATAGTAGAGTTTCTGAAGCAAAAACACCAGTGCAGGGCAACATTACATTATACGAAATCCGAAGACCTGAGATATTTTAAATCTTCGGACCCATATTTGTCTGACATAATTTTTTAAATAAATTCTAGTTTAGGGATATGCACTGGGATATGCCTACTTGAAATATTGGTATAGTATAATATTTAAATATATGCGTGGGGTTAAGATTAAAACAGCAAAGCAAAATAATTCTTGTGACATGCAGTTACATGAGCATATAATCAATGAATCTTAGCATTTACCTTGTGAGAATCTCCATAATTACATATCATGCATAAACCTTTCCTTACACAGGTGAATGAATACCTTTAGTATAAAGTATACAATCGATTTGTAATTAGTTTACAGACTTCTGCTTATATCTTTGCCTAAATAATTAAAATTATGGTAGGTGATGTATATAACGTGAAACTGCATCTAAGATTTTCTTAGAATATATGCAAAAAGCTGAAGGCAACTGGAGGAGACTAAAGCGTTAACAGGAAATGTGTTAAAAAACTGGAAAAGCTACTGTGTGTCAGATTGCTGCAAAATTCAGTACTGAATAGAATATTTTGGTTTTTATGGTTTGACAAAATCTATGGTAGAGCAGTTATTGCCAGCTTCTGAAAAAAACAAAAGAAATCTGAGTGGGGTGAAAGAGAGTCATGACCACAGGAACAATAAAGCAAGTGATTGGAAATATGCCATCTGGTCAGATCAAAGATTCATTAGAATTTTCTTAGGTTTTATTACGAAAGAATGCACAAATACATCTCCTATCCTTAGAGCCAACGGATAAAGGAATACTCTCACCAAATTGCAATGCAAAAATTTCCCTCTCTATTCTAATCATCCAGAAAGCATTGAGGTAGCATCTTCTGATCTCATCACCAAAACATACTGGAACCTACTACCAAACTTGGTATCTTCATAAAATCCAAACTTTATTAGTGCATTTAAAGCATACAATTAGTTAAAACGGGCAGGGGAGAGCACGGTTTTTGTGACTACACCAGTCACTTCATCAGAAGCGGAAGCGTCCCCTGCTGATACTACATCTCTATAGCCACTCAATTAATATCAATCGATGAATGATTAAAGATAATCAAAAAGTCACATTCAGGTTATCCTATATAATAAAGTTGAAGTGTCTCTGCGTCCAGTCCATGTGTCCGTGGGATTGCGCTACTGCGCATGTGCCCCACGGACCGTCTCTGGCGAATTCGTCCAGTCCCTGTGTCAGTCTGTTTTTATAAATGTTTGACTACATATGTTCTAGCGCCCGTTAATTTAACGGGCTTAATGTCTAGTCTTCTATATAAACCTGGACACACCTTGTCACATAGGTTTAAGCAATAGATCAGCAGCAACACATCAGTAATATAGTTCAGTATATGGATTACCAGATAGATTGTATTCTTTCAAAAGACAAACCAAATGATATAACCACATGGGAAGGCTATCCATATATACATAATAATTGAATAACAATGCTTTCTGGATGCTTAGTCCTGTGGCTGGAGCTAAAGTGAAGGAACGGCCAGTATTAGGTGAACAACGTCTCCCCCCGACCTTGATGCGAGTCTACTTTTCTTTTCCTCTTTATTCTTTTTTTCCTTATTCAAAACGTGTTGAAATAAAAAATTGTTGACATAGTTGCATAAAAGCATTTGTTACATGTATCTCATTGCACCAATAAACATTATTTCAATAACTGCAATGACTCTCAACGTTATATACTTCAAGATCAAGAAATAAAATACAAGAAAAAGAAAAAAGAAAAGAAAAAAATATATATATAAGGCAAGGCAATATGTCCATATAAAATAACCTAAAATATACAGTAAAACTCTCAGGCTGCAGCATGTCAATGGGCACTTGTATCTCCTTTATTTTCTATAAATTGCATCCACAAGAACCATGTGGTCGCAAATCTCTCATGGGTATTATTTATATATGCTGTCAACTCCATTCGGTAAATCTCACTCACCACTTTATTCCACTACTCTAGTAGGTGGCTTTGGCCTCCTCCAATGTATTGGGATTAGTGACTTTGCTGCCATCAGTAGCTGTACCAATAATTTTGTGCTTGAAGGGTCATAAGACTCAATTTGATGCAGCAGCAGTAGGGCCAACGGGGATTTGGGTAGTTGGACTCCAGTTATACTTTTACAATCTGACAATATATGTAACCAAAAGGAGTTTAACACCGAACAATTAAGCCAAATATGTGATAGAGTTCCCCTTTCCATCCTACACCTCCAGCATAAATCGTCTGGAACCAGACCCATTTGTTTCAGCCTCACAGGAGTTCTATACCACCGTGATAACAATTTAATGGAGTACTCTTGATATTTATTTCTGATAGAACAGCGGGAATTAGTTTGGAAGATGTAGGCCCAATCAGAATCATTAAAAGTCATATCCAATTCAGCCTCCCATTGACTCGCATAAGTTGGCCGATCCTTACATTTCATTTTCCTCTTTATTCTAATACCTATCCTGTGTGTAACAGAACAGGCACTGCTTTTCAGCAAAACTTTAATAATCACACTCACCCCCTTTTCCATTCTTTTTTAAATGGTCCATGTTCAATTGTGGCCAGGCCTATATTCTACATCAGCAAAAGAGTTTCCTTTAACCTGACCAGTGTCCCCAGCCCACATCCAGGGCGACTCATATGTCATTACAGTGTGCTATAGAGGTACCGATTAACTTGCATCAGTAGTAGGGATGTCGCGGACTGTTCGCCCGCGAACTAATTCGCGCAAACATCGACTGTTCGCGTCCGCCGAATGTTCGCGAATGCGCACGACGTTCGCCAATTTGGGTTCGCCTTAGCTGGCGCTTATTTTTGACCTCTCACCCCAGACCAGCAGATACATGGCAGCCAATCAGGAAGCTCTCCCTCCTGGACCACCCCCACACCCCCTGGACCACTCCCCTTCCATATATAAACTGAAGCCCTGCAGCGTTTTTTCATTCTGCCTGTGTGTGCTTGGAAGAGCTAGTGTAGGGAGAGAGCTGTTAGTGATTTGAGGGACAGTTGATAGTAACTTTGCTGGCTAGTAATCTACTTGATACTGCTCTGTATTGTAGGGACAGAACTCTGCAGGGATTTGAGGGACATTTTAGGTTAGGTAGCTTTGCTGGCTAGTAATCTACCTTCTACTGCAGTGCTCTGTATGTAGCTGCTGTGGGCAGCTGTCCTGCTGCTGATCTCTCATCTGCTGACTGCTGCCTGTAACCCAATAGTCCTTGTAAAGACTGCTTTTATTTTCTTTTTTGTTTTTTTACTTTGCTACTATAAGAGCCCAGTGCTATTAGTCTAGCTGTGTTGGGGAGTGGGACTGGTGTGCTGCTCCTAGTAGTTCAGCACCAACCAGAGTAATTTTTTTTTTTTAATATACATATATATATTTTTTTATTTTACTTATCTTACTGTTCTTTAACTGTTCAGTGCTGTTTGCTGTGCTTCATAGTAGTGCACCAATAGTAGTGCACTTGCAGGCATTGTTTGCCCAGTGTGTTCTTCAAACAACTGCCACCTAGCTGTGTGAGCTTGTTCACATTCTGTCTAAATATCAATAATAATACCGTCTCCAGAAACACCACCTGAGTGACGTTTTCCAAGCAGCAATAATATATTCCGTATCCACTGCTGTAGTGTATACGTTGACCTTGCAGGCATTGTTTGCCCAGTGTGTTCTTCAAACAACTGCCGCCTAGCTGTGTGAGCTTTTTCACATTCTGTCTAAATATCAATAATAATACCGTCTCTAGAAACACCACCTGAGTGACGTTTTCCAAGCAGCAATAATATATTCCGTATCCACTGATGTAGTGTATACGTTGACCTTGCAGGCATTGTTTGCCCAGTGTGTTCTTCAAACAACTGCCGCCTAGCTGTGTGAGCTTTTTCACATTCTGTCTAAATATCAATAATAATACCGTCTCCAGAAACACCACCTGAGTGACATTTTCCAAGCAGCAATAATATATTCCGTATCCACTGCTGTAGTGTATATGTTGACCTTGCAGGCATTGTTTGCCCAGTGTGTTCTTCAAACAACTGCCGCCTAGCTGTGTGAGCTTTTTCACATTCTGTCTAAATATCAATAATAATACCGTCTCCAGAAACACCACCTGAGTGACGTTTTCCAAGCAGCAATAATATATTCCGTATCCACTGCTGTAGTGTATACGTTGACCTTGCAGGCATTGTTTGCCCAGTGTGTTCTTCAAACAACTGCCACCTAGCTGTGTGAGCTTTTTCACATTCTGTCTAAATATCAATAATAATACCGTCTCCAGAAACACCACCTGAGTGACGTTTTCCAAGCAGCAATAATATATTCCGTATCCACTGCTGTAGTGTATACGTTGACCTTGCAGGCATTGTTTGCCCAGTGTGTTCTTCAAACAACTGCCGCCTAGCTGTGTGAGCTTTTTCACATTCTGTCTAAATATCAATAATAATACCGTCTCCAGAAACACCACCTGAGTGACGTTTTCCAAGCAGCAATAATATATTCCGTATCCACTGCTGTAGTGTATACGTTGACCTTGCAGGCATTGTTGGCCCAGTGTGTTCTTCAAACAACTGCCGCCTAGCTGTGTGAGCTTTTTCACATTCTGTCTAAATATCAATAATAATACCGTCTCCAGAAACACCACCTGAGTGACGTTTTCCAAGCAGCAATAATATATTCCGTATCCACTGCTGTAGTGTATATGTTGACCTTGCAGGCATTGTTTGCCCAGTGTGTTCTTCAAACAACTGCCGCCTAGCTGTGTGAGCTTTTTCACATTCTGTCTAAATATCAATAATAATACCGTCTCCAGAAACACCACCTGAGTGACGTTTTCCAAGCAGCAATAATATATTCCGTATCCACTGCTGTAGTGTATATGTTGACCTTGCAGGCATTGTTTGCCCAGTGTGTTCTTCAAACAACTGCCACCTAGCTGTGTGAGCTTTTTCACATTCTGTCTAAATATCAATAATAATACCGTCTCCAGAAACATCACCTGAGTTGTTGTTGTTTTAAAAAAAATGCCAGGCAAAGGCAGGCCGCCACGCAGAGGCACTAGGGGCCGTGCTGCTATGCTATCCTGTGGCCCTAGGAAATTGCCCAGTTTTACAAAGGCAATTACCCTGAACTCCCAAAATGCTGAAGAGGTAGTTGACTGGCTTACGCAGCACACCCCATCCTCTACCGTTTCTAACTTTGCCACAACATCCTCATCCTCCTCTGCTATGGGCACCCCACGTAACACTTCCTCCACCACCGGCGCCCCTTCTTCACTGGAGTCAGAGGAGTTATTTACACATGAGTTTCTTGAACTGAGTGATGCGCAACCATTATTGGCAGAAGAAGATGAAGGAGATGAGGACGTTACACCAGATATAATTCTGGCAGACAACACAACAGAGATGGACATAATGAGTGATGAGGAGGTCCCCGCTGCTGCTTCCTTCTGTGAGCTGTTAGAAGAAATTGATGCATCTGAGGAGAATGATGATGAGGAGATTGATGTTTTGTGGGTGCCCAGTAGAAGAGAGCAAGAGGAGGATAGTTCAGATGGAGAGACGGAGAGTCAGAGAGGCAGGAGGAGAATAAGACTTAGAAGAAGCAGGGAGGACAGCTCGCAGGGAACAGTAGGTCAACAACATGTATCGGCACCTGTGGTCAGCCGGCCAACGCACCCGCCATTGCCGCCAACTTCTACTGTTACCGCCAGATTGCCAGCTTCAAAAAGCTCAGCAGTGTGGGATTTTTTTAATGTGTGTGCCTCTGACAAAAGCGTTGTAATTTGCAATGAGTGCAGTCAGAAACTGAGTCTTGGGAAGCCCAACACCCACATAGGTACAACTTCTATGCGAAGGCACATGAACGGCAAGCACAAAGCACTATGGGAGCAACACCTCAAAGGCAGCAGACAAACTAAAAGCCACCCTCCTTCTGGTCCAGCATCTTACTGCTCTACCTCTGCTGTCCTTGACCCATCTGAACCACCCTCCACTCCGCCTTCCACCTTGACCACCAGTTCCCAGTCATCTGCCCCCAGCCAAGTTTCTGTGAGGGCCATGTTTGAGCGTAAGAAGCTAATGTCTGCGAGTCACCCCCTTGCTTGGCGTCTGACAGCTGGCTTGTCTGCACTCTTAGCCCGCCAGCTTTTACCATACCAGCTGGTGGACTCTGAGGCCTTCCGCAAATTTGTAGCAATTGGGACACCGCAGTGGAAGGTACCCAGCCGCAATTTTTTTTCCAAGAAGGGAATACCACACCTGTACCACCATGTGCAGAGCCAAGTCACCGCATCTCTGTCACTTAGTGTTGGGGCAAAGGTCCATATGACTACTGACGCATGGTCCTCCAAGCATGGTCAGGGCAGGTATGTCACCTACACTGCCCACTGGGTGAACTTGCTTATGGCTGGGAAGCAGGGAATGCGTGGCTCAACAACAACAGTGGAGTTGGTGTCACAGCCACGGATTGCACGCGGTTCTGCCACCACCTCTACTCCTCCTTCGCTCTCTACCTCGTCTTCTTCCTCTGCTTCCTCCTCCTCTGCTGCTGGGTCCTCCTCCTCCACACCTGTGCACCCCCAGCTCCCCCTAGGCTATTCGACGTGCCAGGTACGCCGTTGTCATGCTGTCTTGGGGATGACGTGCCTGGAAAGCAGAAACCATACCGGATCTGTACTCCTGTCAACTCTGCAGTCACAGGCCGATCGTTGGCTGACCCCACACCAACTGAAGATCGGAAAAGTGGTGTGTAACAACGGAAGCAATCTGTTGGCAGCACTGAGACTGGGCAATTTAACACATGTGCCCTGCATGGCACATGTTCTGAATTTAATAGTCCAACGTTTTGTCTCGAAGTACCCAGGATTCCAGGACATTCTCAGGCAGTCCAGGAAGGTGTCGGCCCATTTCAGACGTTCCTACACAGCCATGGCACGCCTTGCTGACATTCAGCAGCGGTACAACATGCCAGTCAGGCGTTTAATTTGCGACAGCCAGACTCGCTGGAATTCAACGCTCCTCATGTTTGAACGTCTGCTGCAACAACAAAGAGCCGTCAATGAATACCTGTTTGAACTGGGTGGTAGGACTGGATCTGCAGAGCTGGGGATTTTTTTCCCCCGTTACTGGGTGCTTATGCGCGATGCCTGCAAGCTCATGCGCCATTTTGAAGAGGTTACAAACATGGTCAGTCGCACCGAAGGCACCATCAGCGACCTAATACCCTTTGCTTTCTTCCTGGAGCATGCCGTGCGACGAGTGACAGATGAGGCTGTAGACCAGCGTGACGAGGAGCAGGAAGCGCACGATTTCTGGTCGGAATCACCAGAACGAGCCCAGGCACCTGCTGCAATGCAGGGAGAGGTGTCAGAAGTGGAGTCAGAGGAGGAAGGTGGCTTTGTGGAGGAGGAGGACCAACAGGAGCAGGCTTCCCAGGGGGCTTGTGGTGACCTTTTGGGGACCCCTGGTCTTGTACGTGGCTGGGCGGAGGAGACCGTGGATGATGTAGTCCTTGATAACGAGGAAGCGGAGATGGATACCTCTGCATCCAACCTTGTGAGAATGGGGTCTTTCATGCTGTGATGCCTGTTGAAGGACCCCCGTATCAAGAGGCTTAAGAAGAAGGACCTGTACTGGGTCGCAACACTACTAGACCCTCGGTACAAGCATAAAGTGGCAGAAATGTTACCAACGTACCACAAGTCCGAAAGGATGCTGCATTTACAAACCAGCCTGCAAAACATGTTGTACAATGCTTTTAAGGGTGATGTCACTTCAGGAACTCATCAACATTCCAGGGGCAGAGGTGCCAGTAATCCTGCCACGAGCGCACCTGCAAGGACAATGCACTTTGGCCACTCTGTAACGTCAGACATGCAAAGGTTTTTCAGTCCAAGGCAGCGCCAGAACCCTTCTGGATCCACCCTCAAAGAACGCCTCGACCGGCAGGTAGCGGACTACCTGGCATTAACTGCAGATATCGACACTCTGAGGAGCGATTAACCCCTGGACTACTGGGTGCGCAGGCTTGATCTGTGGCCAGAGCTGTCACAATTTGCCATGAACCTCTTGTCTTGCCCCGCCTCAAGTGTCCTCTCAGAAAGGACCTTCAGTGCAGCAGGAGGGATTGTAACTGAGAAGAGAACTCGCCTAGGTCACAAAAGTGTGGATTACCTGACCTTTATTAAAATGAACGAGGCATGGATCTCGGAGGGTTACTGCACGCCGGAAGACTTGTTCTGACTCCCCATGCAGCTGTCCTTCTCTGCACGCCGCATGACTCCACACACAGCTGTCCTTTAGCGTCCTCCTCCCTCCGTCACCGTTACAAACTAGGGTGCAAACCCTACTGGTTTCATTTTAATCAAAACTTTTTGGACAGGTAAATCCTGAGTTTTTCTGGCCTCTGTGCTTCAGTGGCTGCAACCAAAAAAATATATATTTTCAGCATTTATATGGCATATTTTTTCTGGCCTCTGTGCTTCAGTGGCTGCGACAAATTTTTTTTATATTTTTAGCATTTACATGGCATATTTTTTCTGGCCTCTGTGCTTCAGTGGCTGCGACAAAAAAAAATAATATTTTCAGCATTTATATGGCATATTTTTTCTGGCCTCTGTGCTTCAGTGGCTGCGACAAAAAAAATGTATATTTTTAGCATTTATATAGCATATTTTTTCTGGCCTCTGTGCTTCAGTGGCTGCGACAAAAAAAAATTAATATTTTCAGCATTTATATGGCATATTTTTTCTGGCCTCTGTGCTTCAGTGGCTGCGACAAAAAAACCATAATTTTTCAGGAAAGTACACATGCCTAATTTTTCAGGGTTCTGCAACAGTGGCAAAATCGCATCTTTTATGGTCACCGCAGGTGATCAATAAAGTAGACCAAAACTGGGCCCACACTGCAGAATCAGTGTTTTTTGGTTCACTTCACTGTACATTGAATTACCTCTGCCTGACCGTGCACGTGCGCACAAGCATGGTGACTGCTAAACACACCACTACAGAAATATTGCCACCAACAGGACGAAAATCCTGGAGGTGACAAGCAACTAGTAATTAAAAACTATTATTTGCTCACTTGACGGTATCATTCATTAAAGCTCTTTGCGTTTTTTTGCGTTGCAGTAAGCGCCGCGTTTTGTCTTTGCGTGTGAACAGGCTGTAACCTTTACACGACTTGATTGGCATGTAGACGCCGGACGTTTTAAAGCAGTTTATTACACGAGTTTACAAATGTATTGTGATTTCTGCCCTTTACAGAACTCTGCAAGGATTTGATGGACATTTTAGGTTAGGTAGCTTTGCTGGCTAGTAATCTACCTTCTACTGCAGTGCTCTGTATGTAGCTGCTGTGGGCAGCTGTCCTGCTGCTGATCTCTCATCTGCTGACTGCTGCCTGTAACCCAATAGTCCTTGTAAGGACTGCTTTTATTTTCTTTTTTGTTTTTTTTACTTTGCTACTGTAAGAGCCCAGTGCTATTAGTCTAGCTGTGTTGGGGAGTGGGACTGGTGTGCTGCTCCTCCTAGTAGTTCACCACTACCAGCACCAACCAGAGTCAAAATTGTTACAAAGTATCTTATTTGCACCTGTTAGCTGTTCTGAGCTCTCTGCCAAAAGCTAATTAAGTTAGAAACTGTTTTTTTTCTGGCTGTTCAGTTCAGAGAAAAGAGGGACTTTCCAGTACAAAAGAGGGACAGGGGGTTGAGTGGTCAAAAGAGGGACAGTTGGGAGGTATGCAAGTGCCACCTAGCTGTGTGAGCTTTTTCACATTCTGTCTAAATAACAATAATAATTCCGTGTCCGTGAACATCACCTGAGTGATGTTTTTACAGCAGCAATAATATATTCCGTATCCACTACTGTATACGTTGCCCTTGCAGGCATTGTTTGCCCAGTCTTTAACCAAGTGCCACCTAGCTGTGTGAGCTTTTTCACATTCCGTGTCCAGAAACATCACCTGAGTGACGTAGTGTGATTTCTGCCCTTTACAGCACAAAACGCAGCGCTGTGTCAACAATGTATTTTTCAGATACATTTTTGCCCTTGATCCCCCTCTGGCATGCCACTGTCCAGGTCGTTGCACCCTTTAAACAACTTTAAAATCATTTTTCTGGCCAGAAATGTCTTTTCTAGCTTTTAAAATTCGCCTTCCCATTGAAGTCTATGGGGTTCGCAACGTTCGCGAACCGTTCGCATTTTTGACGCAAGTTCGCGAATATGTTCGCGAACATTTTTTCCGCCGTTCGCTACATCCCTAATCAGTAGCTAAGCACTATAGATAAATACAATCGGGCAGACACAATGATAGTATAAAGGAAAAAAAGAGTTGCACCACTGCAGGTCCTCAGCTCCCACAACACAAGCGTAGGCTATCACGTAGTCCTTCCAAAACAGCAGCCACCAGTACAAGTAATGGTGTAAATGACTGTACACTTATGCAATAAATTTGCCTGCCTTCTTTTCATCAATAGCACTTAATTATTAGCGCTGATGGCCACAATGCCAGGCAGACAGTAGCTCTCACTCATCAAGTCATAGCCAGTGACAAGCTCAGACAGGCAGTTTCTCTACAATAGGTTTACTCAGCACACACTGTAAAGAGGTTTTCATTATCGCACGTGTATAGGGAGGAATGAGGTGGTAGAAACTCATGTTCCAAAGATTTATGTAAAGCCTGCAACAATAAACAGTCAGCTATAGATTGCAAAGAGAGATGCAAGTGATTGAATGAAAAAAGAAAAGGGAACAAGCTGCACTCCTTCTCCGGAATTAAAATCAGTCCTTTATTCATGTATTAAAAGTAGTGGCTGTGGTCCAAAGGCCTAAGCTTTTCAGGTATAAGGGTAGAACTACACGGGCGATTTCGGTGCGCATCCATTCGTTCCGACGTGACGCAAGGAAGTGAAGGTGTCACGTCAAAAGCTCAAAATCGGATCTAAGTAAAACAGATATACGTATAAGCTGATTGTATCCGACACGACATGACTATCGGATGCGACCGCTGCATTGGGTCTTTACAAGACAGTCATGTTGGAACGGATGGACGCGCACCGAAATCGCCCATGTAGTTCTACCCTAAAACCCTTAATTATAGGCAACCAAGTGAGGTTGCAATTTTAAGTTATTAAAGGAATGTTTGCAAAACGCTGAAAAAATTAGGAAACCTAGCATTATGGTATTGTGTGTCCAATCAGGCAGACAGCTATAGTTTTGTGACAGTTCCCCTGTAAAGAAGTAGAAGTATCTATTGATTTGGCCAGTATTGTCATTATATGAATTCAGCGTTGGACTTGGGCCCCGACCCTCATACACTCGCACAGGCCTCTGACCCCCCACGTGCACGCTTCCCGATCCCGCTTCTGCACCACCCGCATGGACCCCCACCACAAATACCCCTTACGCTTGCTGACCCCCCCTCCATCACCCTCAAGACCCCCGGACTCCCCCCTCTGCCACCCACATTGACCCCCCGCCACAGATCCCCCTTGCACACTCTGGCCCCCACCACAAATCCCCCAGAGCACTCTGTCCCCCTCCAGCACGTACCTTCTTCAATGCACGTTACTTCCTCATGCGGCGGGGGGAGGTCAGAAAGGAGCAAGGCTCTGCCAGCAGTGAGTGGTCCTGGGCCGGCGGGGCCCACCGGGTTTTTTCCCAGTGTCCTGCCGGCCCAGTCCTACCCTGTATGAATTGCAGGTCCCATTACATTTACGTAGGCAACTATGTTAATATTTCAGGTGAACAGGTTCTCTTAATTGTTCAGTATATCAACATTGTTATGTACTTATACACCCAGCCAGTTTTGTTCAGCATTGGTCTGAATCATAAACGCAACCTTCAACGTCTCCAATGGCAAGCACAATAACCAGATTAGAACTAAAGCCCCTTAAATGAACTAAAATTGTGGTCTTTATAGAGCATTCTAACAAATAGAACTTCAGTGCTAAATTACAGAAGAACTCTGTGTATAGTTTTGTTTTTTATTTTCTTCAAATTTATTCACATAAATGTAAAACATTTGTATTTGTTAATTCCCCACTCTAAACAAGCAGCTGCAACAGAATTTTAAAAATAGCTTTATTTTTAAATATCTCTGAACCTTAATACAAGATACAACACGTACATTATCTTCATGCTTTATATTCTAGACAGAACATGATTATCTTAACGTAAGCAATACAAATTTACAGTAATTACTCATATCAAAGATAGTGAAGATCTTAGGATGCATTTTGTTGAGTTTTTTGTGGCTAAAATCAGTATGTACTGTATATTAAAGAGATCTTCCATACCAAAGTAGTTTATAAAACTACAGTCTTGCAAAAAAGGAAGAACACCCCAATTTATTTTTCCAACATATTTCAAAAAAAGATCTAATTTCTTAATCTTAATTTCAATATATGTTGATGCATTAAGGTAATATAATACAGTTTAATGCACCATTTTAAATGTTATTGTCCTTTTTGCAGATTAAGGAAACAGATTGTGCATGAATTAAAAAGTAATACATCTCTACATTTATCACTAGCTCAGATGCCTAAAATTGCAATCAGGTTAAACAGATCAGGTGCAAAACATTGTTGAAGTGGATCTTGAAGGAACATAGCTTATTTAAACAGACATTTCAGACATTAAGTTGAGGCACTAGGGAAGGGATTAGTGATGGGCAA
Source organism: Xenopus laevis (assembly GCF_017654675.1). Taxonomy (NCBI): domain Eukaryota; kingdom Metazoa; phylum Chordata; class Amphibia; order Anura; family Pipidae; genus Xenopus; species Xenopus laevis. The sequence goes on from NC_054380.1 coordinate 82,567,080, forward strand.
ATTTGCGCCGTTTTGCGAAAAATTTACGAAATGGCACCGGCATCTAGTTTTTGATGCCGGCGTCCGTTTTTGACACAAGTGTCTGTTTTTTTGATGCCGGCGTCTGTTTTTTTTATGCCGGTGTCCGTTTTTTTGGCAAAAATGCGTCGGCGTCCGTTTTGTTTGCGAATTTATTCACCGGCGGCTAATCGCGCAAATTCGCTGCGAATTCGCGCCTGCCGAATAAATTCGCCCATCACTGGAAGGGATTTAAAAAAGACAAATTGACATTCATTGTTCAGAAGTTCTACATCTGGAGAAGATTTCAAACAACTGACAAGCTGCCCAAGCCAGGGAGTTCCAGCAAGTTCAGCTCAAGATCAGAATGTAAGATATTGAAATAAGTCTCTAGGAACCCCAGAATTTCAAAATGGGACATACAGATGAAGCAAAGATACCAGAAGAAAGCATTTCACCAGAAGAACCCAATGCTAATTGTAAATCATACAGCATTGAAAATAAGTATTGAATACGTCAGTGTGTATTGCCATGGTTGGGGTTGTTTTCTTTGGAGAAAAGATGCTTTTGAGGTGATATGAGTGCATTATAGACCGCTAGCGGGAAATCTATTTTTCCAGAAAATGGATCATCAGACCAGAGGCCACTCCTTTAGACTAGAGTAAAAAAACCTTTTATTTGCAGCAACGTTGGTGGTTCTTCACAGTGAGGACAGTGAGGTTGTGGAATGCACTGCTATATGTTGTGAGGGCTGATTCAGTTAATGTCTTTAAGAAAGGCTTGGATGATTTCCTGGACAAGCATAATATCTAAGGCTATAGCGATACCAAAATCTACAATTAATATAGATATTGGTATGTATAGTTTCAGTGGCTGTGTGTAGGTATGTGCACTGGGCTTCATTTTTAGGGGTTGAACTTGATGGACTTTAGTATTTTTTTCAACCCAACATAATGATGTAACTATAACATTTTTCTCAGTAAATATAATTGTAACAGGGCTATTGACATAAAATTTGCACCAGATGTTGGTAACAACCCAAAGTAAGCCACACATATTGTACAAATAACTATACAATCAAATAAGTCCATAAATTAAGTTATGTGTAGTAAAGTAGAATGACACATTAAATAAGTATTGAATAATCTTGCTTAAATGTATTTAATACTTAGTAGAAAAGACTTTGTTGGTAATGACAGCTTCAAGCCGCCTTCTGTATGGATAAACTACTCGCTTGCATTGCTCAGGTCCTTCCACACAAACTGTTTTCAGATTTTGACGGTTCCAGGGGCCTCTTCTATGAACTTTAATCTTCAATTCTTTCCATAGATTTTCAATTGGATTCAAGTCGGGTGATTGACTAGGCCATTCTAACAGCTTTATTTTCTTTCTCTGAAACAAATTCCTTGGCTGTGTGTAGGGATCACTGTCTTGCTAAAATGTCCACCCTTGTTTCATCTTCAGCATCCTGGTAGATGGCAGCAGATTTTTATCAAAAAAGTCCCAGTCCATTTTCCCATTCATAGTTACATAGTTAAATCAGGTTGAAAAAAAGACAAAGTCCATCAAGTTCAACCCCTACAAATGAAAAACACAGCATTCATACATACACCCCTCCCTACTCTCAGATAAATGATATATACCCATATCTATACTAACTATAAAATTTAGAATTTCCAACATCCAGTGGAGTACTGTGTGGTGAGCATGCATAGAGCATGCATAGAGGCCATGTTGGTTTAGTGCATTACTTATTGTTTTCTTTAAAAGCAACTGTACCTGCTAATTCAAGGTCTTTCTGAAGCTCCCCAGGAGTGATCCTTGGCTCTTGGACAACTCTTCTGATTCTTTCGACTGCTCTGTCAGAAATCTTGCAAGGAGCACCTGGTCATGGCCGTTTAAGGTGAAACGATGTCCATTCCACTTCCAGATTATGGCCCCAACTATGCTCACTGGGAACATTCAGAAGCTTAGAAATACACTACGTCTGTAACTAAAGCCATCAGTATGTTTTGCAACAATAAGGTTGCGAAGGTCTTGAGAAAGCTCTTTGCTTTTACCCATCATGAGATGCTTCTTGTGTGATACCTTGGTAATGAGAAACCGAGTTATTGGCCATTAATTATGACTAAACAGCTGATGATCATTTGCCCTGATTGGGCCAGGATTGCTTTCTAAATACTAAAAGATTTCAGAAGGTTTTGTAACCCTAATTTGGTTACTGTCACTTTAAATAGCAATATACTCTCGGCAATCCAGGGGCCCTGAGTCCCTTTTGAGTATGAAAAGTACTTGGAACTGGGATATACAGTGCAGTACCTCCACCTATGGAACACTGAGGAGCACACCTTAGGGGAGTTCCATTAGGAACAATAAAACACACAGTTTGCAAATGAAACAAATATAAACTTTATATAAAACAGTAGTGAAAGAACTTGGGCAATCTAATACACAATGCACTCCTGCACTGGGAACATGGGACCTATCTAACTCACTATTAGGTACCTGACTGTTTCTCTAACACAGTCCTTTTTATTATGAAAGCCCCAATCCTCTGTAAGGGGTTAATAACCACACAGTTCAGTTCAAATGTCCCTTCCCCAGAGCTCTTATACCCCAGGAAGTGCTATCTTTCCCAAAAGTACCTGTCACTTTGGAATATAGCAGCTGCTCCCACGTAGAAGGTAAATGCACAAGACCTGTCGTCAAATTATGACCCACATTTGCATCCTTGCCAGTATCCACCCTTGGGTGGCTCACTCACCAGGGTGTTCTCAGAGGCAGTCACACTGGAGATTACAGGCAGCTCTGCAGCAGGATCAATCTCAACAGTGGCGCATTTCTCCTCCTGAGTCTCTAGCAGCTTGGCAGGGAACAGGGTGGGCTATCTCTGTATTTCTAGAGATGCATGAGCTTCTCTACACTGGACAGTCTCACACAAACTGGTTCTGGCTGGATGTTGCAGCATACAACCCCTGTTAAACTCTGTTGGAGACCCTGTACAAATGGCTCCAAAGTCAGGCACTCCCTCTCTCCCATGGATGCACTGGGGCACCCAGCCAATCGGATGGCTCTCCAGTCTGTAACTGGGCTGAATGATGTCACAGACAGAAAAACAGGGGACAGATTTCTCTGATCCCCTGCATTTCTTGGCTTTTCATTCATTTTTTCACCTCCTTTTCTTCATTTGATCAATATTATTTCCCTGTGTCATTCTTCTTTACTACACATAACTTCATTTATGGACTTATTTGTATTAAGTTCTTTGTACATGTGGATTACTTGGATTGTTACCGACATCTGTGTAAATTTCATGTCAATAGCCTCATTACAAATATATTTACTGAGAAAAATGTTGATGTTCAATACTTATTTTCACTGATCTATTGAGTAAATCAATGGGCCGCTTTATTGTAGCAGGGCCTCGAGAGCTCATTTCCATAAAATCCGCTATGAATTCTTCATTGTACAAGGTGATGTTCGAGGTTATTAAAAGAATGAACCTCATTTGAAATTGGAGGGTTCAGGAATGGTCAAGTCAAATTCCAGATCTCAATCTGTGTGTGGGGGGAAGTTAAAACTGACTGTTCAATCAACAAATCCCCCAAACATCACATTGTGAAAAAAATCTTCATGAAGGAGGGGGGAAATGTTTCCAATCTACATCAGAGGTCGATAGAGATTTGCGGTTGTTTGTTGAATAAATGATTGCAAAGACAATTTTTTCTTTTTTACACAACTTTTAACTTTATGCAGTTTAAATGAAGCTGACATATCAAAAATCCACATGTTAAAAATCTTTGCATGGGGTGTGCTTCCTTCACATGACTATATTTCTATTATTCATATTTCTGTATAAATGTTTTTGATTATACAGAGTGATTGCATTAGATTTGTGTGGTGCGATTGGGTGTGAGTTATAAAGAACTAAAAAATAAAGAGGAAAAGCATGAGTAACTGGAAACCTGAAATACTGCTAGTGCTGGGTCATAGTTCAGAGAGACATAGAGGGTAATTAAGTATAAAGATAATGAAAAAGGATAATATGTTGAAGGAGTAATATTTAAGGTTAATGGAATACTTAGCCAATTTCTTTTTGTTACAAGCTTTATTTGAGGGTAGATCTACAGAAGGAACTGCAATGGTTGCAAGGAGGCAGTAGGGATATTTTGGAAGTGTACGGAAGCAGTATGAATGAGGAATAGAAAAAATGAAGAAGCCCTGGATTATTGTGCAGGGAATAGGCACATAGTGAATATGGAAATTTGGTATGAATAACATTTGTTACAAACCACTAAATATAAAACAGGATGATTGAGTGAGGTAAGAAAACTAGGATAGATATTAAAGAAAAACAAAAGTGTTCAATTTTACAAACCGATCTTAAAAGAAATCACACAGTATCCCACACAAAAATAAATACAAATAATATGGCTGAAGTATAACTAAAAAATATATCTTAACAAGTATAAAACATATTATTTAGCTATAGGTTGTTAACTATTCCATGATTTTTTTTAACTACGTTCCCAAAATGACTAGATATATATTAGATACATTTCTGAAGGGTGGTCACAATAAGGTTATAGAAGCAAATCAATATCAAGTTACATGATGGTAGTCTTACAGAATTTGGCAGATTGAAAATTTACTGCCTAGAATGTAAATATTACAATCTATAATGGTCAACTAGTTACTGGGTAATGTAAACTAGTATTTTAATGGCAAAGTTAGTTGTGCTTACTACTACATTTTCAAAGGAGAATGAAAGGAATGCAGGTACAGTAGTTAAAAGGCTGGTTCACTGTTAAGTTAATGATTAGTACAGTATGCTATAGAATGGCTAATTCTAAACAGCTTTTCAGTGGGCCTGTATTATTTCTTTTTTTATAGTTTTTGAATTATTTGCCTACTTTCTCTGACTTTTAAAGCTTTCAGATGAGGGTAGATGAGTAGATGGGGGGTAGCTCTGTAAGGCTACAAATGTATTATTATTGCCACTTTGTATTACTCATCTTTCTATTCAGGCCCTCTCCTATTTGTGCTCCAGTCTCTTAATCAAATCAATACATGATTGTTAGGATAAGTTGGACCCTAACAACCAGATTGCTGAAATTGCAATGCTGAATAAACAGCTAAATAACTCAAAAACCACAAATAATAAAAAGTGAAAACCGAATGCAAATTGCCACAGAATATCACTCGCTACATTGTACTAAAAGTTAATTTGAGGGTGCACAACCCCTTTAAATGTTCTTAGCTGCAATTCCTTGTGGTCTCCTAAGCTGCTATACATTTATTTTCATATCATCAAAATAATGAGAGCTTTTCCAAGTTGTCCTAAAGCCTTATACCTCAGGGTCATCATCTTGGCTTCCCACTTCCAAAAGTACATTTTTTAGACAATAAATGGAATTCCTCCCACTGTAAAAAATATAGTAGCCACCTAGTTTCTTCTTGCTGTTCAATATAGGAACCTAGCATCGCCTATTCTATTGGAGCTCAGGCTAATATACTCAGACTGATGTCAAGGAGATCAAAGAATGATGGACATGTAAAAGACAAGATTATCTACACACTTGTGCTCTTGCAACGCAACATGAGAAATACAGAAAGATCATTTACCATGGTTGAAAATAGAGCAAAAATACAAATACATTTCTTAATTTGTTACTGTCTCTTTAAATAGCAATATACTCTTGGCAATCCAGGGGCCCTGAGTCCCTTTTGCATATGAAAAGTACTGGGAACTGGGATTTGCTGCGCAGTACCTCCACCTATAGACACTGAGGAGCACACCTTAGGGGGGTTCCACTAGGAAAAATAAAACACACAGTTTGCAAATGAAACAAATATAAACTTTATATAAAACAGTAGAGAAAGAACTTGGGCAATCTAATACACAATGCACTCCGCACTGGGTACACAGGGGACCTACCTAACTCACTATTAGGTACCTGACTGTTTCTCTAACCCAGTCCTTTTTATTATGAAAGTCCCAATCCTCTGGAAGGGGTTAATAACCACACAATTCAGTTCAAATGTCTTATACCCCAGGAAGTGCTACCTTTCCCAAAAGTACCTCTCCCTTTGGAACTTAGCAGCCGCTCCCACATAGCAGGTAAATGCACAAGACCTGTCCTCAAATTAGGGTCCTACATTTTTATCCTTGCCCGTATCCACCCTTGGGTGGCTCACTCACCGGGGTGATCTCAGAGGCAGTCACATTGGAGATTACAGGCAGCTCTGCAGCAGGATCAATCTCAACAGTGGCGCATTTCTCCTCCTGAGTCTCTAGCAACTTGGCAGGGAACAGGGTGGGCTATCTCTGTATTTCTAGAGATGCATGAGCTTCTCTACACTGGACAGTCTCACACAAACTGGTTCTGGCTGGATGTTGCAGCATACAACCCCTGTTAAGCTCTGTTGGAGACCCTGTAGAAATGGCTCCAAAGTCAGGCACTCCCTCTCTCCCATGGATGCACTGGGGCACCCAGCCAATCGAATGGCTCTCCAGTCTGTAACTGGGCTGAATGATGTCACAGACAGAAAAACAGGGGACAGATTTCTCTGATCCCCTGCATTTCTTGGCTTTTCATTAATTTTTTCACCTCCTTTTCTTCATTTGTTCAATATTTTTTCCCTGTGTCATTCCTCTTTATTACACATAACTTCATTAATCGACTTATTTGTTTTAAGTTCTTTGTACATGTGGGTTACTTGGGTTGTTACCGACATCTGTGTAAATTTCATGTCAATAGCCTCTTTACAAATATATTTACTGAGAAAAATGTTGATGTTCAATACTTATTTTCACTGATCTATTGAGTAAATCAATGGGCCGCTTTATTGTAGCAGGGCCTGGGGAGCTCATTTCCATAGAATCCGCTATGAATGCTTCATTGTACAAGTTGATGTTTGAGGTTATTTTAAGACAATATATAAGAAGATTGAAGCTCTATCAAAATTGGAATATAGGAGTAAAAGAAATGGAGGGTTCAGGAACAGTCAAGTCTAATTCCAGATCTAAATCTGTGTGTGTGTGGGGGGGGTTAAAATTGACTGTTCAATCAACAAATCCCCCAAACATCACATTGTGAAAAAAATTCTTCATGAAGGAGGGGGGAAATGTTTCCAATCTATATCAGAGAGTTATAACATCTATGTGCGGTCGTTAGTTGAATAAATGATTGCAGATACAATTTTTTTCTTTTTTACACAACTTTTTTTTTTATGCAGTTTAAATGAAGCTGAAATATAAAAAGTCCACATGTTAAAAATCTTTGCATGGGGTGTGCTTCCTTCACATGACTATATTTCTATTATTCATATTTCTGTATAAATGTTTTTGATTATACAGAGTGGTTGCATTAGATTTGTGTGGTGCGATTGGGTGTGAGTTATAAAGAACTAAAAAATAAAGAGGAAAAGCATGAGTAACTGGAAACCTGAAATACTGCTAGTGCTGGGTCATAGTTCAGAGAGACATAGAGGGTAATTAAGTATAAAGATAATGAAAAAGGATAATAAGTTGAATGAGTAATATTTAAGGTTAATGGAATACTTAGCCAATTTCCTTTTGTTACAAGCTTTATTTGAGGGTAGATCTTCAGAAGGAACTGCAATGGTTGCAAGGAGGCAGTAGGGATATTTTGGGAGTATACGGAAGCAGTATGAATGAGGAATAGAAAAAATGAAGAAGCCCTGGATTATTGTGCAGGGAATAGGCACATAATGAATATGAAAATTTGGTATGAATAACATTTGATACAAACCACTAAATATAAAACAAGATGATTGAGTGAGGTAAGAAAACTAGGATAGATATTAAAGAAAAACAAAAGTGTTCAATTTTACAAACAGATCTTAAAAGAAATCACGCAGTATCCCATACAAAAATAAATACAAATAATATGGCTGAAGTATAATAAAAAATATATCTTAACAAGTATAAAACATATTATGTAGCTATATGTTGTTTACTACAACCAAAAGTATTCCATGATTTTTTTAACTACTTTTCCAAAATGACTAGATATAGATTAGATACATTTCTGAAGGGTGGTCACAATAAGGTTATAGAAGCAAATCAATATCAAGTTACATGATGGTAGTCTTACAGAACTTGGCAGATTGAAGATTTACTGCCTAGAGTGTAAATATTACAATCTATAATGGTAAACCAGTTACTGGGTAATGTAAACTAGTATTTTAATGGCAAAGTTAGTTGTGCTCACCACTACATTTTCAAAGGAGAATGAAAGGAATGCATGTACAGTAGTTAAAAGGGTGGTTCACTGTTAAGTTAATGATTAGTACAGTATGCTATAGAATGGCTAATTCTAAACAGCTTTTCAGTGGGCCTGTATTATTTCTTTTTTTATAGTTTTTGAATTATTTGTCTACTTTCTCTGACTCTGACTGAGGGTAGATGAATAGATGGGGGTAGTTCTGTATGGCTACAAATGTATTATTATTGCCACTTTGTATTACTCATCTTTCTATTCAGGCCCTCTCCTATTTGTACTCCAGTCTCTTATTCAAATCAATGCAAGATTGTTAGGATAAGTTGGACCCTAACAACCAGATTGCTGAAATTGCAATGCTGAATAAAAAGCTAAATAACTAAAAAACCACAAATAATAAAAAGTGAAAACCAAATGCAAATTGCCACAGAATATCACTCGCTACATTGTACTAAAAGCTAATTTGAGGGTGCACAACCCATTTAAAGGACCAGTAACATCAAAAAATTTAATTGTTTTAAAGTAATAAAAATAAAATGTAGTTTTGACCTGCACTAGTAAATCTGCTGTGTTTGCTTCAGAAACACTACTATTGTTTATATAAATAAGCTGCTGTGTATCCATGGGGACAGCTATTCAAAGGAGAACAGGCTCAGGTTACACAGCAGATAAGCTCTGTAGAACATAATGGTGTTATCTGTTATCCACTATTTAACCTGTGCCATATAGCCTTTTTTCAATTTCGGCCATTGCTACTCAGCAGCTTGTTTAGTATATGAACTATAGTAGTGTTTCTGAAGCAAACACATCAGTTTTACCAGTGCAGGACAACACTGCATGATATTTTCATTACTTTAAAACACTTTCAGTTTTTGGTGTTAGTGTTCCTTTAAATGTTCTTTGCTGCTATTCCTTGTGGTCTCCTAAGCTGCTATACATTTATTTCCATATCATCAAAATAATGAGAGCTTTTCCAAGTTGTCCCGAAGCCTTATACCTCAGGGTCATCATCTTGGCTTCCCACTTCCAAAAGTACATTTTTTAGACAATAAATGGAATTCCTCCCACTGTAAAAAATATAGTAGCCACCTAGTTTCTTCTTGCTGTTCAATATAGGAACCTAGCATCACCTATTCTATTAGAGCTCTGGCTAATATGCTCAGACTGATGTCAAGGAGATCAAAGAATGATGGACATGTTAAAGACGAGATTATCTACACACTTGTGCTCTTGCAACGCAACATGAGAAATACAGAAGATCATTTACCATGGTTGAAAATAGAGCAAAAATACAAATACATTTCTTTGTCCTTTGCATTATACATTGGAGATGAAATGAGCATGTGACCACAAAATTCAGACAGAAGAGGCCCTCTGAACTCAATAAATAAATCATTAAAAGTGTACAAGTTATAGAATAGTTTTGGCTTAGCCTTGCCTATTCTCAAGCTTTGAGAAAGGGCAAGACTAAGCCTGAAACTTTGCCCATTTACTTTTAATTCAACTTTTCACTTTTGCAACAAAGAAGTGCTGCAGCTGTGTTTTTTGCTTCGACCTTCAGCAGTTTCAGCTGTACAAAGGGTAACGAAAACATAGCTTGGTAGCTGCTAAATAGTTTGTAGGAGAACTTTTATTGATGATTCAGCTTTCTTTTAGTAGTTTATCAATTTGACATTTACAGCAATGGCATCTGCAAAAATGAAGAAGTTTAAAAAATATATGGTAAAAGCAGCTCCCCAAACTGGTTTTTCATCCTATACAAACCCCAAGGCAAAGAGTCTCTCTGCCTTGCCCTTTTAATGCTTTATTGCTCAGAAATGAAGGAAATAAAAATTATAATCTCCAAAATCTAGCTTGTTATTAGACTAGTGCATCTCACATAAATCTATGTAACTGCAAAAATCAAATTTTTTTAGTAGCACCTTAATTCATTAACATTTTCAGTGTCTTTAAAGTTATTTGTAAGTTTAATTACTATTGAAAGCAGTTTCTGTCTGTTTATATTCTCTTCAATCCTATCTCTCACTCCTGAAATACAGTAATGATGCAAGCTGGCTGGTGGAGAACTGACTCCTGTTACAGTATTTTAATACTCTGACCCAGAAAACAGAGAAAGATAAACTACATTAAAACTGCATTCAGTTGTAACTGAATTTACAAATGATTTCAAAACCATTGAAAAAGCCATTAAAAAAAATAACTTTATTGAATGTATATGGGAAAGTCATTTGGTATTATATTGTCTTTCGTTGCCCAAAAAAACAGTTGATCTAACCCACGGTGTGGTGTTGACCAGCTGCTATTGTATGTAATTGTAGCCAGATATTGCCTATAGCTGTCATTCATATCCGGGTTTTAAATTGGTCATTCCAGTACACTATGGGGGAAATTTACTAAAGGGCTAAGTGGCTAACGCTGGTGAATATTCGCCAGCGTTACGTCATTTCAGCGCTTCGCCGATTTACTAAGGGTCGCTGGAGTAATTTCTGAAAAAGATTGAAAAATGTTTTTTGGTACCCTCCTTCTCCCCTAAATTTGATAACATATGGCACCTAAACAAAAGTGTAGGCACATGCGTAGAGCAATATAAAACCTCTATATAATGTTATTAAGGTTCCCTGGCCTTGTGTAGTGTAATGTATTTGCTGCAGCATATATGCCCATTGTACTTTAACTGTACGTTGCAAATTGCAAATTGCAAATTAGCCAATGCTAGCGCAACTACAAACTGCTGAGCGTAATTTCGCTAGCGCAACTTCGCCAGCGTTCGTTACCCTGTGCGCAACTTCGGATCTTCATGAATTAGTGTTGTCCAGTCAAATTTACGCCTGGCGAAGTGTTGCAATGTGCGCGAAGCCAGCGCTGGCGAATTTGCGCCGGTTAGTGAATTTGCCCCTATATTTCTTTTTTCTTTTATTGTTGGATTTGCTGGAAAATTTACTGGAGTCAGTGTCATGTTGTAAGTTCCAAATTTAGTTGAGCTTTAATCTTCTGATATAATGAAAAGGTTATAGTGGTGCTATAACAGTAAGCTGCCCAAGTCCTGATATGGCAAAGTCACCCCAAACCCTAACATTTCTACCACTATGATTCACAGTTTCTGTGGAGTGATGCTGTCTTTTGTTTTTGCCAAACATGTCTGTGGCCAAATAATGCCATATTTGCCTTATCTGTCAAAGGCACATTATTTCAGGTGTTCATGGGCAAATTTTAGTCTTGCCCTGACATTTTTGCAGCCTCTTTCTAATGGTAGACTCTTTGACATCACTAGTGATGAGAGCTTTCTGTAGGTCCCATGACCAGCATCAGCATTGTGATCTCAGGCTGAAACTTTTGGGACTGTCTAGCCAGTCTTCAACACTTGATGATCTTCCAGGATCATTTTATTGATATCCAATTGTTAGGCAATCTCTTTAAATGTCTTTTTAGGTATCTATAACCTCCTATTTAAAGGCATCCAAGAGTTTTTTTCCAGTCTAGGCATGATGACACTACACACTCTTATCAACAATTCTAACCAAAAAAAGTCTGAGGTTTAATAAAAAAGGTTCCTCCACAGTCCTCATCTAACCTGACGTGGCGCACCTCATTCTAATTTTAGGCATTTGAGTTGGTGATTTACTTGAAAAAAAAAAACATAACAGTTATGTATATTTAAATTACACAAAGGACTACATATTATAAATGGGACATATTTGTTATATTAACTTCATTTATCAATATTGTTGAAATGAAGCTGAGTTAAGAAGTTTTCAAATTGACATTGAGTGTACAGTATTATCCTTTCTACTGACTTAAAACTATTGAGTGACTATAATGCTAACCAAAAAAAATAGGACTAGATGTGTGTATGGATGCTGGGTTTTTATTTGGAGGGGTTGAACTTGATGGACTTTGTGTTTTTTCAACCCGATTTAATGATTTAACTATGTAACCTGCCCTCTGCCTGTGCTTACCCCCTGCTGTTTGCATCATCCTCCAACCACCACTGCCACCACCATTCCTACTTGATCTCTTCAGCCCATTCCCCAGTTCAGCTGTGGCCAGTGGGTGGCATGCCCTATGCCCGGGTCTTTATGGTCTGCCCACAAATCTGCGCACTGCATTATGCAGTGTAATGCTCTTCAGTATACAGTCATTACATCACACTGTTTAATTGCACTGCACATAGCCCATGTTTTAAGACTGCATAACAATATTTATTATATACGAGCACTAATGCACACTATAAAATGTTTGTTTTGCATATATTTTTCTCTTTTACTACTTCTTTTACAATTCTTCATGTATGCTAGTGGGTTAAAGAAAACTGTACTGCTGAGAACTGATGGTGACGGAAGAATTTTCCTTTCTGCACTAGTTATACTTTTTATACTCAAATTGAGATTGATCTCAATAAAGTCTCTTTTTTTGTTCATCTTTAATCATGCAATGAAAAAAAGCAATCTTATGATCAGCAGCTGGTCATCTTGTAGTGCTATTTAGTGTGTTCAATCAAGGAGGCTTTATGTACTGTAATAGGAGCCGTGTTTATCTGAAAATTGCAATTCCACTGTGTTCATATTACAGTTTCACTGTCTGGCAGAAGTTTCAGTAGAAATTTAAAAAAATAAAATGTTCCTGATTTTTAGAGAATACTAATTGCTGGTACCAATTCACGTTTGGTGATCTAAAAGATTTTATGCTAAAAAATGTTTTATTCAAATATAAGGTATACGGTGCAATGCTCTTAGCTGACTGAATAAAGGGTCACACATTTCTGGCTGCAAGTGTTGTTATAGAACATCACAGAAAAATATTAATCACACTACATCTTTTTAAGCAAAAATTGAAGAAGCCAGATTTTATTTTTCAACCCGATCTCTGCACTAAATACGTTTCCTTTCAATAAAGGTGAGTCATTTGTAAAATCCTAAAGTGCCACATATTGATCTCCAGCGTGTATAGGAAATGCATGTAATGTCAAAACATTTTGACACTTTTTTTCCAGCTCTGTACTTTAAAGAGTAGGTTATGGCATGTGATGGGTGTTATTTTTACAATCATGTTGGTTATTTGGAGAGTAAGCATTCTATTTGTGCGTGTGCAAGGTTGGTAAATAGGGATGAAAGAAATGCTAATTGCTATCTGCTGTATTGACATTTGTAATGTAGATGATGCACTAGTGTCATACACACAAAGGAAGTGGTTTGTAAAATACTTGTTTAAGGAAAACAATCCCATTCAAACAGCAGCCTAACTACCACTGAGCAACATTTGAATCATGCAGTTGTGTTAAATACCAATATTACAAATATACACAAACACCACAAAGAAAAAACAGTTAAGAGGTAATGTAATTAAAGGTGTTTAGCCTGTCAGTTGTTTATATATTTTTACATACAGTATATAACCAGTAAAATGATTTTAGTACAATACTCACTGGGGGTATATTTATAAAGGTATATAAAATATTCTACACAAAAAGGGTGAAAGAATAATTTATAATAAAATATATATTGAACAGCTGATTTAGGATTTTTAAGCTTTAGCTGCTGTACCCATAATCATAATTCTACAGTAGCCTGTTACGCCACCAAGAGGTGGAGGCTTCGCTCTGCTTGAATCCTATTTAGGGTAGGACTTCACAGACGCTATTTGCGTGATCCGATGCGCTGCGCAAAAACGCAGGCATCACATTGGATGAGACAGAAATAAGGTAAGTAATAGCATTGTCGGATGGTGTCGCAGCATTGATCCGACGTGACACAACTGTAGGATGAAGATGCTGCGTCTGCATCCGACAGTTGTGTCGCGTCAGATCAACGCTGGAACTTCATCCGAAATCTCGTTACTTACCTTATTTCTGTCGCATCTGACTTGACGCCTGCGTTTTTGCGCAGCGAGTCAGATCGTGCGGAAATCATCCGTGAAGTCCTACCCTTAAGGTGTAGCCACATAATTACAGATGCCTTAGGTATAACTGGAGTATGGGGGGAATGTTTCGTTAGCGCAAAAAATGTTCGCAAAGGCCAACATTCGCAGTATATGTAGTAAAATGTTGCTATCGCAAAGTGTATTTCGCGACAAAATATTTAACAAAACTCCAGAGCAGGTGCTAATGCTAACTTTAATTCGCCAGCAAATGATTTTACGTTGTGGGCAGCATTAAAAATTTCCAATTTTTAATTAAAAAAAACTACAGTATTCAGTGTTATGTAGCAATAGTTTCCAATGTTCTCACAATGCTAAATATTTGTGCCTGTGTGTGTTTTTGCTAAGATCCCTGTGCTAATTGCATGGGCCTGGAGGCAGCTGGAAGTTGCACATAAAAATGCCTACAAAAACAGATGCAAAGTAATAAAACTATTGGTTTACAGAGTTATAGAGATCTGCCATTAATGGTTGGTAGTAATTGCAGAGCTCATTTTCACATGTACTGCGGTTACTGTATCCAGCACTCAAATGCAATTTTTAAATTTCAGCAGAATGGGGTTAATGGTATGACAACCCCACGAAGAATGTATCTTTATGTACAGTCTGCAGTGCTTTTGTGACACCTTTATAAGAAGAGTTGAATGAACAAACCTAGGGCTACATAACGTACTGTACATACATTGCTGGGCTTACACTGTGGTGATGTTGAAGTTGTGCAAAATTGAATGTTTCCACCTTTTTGTATAATTATAGAGTCATTCCGTCTTCCCAAACGGCACTGTCTCAGGTGCCAGATGCTTAAAGTGCTCTGTAATGTTCTTCTAGCCTCAAGCGCCGGACAGTCTGAAACATCACTCATATAGTTTTCAGTGCATGAAAGGGCGTATACTTCTGATCAGCCGCCAGACAGGCTACTGGAAATGTTGCAGGTGATAATTGTTCTGGGAGTGTTACAGCAAGATCAGAAAAAGTTGATGAACATTTTTAAAGTTGTTTACCTGTAAATTAAATTTTAGCATTATGTAGTGAGGGATATTCATGTTTTATTATTTGTGGTTATTAAATTATTTAACTTTTTTTCAGCAGCTCTCCAGTTTGCAATTCCAGCAATCTGGTTCCTGGGGTACAGATTATCCTTGTAACCCTATATTGATTTGAATAAGATACTGGAATATGAATAGGAGAGGGCCTTAATAGAAAGATGAGTAAAACACAAATTTGTAACCATATAGAGAATTTGTTTTTTTTTTACATGAGGTCAGCTGAAAAGCTGCTTAGAATAAGCCATAACATATTGAAACGTAACGTAAAGGTGAATCACCCCTTTAAGAAGAAAAGCGATGACAAAATTGATAATAAAATTAAATACAAAACATTGCTATTTATTTATTTTTTTAAAATATTAGATCTGGAATTCAACTTTGGCTGTGGAGAAAGTACATCTTCAAATGTGGATGTTTAAACACTGCAACACTTCTCCACAGATACACATAGTGGCAAATTTACTATTAAGTATTTCAGTTTATTAAGCTTCCCTGGGTTTGTGTAATGTAATGTATTTGCTGCAACATATACGTCCATTCAACTTTAACTTCACGTCTTATGCAAATTAGTCAATGATAGGGCAACTTCGCTTTCGCTTGGTGCAGTAATGATAGTGCAACTTCACCAGAGTTCGGCACCCTGGACACAACTTCGGATTTTAGTAAACTAGCGTTGTCCTGGCGAAGTGTTGCGATGTGAGCAAAGCTGCCACTGGCGAATTTACGGAGGTTAGTGAATTTGCCCCATGCACCCCATGCACCCAGCCACTAGGGATGTCGCCTCCTCAGTATCTAAAGCACAAATACTCTTTAAGGCTACTTAAAAGTGTTGTTATTGCTACTTTTTATTACTCATCTTTCTATTCAGGCCTCTCCCATTCCTATTCCAGTCTCTTATTCAGATTGATGCATGGTTGCTAGGGTAATTTGGACCCTAGCAACCATATGGCTGGATTTGCAAACTGGGATATTTCATTTCAAAAGTTTTTAAGAGATATTAAACTTAAAACTAATTTTGCATCAGTTACAGATAACAGGGATTTTACTACACCTGATAAAAAAACCGACTTATGAATCTGAATTTGCAAACTGGGATATTTCATTTCAAAAGTTTTTAAGAGATATTAAACTTAAAACTCATTTTGCATCAGTTACAGATAACAGGGATTTTACTACACCTGATAAAATGTGTCGGTTCAAAAACAAAAGTACCTTTATTCCAGATAACAATAATGAGTCATTGCAAGCCTTTGAGAAAATAGTCACACATGAAGTTAAACAACTGTGGGACAAAAAAACTGATGATTCAAAGAAAAAAAATCTTACGTTTAAAGAAAAAATGGCATTGCAAAACCTTAGGTCCAATGACTCAATTGTTATAAGGAAAGCCGATAAAGGAGGGGGAATTGTCATTATGGATAAAAATAAGTATATGGCAGAGGCAACTATACAGCTTACTCCTCCAGGGCACTATGAAAAAATTAGTGGGGACCCTATAAAAAAGATCATGAAAGAAATTGAATTATTGGTAGTACAAGCACAAGAAAATGGGGTTATACCTAATCATGTAAAAGAATTTCTTATTAGAGAACATCCCCACACCCCAGTACTTTACCTGCTCCCTAAAATCCACAAATCCCTCTTCAACCCCCCAGGGAGGCCATTTGTATCGGGAATTGGGTCAGTGTTGGAACCACTGGCAAAGTTTGTAGATGGTTTTCTACAACCTTGTGTCATGGATATTAACACATGTCTTAAAGACACTACGGATTTATTACGCAGACTAGGGGAAATAAAGGAACTTAAACCGAATGTAATATTATGCAGTATTGACATCCAAAGTCTGTATACCTCCATTCCCCAAGATGAAGGAATTCGCTATGTAGAGGATGCTCTACTGGACACAAATCTTCCACACCAATTAATATATTTTTTGGTGGACTGTCTCAATATCGTCTTGAAAAAAAACTATTTCCGATTTGCAGGTGAATTTTATTGGCAGAAGCAGGGGACATCAATGGATGCGGCGGTCGCTCCTTCATTCGCCAATATTTTCGTCCACAGATTAGAAAAACAACTGTTTCTGAGTGAACCATATATCCAACACATAGTTGGCTATTATAGGTTTGTGGACGATATATTGGTGATCTGGGATGGACCCCTATCCGGATTTGAAGACATGGTACGAACCGCAAACCAAGCCCATCCTACGATTAAATTCACCACAGAAATAGGGGCCCAGAAAATTAATTTTTTGGACGTCACCATAACAATTGAGAATGGGCTAATAAATACAAACCTGTACCGGAAAAGCACTGACAAAAACAATATTTTGCATGCCTCTAGCTATCATACACCCAATGTAATCAGGGCCATCCCGAAAGGCCAATTTATTAGAGCCCGGAGAATCTCCACACGAGAAAAAGACTACACATTGGCATCTAATACCCTAAAAGAGAGATTTATTAAAAGAGGGTACAAACCCAAATTGATAGATACATGTGCCAAAGAGGTTCAAGAGATGCCCAGAGAAAATCTACTTACCTACAAGACTAAAAATGAACAAAAATGCCTCCCCTTTGTGAGCCAGTTCAATAAAAATAGCAAAGATATTGAACGCATAGTCCATAGATATTGGCCTATATTATTACAAGACAAATGCCTTAGAAATGTGCTAATAAAACCTCCACTGTTTAGTTATACTAAAGGGAAAAGCCTGCGGGACATCCTGTGTCAGTCTGAGGTTAACCCTGTCAAAAAAGGTGCACAAAGATTCCTGGGTAAACCACAGATGGGTACATTTGCATGTCTTAACTGCATTTGCTGCTCTTCTATAATTAAAGGGGAGACATTACACCACCCCACACAGGGTACCCCAATAAAAGTTAGACACTTTGCCACATGTGATACAAGTAATGTTGTCTATTTACTTAAATGTCCCTGTGGAATGGGATATGTAGGACAGACTGGGAGATCAATTAAAACAAGGATCAAAGAACACAGAGGCAGTATACGGAACTTTAAAAAGGGAACATCGACAGATACAACAGTCGCAAGGCACTTTAATCTAGCAAACCATAATCTTACCCAATTAAAGTGGACAGTGCTAGAAACAATTCAACCACTACAAAGAGGAGGTGATATACAGAAATTCAGACTACAGCGAGAAGCTTTTTGGATAAAAAAACTAGATACATTGCAACCTAAAGGGTTAAATGATAGCTGGAGCATAAAATGTTTTCTTGGATAAAAAGTTGTTTTCCCTAATAGGTGTGACTAACACTTTATTTTCTTCCTCTACAGATAAAGTTATTTTTGGGTACCCAATATATACAAGCAAGAAATAGTGAATACTATACGTAGAATCCAGATAAGGATTATGGGTAAGACTAAGGTTATCTTACTTTATCAAGTTTCTGTGGTAGGCCTAAATAGGTGGCAGTTCCATTGGTTTATATGCCTTTTTAGGCTTTTTGCAGTTATATGATGAACTTTTGAATCATTTTGCAACACTACTATGGACATTGAAACTATGCTAATATCAGTATGTGTACCATTGTGGATATACATACATTCTATTTCTACACCTGCACTAGATGAACACTTATGCTAATTGTGAAAATTAACCCGCCTACCTAGGTGATGACTTCACTTCCTTGCCACACTATAAATGTATGCACTTTGTATGCCTGTATATAACACTTGATAAAGGGCTGCTTAGCCGAAACATGTTGTGAATAAAAGCACTTTGCAGCAAGCTCTGCGTGTTGGCTGACTTCCTGAGTGAACCGTTTGAAACTTTGAACCATATGGCTGGAATTGCAAACTGAAGAGCTGCTGAATAAAAAGCTAAATAACTACAAATAATAAAAAATGAAAACCAATTGCAAATTGTCTTAGAATATCCCTCTCATTCCACATCATACTAACAGTTAACTCAAAGGTGAACAACCCATTTAAGAATCACAACATACAGCCTATCCCAGAACATAATAACCCCTCTGCTCCTGCACCCACATCATACACACTCAGGGGAAGAGTTATCTAAAATGTAATATTTCTTTATCTGAGAAAAATGCAAACACAAATATGACTGTATGTTTTTTTCTGAAACCTCAAGTTGTTGGGATTTATCAAAGAAAAAAATCTGGGTAATTTGCCAGAAAAAAATGTGGCAAGTAACAGCTGGATTGTGGGAAGACAGGCGCATATGTTTAAGATGTGAATTTACCTTTGAGTGAATCTTGGTAGTACCATCAGGGTTGGACTGGCCCATCAGGACCCATTGGGACTGAAACTTAATAGCCCTTCATAGGAACTGAATAGCCCTTCTCCAACCTTGCACAACTCCTAACATACCCCCCCGCTCATGCACCAACGCACCAACACTGCACACTTCTGTGCTTGCATCTGTTTGTTGGAGAGGGGATGGTGCAAGTGGAGGAGCAGAACTGGAAAGGGGCCCATGAAGGTTTTTTTCCCAGTGCTCCCCCAGCCCAGTCCAACACTGAACACTATAAATATAGACACCAAAAGACTAGATTCCCCTTGCGTGGTTGGCATGTAAAATGAACACCGTATTAAATGCGAAGGACAAAATAAAATACCTGCCTCCTACTGTGACAAGAACACCAAGGGGTCTATTTATTATGTGCTGTGTAAAAAACTGGCACAAAAATCCGACACACATTTCATCACATTTGCATTGCTGCATAAAAACAGTGTACTTATCTATCTTTCTAATGATTTTCAGTTACTGCATACTGCATACTGTACCTCCACAAACAAATCCAGTGTAACTTTAAGGAGCCGGTGGAAAATGCTATGGGAAAATACGGCAAGCATCCATCTTGGCTTTTTACATGGCTTTCCAGTGGAACTGATTTGCTGCTTGAATTCTCTCCATTGAATTCACGAGATGTCTGAAGCGACAAGAAATAATGGTGTCAAATACAGTGTTCGGAAGGCGTAAAAACCGTGATAAATTTGCTATTTTACACAGCTTTTTACATCATTTTTTCAGTGGGGTTCCATTTACACAGCATAATAAATAGGTCCCCAAATCATTAAACATTAAGGGGCAGATTCACTAACTTCGAGTGAAGGATTCGAATGAAAAAAAATTCGAATTTCGAAGTATTTTTTGGGTACTTCGACCATCGAATTGGTTAAATTCGTTCGAATTCGAACGATTCGAACAATTCGAAGTAAAAATCGTTCGACTATTCGACCATTCGATAGTCGAAGTACTTTCCCTTTAAAAAAAACTTCGACCCCCTAGTTCGGCAGCTAAAAGCTACCGAACTCAATGTTAGCCTATGGGGAAGGTCCCCATAGGCTTGCCTGTGATTTTTTGATCGAAGGATTTTCCTTCGATCGTTGGATTAAAATCCTTCGAATCGTTCGATTCGAAGGATTTAATCGTTCCTTTGATTCAAAAATCCTTTGATTGTTCGATCGCAGGATTTGCGCAAAATCGTTCGACTTCGATATTCGAAGTCGAACGATTTTAGTTCACAGTCGAATATCGAGGGTTAATTAACCCTCGATATTCGACTCTTGATGAATCGGCCCCTAAGGATAATACCATCAAAGCAGATGAGCTCCACAAGTACTTACATTAACAAAGTATAAAATAATACAAGAGCATGACAAGTAACATAGTGCATGGCACAGCATACAGGGAATCCGACCAAAGAAACAAAGGGTGGGGGGGGAGTGGGTGGCACAATCCATTGCCATTTAGTGGGAGACCAGACATGCTGCAAGGTGCCTGTGATGGAGAAAAAAGAGGGGGGTAAGGTTAATCCTGTCCCCACATGTATTTTTTTCCCAACGTTCCACACATGCCCTGCATCTCTCCACATTCCCTGGCACCCTTGTTATCCACTTTGGTGCCAGAAAACGAGAATCTATAGTAGTCAATGAGAATTATCTCTAACAACTTTATTTCCCCAGTTTATTAAAACATTCAAGAGTTTTTACTTAGTTGAAAATGAATGGAACAATCTAATTTTTGCTTGTGCATCAGTTTTTTTCTGTAATAAAACATGACCATGGATAGAAAAAGATTGATTTGTCCCCTCAATCTCAAAATGTGATATATCTACCTCCTAGACTGTTTTAGGACAATGCAGGTCCAAATCCATTGTCCAGCAGCATGTTGTACAGAAACACTATTTAGATTAGGCGTCCTATTCTGCAAATTGCTTTTCAGAATAGGATACCGACAAAATCAGGCAATGTCCAGAACTACTTGATGTATACTACTATTAACACTAGTCAAATCTGTGCCTGAGTTGTAAAATAGCCTGTAATAGATATACATTATGATTGACATGGCTTTAGTAGACTGAGGCCTTTAATAATGCTACTGTGATTTTTTTTTTCCATGTGTTTGATAAACCAGGAATTCTTGACATGGATCTTGACAGGGAGTGGAATGTGAATGAATATCAGTTTTTACTAAAAGTGACACATCATTTTACAGTTGCAGCACACAAATAAAGGATTTAATAATTCAGTATTTACTGTAATGCACTTATTACTGAATACAAGAATGTACAGATCTGAAACTTGTTTGTGCATGATAACATACTGTATACTACATATTGTACAATGCAGATAAATCAGGGAAAGTATTTGATCCAACCACATTCTAGACTTGTTATTGCTTGTTGCTACTTTACATTAATGATTAGAGTGCCACCTGTGGTGCACTTTTCAGTACAGGTTGTTGACATTTTTAAAGCTTTCTACTTTGACAACTAGTAATTATCACAATAATCTCTAAATGTAGAACCCATTGAGGTCTTTGTACTGCTTTTTCTATTAAAAGGTTTAAATGGGATGGTTAATCAATTTAAGAAAATATTTAGTAGCAGAGTTGTCCTAAACTACATGTAAAAATGGGAATGTAATATGTTTCATTCATGCAAAAAACAAAGACAATTGCTAAAAGACCATTAGTGACCAAGTTTGCAGGCTTTTTAACCAATTACATACCTCAACTACTTTCTCACAAAGTTTGCAACCAAATGGCTTTTGCGAACATATATTTGTAATTGTGCAATTTTAAAGCATATTTTGCAACTACATTTATAATGAAACTCTAGAACAGGTGTTAACTTTATGCAATGTAATATTTGGCAGCAAATTCTTTAACAATGCGAGCAGCGCTAAACATTTGCCATTTTAAAAATGCTTACGATTATTAATTACATTCCCCCTAAAGCAGGGGTTACCAACTTTTTTGTACCCATGAGCCACATTCAAATGTAAAAAGAGTTGCGGAGCATAAAAAGAAAGTCCTAGGGGGGGTCCAATAAGGGCTGCAATTGATTATTTGTTACCTATGTGAACTGGCAGCTTACCCTAGGCTCTAATAGACAGTATTAGTGATGGGTAAATAAATTCGCCTGGCACGAATTTGCAACACTGTTCGGACGCCCATTGAGTTTAATGCCAGCAATTGACTTTTTAGATGTGCATCCAAAATTGGACGCGGGCGTCGATTTTCATGATTTTTCACCCATCACTAGACAGTACACCTAGTTTTTATGCAATTAAATCTTGCCTCTGAGCCTGAAATTGAAAAATAAGCACCTGCTTTGAGGCCACTGAGAGCAAAAGCCAAGGGGTTGGAGATCAACATGTTGTATAGAAATCCCTCTCCTCAGTTGCTCCCCTACCTGAAAACTCTCTGCACAAGCAGGTGGGGTGAGGGAGCCAGGTAGAGGTAGAGTTACACCACTGCATACAGGTCTCAGTTAGTTATCAGTTGCTTAGAATATTTCTTTAAAAGCAGATAGAAATTCAGTTGTACACGTCAAAAGATAAATGCCAGTGGCAATTAGAGAAAACTTGGGAAATCAGCAATTAGGCTCATTTATAGTGATGGGCGAATCTTCGCCGGATAATTCGTGAATTTCCCGCGAAATTTGCGAAATTGCAAAAAATTTGTGAAACGGCGCCGGCGTCTCGTTTTTGAAACTGATGTTTGCACCGGTTTCGCAAATTTATTCGCTGGCAGCAAATCTCGGGAATTCGCTGCCAATTTGCGCCTGGCGAATAAATTCGCCCATCACTACTCATTTATAAACTTTGAGCAGCACCCAGTGAACCACATGGTTATATTTATAAAGCTGGATAAGAGTGAGATATTTAATGTGCAAACAGAATTGCAGATTTGCACTGTGAATGTCCACAAGAGCTTTTTCAATATGGTATAATCGCAAATTGTAAATATTTATGCACATACTCATACTGGATACACCACGATTTTGCTGGTGGAGAAAATATTCTTTAAAAAAACATGGGCAATACCACCATTTGCGAATAAATATGCGCTGCACAAACTTTATCAATGACCCCACTAAGTCATTCTGTGAATCCTACGTGTTTTTTCATGGTACTTTTTTACACTTTTGGGCTAACAATAAAAACGTTTTTTTCTTACTTTCAAGTCTTGTTGACTGTGTTGAGCAAATCTGCCATGTCTCGATTCATGTCAAAATTCACAAACTGATGTCAAAATTTGTAGTGTAGGTAAAGTCACATGCATTTTTTGCTCAGTACACAACTACACAAATGCTCTACCTTGTTAGAGGACCTCCTCCTATTTACTATTCTACAAATGCTTTTTCAAAAAAAATGCTCCCATGTTGTCTGTTTCTTAAAAACATATCTGTGATTTTTGACATTACCTCCGGTGAACTGGGTAATAGTATCTACTACTATACTCACGTAACTATGTTGTTTAAGCTTTTTAACTAACAAATACCATCTACAGTATAGTTTATATATAACTGTATTACAAACACAGGCACAAATAATAAATCCGACCACTAACAGATAATATCTGGGTGCTCAAATCCCATTGGTTAATGTGGAAGGAGAGGGGAGGATAAAATGATACAAGCAATTTTCGAGTCTACCATGCAACTTTTTTGTCTGCCGCACCTCTTTTTTGTCATATGCGAAACTGACTGTGTGGCAAATTTATGAAACCGCTTTATGAAACTTTTTGATGGTGGCAAAACTCATAAAGATTGTGGTGAAACTATACATCACTATTCTCTGTGTGTGTTTGAATAGCAATGCGTTAAATCTGATTGCGTGGGGAGAACATTTCCATATTCCAACTAGAAATAGAATCCTTGGTTACATGGGAAATATCATTTGAATTTTGGCAGATTTGTCTAACAAAAGTTGAAAACTGTGCCTATTGTATACACAAAACAAACAAGATTAAAACATTTGTACAGTACTAATAATAAAAGAAAATAGGCTAAAATCACATTTTGATAAATATATTTAATGAAAACAGATATTGTGTATCTTTGTACAGTCATTTCTAAAAATGATGTGAGAGACATTGGACCCAGCTACAGGTGTAGTAATTATGAAAATGGCCGGGCACAAGGATAAAAAGGAATTGCAGAGATTTATGGGATTGTAAAACTACCAAAAGAATATATCCTCGATGTGGCAGACAAGACTTCACACTTGATGAGCTTGTTAATAAAGAATGTGAAATGTAAGTGGGCTGAAAAACAAAAACATATATATTCTTGCTAAAGGGCAACCTTTCCTGCACATAGCCTTTTCATTAGTATAAGAATGAGCTTTCTAAAATAAAAGCAGATGTATTAATGTCTGCGGTAGGTGCAATCCTGCTGCTGTACAATAGTAAAGTATGAAAGCTGGTGATATAAATTACTGTCAGGTTGTTCCAGCAAACACAGGGGTTGGCCTGTTGAAATCTTTCAATCAGCTTTGAGAGAAGGCTTCTTAGAGTCTGTGCCCTCCTTTCCTGAGCAAACAAGTTCTATATAGAGCAGTGTTCCCCTACCAGTAGCTCGTGAGCAACATGTTGCTCTCCAACCCCTTGGATGTTGCTCCCAATGGCCTCAAAGCAGGTGCTTGTTTTTGAATTCCAGGCTTAGAGGCAAGTTTTGGATGCATAAAAACCAAATGGACTGCCAAACAGAGCCTCCTGTAGGCTGCCAGTCCATATAGGGGTTACCAAACAGCCAATCACAGCCCTTATTTAACATCCCCATGGACATTTTCATGCTTGTGTTGCTCTCCAACTCTTTTTTACATTTAAATGTGGCTCACGAGTAAAAAAGGTTGGGGACCCCTGATCTAGAGCTAGAGTGCTACTACACAGTGTTGGACAGGCCCACCAGGATACCAGGATAACTCCTCGTGGGCCCTCATGCTACTAATTTAGCCCATTTCATTTTAGATGGAGCAATAGGTTATAGTATGTAAAGAAAAGAGACTAGGAGAATAGAGGTTGCGTGACTAGAGGAAGAAATAGTACTGAGGGTGGCCCTCAGTCTAAAGTTTTTTGGTGGGCCCCTGGTCTAAGGTTTTTTGGTGGGCCCTTGTCCGACATTGCTACTACATTCTTAATTTAGGATATCTCTAATTGGTATAAGAAATTGGTGTGTCTGACCATTTCATTCCCATGAAACTCCCATTACCTTGACATTCGACCCTTGATAAATCTGCCCGTTAATGTTATCATCATGTATTTTCCTTTCACATAGAAACAATAAAAAACACCTCCACAGATACAGTATTTATTACTGCAATTGAAATACAATGGAGTTTACACCAGGCCCAGATCTAAGAGATTTTAGAGATTTTATTTCTTAAAATCTCTAAAAATGTTAGATTTATTACATGTAAAAACCACTATAAATTTCTCAAGTAAAAGTTTTCGTCCTACAGAAGTCAATGGGAGCTGCGCTGATCTTATTGGACCATTTTTAATCAATTCAGACTTATAGAGGTTTTTGGATTTTTTTGGCAGTACATGTCCAAAAAACTCGAATTTTTAAAGGTTTTAGAGGTATTCATATTTTTCAGCACATCATTTAGGTTTTTTTTTTCATTCTTACATTTTTGTAAAAGAATCCTTCCAGGCTCCTTGCCAGTCTAGTCCCTCCTAGTCTACACTTTGAATTTTAGCCCTGTGGCCCTGGTGGTCTTTCCTATGTGGGGTTTGGTCCTCTGGGCGTAACAGTAGGTAGTTGACATGGACTGGGCAAGTCCTGACAATGCCTCTGTCATGCTAATGGAAAAGTTGCATAATGGTGGCGTCTTCCTATGTTAGAACATGTTAGTTGCAATACATCTAGTAGTATGAGCCAGCTCCAGTATGCAGTTGCAGTGGAAAGATCAGCCCAATTGCAGTATTCTGTACCCCATATGTAATAAATGTACTACGTTTGCCCAGGAGTCGTAACTCAAAGCAACCAGTAAGTGGCCAGTAAATTCTATATGCTTATAGACTGCTATAGGTGATTAGACCAGTAGCAAACTTTGCAACTTTTATTAAATTTCCCTTGTGTCTAAATGGTATTGTTTTGGTGCACAGCACTCTACCCATGCAATTATTTCTACCTCCATAATTCCATTTGTACAGTACATGGAAATGGGTTGTGTGTGTATTTGGTGGTGTGGTTAAGGGGTAAAGGAGCATTATTAAACTTTGAAGTTGTATGTTTATTTGACGACCACATGTAAAACTTGTAAAAGTTTGCTATGTTTAATCAGTGATAACGACAGAAATGGATTGAAAATAGAAGCATACATTAAAACAATGATAAAATTAAATAAAACAGAGTAACCAGGTAATTTCATATATGAAATCATGACACATTTATCAATTATAATATTATAATATTATTATTATAATATTCATAATATTAACATAAAAAGGCAAAGAAATCATACTATTTTATTAATACTTCTGCTCACTGTGGTAGGGTATTTAATCAGATAATAATAGAGAGGAAGCTTGGATTAAATATTTACAACATTTTGAACTAATTAAATACTGCAGCTTACAGTATGTTTTTTCGTAGTTTATCTATCTAATTTGCTTAATTGATATATTTCAAAGCTGTTTGAATTCAGGGAGTAAGGCTATCTGGGATTAAAACACTTTTCATCTAATAAAACATAGAATTAGACATTTTCTAGTTACATTTATATATATTTCCATTGCAAATAAATCACAGTGGGTTACGCATTAAAAATGCAAGCCTCTAATTATGAGTCCAGTGCAAACAATTGTGTGTGTAAGCACAAAGAGTGAGAATGAATACTTCTACATACCTCTACATTAAATTGTGTTTTGCTAGAAAAAATATATATTAAATACATATATATCGAACGATATTAACATCTAATTTATCTGGCTTAAAGGGGAAGTAAAGTCTAAAATAGAATAAAGTTAGAAATGCTGTATTTTGTATACTAAACATATACATCAACTTACTGTACTACAAGCCTAATCAAACAAATGATTTATGCTTTCAAATTTGGCCACAGGGGGTCACCATCTTGTAACTTTGTTAAACATCTTTGCAAGACTGTGCACATGCTCAGTGTGGTCTGGGCTGTTTAGAGATCATCATAAATTATGAAAACAGCACAAGTCAAATAATATCTGCCAGTAGATCATACAGCAAGACTGATTAATAATCAGAATATACAGACTGCGCTGGGTCCTGTGGTGTTATGTAATCTAATGTGGATTTTATAGTTTTTTTATTTTTTAATACAAACTTTCACCAACTCTGCAGAACCAGGCTGCTGCAAAATAATCCTCCAAATAGAATTCCAGTTTATCTGTTTAAATCTGGCTCCATGATCTTTGTGCCTGCAGCTGGAGTTGGAAACAGTAAAGGGGATGTAAACGCAAAAGTAAAATCCAATACAAATCTCTACACAGTCGCCGACTGCTCTATAGGGAAAAAGACAACGCTGCTTGAGTTCTGCATGGCTGGGAAGTAAGGCGGGGGCTCCCCCTGCTGTTCATAAGTATGATTGTTTCCTTGCTCAGCAGTTAGGGACCATCTGACAATTCCTATCCACAGCAGTAAATGACGGGAGAATTTCACTGTATACAATCAGGTTTCTTAAAAAAATGGTACACATTTTTTAATCAAAGTATATTGGATATAAGTTTATTTTCATTAAAGAAAGTAAAAATGGGATTTTTTATTTTTTTGCCTTTACATGCCCTTTAAGGGACAATCTTATACCAGAAGTAAATGAAGAAATATACAGTACAGGTATGGAACCCCTTATCTTGAAACCTGTTATCCGGAAAGCTCTTAATTAGGAAAGGCTAGCTACCATAGACTCTATTTTATTCAAATAATACAAATGTTAAAAATGATTTCTCTGTAATAATTAAACCATACCTTGTAGATTATTCAAACTAAAATATAAGCAATTCTTATTGGAAGCAAAATCAGTTTATTGGGTTTATTTAACTGTACATGACTTTCTAGTAGACTTAAGGTATGTAGATCCAAATTACATTCTGAGCATTCTGGATAACAGGTCCCATACCTGTACAAAGATAATGAGAACACAGTACCGTACATTTGAGAATAATGCAACAGTTTCTAAAAATGTATTACTAGTAAATATATTTCAGAATTATTTTTTAAAAAAAATCTAATTTGGAATTTTCAAAAGCTGCATGCCACATCAGGAAAGCAGAATGATTTGGACACAAGATGGGATTAAAATAACGACTGTATATGTCACAATTGTACCAAACCCTCCAAATATTAATTTCCACAGAAGATAAAAATTACTTGTTGACAACAAGGAGAAAATCCATGTATTCACTTGTAATCATGCAAACCACTCTGGTACAGTTATTAACTTCTGAAGTGGGACACAGGATCAGATATCTTGAATAAGATGAATGCAAAATAGGGACAATGAGTCACTCCAATTTCAGAGAGACAGACTTACAAGCATATTCTTTGCAGAAATAACTGCAGCAAATAGCAAAACACAAAGAAAATAATAAACCACTGCTAAGTCTCTCGTACCTGCAATCTCCTGCTTCAAACACCCGCAGACTAAGTTCTCGAGAAGTCTATAGAAGCTCTGAAAGGTAACGTAGTTTATCTATAAAGGAGCAACAAAAAGAGAGGGCAGGTTGCATTGATTGGAATAACTGCAGGAAAGAGGTCATAACTTTTCCAAAAACAACCTGCACAAAAACAAACAGAAGTATCTTACCACTATACAAATTAAACATGTCATTGATGTTGCTTTTAATATGGAATTATACGTTCTTGCTTATTCTTCTAGCTACCATTTACACTGACCTCTGTTTGGCAACATGCATTTGTAATCATGTATTTAAATGACTGATATTTACAGACATGATGGACAAGATAATATTGACTTTCCAGAGTCATTTACACAGCTTTCACAGATCCCTGTCTCATTTCCATTTAAAAAACACTAGTCTTGCAATTATGACTCATATATGCACTGATTATGAGGGTGGATTATATATTTTCAATCAATATGTTGACTTTTTCATTTGCTCAAAATTGTAATTGTAAATTGTAAGTTTTCCTAGATCTAAATAATATGTGTTCTACATAAAGGCTTTGTGGTCACCATAAAAGTCAGAGAAAAGGTTACAGACACAGTCAACATGCTGACTTTTTGTAAGGACACTACGGGGCCGATTCACAAAGGGTCGAATATCGAGGGTTAATTAACCCTTGATATTCGACTGGGAATTAAAATCCTTCGACTTCAAATATCGAAGTCGAAGGATTTTAGCGCAAATAGTGTGATCGAACGATCAAAGGATTATTCCTTCGATCGAACGATAAAATCCTTCGAATCAAACAATTCGAAGGATTTTAATCCAACGATCGAAGGAATATCCTACGATCAAAAAAACTTAGGAAAGCCTATGGGGACCTTCCCCATAGGCTAACATTGAGTTCGGTAGCTTTTAGATGGCGAACTAGGGGGTCGAAGTTTTTTCTTAAAGAGACAGTACTTCGACTATCGAATGGTCGAATAGTCGAACGATTTTTAGTTCGAATAGTTCGATTCGAAGTCGTAGTCGTAGTCAAAGGTCGTAGAAGCCCATTTGATGGTCGAAGTAGCCCAAAAAACACTTCGAAATTCAACGTTTTTTTACTTCGAATCCTTCACTCGAAGTTAGTGAATCGGCCCCTACATCTTCATGTTGTCTAATCCATATCCAGACAGCACCCAGACCAATTTATCTGCTTCTACGTTCGTAACCAGTTCTTTAATGGTACCACAATGAAGATACAAACATGAAAGCTTAATATACAAAATAAGAAAAGTCTTAGAATTTTAATTGTGGACTTCTAGATACTTAGTGCTAGCTGCAATAACCCAATTAATGGGCTATTAAACCTGCCTCCTCCAGAAACCCTGTGCTGGAACAAGTTATATTGCCATGACCATGCCTCCCAAATATCTTGTCCAAAAGTTTCTGACCTGCCCTTGTTTTTGCTTTGTCTGACTGCCCGGTTTTGACCCTTGGCCTGTTAAATGGATTTTGATTGTTTGCTGTCTGACCTGACCCTGTACCTGTTTTAGGCTGTGTTTTAATTACCACCTGCAACAGTTTTATTTACAAAAGTGAACAAATTGAACCATTGCTCTGAACCTCTTATGGAGACCACCAGCCCAGGCACATCGCTTTGCACATGGATCATGATCCTCTCACTTTCAACAAAGAAACTGAGACTGTTCAAAAATTTTTAACTTTTACTATATACAACACTACAAGAGTATAAGCATTTGCCATTGTAGTCATTGCACCAGACTTGACTGACAAGGTTATGTTACGTAGTAGGGTACAAGGTTATAATGGTAGTGTGGTAAAGATCCAGCTCTGTTAGACCTTGGTGTTCTTAATAGGTGACCTTCTTGTTATCAACTTCTGCCCTGTTTTGTGACAGTTCAGTTCTGGCCCAGTTGTGAATGACCTGTGTTTGGGGTTCTGCTAAAGCCTCTTGATACGTTCCTTTTGGATTTGTGCATGTTCCTCTATTGTAGATGGTTTTTTCACTACTACCTGGACCTAAAAGCCTTGTGGACCTGACAATTTTCAATTATACATTTTTATCTAATTTCAATTATACATTTTGATCTAAAATGATTTAGAAGCCCTGCACTGTTGAAAGCCATACGCTGAAGTGTGACTCTCTTCTCTTACCCAGATAATGGACTCTTAAGTGAATTAAAATCTCACAAAAGATTAAAATGTCTGTTCTGGTAAAGCTGAGGGGTAGACCTGAAGCATCAAGCCTCAAACAAGTAAACTTGCATCATCGTGATTGATACCTACTATTATAATTATGCACAAACCAAGTCACTCAATTGTATACAAATACTTAAATGTTGGTCTTTTACCCCCTATTAAAAAGTAGATAGATTGTAGAATTGTTTCACTTTTGTACAATACAGAGAGCCAATATGCATATCTTTGTAATTATCACTGACCATGACCTCTTGATTAGTTGCACATTTTATTTAGACTGAATTAATTTTAGTTAACAGAGTGGAAAATTGATGTTTTCATTAAGAAGTATGCTTCTACAAGAAATTATCAAATTATACACTAAGGCTAATGATACTTTCAGTGTGTGTCCTTATATGCTCCAACTTTTTTTTTTTTTCTTAAAGCAGATCTCAGTAAGCAGGCCTTTATAAAATGTAAAACATTTAGAGGTGAGCATTTGTTTGAATAATTGAATGGTGCACTTGTAATGAGTATGCATGCAGTTGGCCGTGGTCTGCTCATATGCTGCATGGTGGGCAAAAGTAGTGCCTACTTTCATGCCATTTACACAACAGCTACTACTGAGTAAAACTTTTTTTTATATTTTTAGTATTTATTCCAGGAAAGAAAAAAAATTTCTGAATCATTTCATAATGTATGCACAAGAGTAGGATTTCCTCCTATTTTTTCTCTTCAATAAATATGTCAGGTTTGTTTTCTGCCTGTTAAGAAAAAGTTCCTGGCAGACAGAAATGTTTTGATAAATGGGGAAATAAATATATACATTTTTTTTTTAAGAATACAAAGAAAGATTTTCATCCCCGGGTTTGTTAAACATTTAACAAAAGCTCCATTTGTATTGTACTGAAACAAATGTCGTACTTTCTCTTTTATTTTGGAGCAATTTCTTTTTGCTAAATATGTTGTATGGAAAAACACTTCCACTTTTGTCTTCAGACTATGACTATGTTCATAAAACAAGATAATGTCAATCCATTTGTTAAAGTAATTGCAGTAATTGTGCATTTCTAGTATTAGTTATGCATATTTTTAATGGGTTAGAACCAACACAGGAAAGCTTCAGCCCAGGAAACACTAATACACTAATCTAGAGTCATTGAAAGGGAGCTAAAAATGTTTAATAGTCTTATTGTTTGTTTTGTTATAATTTTGAAATATTCAATTGTATTTGAAACCCACAATTAACCAGGGTTATTATACAATGGCAGACATAGACTGTGCAGAGAGGCTTTACATTCCCAACACACTAATGGAAAGGTTTGTTTTTCAATGAGACTCATCCTTAAATGTAAATATTCCAAATAATTTAAGTTCCAGGACAACGATGCAAGGTACTAAGAGGGGATAAATAAATCAAAGGGGTACTATTCCCATTATAAAAAAAAAAACACTTAACATTAATCAATGTTTAATAAATTTGATAAACAAATAGTTATGTTACATACACAGATATGTAGCTGAACTAAACCGATTTATAAAAAATAGAAGAACATGATCAGATCTGATAGACGGTGTCATTTTGGATTAAACTTACATGCATAGAATCACATTTAAAATTTACTAGCATTTATTCAGTCAATAAATCTTTACAAACTGCAAATCTACAGCAAAAACATGGACACCGCAGTTCATGCATCATGAAATCCAAGGCAACACTCCTAGCTCTTATACACATAAACAGTTGTGAACTATGAATATAAGTGAGAATTGAATCATTGGCAATTTACACATCTACAGTGTTTGTGCATATATTGCATGACAATAAAAATCTCACAAAGAACAGAAGGGATACTGTTATGTTACTGTTAATGCAAATATAAGTTCTCAATTCTCTTTGTATAGCAGCAGGTACCTTAGTTTAATTTACACGTTTGGTTTTGAAAATAACTCAAGGCCGTCTTGATGACAGATTTGTACTGTAGGTCAGTTAATTCTATGTGTGCTATTCATTGTGTATGTATTTCTATTTCATAAACTCACGCAGTACAGCATAGATATATTTGAGTATTTTATAAAGTGAGTGAAAGGGCACGTCTGGTGACCAGGTAATGCACTATTATAAAAAAATAAGGAAACCCTTAAAACAAGAGATATAATCATTAAAAGATGTATTATATATTATCAATTATAAGTTCTGTACAATGTTACAGACAAATTGTGAATTTTTATATTGCTAGAATGGATTTTTCTGAAAATATTATTGAATTTTCAGTTATATGTTGTGTGGGGAAGTAATCTTAAAGGGATACTGTCATGGAAAAACATGTTTTTTCCAAAGCACATCAGTCAATAGTGCTGCTCCAGCAGAATTCTGCACTGAAATCCGTTTTTCAAAAGAGCAAACAGATTTTTTTATATTCAATTTTGAAATCTGACATGGGGCTAGACATTTTGTCAGTTTCCCAGCTGCCCCATCATATGATGATACCTATATCCTAAGGCAGTGATCCCCAACCAGTAGCTCGTGAGCAACATGTTGCTCCCCAACTGCTTGGATGTTGCTCCCAGTGGCCTCAAAGTAGATGCTTATTTTGTAATTCCTGGCTTGGAGGCAAGTTTTAATTGTATAAAAACCAGATGTACTGTCAAACAGAGTCTCCTGTAGGCTGCCAGTCCATATAGGGGCTACCCCATGTCAATCACAGCCCTTATTTTACACCAGCCAGGAACATTTTTCATGCTTGTGTTGCTTACCAGCTCTTTTTACATCTGAATGTTGCTCCAGGTGAAAAAGGTTGGAGACCCCTGTCCTAAGGTAATTAATTAATTAATTTTAAAAAAAAAACAGGGACACTTTACCCTGATGGTTTAAATGATTTTTGGAGTTTAAAACCGTATGTAAACTTAATTGACCCAATCTTTTACTTTGCAGACCTTGAAATTAGAAAATATAATGGAAACAAAAATGCTACAATAATGGCAGGAATAGGGTAAGAATCTATGGTAACTAACTTGTATAAACCTCAAGTGGTTTTCTATTTTATTAGATTTTAAAGTTAAAGTGTTGGTAGATTAAAAAGGGAGCTCTACCAGGTTCTGATACTTTGTATTTGTGTTTTTAACAGGTCGTTGATTTCCTGCTGAATGTATCTATTATGTATCTATTGAATTATTTGTGCACAGTGGAGACTTTGTATTTATCTAATCTTGCACATTAGATATTGGAATTTGGAATTTTCTGTGGTCGGTGCTGGAATTAGCTGAAAATTAGACTATTTTGGACTTTTCGGGCAAAAATCCGAAAAATTCAGGATTTTCTGGAGAAAGCCTGAAAAAAATGGAGCGATTCAGGGAAAAAACTATTAAATTGTGCTTTTTAAATAATAATAAGGTCCAATCGTGGATTCTAGTTTGGTCTGACTTTTTTTAAGTACTCAGATTTTGATAAATGAGCCCCTTTATGAATATAATCCGCACATGCCAACATAAACAAACCCTTAAAGGATGCAATATAATATGCATCTTTTTTTCCTGGTTTTCATTTATTTTAACTTAAATCAATTTATATTTAAAAAATATTGTTGCCCTACAAAAGCACCACACCCTAAGGGGCACATTTACTAAGGGTCGAAATGAATTTGAAGTGAATTTTCGAATTTAAAAACTTTGAATTTCGAAGTAATTTTTGGGTACTTCGACCATCGAATAGGCCAAATTCGACTTTGATTCGAATTGAAAATACTTTGAATATTCGACCAATCGAAAATCGAAGTACTGTCTCTTTGAAAAACACTGACTTTGACACTTCGCCACCTTAAAACCTGCCGAATTGCTATGTTAGCCTATGGGGACCTCCTACAGCCTATAGCCAACATTTGGCTAAGTTTTTAGAAGTCTACGTTTTTTTTCGATCAAACGATTTTACTTTAATCACATATGGCCATATTCAATCAAAAAAAACTTTGACTTCGAATATACTACTGCAATACGATGGTTGAATTTTTCACTTCGAAATTCTACCCTTAGTAAATTTGCCCCTAAATGTAGCTATGGCTATGGGCAGCTCTCATGCTCTCCTCTAGCAGCAGTATCCTGATAATGACACAATTATTTGGGCAATTATAAATAAATGAAAATGGGGAAAAATGTGTCTTAAGTCCCTTACATGCTTATGTTATACTAGCATATTACTGTATATGTATACAATGAAACTAGTCTTATTAAATGTTATGATTAGGAAATGTTTGAGAAAAACTGCACAATTTTAGCCAATTAAAGATAAAGAAAATTCAGTGCATTTAGACTGATTTCTAAGATCTCCTCTTTACCAGTGCCCCTACAACATCAAAATAAGCAAACCTACAGGTTTAATTCACAAGATTGGGTCTATAAAACCAGGACCAGCTTTCTACAATGTTCGTACAAAGAAGTTCCTACAAAGAAATACCAGATCAGAGCATCAAGTAGAATCAAAAGTGGTGGTGACTCAAGAGCGCATATCAAAGAAACACGTCTGCATTATTCTCCTCAAAAGACAGCAGTCATGTCAAAATCAAGCGCAAATTTGTATTGTGCAACTTTTTCTAATTGTCACTCTAAAAACTCTAATTTATCGGATTATTGAACGAAACCAGTGCAAACAGCCCAAAACTATTGAGAATCCTGAAGGTAAAAAACAAAACGATCATCTGCCATTGACGTCTACATGATTTTGACAGGTTTTAGCTGGAGTATTTTGGGATTCAAATTTTAAGCACCGTCAGAGCATAATAAATTTTCAAAAATGTGAAGGTTTTTTCCCTCAAGCTTTTGCAGAAAAATTTGAGTTTTCATAAATAGTATGTTATTGAATAGCTAATTGTTAGCAATGTTTCAATTGGTCTTAATTCAGTAATTAAGCATTAACTATAAGGGGCAGATTCACTAAGGGTCGAATTTCGAAGTTAAAAATACTTCGAAATTCGACCCTCGAATTGAAATCCTTCGACTTCGAATATCGAAGTCGAAGGATTTAGCGCTAATCCTGCGATCGATCGATCGAAGGATTTTTCGTTCGATCGAACGATTAAATCCTTCGAATCGAACGATTCGAACGATTTTAATCCAACGATCGAAGGAAAATCCTTCGATCAAAAAAAGGTTAGCAAGCCTATGGGGACCTTCCCCATAGGCTAACATTGACTTCGGTAGGTTTTATCTGCCGAAGTAGGGGGTCGAAGTTTTTTTTAAAGGGAAAGTACTTCGACTATCGAATGGTCGAATAGTCGAACGATTTTTCGTTCGAATCGTTCGATTTCGTTCGAATTCGAACGAATTTAACCAATTCGATGGTCGAAGTACCCAAAAAATACTTCGAAATTCGAATTTTTTTCATTCGAATCCTTCACTCGAGCTTAGTGAATCGGCCCCCAAATGTGTAGCTTTATAGTAGTTGTTTTTACATGGGGTCAGTGACCCTCATATCAAAGCTGGAAATGGCCAGAAGAAGAAGGCTAATAATTCAAAAACTATAAAAAGAAATAATTAAGGCCAATGGAAAAGTTGTTCGAATTAGCCATTCTATAACATACTAAAACTTAACTTAAAGATGAATCAAAGGTGTGCGATATTGAGCTGTATGAATATGTATTGATGGCAAAACAGTCCTATTTGGTTTATTTTATGTTTAAATTGTTTTAAGCAAACTTAAGGTATGGTGATCCATTATCCAGACAACACCAGGTCCCAAGTATTCCAGATCCTATACCTGTACTTTAAAATGACTACATTTAAATTAGTCCCTTTAGTGTGAAAAGCATAATGAGCAACTGTAAACCTTTCACATACAAAAAAACCCAAAAACTATCTACTTGAGAAAACAGAGATAGAAACCGCACAGAAACAATTATCCCGTTTTTCAAGGGATACTACCAAAGCTTAACATAATTCCCATAGAATGAGGACTTTTAAAAGCAAACATTAGTTTTTTCTTGAGCGGCTTATCACACAGTTGGCATTGTGCAGGACTTGGCATGCCATATTGTTTCTGTACTTAACTGCTCTACTTTCATATGGTTGCAAATAAGATCTTGATTTGCCGGCCTGTCAGTTTTTTAGTGTCTGTGAAATGCAATCTCTGGCACTGAGAGAGTGCAACACTGCCAGCCTGTGACTTTCAATTACTCTGAGACACTTACTTTGTCCCTGTAGACACCAAGTAATGGTAGTTTGTCTTCCACTTGAGACTGGATACTCAGGGCTCTGCTTTCTTATTATTAAAATGACTTCACTTCAAACGTGAAACATAAAGGGGAATACAGAACAAAACTTTTGGCAACTTGAACAACATGTTTAGCAGGAGTCCAATGTATTCAAAACTCTCTTTATTGCCTTGCAGTTGGATCTTGTAGCTATTAAACTGAGATTGCCCATTATTTCATGTTCATTATTATAAATAGAACTGTCACACTCAAATATAATTATAAAATAATAACTTCACTCTGGGGTATCTTTGCAAGTGATACCACAAGATCACTTTTTTATTTTAAAATGAAATGCATGCTGTTTATGTGCCATAAAAAACCCTTTCTGCACTTCTGCTGTAATGCATATCTGTGGTCTTGCATAATGCATACTATAAAATGGGAATCCCCAACAACCCATGCAAAGTAATAAAAACATCCACAGTCTTTGTCAGTTTGCTAAGGACACCCAGATATTCAAAAATGTAGACATTAAAGACAGCTGGGCATCTAATTTTGGTTGAAACATAAGCTTTGATTTAAGTGCTTAACCAACTTTGACTAAAATAAAAGCTACAGAATTTAATAATATATATGAATGTGGCTGAGGTTTGTTTGTCAGAGCTACAGTAACACAAATAATGTAATCCCATATGGAAAAACGTGTTTTTGCCTTGGCAGTGTTGTAAGATATAAAGTGGAATTCTACGCTTTACAATACATCATTTTCTTTAACCATAACAAAGCTTCCAAATAGCAGAAATACATAATAGTGCCCTATCAAAAGGCATTGGAGAAAATAAAAAAAAAATAGCATATATGTTTGAATTTATAGCAGCTTGCAAAAAAAGTCACATGCAATAGGGATGCCTAAGCCAATAAATAAAACCATTTACAGTAGATGGTTATATTATAAGTAGTATATTGGTCAGTTAAATGATTAGCCACAAACTGAATACAGGTATGGGACCTGTTATCCAGAATGCTTGGAACCTGGGTTTTTTTGGATAACGGATCTTTCCATAATTTGGATATTCATACTTAGTTGGGATTAAGTACAAGGTACTGTTTTGATATTGTGGAGAAAAAGGAGATATTTTCAAAAAAAATCCCATACGTGTACATACATTTTTTTTATGAAGCATTATGTTGATCATCTCAAATAACAAAGAGGGACATAGTGAATGATTTACAAAAACTTGACCTATTTTCACAAAGATAACCTTTAGAAGCAGAACAAGACTGTGCAGTGCAGTATAGTAATATCTGTGGGCTTTTATTTGCAGAAACAGGAAAATAAATTCATATTTCTACATCTTGAATGATTTGGTCTAAAAATGGCTGGGTCCTAGTGCACACCAACATATACAGAATCTGGGTTAGTTCTGCTTCTATATATGATATACAGAAAAAGTGCAATAAGTAGGTCACTCAAAAGCATGGTTGTATAAGGCCTAGCATCCTTCATCCCAGTATTTGCTGACATGATGGTGCCCCTCATACCTGACTGGCTTATCCAAAATACCAACGAAAACACCTTCACTTACCTCTTTGATGTCTGTCACAATCACCTTCAATTTGTTTCCTTTTAAACCGTAGCAAAAAGATTCCTTTTTTTACAAACTGATTATCAATTATCTATGGTTTGCGAGATAAGATTTTTAGAAGGATCTAAACAAATGGAAAAGAATTAAAATGCTTTTGCCGGTTTGTTTTCCTTTCTTCACAGAAATGCTCACAGTGGTTCTTTCTTGATGCTCGGTATATACTTTAAGAAGAAGGCAAGAAACATCCAAAAACAAGTAAAAGTTCAGGACAGGAGTATACTTCAGTGGGAGAGAAATACTAGTCGACCTTGCTCTCAAGCTCAGTGTTGAAGGTTTGGCAAAAAAAAGTAGAAAATATTGAGAAGGGTTGTCTGCAAACAAAATCCAGCCGAACTAACAGAGACTATTGAAATACCTGAATATATTAGCACATTGCTGTGAGTGAGAGTAAATGGAAAACTGTTTTATTGTACATATAACAATGTTTTTAGTATTCAGACATAAATGCAGGGACAAATCAGTTTATCACCTGAAAAAATGTGAAAAGGCAACGGAAGCCTAAATTGATCACCTAAAAGTTTTATTTCAGTGTCAACAGCTTATATATATACTGTGTGTTTCTTTTCCTTTGTACAGCTTTGGGGGCTGCGCTGCAGCATTTTTATTTTTATACCTTTTTTGAAGAATCCTAGTTCCTGAGAAATCATGATTTTAAAAAAGAAATCTTGTGACTGGGCTTGTCATTCGCTGCTGCAACTCTGACTCGCAAGTAGTGATGGGTGAATAAATTCGCGAAAAAAAAGGTATACATTATTCTTCAAAAAAGGTATAAGAAATAAAAATGCTGCAACGCTTGTGGAATAATTGGCTAAATGAGATGCCACATAGAGAATGCACTTATTTCCATTTTCCTGATTTTTATTTGTCGCTCGGTCAGACACAGAACGTGGGCGATCTTGAGGAGAAATCAAGCGCCGCAGGATGAATGGTCGCCCTGTATCCTTTTCTGAAGAGGAGGGGAAGTGGAGTTTCAGTTAGTTATTTCTTATTAAAGGATTTGCTATTTTAAAGTTAAATGTTTTTGAATTTTTTTTTGATGTTTCTGTCCCTTTAAGGATTTTTTATATACTAACAGGAGTTCTGCAAAGAAAAAAATACATAAAATTGCAACATGCACCTGTTTCTGACATGTTTGCATCTAGAGGTTTTCTGTATAATGCCGCAGTAATCTCTTTTTCTTGTATTAATGCTTAAATTAATGCCCAGTGGGGCTAATTTAGAAAGGCACACATTCCAATTTAAGAGAGAATTGATACAGGTTAGTGATTTATTTTACAGCTTTAAAATAAATTGAAACTACTTCACTCTGGTAAAGGTGATAACATGTTTAAAAAGACAAATAGGTTGAACAGAGTGTGAAATTATCCTTTGCTTTTCAAACAACTGGGGATCTCAGCTTCATGGTTGAGAAAGGTAATCTGACTTGTATTTATTAGAGAAGTTTTCCCTTAGTGTTATTGCACTACAACAATCTGCTTGTGTTTTAATGTTATTGCAGTTAGTCCACAAAGAACATTATTGATCTATTCGATCATTCTCAACCTTTGCTTGGTTTCATGCAAAAAGATGTAAATGTTGTATTAAGTTTAACACACTGCTGTAAGGAAATTGACGACTTCTTGATAAATTTCCTCTTACATAAATACATACTTAAATTATCTGGGACAAGTAGTGCTGCAAGTCAGTGGCAGGATGATGAGGCACTTAGCTGGATACCAATTAGAAAGTCTAGTGGGGGGGAGTAAAAGGTACACTGATCCTGTATTTGTCCATCCCATTAGATTTTCCTGGACACTCCATGTCATACTTACCGGGATAGCCCCGCCCCAGTGCTCCCATCAGAAGGACCCTCCCCAAAGCTTTAAAAGCCCAACCCCACCCCCCAGTCCGGTGTCTTTTTTTCCTTCTGCTTCAGTTTTTTTTTTTTGCTCCTGTTAGAAGCAAGTTTTCTTTTTAACCTTGGGGAAGCAGTAGGGCTGCTGTTAGCGTCCTAGGGACTCGGGTTGGTCCTGGTGATCTTTTACCCCTAAGCACATTACCTCAGGTGGAATCTTCAGTGTTTAAACATCTGGATCAGGTAGGCACAGTTTTACTGTGGCTAATATCATTGCTTTCCTTGATCCATGTGCCCTCCAGCCTGATTACATCCAGGTCTGTGGCAAGTGCTATGTCCCCCCATCCGTATGCCTACCTGGGCATGTCTAAAAAGCGTCCAGCGGCATTGGGGTATATGGCTCATACACCCTTTATGATTTTTACGGAT
The DNA here is from genome assembly GCF_017654675.1 of Xenopus laevis. Classification (NCBI taxonomy): domain Eukaryota; kingdom Metazoa; phylum Chordata; class Amphibia; order Anura; family Pipidae; genus Xenopus; species Xenopus laevis. Next base: position 82,608,448 of record NC_054380.1, read on the forward strand.
GGGAGAGGGAGGTGGCAGTTAGGTACGTTATTCTGATAACAATATTTAGTTAGCGGCCTGAACCTTATGGCCTCCTTCTCTTTTTTCCCCCACACGGGGGTATTATTTTTTTCTTCTGGAGGAATTTAGGTGTCAGAGCCAGCTGCTTCCTCAAAAGACTTTCCCAAGGTTGAGGTAATTGGCAGCTTCCAGGGTTAAATAAAAGAAAACCCTGAGGTCTTAAATCTACTGGCAGTTAAAGCTAAATTTAAGCTGAGAATGCCACCTTGTTTCCAGAGTCTCCTAACTCTTAAAAAAGTATGAGCCATGTTGGCCATTGGAAGAACTGTGCAGCTGCAAGGCTGATATATACGTTCTATGAGCAATGATAATGCAATGCAGTGATAATGCAATACTGTTTCTACGTGCTGAGAGCAGTTCTATACAATGATGATCTGCAGGGTCTGAAAGCAGCATTAAGGCAAGATTTGTCTATAAGTGATGTGAATGTTGCAAATACAATGTTAGCCTTCTTATTTCAGCACTGAGAATACTATGTTGATCTGCAGGTTCGGTTTACAGCAGCTGCAGGTAATTGGGTAATTACTCTGGAGGTCAGTGTTCAGGTTCAGTTAATGAACAGGTAGATCCCCTCCCACCCCCTCCCTTAGCAGCTCAGATTGATTATCTGAAACATCAGGTAAGGTTCTGTGTTACAACTCTTTCCTTTATAGTATAGGTTTGTGAACTAAATTAACATGTACTTCTTCTACTCTGCTTCTGATTTAGCTAGCTTAGAAGCTTAGACATTGCTGTATGGAAGGAAGTAAACTGTTTAGCCAGTATATATATGTGTGGGTATGTGTGTGTATATGTGTGAGCATGTTGATGCTGGCTAGCTGGGATGGGCAGCCAGAGAAAGGGGCCTCTTTACTCTTGGGCAGAGTGCTCTGTCTGCATGATGTAGGAATTCCTAGTCCTGGCACTACTGAATATTGCAACCAAACTGACTGTATATGTGGAAACATTTCAGTGATTCTAGAGCTGGCTTTAATAACCAAATACAAATGCATATGTTATACATTTATGGGCCTATCACTGCATAAGGCCATAACCAAACTGACTGTATATGTGGAAACATTTCAGTGATTCTAGAGCTGGCTTGAATAATCAAATACAAAGGCATATGTTCTACATTTATGGGTCTATCACTGCATTTTCTAGTAATCAAACTGACTGTATATTTGGAAACATTTCAGTGATTTTAGAACTGACTTTAATAACCAAATACAAATGCATATGTTATATATTTATGGGCCGGTCACTGCATAAGGCAGTAACCAAACTGACTGTATACGTGGAAACATTTCAGTGATTCTAGAGCTGGCTTGAACAACCATATACAAATGCATATGTTATACATTTCTGGGCCTGTTGCTGCATTATGTGGTAACCAAACTGACTGTATATGTGGAAACTTTTTAGTGATTCTAGAGCTGGTTTTAATAACCAAATATGAATGTACACGTTAGACTTTTTTGGTATAGGCACTTTTTAATATTACACCAAACTGAATGTAGATGGGGTAACATCAGTGGTTCGGAGCTGGCTATAATAACCACATACTAATGCACATGTCATACATTAATTGGGCCAGCCACTGGTCACTACTATAACCTTACTGTATGTATATGCTTAAACATTTCAGTGGCTTTGGTGCTTACTAAGGTTATAACTAAAGTAAATGAACATGCTATACATCTCTCTGGTTTGGACACCAATCAATAGAACAACCAAACTGAAGGTAAATGTTAAACTGATGAGTAATGGGTGTGGTAAGGTTCTAGGCATTTCCGGAGGGTGCCTATATAACCTTCAGGTTTGTATGTAAGCATGGTAACACAAGTTAAGGCTCCAGTATCCCTGGGTCATGTCTGTTTCAAGTAACTTTGATTTAGGTTATAAGCATGCATTACTCTTGCAAATAAGCCAATAGGGTAACGTATGCTTGCTGATAACAGCAGCCAAGACTGACTTAAAGGCGCTAGCCAAGTCAGATATAGGTATTATGAACTTAATTAAGTACGTCAGCTGTGTTGCAGATAAGTATTATACCCTTATTTACAGCAGTCCATAATGGCTTAGGGGACTGTGTCCCGGTAAGTATGCCACAATCGGTATATGGGTTACAGATGCAGTAAAGGTGGTAACTGATAGACATGTATCTTGTCTAAATGGATTGGCTAAGGCCAAATCTGATTCATATAAATGCTATGTAATATATAGGATTATGCACTGTTACAAAGATGGTGTGAGAGTAGTGGCCAATTCTGGTTTAAAGGTATACGACTATATTGCATATGGGTGTTATGCAATAGTCAAACAGCAGGTAGGTATTATACAATGGCTGTATTATAACATGGACTTGTAGACCACAACTTTTGAAGTTGATGTGGTCCATATATTTGCTTACATTCATAACTATAGGCTGTTGGAATAGTTATCAGTCTTAAGGATCTCACTAATTAGAATCTATGTTCTACGACTGGACTTACAGTATTCCTGCTGATTAAGAAAATAAGATAAATACGTATCCTGCTTCTGCGATAGGATTGGCCTGGGGCTAAATGGATGTAGACATGTATACAGTCATATATACATTTAACAAGGATTCTAATATCGCCACAGCTGGATATCAGGCAAGATAAATGTTCTGTATATTCCAATGATAAATCAAGGTCTATTTATATGATATTCATCAGCATCTCTTTCTTGGTTACAGGGGTGCAACTTATCTGGTCTCAGTCTGGAAGACAGTGGGTACATCAGTCAGTGCAAATGTTTGGTTAAATCACATACTGTATACTGTATTCACTACTGCCACAGGGTTTTAGAGCTTTGCAATGAGGTATTTTATAGTACAGACCTATTTAGTCTGTCTCCAATACAATAGGGGTCAGCTCTCGGACTATATATTCATGGGACATATTATATTAATGGGTACCATATAAAGCTGGCTGTAAAATTAGGTATTCTCCATCAATTCAGTTATAGCTAAAAGTTTTGATCCACAGGTTTGTTATAACAGGCTATTCTGTAATGTTAATCCATATGGTGGACCAGAAGCATGCAATCTTGGCATGCTGGGTTTTCTAAAGGTCTATGTTACTCTGGGTTTAGCCTTTTACACCACCATAGACTGGCCTGGCTAGTTGAGGTAAGTATCATAGGGCTTAACATCAAGCTATAAAAAGGGTCTTATACACTTTATCCTTTTAGACCGAGGCTTCAGTATCGGCCTTAGGCAAGGTCCTGGTTATTGCATCTCTTGCCAACAGGATTGGACATGCTAGTATGGTTAGTAGGGGAGTTCCATTGCAGAATAATAGGTAAATAATTATATCTCCATACCTAGATTAATTTTAATCTTGAACACTTAAGGATGGTACTGTCCATGTCCGGGGATTTGAGAATAACCAATCTCTAGCAGTATTGTTGGTTGTAATACTTCCTTGAGTCATTCAAATTTCTTCCTATATGGTAAACTCATGGGAGCAGGCCATACAGATTGTTTATAGGCCCAATCTATGGGGTACAATAACTCCAGCTATGTACAGGTCACATCTGTGAAGGCTCGAGGACTGTATCATAGCAAGGTTATGCATATCTGCAGGCATTTATTTTACCTGGTCTACTCCAGGGCACGCTGATCTTTAATACTATCTAGTCTTGTTTGGTGTTGGATCATGAGCTAAAGATAAAAACAATTTCAATCTGTACAGTCTGCAGAATGCTTCTAGATACCTCACAGGGCAGGTAAGGTATTCCCACATTGGCAGCACTCCTTCTCCATAAGTCATTCTACGGACCTCTCATTGAGAGGTGTATTGGTTATGGTCTAGAATAAATACAGGTTCCTTAGTATTAAAGAGACGGGGAACTACACTAGGTGATGCCATGTACCGGTAGTGTCATACAGAGCGGGGTCATGTAGAATACTAGTGATGGTATTTTTCCTTCCCCCTACTAAATCCTCTTTTGCAGGTACCATGCTTTTGAGCCATTTCCAAGAGTGCTCTTGTGGATGTTATGCGGTTGGAATAAACGTGCTGGTATGTAGTAGGAGTAAGACTATGTAGAAGTGTTACTCTGGATTCCTATCCGCTTCTATTTAATTAGAGATAGTTCTCTCTTTTTAAATGTAATTGTCATGCTGGTTTCACACTCGGTATCATTACTTTGGTGTGGGTTCCTTTAAGGAGTACTATTTCCTTTTATTCTCTTCCAGTCCATTTCCTCTGAAAATAGAGTTCACAGATTTCCACAAGGTGATTTTGGTCCACCTTTGGGGGTTTCATTCTTCTGAGTTTTATCTGGTATAGATTATACTCGGCCATTTCCTTATGTGTAACAAATTCCCTCCCATTGGGATATTGGCTTGCTAAGTCCCGGTAAGTATGACATGGAGTGTCCAGGAAAAGGGAAGATTGTATCATACTTACCGTGATCTTCCTTTCCTGGACACTCCATGTCAGGTTTCCCATCCCTTTTTCGGTAGTTTCTAGAAGCTTATTACGAGACACCGGACTGGGGGGTGGGGTTGGGCTTTTAAAGCTTTGGGGAGGGTCCTTCTGATGGGAGCACTGGGGCGGGCTATCCCGGTAAGTATGACATGGAGTGTCCAGGAAAGGAAGATCACGGTAAGTATGATACAATCTTCCCTTTTACTACAGTACATCTCCATATCTTACCAAAGAAACAAGTTGATTCAAACCAAGGTCAGAATTTAAAAAAATAGATGCACTTAAAAGGGTTTTTTGCCTTCTAACATTTTTTTCAGTTCAGTTGGCTTCAGATAGTTCACCAGAATTAAAGAGTTTTGCAGTTACTTTCTATTTTTCTATTAGTGCCTGTTTTTGTGATATTGAAGTGTAAAGTTTAATTTTTCACCTTCTGAAGCAGCTCTGGAAGGGGGGTCACTAACTCGTTAACTGTTCTAGAGTGACACATTTAGTTGATACATTTCTTATCTTTGTCCCTGCTAAGCAGAATCTCTGGATATCATTAAAGGCAGCTGTTAGAATTGATACAATAATTGCTAATAATCCTGAGATGCTGCTAAAAATGTATTAACTAAATGTTGCAAAATTGTAACAGTTCAGATTCTGCACCTGAATTATTGAGCTGCCAGACTGAAACACCAGAAAAAGGAACATTAAAAGTTTACTGTTTTTCCAAAATCTAAGTTTAAAGATAAAAGATGGAAACTACTTGTAAAAAGTCTGTATTTCTGGTGAATCATCTGAAAATATTTTAACAGGAAAAGGGTGAGCGGTCCCTTTAAAGGCATTAAGGTTGGCTGATCCATATGAAACTTTTACCAAGTACAAGAAAACCAAGCATGAAAAAAATGTAAAATAAAAATGACATTACTAAAAAGTGTAAATTAATCATAAATTAACCTTAACATATATTAATATTATAGACATTAAGCTGGAGGGCAAAGGTTTCATTGTTTGATTTTGTTTATACTAAATGCTAAAAAAGTTAATGAAGGCTTCCTCTTAAGGTGGCAATACACGGAGAGATCCGCTCGTTTGGCAATGTCGCCAAACGAGCAGATCTCACCCCGATATGCCCACCTTGAGGTGGGCGATATCAGGCTGATCCAATTGTGGGCCCTAGGGCCCAATGATCGGACCAGAATGGAGGTAAACGGGTGGTCAAATCGTGTGACCGCATCAACGAACAGATGCGGCCGCGATCCGGCGGTATTTTTAGTCCCATCCGATCGAGATCTGACCAACTTTCGGCCAGATCTCGATCGGGAAAGCCCGTCGGAGGGTCCCATACACGGGCTAATAAGCTGCCGACTGGGTCTGTCGGCAGCTTTTATCGGCCGTGTATGGCCACCTTTAGATAGACCCAGTTTAATAAATTTAAAGGAGAAGGAAAGGCATGCTGCACTTGGGGGTGCCAAATGTTAGGCACCCCCAAGTGATTGTATTGACTTACCTGAAACCCCGGGCCAGTGCTCCTATCGGCAGAAAACTGCACTGACCCGGGGTTATACCAGTGAGCACCAAAGAGTGCTTCTATTCCATTATCCACTTTCTTCACTCAGCTGCGCATGCGCAGTATAAAGAAAAGCCAAACTTTAACTAAAAAGTCAGGTATTTCGTTCAACTGCGCATGCGTTTGCCCAGGGAAATTTGAAGCAAGAAGAAGCTGGAAAAGGATCGCTCTGTGGTACTCACTGGTATAACCCCGGCCCGGTGCAATTTTCTGCTGATAGGAGCACTGGTCCTGGGTTTCAGGTAAGTCAATACAATCACTTGGGGTGCCTAACATTTGACATCCCCAAGTGCACCAAGCCTATACTTCTGCTTTAAGTATAGGTGAATGGTTGACTTGGGAGGAAGTTCTACAGATAAATAAAGGTCCAAGACTTCATTGTAATCCCCACATGGTACTAAAAGAGCTTAACTCTATGGTTGCCAAACTAGTTTACTTAATCTTCCATGACTCTTTGATGTCTAGCCTGGTACCAAGATATTAGCTAAATGCTACTGTGGTGCCATTATTCAAAATGGGATTCTGTTATCAACCTGATTACTCAAGCTATGTTAGTATTATATCTGGTGCAGGAAATCTTTTGGAAGTGGTATTAAGGAATATGAGCTTGGAATGGATATCATCTACAGTACTTGTTTTTCTTAAACATCCAATACAGTGCCATTAGTGGCATAACTAGAATTTACTGGGCCCAGGGTCGGACTGGGGGGCCCGGGGCCCACCGGGACTACTGTCCAGGGCCCCTTCCGACCCGCCCCCCAACCCCTACTGCGACGCGCTGAGCGCGCACACAAAGGCGCCGCTTGGCGCACCAGCGTGAAGGCGCCTGGCGCATGCGCAGAAGGCGCTGCGCTGATCGGCGCTGCGGGAGTGCGGGAGGGAAACTTTTTAAAAGATATCTGGAGAGGTGTCTGGCCCGGCGGGGGCCCATTAAGGGTCGGGGCCCACCGGGTATTTTCCCGGTGTCCCGCCGGGCCAGTCCGACACTGACTGGGCCCAACAGCAAAATCAGTTTAGGGCCACCTAATATTTTTTTTTAATAAACACTGAAATGCTTCAGTAGCCCACTGGGCCATTATACCTCCTTGGCTCTCTGCTTCCTCTACGGATATGCATACCCCTGCACACAGAAGACAGGTAACTGATTAAATTAAGGTCACAAACATAATATTTGGATTAAAAGAGATTAGGCTAACAGTTAGATTACATTGTGTGGTGATAATTGTAACATCAGCCAGTGTTGAAAGTAGAGTCCTTTCCTTGGTCTTTTGCAATGCTCTGTGTCTATTAATTATGTCTAATTGTGCAAAATATGTTCAATGCAGTATTTCCACTTCTTAGAGTTTTCTGAATAAATTAGTGGACTGCACTGCAAAGTGGTTCAACATTTATACATCAGGGCAAAAACAAGTGGAATTCTAGAGAGATCTCACACACCCTCTCTCAGGAACAGGAAACGGGAAAACTACAGATTAGGAAGCAACCCAGAACCAATAAGCAATCATTTATATCAGACACACAGAAAATTACATTATAAACTTAAGCAGATGAAATCTGGGAACTGTAGTATTCTGTATAACATAAATAACATATAACAGACATGTGCATGGAGCACATGGTAGGATGAATAATAAAAAAAACATGGGTGTTTGCTTCTGTTTTTTACACACTGCACCCTCTCCCGTGCCGAGATCTTGTGGCAAATAATGAGCTAGTAAAGATAACCAAACCACTGCAAACTCAGGGTTGAATAGGTTACTGAGACGAATAGTTACCCTGGTGGTCTTGTGGTTCACCCTCTGGTATGCGCCTGCCGTGCCTTTGGCGGGGACACCAGCTGCATGTGTCTTGTCCCCTTCAACGCTGGTTCTCTTATGGTGCTCGCGGGCGTGAGCTTCCGGGTTTATGCGCCGACGTGATGACGTCATTCAAACTATTTTAAGGGATCTCAGTAGATGAAACATTGCCTGTTGTTATGTTCAATTTTGGTTGTTCCTGGTGCTATTTCTAAGTGATTCCTACTGATCTTCTGGTTTTTGACCCTTGCCTTGCCTGACCATTCTGTACTCTGTATTCTGACCCTTGCCTGGCTGTTTATTCTGAACTCTCCTATCTGACCATTGCCTGCCTGTTTATTCTATGCTCTCCAATCCTGATTCCGGCCTGTCTAACTATTCTACCTCCGCTTGTGCTGGCCCGGCCTGCCTGTTCCATGCTGAGTGATCTGGCCTGCCTTCCAAGTTGTGTGATCTTCCATTTCCAGTATCCTTGTGAATTGATCATGCCGCTTTGCTCGTCCAGAACCTTTAGCTCTGCTCCTCTCTTAGTAAGACCTGGTGGCATCCAATTAGCAGAGGGCTCCTCCCGAGGTGAAAGGCGGCTGTTAAAGGCAGAAACAAGAGCTGAGACCAGGGAGCTTAGCATCGGTTCTGGATTTAGGGTGCCGAACGTGAGTTACTCACCATGCCAGACACCCAATGCAGCCAAGCTCAATGGAAAAGTAAAAGAAAGGTAAGCTTCAATCTGAAAGCCTAGCTCCTTGGTCCAATCCACAAAGAGGCATAAAACTAAACTGAAATGAGCATGGGCATACCAACCACTGCTAATATCAGGAAAACTGAAAAGACTATAAAAATGATATAAATTGCAAAAGCACTTACATTCTTTTTCTTTGGGTGTTTAGTTAACAGCAGAACAAATATTCCTTCCTGTAATGAAAGCACACTATAAATTCAGTAGCCTCATTTGTATGCATCTCGTGTCCTTGTGTATTTATTTCCTCTATAATATTTAGCTCATTTAATCGTCTTGCTATCATTATTGTCTGTATTTTTACAACGTCAATCCTTACTAATTAGTTAAAGCTTAAAGAGATTATGTAACGGCAATTTCTATTTACATTTATCAATCACATATATCAAAGAAAATTAAAACAAATAGCTTTTTAAGCAAAAACAAATGTAAATTCACACTCATACACCATGAAATATGTGTGCTCAGTTTTACAGAATTTTCAAAAGGTTTATATACTAGCATGGTGCATATAATTAGGATGCATTCAATAATTAGCTGGACAAAAAGAAGGAACATTGCAGTCTCCTTTATGTCATGTATATGTTTTTCCTATACAACATATGCAAATAATCTTACAAATATAACACAATTGTTTGCTAGTAAATAGGCCCCTTACCCCCATATGTAATAAAAGGCACTAAGTTTGCCCAGGAGCAGTAACCCATAACAACCAATAAGAAGTTTGCTTTTAAACAAGTGACCAGGAAATGCTACCTGCTGATTGGTTGCTATGGGTTACTGCTCCTGGGCAAACTTAGTGCCTTTTATTACATAACCCCCTTAGAGTCTATGGGGTTTTTTCATGACAAAACGCAGCAAAGTATTTTACTCATCCCTACTTGGGATGGGCGAATTTTTTCACCTTGTTTCGCTGCAAAAATGACGCCCATAGACTTGTATGGTGGCGTGCGTCAAAAAAAAAAGACGCGCTTCAAAAAAATTTCGCCGGAGGCAAAGTTTGTGGCGAAACGAAATGGGTCAAATTCACCCATCCCTAATCCCTACTGCTGAACTTTAACATTTTTGTGCATGCATTTTATAACTCAAACCCTCAGTTCTTGAAATTATTGTGTCCTAAAATTTAATATGGCTAATGATGACTCTGCACTTTCATTTTATATTTACAAGTTACTAATTTTAGAAGTTTTACAGTGAAACAGAAGCAGATTCAAAGTGGAGGAAGCTGACCAACAGAAGAACAATACCTGGAGTAATAGCAGCTGGAGATAATAGCACGCAAGAATCATAGACATAGACAGAATGGTTACTTAATAAGGGTCAACCTTATTTACAGATATCACATCAGAGTCAAGTACCAGCAGGTGATCGATTGCAGGAAACAGCAGTAACAATGGTGAGCATGAATGTAAGGATAATTCCAGGAACCAATTATTTATTTTCCTACAGCTATCCAGTATAGCTGATCAACTGCCAGAGTGTCAGCAGCAAGGAACAGCAATGGTAGCAAGGAAAGTATTTGCAAGACATGGCATTTAAATCCTTGTGGCTGAGACTGGGTTAGGTGCCTTTTCAAGGTTTACAGAAGAGAACAGAATCAGTAAGCATGATGGATGAAGGTGCTGGCTGTGTTCAGAAAGCAGGACTGGAAGGAAGAGTCTATAATTCAGTATGACAATCCAAACTGAGAGAAAAAAGGACGATACACACCAGGAGCCAAATCAAGATACAGAGGGACTTGCCAAGAGGACAAACTGGCAGTTGGAGAGAAAGCAGAGGTCCGGTGCAGTGCCAGGACTGTAGCCTGGCAAAAATAAAAGAAAAAGTTCAGGTTTTGCTGAAACACTAGGTTGCAAGTTACTAGCTGAACAGCCACCAACACATGGGCTAGTTTAGAAATAGGGATTTATAAAAGCTACAACCAGGTTCTAGCCTGTGCTTAGACCACACCAGATTCCTTACAGAAGTGGATCTCAAATTGTAGGGCTGAGCCACTTGAGGAAGCCTGAAGCAGAGGCATGGGTAGCATATTCTAAAAGCTTATCTGGGTGAGATTTGGGGAGAAAGTCATTTGATGTTATATCAAAATTAAGTTGTTAAATTGGGAAACAAAGCAATAACGCCTAAGCCGCAATTTGTCAAAAGGGTATCTCCACAAGCACAAAGGCACATCAAATCAAAAATAGTTTTTAAAGTGGGATTTATACTCTTTGCACCGGCTGAATACTAATCAATTATTTCCATCAACGTGCAGTAAAAAGGCAATGTTTATTAACGATCCATTGGCTCGGTTATTAATAAACATTGCCTTTTTACTGTACTTTGTTGAAAATAATTGATTAGTATTCAGCCGGTACAAAGAGACCCACTTAAATAAACTATTTTTCATTTGATGTTATAAATACATCTGACAGCCCAGCTTGACATTTATAGTGAGATGTGTGCTGACCATTCATTTGATGTACAGAACTAGATATTCTTTTAAAAACGTCTTTTGTCCTTAAATGTCCTATACTTTTCTTTTATAGTTTAAATTTCATTGATCTTGTAGTATTGCAAAAAGAAAGTACAGTTTTAAGCTGATATAATACCAGTTAGTTTGATTTCTTTGGTGATCTGCCATTAGCCAGGAATAAAGTATAGTAAACCCTTTGTACAAAAGCTTTTGCAAAGATGAATTGCATACAATCAAAAGGCATGGTACCATTGTCCCAGCCACATTTTCTTAACATCATAAACATTGCAACTTAATTGCCTATTTCAAAAGTTTGTGCTGGTTTTTAGCAGGAACACTTAAGCTTGGATTCTGGGAAATTACACCATATTGTAGGAATAAACATGGTGATTTCTGCCTGTTTTTGCACCTTGCCCATGATTGTTAATGACTCCCACTGTATTTTTGTGATAGGCCTGATCTCAGTCCTGCTTTCATTAAAACTCCCTCTATTTAGGTTTGCCACCACGAGGAGTGCCTAGGTAAGATTGCGGAGTCTTATTTGGGCAGCATTGAATCTACTCCCCTAGAGAACTCTCATTGATTCCTCCTTCCATTACAGATTTGTCCGGCCTCCAGGACAGTCAGTGTCCAAGCCTTCCTTGAATTTAATGTACTCTGCTTTTGCCAAACATTTTGGTATACCCCTTCTTCCCTTGTCTACACCCCTGCAGGTTTTGGCAACTAACGACAGACCCCTGACTTCTGAAATTATCTCAGAGACAAAAGGGGAATTACCCTTGACAGTGGGATTTTTATCAGCAGGAGAACATTTCATTTCTCATCATCAGTTGTCCTTCTGTATCTGTAGTTTTGGGGTTGCCCTGGCTCTGCATAATCTTGCATAATCCCTCCACCAGCCAGATCTCTCGCTGGAGTTCCTTCTGTTGGAAGAACTGTCTACTTGTCACTGTTATCCATCAGGTACTGTAGAGCTTCAGTCCTTACCCTCTGCATGTAAAGATTTCTGATGTTTTTTGCAAGAAATCTGCTGGAACCCTTCCTCCTCATCTCCTCATCATGCCAGCCACATTGAGTGGCTGGTATGGCAGGTAGCCTGTTCACTTTAGGAGTATTTTTTACTGCAAACATTCCATGGTTGCTATTGTCATTTAAAAGTTTTAACATTGTTTGTTATATGATATTGTTTGTTTTTTCTAAGCAGTTATTCATAATATTAATAAATATGTGACCTTTCATATATATCCTGAATTCAGGATATATATTTTAGAGTGTTGGGCTGAAGTGTTACAGGTAGTTGGAGGTGGTTAGAGATGATCGATGCCTTGACACTATACTAGGAGGGAGAATAGTTGGCTGAATTTGCAGGCTGTGATTAAGAGACATTACATCGACCAAGTATTTATTTAAAAAAACAATAAAACATTTTCAGAGTTTACCCTTATAGTAAAGCAGAGTTACACTCGAGTCTAAGAGAGAGTATAATTAAAATATAATAAACCCTATTCAAAGAAATAATTGTATTCTGCTATTCTCATAAAAAGATGGCCAGCAGAGTTTGATGTTTCATCATTGGAGTTTCTCAATGCAATCACCTTGTCTCTGTAGTATGGCTGCTCTTTGCCTGTATAAACAAAATCAAATATACAGAAAAAAAGACTAACCTTTTAGTCTAAATATGTATATGCATTTTCTCTAGAATTAAGATTATTAATGCAAGTGGCTATAAAAAATAATGTAAAGCTAGCTCCTTGGATCTCCTGAGCAATCATTAAATGAGAGCAACTTCCCATTGCGTCATATGAACGTGTTTATGTCACTATTACTTTAATGACAAAGGCCATTAGTGTCAAGAATTAGGAAAAGACATGCCTGAATTCAACATGGACTTTAGGGTGGATATCCTAGGCACTAATAAGTGACATTTTCCAAACACACTGTACAAAAATTAAAATCACATGTGATTGATCAAGATGAATACATCTGGTCTTGTTAATGAGAACAAATCAAATGAAATAGAAAATATTTAAAAATTACCGTTATTTACCTGTTAGTGCCTTTAATGAAGGGTTTAATGAATTTATATTGAGTGCCATCTGTGATATTACTGCATATGCACATTTAGCTGTATTTAACGTGTTTATTGCAATCAATCCTTTAAAATGACTTGGATCAACATATGGAAGATTATTCAAAATAAAGTTTATTTTCTTCTGCTCTGCATCACCTGATGTTCAGCAAAATTCTTAAACCTAGTGCCAGTCATGAAATGGCAAGGCAATAGCATCTGAGACAGACTTTACTAATAGTGATGGGCGAATTTGCGCCTTTTCGCTTCGCCGAAAAATTCGCGAAATTCGCGAAACGGCGAAAAATTCACGAAACTGCGCCGGCGTCTCGTTTTTTGACGCCGGCGCCCGTTTTTGGCGCCGGCGTCCGTTTTTTCGAGAAATTTTTTGACGCCGGCGAATTTTTGACGCGAATTTTCACGGGCGTTTTGCGAATTTATTCGCTGGCGGCGAAACGCGCAAATTCGCCGCGAATTCGCGCCTGGCGAATAAATTCGCCCATCACTATTTACTAATAAATATATACTTATATCTGGCAGACGATATAGTAATATAGGCAGTAAACCTGCCCGGTCCAATAACATGAGAACCAATCAGTATCTGGAAGGAATAGCTTGCACATCATTCAGAACATGCAAACTGGGGAGTACCAGGTTTTAGGGAGCCCAGTTATTAATGTCTGCTTCTGGTATTCATTAAGTGAAAGGTTCCTTGGTGCAAATATGAGCTGTTCTCTGCATCTCATTTTCATCAGGTCATGTGGGCATATTTCAGCTGTACAATAATTAGGAAATGTAAAATGGCTTAATACCTAATCACAGCTTGAAAAATGCCAATACTCAGACATATCCAAATTAAATGAATGTAGGAGGCAGCAGAAAGTGAACATTCTAAAAATCAAGACTCACTGTGGCCACGTATTTTGATAAGTATCTTAGGAAATCCATAAAGCTGATGAATAACTTTTAACTAAATTATCTTAATGAGGTGAAGAGATTACAGAGGTTATTAGTAATTGCCAACCATTCTTCTGCTCAAGTGATGACAAAAAAGAATGCCAATTGATAGATCTTTAAAAAATGGATCTGGTTGTATAATTTTCTCTGTTCTTGGACCAGTTATGGCATAAGTTATTCGGATATTCGTTATTCTGTTATCCCGGAAGCTCTAAATTATGTGAAGGTCATCTCCATTAGACTCCATTTTAATCAAATAATTTGGCATTTTGAAGCATATTTCCTTTTTCTTTGTAGTAATAAAACAGTACCTTGAACTAAATCCAGCTAATATATGATTAATGCATACAGGAGGTAAAACAATCCTATTGGGTTGGATTCATGTTAAAATGATTTTTTGTAGATGTTACAGCTAGTAGTGTAGAGAAGCCCGTAACTGCCTACCCCTTACCCCTTAGGTGTAGCAGGAGAGCCCTACAAGCTCCGGTCTTCACCGATGCCCTTTTGGGGCCCCCGGAACATTCTGCTGTGAAGCGGGCTGGGATCCCACACATGGCCAAGGTAGTCGGAAGTGCGGTACCAAAGGGTCAGGCAAGGTCAGAGTCGTTATCCAGGCAAGGGTCAGTGGCAGGCGGCAAGATGCAAGACCAGCTTGGGCGAAGAATTCAGAAACAGAAAGAGCTTTTGGCGCCAAAATGACATAATCACGTACGGTAATGTCAACACGCATGCACACGCTTCTCGATCTGGACGCGCGCCTCAAGGAAGCCTGATAACCGGGCGGCTAGAAATAAGTGCACCCGCCGGTCTCCCGGGGCTTCTTACAGTAGATTTGTATGATATGTTATGGTGATAGAAATCATGGAAAGATCCCTTATCCAGAAAACAGCAGGTCTTGATAATTTTACATAACAAGTGCCTTTCTCTATATTGAAATGAAAATGATATAAAATTGCATATTTGTTTTTTTTTATCATGCTGTCTTCATAATAATAATTAGAACATTAAATTAATCTTACAGTTTCTACATCCAATATGCAATGGAATTAGCTAATTACAATCAGCCTAAAGTACATTTCCCTTATAAATGTGATCATATATGCTCGTTGGCTCATATATAGTGACTATAGTGTTTATATCTCTAACATTTTCCCATCCACAACAATTAATCCTGTTATGAGGCAAGGCAAGGCTGCCTCAGGGCAGCGTGAGGTACAGAAACACTCCTAACTACTGTATAATCAAACGATACAAAAGTACAACTGGAAATATCTCTTACCCTATGGTCCCTCAGAGCTGAGATCTACAGAGTTAAATTGTACTGTAAACTTCATAATAGTATGTTGGAGCTGCAGCACACTCTGTTGTAGCTAACCTGATATAACATTATTTGCTTCAACACCACTGTAACTCTTTGTATTCATTCCTTGCCTAGCAACCATTATATCTGCGTAACATATTGTATTGTGTGTATTCATTTTTATTTATCACTTTAGGTCTTGTTTGCAGATTTTTTTTTTCACAGCATGAAACACATAAGGAAATGGGGAAATATCTGTACCACCAGGTAATGCTGAGGGCTGTGTTTACTAACATTGGAGACAAATGTGACTGGTCATTTTTCTCATGGCAACCAATCAGCAATTTGATTTGAACAGTCACCTACAGTTTGAAAACAAAAGCAAAAACACAATTGGTTGCTAGGGGCAACATTATTGGTGATATTTATCTCCATCCAGTGCTATTAAACACACCCCTAAGTCTACTGATAAAGGGCAAGCATAACCACCAATTACTTGTTTGCAATACAGCCTTCTTGCATCATCCTTTTGCAAGCAGCAGGAACCGTTACTGTAGGTCAAGGTGTATTTTACTACCTGTGTGATTCCTAGTTTGCAGGTGAGAAAGAAACAAAGTTATGTGCATGCAGATTCCCCCTGTGAACCTCTCCCCCCCCCCCACACTCTCACACACCTAATGGATTCTGTTCTCAAGCTAGCCTTGGTCACTGCTATCTTGGACTTGAGTGCAAAGCCACCTGTTTGGCAGTAAGAGCAGTTCTTTGTTTTTCTGTGCTGTGGAGCAATATATCGAAGCTCTCCCACCAGTAACTTCAATGTCTATAAATGTCCTGTGTAGTCTTTGTTCAGGGTTCTGACTCTTTGTGAATTCAGAATCCACTGATCTGTAGTGATGGGCGAATTCGCAGCGAATTTGCGAGATTCGCCGCCAGCGAATAAATTCGCGAATCGCCCGCGAAAATTCACCCGAAAAAATTAGCCGGCGTCAAAAATGGCCGCCGGCGTCAAAAAATGGGTGCCGGCATCAAAAACTAGATGCCGGCGCCGTTTCGCAAATTTTTCGCCATTTCGCAAATTTTGCGCGAAATTCACGACAATTCCGGCGAAACGGCGGAAATTCGCCCGTCACTACTGATCTGGTGTCAAATATACTTTGTCTTTTGCCTTACAGATACAGGCTGTTGGGAACATACTCAAAAATATTTCTCTGTTATTATGGTAACTGTAATTACCTTGTCAATTCAATAATGGATCAGAAGAATGATCCAGGAGACATCAGTACCTGAATCACCACCACTACTGCTTCCAGTAATTCTTACAGCATGGAGCAAGCACTGAAACACAGGCCAATATTTTTATTACGTTTTGTCTGGCATTCTCCTCCTTACCCCATCAAATACACAGCACACTCTGTAAGCATAATAATACAGGCCATCATTCTTTATTATATCCAAGTTGCTGATATGCAGATTGCCTGGATACCTGGTCAGTGCCAGAGGATATAAAAAAATAATCCAATTTGACTACAAACCCTACAGGATTTAATATAGTATGTGTGTTGTTTTACACCAAGAGAATATGATATGTCTGCTGCTATTGATTTGTGTACTTATTTAGTTACATACTGAAGTATGAAATGAGAAGTCTCCATTTGCTCTCTATTTTGTGGCTCAGTTTGCCTCAGTTCCAAAGGTTACATCCATAGACTATAGCTGGATGACTTCATACACAAAAATATTTGAAGGATTTATAAGTAAATAAGTTTATGTCCTCTGTTATGTGCAAATAAATATGAAGAGAGCAGTGTATTGCTTTTAGATATTTAAATTAGCCATGGTGCTGGATCATGTGGTTCTTTAGGACCTCTGCAAATGTTTCAAAGGTGATAATGGCACTTTTTATTATTATGCAATCTGAAAAGATATGCAGTTTTTCACATCCACATTTTTAATAAGATAGTCTGAAAGCTGTCTTCTACTCATTTCCTTGACAAATGTGTATTAAATTGTATGCCCCTCTCAAATCTAATTTGCTGAATATACTGGCTTCCCCTAGGTGGTCAAGTAACTGTGAAACTATGAGAAATGGATATCTATTTTTGATTGTGTCTAGGTTTATCTCTCTATAACCAATACAAGGACATAATGTCCCATCTTTCTTTTTAACTAAAAGGACGGGTGCACCATCAGGAGAGCAGAAGTGGTGAATGAATACTTTTCCAGCAAATAACTCTTAAACTCTTTAAACTCTGCTCTGACAAATTGAACTCTGTGTCATAATGGATCTTAGCTCTAGGTAAAAGATCAATGGCACAGTCATAGGCATGGTGTGGGGGAAGTTTATCACCCTCCTTTTTAATCAAATATGTCAGTTAATCCAGGATAGGGAAAAGGGAGATTTGTATAGATTGTAGTTGAACCAGAAACAGAGGAGTTGATTACTGCAGTTCTGCTTTTATTACAATATCAGAAATAATATGTTTCCTTTAACAGATACAGATACAATTATAGGATTATTTTTCACCAGCCATAAAAATAATACAATATTAAATGTCAAGGAATGCAGAATATCAACATATTATTTTTGACACTGCTGTGTGCTATTTTGCACAAAAGAAAGTAAAACATCTCAGATGTCAGTAGTTCCTGACTGGAGAGGGGAGCCATCTGATAAGAGACTTGGGAGGAGTTGGGCCCTCTGCATAACTTCAGAAGAAAGAAAATCCCTCCTGCACCTGAATCAATTAGAGCAGTACTCTTGATTTTGTTGCTCCCTTGGTGTTAGAAGACCACCACAGTTACATATTTCTTTTGAGGGGCAGTGTTGGACTGGCCTGTCAGGGCACTGGGAGAAAAGCTGGTGGGCCCCAGTGATCCAGGCACATGTAGTGGTGGAGTGCTAGGTGGCCTCAAAGCGTTGGGTGCTAATTTACTGTTCACTGGTGGAAGTGGTAATCATCAGAGCCAGCGGTTTGACGGAGCAAAGGGCATTTAGCTGTGAGGAAGCGTTTGACTGGAGCGGTGAGCCCTTAGCTTGGGTTTTTCAATGGGTCCCATCTCCCCCACCTCCCCCAGTCCGATACTGTTGAGGGGTAAATTAGAATAAAATCATTGCATGTGAATTTTGGGAACTGACCAAAAAGAAAGGGACAGTTTATTCCTGAAACCTTGGTCCCTTTGTTTTTTTGGACAGGTAGCTGCAAATAACCCTTACCACCATACTACAGACTAAAGGTGGCCATACATGGATAGATCCGCTCGTTTGGCGATGTCGCCAAACGAGCGGATCTCCCTCCGATATGCCCACCTTGAGGTGGGCAATATCGGGCAGATCCGATCGTGGGCCCTAGGGCCCAACGATCGGATCCTAGCATTCGGCAAACGGGCGGTCGGATCGCGGGGCCGCATCAACGAACAGATGCGGCCGCGATCCGACGGGATTTTCTGTCCCATCCGATCGAGATCTGGCCGACTTTTGGCCAGATCTCGATCGGGGAAGCCCGTCGGGGGCCCCCATACACGGGCCAATAAGCTGCCGACACAGTCTGTCGGCAGCTTTTATCGGCCCGTGTATGGCCACCTTTAGATTATTCAGTATGTGACATTGGTTTTCAGCAAAGGAAATTGGGCCCCCGATAAACCCTAGCTGCATTGGTTCTTCAAATGATGCAGACTTATTATGGGCATTCTTCCAAGGAACAGAGATTTGGTATGTTTTCTGGTACTTTCCTGGCTCCTACTCCAGAGTTTAAGAAAATCATCAAACTCTCTGAGGAATCTACTTTGGCCAATTAATCTTTAATATTTTTAGCCATTTTTAGACCTGCCTTAAAATTGATTTCGGAGCAGCCTCATTCCAGGGAGTATCAGCCACCTACCTTTTAAAAAAGGTAGCATATTGTGCCGTGGATTTTACCTTGCTCAAATTTTAGGAGTAGTTTAAGCTGTTACTCAGCAATTAGAATCATCAAATATAGCTTACAAAGCAGTCAGAAATTCGTATAATAATTTAATAAAGGAGTTCTCTGTAGTGATGGGCGAATTTCCCGTGAAATTTGCGAAACGGCAAGAAATTTGTGAAACAGCGACAGCGTCTTGTTTTTGACACCGGCGTCTGTTTTTTACGCCAGCGTCCATTTTTGGCGAAATTGCGCCGGCGTCCCTAAAAAACGGACGCCGGAGTCCAATGTTTTTTTGACGCTGGTGAATTTTCACGGCAGTTTCATGAATTTATTTGCCGGCGGTGAATCGCAGGAATTCGCCACGAATTTGCACCTGACAAATAAATTTTCTGCACAGTTAAAGGGGAGGCCCATGCTGATGAATCTCCCTGAAGCAGGGTTAGAATAAATCAAACCTTTGAAGCATCATTAGAGCAACAATTAGGTTGGATCAGAAAATGTAGCTTGATAAAAGCCTGAATTTACCCCATTCCATCAAACTTATCAGGTAGGGAATTTTTTATTAGGGGAAAAATTAGAAACCCTTGGGGAGCAGCCATCCCCTGGGCAACTTTCTTGCACTTTATGTTTGTAGAGTTCCCAATTATGAGTGGCTGGATTTTAGTCTAGATGGTGACCCCCCTGTGACAAATTTGAAGTCCTGGATCATTGCTGCTATTGAGAAGCTGGAACTTTAGGCTGGTGCAATAAGTTCAGTATATACAGTAAAATAAGGCATTTTTAGCCATATTCATTCTTAGGGTTTAGTTCTCCATTTAAAAGTAAAAGTAAATTTGTAATACACATATATTGGAAAGTTGATTAGAATTATGCTTTCTTTTATTAGGCAATTTTTTATTCTTGGGTTGACTTGCCCTTTAAGAGACGTATGTTCTGTATTTGGTTGCGACAAACTGGGATGTTTTGCTTAAAATATAAATGTTCATAAAGTATTTAGCCAATTCTTAAGATTTTTTTTAAGGGCTTGAAAGTTTCTTTTTAAACAGTATTGGAAGCAATTGCAGTGTTAGCAGTTTCTTCTATATTTTATTGATAAAGCTCCAGCTCAGCTTCAGCTCTTCTCAGAATATTGCCTTTTTAATCTATCTGGTTAAAAATGTTATCTTCTGCTAAAAAAAAAATCTGTAGCTGTTGTTTTAGTCTTTTGGTATGCTTCCCGTGTTTTTTGTGTGGTTATACTAAGTTATACTGTTTATAGGTATCTATAGTTTAGCAGAAATGGTCTCCTCTAAGGGGCAGATTTACTAAGGGTCGAAGTGAATTTTCGAAGTTAAAAACTTCAAATTTCAAACTACTTTTTGGGTACTTCGACCATCGAATAGGCCTAAATTCGACTTCGATTCAAAGTAAATAAGTTTGACTTTGAAAATCTGTCTCTTTAAAAAACTTTGACTTCGACACTTCACCACCTTAAACCTGCCAAATTGCTATGTTAGCCTATGGGGACCTCCTAGAACCTATAGCCAACATTTGGCTACGTTTTTAGAAGTCAAAGTTAAATTGTTCGATCGATCGATTAAATCGTTCGATTTGAAGGATTTCATCGTACGATCTAATGATTTTACTTCCACCGAAAACGGCCATATTCTATTAAAAAATACTTCGACTTCAAATGTCAAAGTAATGCAATTCGATGGTCAAATTTGGAAGTTTTTTACACTTCAAAATCCAACCCTTGATAAATCTGCCCCTAACTAAGAATTATATTATACTGTAACTATCAAAGTAATCAGAATATTGCAGTTACCAAGTCTGAATCTATGAGGCATGTTTATAAATGTTAGCACAAAAGAGAAAAAGATTAACCCTTAAAGTTGCACCACCCCATCTTTAAATCCGAGGACTCAAGGAACAATAAAACTTAACTTTTAATAAATGAATTAAAACCGTAAGTCCAGAGGAGCGTTTAAAATAAGGTGTACATGGGCGGATTTTCATTAAGGCTTGGGGAGGCTAAGCCTCCCCAAACCTGCCTGACACCTCAAAGAAAAGAGAAATAAAAATCTCCCCTACTGAATGCCGCTGTTTAAACATGGGGAAAACTCCTGCCCTGCGTGTCTGCAAACTCTGATGCTGTAGAAAATCAGCTACACTCCGATTGGGGCTTTCCCCTTGAAGCTTTTCCAATCAGAGCACACCTCTCATAACAGACCAAGCTATAGACCAATCAGCACACAGAAGAGGGCGGGCCTGTGGACACTTTAGGAACTGAAGGAACGGCAGAAGAGAAGGCAGATGCAGTGATAAAGACAAAGATTCGCAAGTAAGGAAATTTGGTAGTTTGAGGTTAAGGAACTTACAGTCCAGGGGTAACTATAAACTAATCTGCATTTTCCCTGACTGTGACACCCATGCTTTGGTTTGATGCAAAGAAAGTAGATGAGCAGCCCTAAAATGAGTGTCATTATAAATCCACTTGTGTTGTTACTGATCTTTCTTAACCCTGAACTGGCTTCTATGGTGTTTAATGGAGGGAATAGAAATAATTTTAAACCATGATGACTTCTGTTAAAACAGCACATCTGCCAGGAGTTCTAGTTTGAGAACCAGGGCCTGAACTAGGGGTGGGCAGAGTAGGCACGTGCCTAGGGCGCAAAGGTGGAGGGGCGACAGGCACGTACTTACTCCTACCCCTAGTCCGGTCCCTTCTCTGCCGACCGCCCACCTGTGCGAGTACGCGAAAGAATTCGTTGATTCGCGCATGCGCAGAAGCGTCTTTGCACTGAAGCGTCTTTTCGCGCATGCGCAGAAGCGCGCAACTAGCCGGCGCAGCAGCCAGGCAGGCTGCCTAGGGCGCCTGCCCGGCTTTGCCCGGCTCTGTTGAGAACCTACAGTATGTTCCCACATCTCTGATAAAATGTTTCTCCTAATGTAATACCCAAAGATAAAGGCACTGATTACTATATCAAAGTGAAGGAAGGGATATACAGAGGCCTATATGTTAATTTTTGCGGTTCCTTGCACAGCTTTATCCCATTGTGTAATACAGTGCTACGTCTCAATGACAGGCTTCCTGTGTTTCATTAGCTGTTTTTATCTTTATCAACATTTGCAATTTTGACTAAATATATGACTGCTGTCCTGATCCTATGTCTGCTCTGGACTATTTTAGGACAGAGACACACGCTCAGATTTGGGGAGATTAGTTGCCCAGCAACAAATATCCTCTTCTTTGCGCAACTAATCTCCCCAAACTGCCTTCCCC